>NC_042297.1:8760540-9360540 GCF_901000725.2 Takifugu rubripes | reverse complement strand
ATAGATAGATAGATAGATAGATAGATAGATAGATAGATAGATAGATAGATAGATAGATCCCGTGTCTCCCCCTGGTGGTGCTCCTTTTGAACTGCAGCCACCGAGAAACGTCCTACTCTTCAACATGGCAACCAAGTGGGGAATCTGCAGCGCAGGAAAAATCAGTCATGACTTCACAGTGGCCCTGAAAACTCTTCTCCCAGAAGACCACCAGGTATTAAATATGACATAAACTCATAAATCAAGCAAGTCTTGGCTCTGCTTGATTTATACTGCTGCGTGATGGGTCAAGTGCTGTGAGCGTTAGAAACGAACTGTTGATTTAGAAGTTCACGCCGTCTCGAAAATGTTATAAATTGACTATCGAACGTTTCTGCGAGCTACGTTTAATCGTATTGAATGCCAGTAAATGTGATATGTTTTCAGTCGTTGCACTCAAACAAATTTTAATGGATAACACCCATTCGGAAACGTGTTGGTAAAATAGAAGCTTAATATCGTTGCTGTATTTCTTAATTTAAAACCTGCATTAGTGTTGAAGAAAATACTTATTAAGTCTGGGATTAGGACAGCAGGCTTAGCAAATACTTGTGACCTTAAAATGTTTCATACGGCTATATAAAAGGAGTATTCACTGGAAAACCAATACTTTATTATTTCCGGGAGTGAATGAACTACGTCTCCCACAATTCATAGCTTATATAAACAAGCTGTTCGCGAAACCAGTGCCTTGAAGTATACGACAAGTTCAGCATTTAACCAGAAACACACTTGTCATTAATACAAACGGAGTTCATTGAAAAGAAAAAAAAATATTTTACGCAATAAATAGAAAAGTTGGATTAATATCAGCAATAGAGTGGTCAGGTGGTGGTAATCTTGTGAGTAGTCTCAACTAATCAGAGGCCTCGCTGTCATTGTGGGTAATGTAGTCATTTGTAGTTTGTGGTAGTAGTGACTTCTACAACAACAAATCCTTTTTTTACTGGTAGCTCCTGGCAAATCTTAATTAATTGTAACAGTTTTTAAAAACAAAAAATAAATTGAACTAATTCAAACTTTGAAATTGTGTTGTCAGGTTGTGGCTGTAGCTGCTCGTAAATTGGAAGATGCACAAGAGTTTGCCAAAAGGCACAACATTCCACAAGCTTATGGCAGTTATGAGGAGCTGGCAAGGGATCCGGACATTGGTGAGATTTTGTGAGAGTGTTTTATTTGAAGAAAAATGAGCAAACAATCCTCTGATTTCTAGTATTCCCTAAAGTTTCCACTATTTGATCCTGGGATGCGATGTAGAAAACTGCTCCATTGTTTATTTATTTGTGCAGACGTGGTGTATATTGGAGTTATCCACCCCTACCATCTGAGCACTAGTCTACTCTTCACCAATGCCAAGAAAAATGTCCTCTGTGAGAAACCACTGGCCATGAACACCAAGGAGGTGCGGGAGATCCTGGAATCTGCAAAGAAGAATGACGTCTTTTTAATGGAGGTGAGGATGGTCCCACCAAAAACATTACATTACAATTCAAATGGATCAAAACTAGGGATAGCCTGTAATTAGCGATCCTTGTTGAGCTGCAGCTTAATATGAAATGGCCATCCTGTCCACTTTTAAAAGGCTGTCTGGTCCAGATTCTTCCCGGCTTCAGTGGAGATAAGACGACTATTGGCCCAGGGGGAAGTGGGTGAGGTGAAGATGGTGAGGGCAGACTTTTGTGTTCCGGTGGTCAATGTGAGGAGATCAGTGGACAAGACCCTGGGTGGAGGAGCGACCCTCGATCTTGGCATCTACTGCCTGCAGTTCATGTGCATGGTGTTTAATGGAGAGAAGCCAGAGTGCATCCAGGCCATGGGGACGTGTTATGAGACAGGTGACAAAACGATTCATTTTTTAAAAAGAGCGGAACTGTTGTCTGGAGCTCTACGCTGCACTAAAATACTGCTTTTGCCACCACAGGAGCCGATGAAACCACAGTCGTCACTCTAAAGTTCTCCAACAACAGGATGGCTGTGCTGACTTTCTCTTCAGCTTTAAAACTGACCAACGAGGCCATCGTCGTGGGTACAAAGGGTGTCATCAGGGTAGGTCATCACGCCATCTTGCGATCGGTACAGCTACGCTAGGAGGAATTGACTGAGCTTTATGTATCATGGATGTAACATGTATGCTTTTTCAAACAGATTCCAGAACACATGTGGTGCCCAACAGCCTTAGAGGTGAATGGCAAGGTGACCGAATACCCTCTGCCAGAACCTTATTTACCTCTTAACTTCCCGAACAGCACAGGGATGCGTTATGAAGCAGAGGAGGTCCGACAGTGTCTCCTCAAAGGTACTTGAAACCTCTGACTATGGAGGTGGGTGTATATAAACACCCCGCTAGGTGGCGCCAGAGATGCTGGCGCTGGCTAAACGAGCATAGATTTAATTAGAAAAGCTACTGTTTTCTTATAGTATGGCTCTCTCTCTTACTTTAGGGCTGAAGGAGAGTACAACTATGAGCCATGCTGATTCTCTGCTGCTGGCAGAGCTGGAGGATGAAGTCCGCAGGCAGGTGGGGGTGGTGTACAGCCAGGACTCCCAGTAAATGAAGAAATACCTTCTTTCACCGTTATAATTTCACAGCACCTTTGAGTGTTAATTAGTATTGTTTAATTTGATTACACCCTTAGTATTTGAATCAGTATTCACTCATATGTACAATTATACCAAGTATTTTGTTTCATGTGATTAGACTGCAAAATGAAAATGACTGAAAAGAAATTAAAAGAATTGCCACACAGAATAAGTGCTCCTCTTTAATGGTGGAAATCCAGCCTTAAAGTACATCTAAGCACACCAGTTAAACTTTAATTAGTTAGTACTTACACTTTGTAACAATCAAAGCTTGTTAGACATGAGAAGCCAGCTATAGTGAGTCACTAAATGGAGAAAAACAAAGTTCATCACCTCTGAAAACCACCCTCAAAGTGCTTATTCTTTACTGTCAAGAGGCAACTTAGACATGATCCAAAGGCTGTGTGATACATCTAACGATACATTAACTAGGGCAAACACTTGTAGTAGACATCCAAAACTAACATTTCTCTATGGTCAGACAAAATATAAGTAGTATTGGATGTCCCCAAGACAAAACTTTACCATTCACAAAAGTCAAGTATAATATTGAATGTAACAGAGGAGATCTGGAGTGCAACACTTGGAAACTTCAATCACAATGGAAGCTGGCATGAAAGACACTTTACACACAGCACTACAGTGGGAGCTGCTTGGGTGGAATGGAGGAGCGAAGGCTGGGCTTTCGGGGCCCGTAATGGAGAATGAAATGTTTATTTTGTTCGTCATATCAGCAGGAGTGTAGTTGGTAAGCTTTTTGCTTTGTATTTTAAAATGAAGGTTCTCAATATCAGTTGATCATTTCAGTGAATAAATACCATAGTTGCTGCTCAGTGGGTACTAAATCGGCGGCCCTGCTAACTGGCGTAACTGAGAAAAGAAAACTGTGATAGGAATGAGGACGTGAAAAGGAACAGGCCTCCGCTCGATCCCAGGGCAGCTCTTCAGCTTAAAAGTGACATATGTCATTGATCTGCACTATTGTTCAGTGGGCTGACTGTATGTCTGGTGTCAGGTGAGCACTGCGAGCTTCAGGGGACTGTGGAGTGGAGACCTATGAAAGATAAATGAAAGTGAAGGGAGAAATCAGCCCCTGTGGCGGTTCAAGCCACCAGAACCACACGCATGGTGTTGGTGTAACCGGAGCCGGGACGCCAGCCAGTCAAGATGATGACAACATCGCCCTCCTTGAAGAAGCCTCTGACCTTGCCTGGAAATGAAACCAAAAACATTTTTAGAAACATTCAATCTGATATCTAGTGTAGAAACATCCTGCACTGATCCAGTTACAGCCGCACAAGAACCTGGCCACACACGTACCCATTTCCATGGCAAAGTTAACGCGCATGTCAACGTCCTCTGCCCACACGTCATTGGATGGTTTGGTGTACAGGACCGGAAAGATGCCGCGGTACAGGTGGGCCTGGCGTGCCGTCTGGGCGTTGCGGGTCACGGCGAGGATGGGAGCACGGGGCCTGTACCTGGAGATCAGGTGTGCGGACCTGCAGATATACAAACAGCAGTGAATGGAAAAGAAAAAATATTTAAAATTATCTCTAGCTTATTGCAAAAATGGGTCGTGCTTGTAAATGCAGGCAGGATTGACCATTTCGGTGTGAGTATTTCCAAATCTTAATATAGCTGACAAAAATTAATTAGACAAAACAAATGGCAAAACATTAATGTAATTAAACTTGTTAGTTAAAATGCTTCCTAAACCTAGCACTTTACATAGTCACATTTGTATTACCACCGAATTAAATATCACTAAATTAAAAAACAACCCCCCTCTCCCAAAAACCAAACTTGTTTATCGAGTTGACCGGAGTTGAACCCTAATCCAATTAGAAGTCTAATCACCCAAAATTACTCATTACAGGCAAAGACACAAACAGTGGCAGAATCCAAACGTCCCCTTCCAGACTTCAGCGCGTTGTCGCCTTCTGACTGACTGACAATAAAATACTAAAACTCAGAATAATAAAAAATGACTAAATTAAGTTCTCACTATGTGAATGTTTTGGGTGGAAGCATTCATTACGGTATTCAGATTAGATTTAATAAAGTCTGGAAAAAAGACTTTGGAATTAGACCAATAAATTGCATTTATTATTCTATTTGTGGCTCAAAAAATACCCTCTGCAGCACACTCGACACAAGCACACACACACAAATCAAAAGGGGAGGGCTTTTGTTACACAGTCGGTAGAGGGAGAACCGAGTTGGTCTTACCTCCTGCGCTGGCATCATGTCTTTCTCTTTCTTACCTCCCAGTTTTGGTGAGGACAATGATGGCGCTAGCGCAGCATTTGAAGGATGCTTCCACTGCACCGACAGCTACCGCCTCTGAAGGGTCTCTAGTCAGTTGCGTGTGTCTTCTCAGCCCCTCAAACAGCTGCCTGTGGAAGGTAGCCGCCTCGGCCTCTCGTGCTATCTGAGTCCGGAGTGACCATGAGGGGAAGGGTAGGGCTTTACTTTCAGTCACACCCAGCAAGTGCTTCTACACATCCATTCACTCTGCTAGGAGAGGCTGACACAACTGAGCAGCTAGTCCCCTGGTTACACAAAGCAACTGAATTTATAACAGAGGAATAATCCCTGACACATTTAACAAATACACAAATTGAGCAATGGGAAGATATTACTCATGTGGACCACTATATGGTGAATATATTACTGTATTTGAGTAAAAGGCAGCCATGTCAGGTACGTGTCAGCCTCTCCCAGTGACTTCTCCAGTCTGTCCCTGACTGACCCTGCTCTCTCTGGTTTAGGAATCTGAGGGGCTGAGGTGTTTTATGCCTCGAGTTGGCAGGAACAGGGAACCTGCCTACCTTCCAGAGCCAGTGAGCACAATGATGCCAGAGGCTAAACTCTTAAAGGAGGCCTCGACGGCGCCGATTGCAATAGCCTCAGTTGGGTCTTTGCAGTGCGGCGTGGAGCGGCGCAGGTCCTCAAACACCTGCCGGTGGAACATGGCTGCCTCGGCTTCCCGGGCAATCTGGCGTAGGTGAGGGCAATACACATGAAGCCAGGCCAATCCCACACCAGGCAGATGCAGATGTTAAGAGAGGAAAATGGGTGAGATGGAAAAAAGGAACAAGAACACAGGAATGGACAGACGTATTACAAGGACAAAAGAAAATAGAATACAAAGACACATAAGAAAAAGGCAGAAGGACAAAGTAGAAGAATTTGTGTGGATTTAGTGCGAGGATACAAAGTTAAGTCTTCACAATGAATGAGATATCTCATGTTAGATAACCCAACAACACCCAGACACAATGTCATTTTAAGACTATAAAATGCTATCATAAAACAGTAGACGCAGCTTAAGTGTTAATTAAAATTGTAAAATGAGAGCTTGAGATGTGATAGTGCTGTAGTACAGGCAAGGTTATGAAGGCATGGTTAAGGGGAAAAAGTACGAGACAATAGATCAGTGAGACAGAAAGAGTATGTTAAACACAGGTTAGAGCCTAGACTTGCAAGACATGCAACCTCAAAATGGGGTGGGGGGCTATGGAGCTGCAGCACTGCTCAGTGGCTCTTGCTTCTGCACAGCAATGCAAAAAAGATTCTAGCTGAACACATGCAGGTTATCCGTGTCATACAGAGGGAATGAACCAGGCTGGGTCTGACCAGAGAAAGACAAGCAGGAAGCAACCACATCATATTCCATGTGATGTGAAGGTGAGGCTTCAGTTACAGCCTTTATTAGGTGTTTTTATAGTCTGTCCCTGACTTGAAAAACTGCTACAAATAAAAGACCATTACAGGAATACAGTTTTCCAACAGAAGCTCGGTTTAGGAAGGTATTCTTTTTAACCGTGTCACTTTGTCTCAACTGTCTCATCTGTAAGGATGGCAATATTTTTAAGGCTTTGTTGCAATTTTGCTAACATTTTCCACATATTTGTAAATATGCAGTTGGTTATTTTTTTTGTTTTCCACAGAATTAGCTCTGACTAAACTCAAATCAGTTAAGCAGTTAAGCAGCTTTTTGGCCAAGGAGGAAAACATGCAGTGTTGCAACTGAATAACATGCAAGACGTGCTCACATTAAGTGTTATTTAAATGGAAAATAGTATACACACACAGCTGATCATTATTCATTTCCACTGCTACATTTGAAGTATAATAACTCACCATATGCTGCGTGCGGACTGCCTCAAGAGGATAGTCTCCTTTAGCGGTCTCACCACTCAGCATAATGCAGTCAGCACCATCCAACACAGCGTTGGCGACGTCGCTGCCCTCGGCGCGGGTGGGTCTGGGTTTCTTGATCATGCTCTCCAACATCTGAATTCAAATGAAGCGGCTAACTATCAGAGCTTAAGAGGCCTCCAAATGACAAAAACAAACACGCGGCATAGAGGAATCAGACATTAACTAGATAACGTTTGCTGCATCCTAACCTGTGTGGCACATGTGATGGGCTTGCCAGCTCTGTTGCAGCGTCCAATCATCATCTTCTGGGCGAGGAAGACCTTTTCTGTGGGGATCTCAATACCCAGATCACCGCGGGCGACCATGATGCCGTCGCTGGCCTCCATGATTTCATCAAATCTAAGCAGAGTATAAAATCAGAGTAACAACCATCTGTTTTACTTGAGACTGGACATTAAAGAAAGCAGAGTAAAGCACACCTGCGCACACCCTCGTGGTTTTCAAGTTTACTGATGATCTTAATATCTTTGCCCTTTTCTCCCAGCACTGCTCTGACGGCGTGGACATCTGCAGCTTTGCGGATGAAGGAGGCGAACACCATGTCGACTCCGTGCTCCACACCAAACTGAAGGTCCTCCACATCTTTGTCTGAAACAGCAGGCAGGTCTACAGCAGCACCAGGGAGGTTTACGCCTTTCTTGCTGCCCAGGGTGCCACCATTCTCAATTTCACACATCAAGTAATCAGAACCTGAAGATATAAGAAAATATAGAGGAGCAAAGAGAGAAGGGCTCTATGATTGACACTTCAGATCAAAGGCGGTTTTTGGGGCCAACTTGATTCTTCATAAGCCCCTCCTACATTTACCTATTTCTTTGACCTGCAGGGATATGAGTCCATCATCGATGTAGATCTTGCTTCCTACGTCCACCACTTTGGTGATGTTCTTGTAATCAAGCCAGAGGATCTCCTCACTGCATTTCTCAATGTACGCATCGTCCAAGGTGATCTTAATCATGTTGCCCTTCTTCAGTTCCACTTCAGCTGTACCGCTCTGTCATAGTATTGCATCAAGTTTTTTTTCCATTTAATTTCTTTTTTTTTTGGCTTGCGTGTAAAATCTTGGAATGAGTGGTGCTAAACTCACTCCGCGGATGAGGCCAGTCCTGATCTCTGGGCCCTTGGTGTCCAAGGCGATGCCAATAGGACGGTATTGGATACTTCCAGGCTCAAAGCTTTCGCATGCCTCACGTACATTCTTGATTGTCTCTGCATGGTACTACAGAGGAGAAACAGAAACACCTGGTATAATACACACACACACAAAAAGATAACAATCTTTTCACATCAAAAGTCAGACTAAATCTTTCCTGATTTCAGTCAGCTAGGAATGCCAATATTATACTTACTTAATGCCAGAATAATCAGGGATTTTTTTTAAATTATACATATAGTAAATTTAAACGTAGTTGTCTGCTATAAAGTATATACTATAACTGTAAAGTACATTCAAATGGAAAGAAAGTGGAAGCTGATTCAGATTTATAGCTTTATAAAAGGTAAAACTGACCTAAGGTGTGTTTGACAGTGCAATCAGAAGTGTCACGTTAGCAACTGCATGTTGCTGAATAATGAGTTTCATCAACGCCGTAAACGAAGCTTCATGGAAAAAAACAACTAAAATTTCAACCAAAATATGTACCTTTATCTTGGCCTGGTCATTTTAAATTAAATCTCCTTTAACTCAACCCGCCTTGAGTAAAATGTAAAAGCGATTAATGTGAAATCAAAACGAAATAAATAGCATTCGCTAACATATTTTGACTCTGCTGTTGACAGTAGACCTGACCTTGTTGCGTTGCACCTGCCCTCACACCCTGGGACATGACGGCAAAGAAGCTACACGTGGTGCACTTTAGTATCGACAAAGCTTTCTCTTTGCAGTTCTCCAATTCCACAATAATGAACCTTTTTTCATTGCTGCCATTAATTGTGAAGGACTTCCAAGATATTACACTTGGCAATGTTAAAATGTGTTGTTTAGGTTACTTTTTTCCCCATTTACTAGAGATTTAAATAAATTGAGAGCTTAGCGTTAAGTGTAATTCTAGAGAGAATTAAATGTATAAAATCAACTTCCCATGAGTCTCAGCTCTTCTGTCGCTGCCTATTTACTCTCAACACTTTAATCTGCCTCTTTTGGATGCTACTACAATTTAAACACAAAGTAAGGTGCCCTGCTTATTTCTCAGGTCACAAATGTCTAACCTGCTCTTTATCTTTCTCAGCTAAAAGTAGTTCATTCTTAATACTATCTTGGCCGTTCCAGACATCTTTATTGAGCAAAAACCTTTTCAGGGTTTCTTAAAATAACCTTGAATAAGATTAGGACGTGACATCCCCAAACCTACAAATCTGCGATAAAGCACATAACCATGTTTCACAAGAGATAAACAATAAAGACGTGACTTTTAAAAGTGACCTCCGGATACAGTTGTGCAATACCTACCTCGTGTGTGCCATGGGAGAAGTTCAAGCGAGCAATGTTCATTCCAGACTTGATCATCTCCTTCAGCATCTCCACAGAACGGGAGGCCGGTCCTGCACAAAATGTGTGAATACATCCCTTTATGACAAAGTATTTCAAGTAAGTAAAACATGATTAGTTACATTTGCCTCTTATCAAAATCAGGCTGCTTTCTGATTACAAAAACTCAAGAACTGGTTAAAAAAAAATACTTTTAACAATTTAGCCATAAATGTGCAACTGTTCCAAGTAACAAGATCAAATGTGATTCAACAGTTGGTATTAAATTGTAGTTTTGACTAACCAATGGTACAGATGATGCCAGTGTTGCGAGCAGTAGTGGGCACTGAGTCGATGTCCAGCAGACACATGTGCTCCAGGAAGGTGTCGGCCATGGCAGCATTGAGCTGCTGCGTCTGGATGAAGGCAGAGCCCATGTCAGACTTTGGCTGGGGCATTGTGTTGGATGATACCTTATTAGTCCTGCAAAATAAAAAATAAAAATAAGAAGAGATCTATAATGGGCAGAGGAGAGATTTCTACAGCTGATCATATTTATTAAGCAGCAAGCTTGAATTTTATTGTATTAAAACCATAAACTACATGTTTTATTGAATAGATAGCCTTTATTAAATCAATTCATTTTATTAAAAGAAATATTCTAAACATTAGGCTTCAGAAATGTTCCCAAAAACATCCTATTTAAATAAAGACCTTTGTAAGCCACTTGGCACAAAACAGATTGTGCAACCATTTGCCACAAAGTGGTGAATGTATGATTCCATTGTTGATACAATTCACCGTAGCTCAGAACTAAAAGAACAATCATTGATTCAATTCAGAAGTAGGACTAAAACTTTCCTACGATGCTACTTTATACTGTTCCTCTTTAGGTTCCCAGTGAGTCACTGTGGCAACGACACTGCCATGAATACACAGTACAGGAAGTGCTCAACTTTCATCATAATACTAGATTCATTGTCTTGCAATGTGCTGCCTTGAAACTGAACAAGAGAAACTCAAGAACATAAAAGCAACATTTACGGTGGGCTAGTCTCTAAAAACAGCAATCATGAGTTGGCAATTTCCTCTTATTTGTTATGTTCCAATGGACGTTTAGGATGGGGGCCAGAGCCCCACCGACACATTCATGTCTGCTGATGACATAAGAAGTGTGGGGCAGACCAGACCAGCGCTGTACGTGCGCACAGTCACATCTCACAGATCCAACACACACAAGGGCTGGAGGCAGACATGTAAAGCACGAAGGCAAAGAAATATGGCAGAGGTGAGACCGTTTTCACACGGCAAACAATTACATAAAGCAGCCTCTCGACAATGCTCATTCTAAAGTCAAGACAACGCAATGCAATGCATTTGAAAAACGTGACATTTGCTGGTTACATCCTGCCTCTTCTAACCTACCCTGCACTCACTGTGAACCTGATTAGGAATAAGTGGAGTAACTGTTGTTCAGGTTTTCTGATCCCCAAACAGCCAGTGAGCAACCAAAGGCCAACAGCAGCCACAGTAACCTTCAACCAAATGCAAGGCTAAGTTTAGAGTTGGCTGCCAATGCTAATCTCCTCCAATCCCTCTCTCCTCTGTCTACCCTACTCCTATTGTAGTATAGCATAAAACTCACCTGTATGATCCTTATCAGCAAAACAAGCTGCTATCAGGTGACTTAGCATTTAGCGTCATCCATTTATGGACCTGACATAGCAACTGGCTAATCTAAATTGGCTAAAACAAGTAATCAGTCGAGCACAGGAAGGCTGAAAGGCATACCCCCGGTAGATTCTTCTGTTCCTCCTTGACACAAAGAGGACTGTTACAGCCAATGACCTCTGCAACAAACCCAGGGCGCGGGAGCTTCCAATGTCAAGGAGCCATTTTCTCCCTCCAACAGAACTACTGGCAGACTGGCCCGGTGCCGTGTGTGCGCCAACGCACAACACTTTCAGCAGCTCAGGAGTAAATCCCTTCCAAAGGGATAAAGGCTGCAGAGAATACCTGCTGTGACAAAGCATTCGCCATGACCCGATGTAGCGGCCATACATAAGAGGAGACTTCCAGCACCACACATGTATAGCCTGTGAGCCACCACCGTGGTGAATATTGGTCTGACCTAAACTGTTTAGGTCACAAGATACCCTGGACTATTAATAGTATGGGACATGTCTGTTTAGACATCCAATACTCAGAATGTACTATGGCACTTCCACTATGTCAATCCCAAAACACAACTGGGATTCAGTTTGTTAATGGCACATATTGAAACAATTTAATATCGGCGTTGACATATGATATGCATCTGTAATGCCAAAGGAACAAAGTGCCCACATCCAAGATACAAACAACACTGTGGCAGCTGTAAAGCACCTGCTTTAATCACTTTAAGGCCTAGCTCAGCTGCAACTGCTACTTTATGGCTACTGTACCAGTCATTACCCAAAGAATCACGTGAATCACGGAAACCCAGTAGCCAAGGTTTTAGAAATCATGGTGTCTGCAGAGGTACATCCTGCAGCATGTGCTGATGCAACATCTACCCTGCCATGGCACAAAAATGTACATTTTGAGGCTTATCTAGTCAGGGTGTTTCAATTAAAATCATTAATTCCTCACCGATATGAAGGATCGGTTGACAAACGACTAAATGTCAAATCCTGTGGAATGGGGACAAAATCGTTCCTCTCAACGTATTTTGTGTCAACAAGGCACCGCTGCAGCAGCTACTGCAGTAAAGCTGCACCGACACTCGCCACACAAGGGTATCGACTTCAGCTAATTTACCTCTAAAACAAGAGCCCGATTTCCATGACAATATTACATAACGGGACGAACATATACACCGTGACTGTTAATTGACGTGTATAACGAAATGTTGAAATCTTCTCCTGATGGGCCGCTCTCTCGAAAGAAGAAGTGGCTGAACCAGCATGTCGATTTAATAAATCTAAAATGAGTGATTTTTTTTCTGAAAATACACGGTGAAGTGAACTATAGTGGATTGCTGCAGAGGCGATGCGCTGCAGGCCACGTTCTCATCCTGCGTCACATTTTCCTGAGTAGACGTGAGCAGCCAGCCAATGAAAGGCCACAATACCACACGGCCACACCCACTTCAGGAGGCAACAGGAAGCGATTCTTTTGACATTCGTTTTCCTCAAACATCACATTCGAAAATATAATTTTTAGTGCTAAGATTTCGTTGAACGATATCGCGTAAAAGCATCATCATAAAAGGCGTGAAACAACAGAAAAATGTCCTCGATTTCCATCTTCTATGATATGAACTTTCATAAACGTTGCCCGCTAAACACCGCCTACGCAGGTAAAACGCAGTTTTTAGCTAAGCGTAAGACCGCTCACACGTGCTGGCTCTTGAATACTCTGAGTAACAACGTGATAAATATTAAACGACCGGTAGCAGCTAGCAGCTTATATGTTAGAGGACTTGTCAGCTCGCAAGATGTGACCTAAGCGTCAAGTAAAAGATAGAAACGTGACAGAACGAGTGTCGCTAAAGTTTTAATCTCCTTCCATGTTGCAAATACACACCTTAACACGCTAGGCGACCGTCTGCACAGATGCAACCACCGCGACTGTGGCCAGCCCAAGGTGATCTCTGTGCTCCTATACGCTACCGTACTACTTTACAGGGATGCTGAGACGTATCAATCCGAGGTTATAACACTAAATGTACAGTGGATGCGCCGTTTTGACTCGGCAATATCAACTAAAAGCATCACACGTCACTCTCTCGTGTGTTTTATTGTTTAAAATAATATATCATTTCGATTAGATGCTTATAACATCAGAAAGCGGAAGGTTACAGAATAAGGCGGTGGAAGTGCTTGGTATAGCTGCTGAGCCAATAGGAATGCTTGAATATATTGGAGAACGGCGGTGTCTGACCACGTGACCATGTGACTGGGGATGGCGTAGTTAGTGGAGTTTCCTGAATAACGCAAATGTACAGTCATCGTGCTTGTCCAGTACGTTTGAAACTAGTAATCGTTATTCTATTATCGTAATGTTTGACCAACGTACAGTAATTGTGCCTTTAAGGTTAAGTGATTTTAGCAGGCAATACAATTGACCTATAGGCAGTCAAAACGAATGTTAAAGTAACAAATGTAACGTGACCACTGATCGCTGCTAAGCATGGTTTGTCGTGCAATACCGCCACCTAATGGTGACACATGATATCACGGTTCGGTAGAACTATAGCGGCTGCATAAGTAAAGAACAAATGTTGCTGTGTCAAGGTATACAATTGTTATGTTAAAACTATTCTCAATTATATATTGCCATGATGAACTTTTTCGTCTATGCCTGCATGCATGTCACAATGTTCCACAGACCTTCCTACAAGGTGCTTAATTATGATAATCAGCTCTGACATGCAGAAGACAATAAATCCTTGCAAGAGAGCTTATGTTATGAAATTCATTTTAACATTTAATCCTTTTTGTTCGCACTGACCTGTTTATAGGTGTGACATCAGCACTGCTGCTTCCACTGCCCATGTTACTCTTTCAGTGATCCACACAACCACCTCAGGCAAACAGAAACACACCTGCGCAGGTAAGGGACAGTTCTGCTGTCCTGTCAGCCTGCAAAAGTCTGTGGCTGTCAGTCAGTATTAATGCCTGCTGACACCTGGGCCACGAGGCACATTAAGACACTGTGATAATACAGGACAAATGAGACAGCCTAATGCTTCTGAGTGTATCACTACTACCACTGCACTGGAACTGCTCACCAAATCCCACCATAGGATTTAAGGAGCAGCTTGATAAAGCCAAGATACATACAGAAATCCTCAACAACCATCTGTCCAACCCCCCCCCCAATCACATACAGTAAAAGTGGATAGAAATATTTGAAATCAAATGTCAAAAGAAGGCACAATTGCTGCATCATCTCTCTGTAAAATGAATTCACATGTTTTGGAATGGAGGGTGTGAAGGATTACAAGTTGATTAATGTTGCATGTCAGATGAAAAAAAAAAAATTTACATGTTCAGACTGGAGATGAAATTCCACTGCAAATGCAGTGTAATGCCTGAGCTTGGCATGCAAAACATGAAGACACTTGAATGTATTATGCATTCATCTTAGGTGTGTAACATTGTTTTAAGTAATTAGTTCCTTTAAGCCCACACATTATCCAGTCATCTCCATTCTTAAGGTAAACTCCTAAAAGAGATAATTGAAATAATTGGGTTAAAGAATGATGAGCTCTAAAGACATTACCACAGATTCACGCAGATGTGATATATTTCCTTTTTTAACCCTGAGAGGCTGAAGGTTTACTTTTTTGGAGTATGCTTCAGGATTACAATTCCCTTGTAACAAAATTGCAAGAGAATATTTTGAAGCATGAGAACTGACTGACTGTACACCACTGCACTCAACAGACACACAAACACAGAGAGACTGAGGCGTTCAAACTGTCAGAGCCATATTATTTCTATTTTCTTGTCTTCTCAGTCAGCAGCAGTGCAGTCAGCTGCGGGTCACGTGACAGACCGTTCGCTGTCACTGCGCATGCGCGCGGGACTCAGTGTTGTCAGGCAAAATATATAGACGGCAGCAGGAGCGGAGATCTGCAATAGATAAACACACAGTCGAGCGCACTGGCAGGACGACAGTTCTGTCGTCTCTTTTCTATTATTTTATTTTAATGTCATCTGTCGTTTCAGTGGAAAACAGCCGCCCAAGGAAGGGAGCAGGTGTGCCCTTTAAGAGGGGGAGCAGCTGAGGCAAGGGCAGCATCCGAGGCTCCATCCTCTTCGGAGGTAAGTCTGGATGGATGGATTGTTGGATGGGAGAAAGGACGGACGGAAAATGGAGACAAATTCGTCTGATTGCATCTGTGTTTGTGCTGTGGTGGGGTTGGGAGGGGGGGCATGTTTGTGTTGGTATGTGAGTCGTCGAGGTTGGTGCTGGTGGGGGTCTTGAGGACAGAACCGGGTAGAAGAGACATAAAGAAAAGCAAAGGGAGCCGAATACATGCTATTTAACAAAGGAGCCTTGCAAAATCTGGTGCAGATGATGTCTGGAAGGTTTATTAGAAAGAGATAAATAGTAGAATTCCATAATTAGAAACATATTAATGAAATATCATGATCATTTTATGTACACATTAAGTCAATGGGCCTCTCTACCAGTCCAAGGCGGGTCTAATATGAAGACCGCAAACAAAGGAAATTAATAATGGGTTCTTTTAATTTTACTGACCTAGAAACAACATGGAGGCATTCATGCCTGAGGATTTTTTTTTTTTTTTGGTTCCAGTCTCAGGATGAACGCAAAAAAATCTTTATAATCTTTATTCTGATGCTCAAGTTTGAAATATGCATATTTGCATCTGCAGAGTATGTCTTTCCAAAGATACAATGTAAAATAAATTAATAGGTTGCTATAAACGCCCTTTAATGTCAGTGATGCTGTTAATTCGCGCATTTTTAAAAACAAGTCTGTTTTATGCATTTTCACTGCCTATCCAAAGACAGCCATGTAATGTGTAATGTTTTCACAATGTTCTGTATCATTGACAGTATCAATGTATACGGGTTATGCTGAAACACAAAATTGTCATGATATTTAAAAACAAATATATCCTGGAAAATCAGAAAAGCTGGATGAAGAAGCGCATGTGTGCGTGCGCGCACACGTGTGTAAACATGCGTCAGCATTCACTATGATATTAAGAGATGAAGGTCTTGGGAAAGCAAACAAAAGAAACGGAGCCATTCTGGTACTCAGTGTACCACAGCGCATACAGCATCTCCCACACATTCTCTCCACAGTGATTAATGCCACTCTGAAAAGAGGCAGAGATGGCTGTTGCTAGGTTACATGGCAAGGTGAAGTGCGGACCATTTAAAGAAAAGGGGAGGAGGGCACCACTTACAAAGCATGGCATCACTGGAGATCATCTCTTTGTTCCATGTTTTCCTTCTGCTCGACTTCTTTTTGCTATCTGTACTGTTGTTGCAGTTCTGAGGTGATCAGACCAACTTCTGCAGTTTTCTCTTGTCCTTCCTTCCTGGAAACAGGCTGCAATGTTTGACTCTATCCAAAGGACTAGACCTGTTTGAGTGAGCCTTATGAACATCAGATCTAATGGTGAGACAGATGTGTTTCCATAGTGTAATGCAATAATTTGTGCATTGTATAATTTTTATTTAATCCTCAGTGTTGCTTTGAATGCTCAACTCAATTATCAGCTTCTATGATGTCACAAGATCTCCAGAATTTAAGCCTTGCTGGTAAAAATAAAATAAGAAAAAAAAAAAGGGTTATTTTTGTCAAAACCATGGATATTTTTACAAATGCATCGAGTACACATCTGAGGGTTGAATCACAGCGAGCCCTTTCTCTTGCAAAGAATAATGCTTTGAGATGCTATATTAAGCTGTGTTTTGAAGCCTTAGGAGGGTTCTAAATAGGGAGATGTGAGAAAGGATGAGAAATGAAGGGATGACAGAAAGAGGTAGCACATCTCCACTATAATGGCCTTTTTTCTTTTTTTTTTTTACAATGCTTTCACCCACAGGACATCAAAGGCCAGTGTTGGACTGACGAGGAGTCAGATGGGGAGAATGAGTCAGAACAGTTCCTGTATGGTATCCAGGTAAACCGGCTGTTTTATAATTTCTAATTATATATTTTTTTATTATTGTTGTCTCAATAATGGCGTCCAATCATGTGAGCAGAGTTTCCTGCAGATGAATTTGATGCAAAGCGTTGTTTAAGAGCAATTCTGGCACAATCTGAAATGATTTGGAGTCAGTCTTTAGTAAATATGAATGTTTTATCATCAGCAGTGAGTGCAGAAGAGAAAGATCAGACTGCCTGATAGTTCCAGGTTGAAGTGAAACAGAACTTCCTGTAAAAATGTTTTGTGCAAATGTGATGAGAGTAAATATGACAGACTCAGCTCCATTAATCCTGGGCTACTCCATTTCTGTGGCAGCTGTTTCGCGCAGCATCTCATCTGGTAAAGTTCAGCGCTTCGTGAGATCTTAATCTGTTAGTTATCCTTTTTTCCCTTGCTGTTATCTTCCAAGTCTTGTGATTGAAATGTAAATCCAGTTTGGGACTTAAAGCTCATTTCTATGCAGACGGGGGAGCATGAAAGCAGCATAGTGCGGATAAGGATGAAAGAGGGGGATCTGTTCTACTCAGGCAGCGAGGAGGGGATGGCAGTTCAACTAAAAGTCTAGACACCAGCCAAATGCCCAAACTTGAGCTAAAATCTTAACGCCTTAAATGATATTCATGGAAGGTGTGTGTGTGAGCCTGAGCCTATCCCATATGACACCTTCATGTCTAAAACTGTATCAATATGACACAACACGGCATCTGAAGGAAGATTGTTTCACAGATAAATGAAATTAATACACCCAACATCATGTATAAAGATGTAAGAAGTGTCATATAAGGAACTAACTGACTCCACCTCAGACATATGCAGTAACTCAACACCACACTGTGTCTTTCTCGATGTCCGTCCACATATAAAAGCAAATAACACATCGAGGACAAAGACAGTACAATTCAGTTAGCATTTGTCAATGCAGTAATCATCTCACTGCGCTGCCATCGATCCACAATCATGTCAAGCCGCGTGTGTGTATGTGTAGCCAGCTCTAACATACGTGTCATTACAGGGGAGTTGCGCTGCTGACCTGTACCGCCACCCGCAACTCGATGCAGATATCGAGGCAGTAAAAGACATCTACACGGACAGTGCCGTGTCTGTTAGGTACAGCATGTGTTTTTTAATTTATTTAATTTTAGTCACTGCATGATTTGTGTGTAAAGCTTATCCTCCATTAAAAGCTTTAGGATATAATCTGCTTCACCTTAGTCGTTAACTGCAATTGATGTGTGCGTCTGCACAGGGAATATGGAACCATCGACGATGTGGACATTGATCTTCACATTAACATTGGTTTCTTAGACGTGAGTCAGCAGTCCTTCCTATTTCTGCTCACACCTCCTCGTCATTACATTCAGCATTCTAAGGTTGACATTTTACAAAGTAATACACCATTTATAATGCATTGTGTGCTCATAACTTATTTACATGGTGAGGAATGGCACTAATTAGGATGATAACTGTGTTTGCGTGCGTGCGTCTCAGGAGGAGGTTGCGACAGCTTGGAAAGTTATCAGAACAGAGCCCATTATTGTGAGACTGCGCTTTTCTCTGTCTCAGTACCTCGACGGACCTGGTGAGTCAGTGTGGGGGATGGCGTCCTGAGAGGGGCTTTAGGTCTTTGTGCCAGTAGCTGAGCACTTTGTAATATTGTTTGTCCTCCTTACACAGAACCATCAGTGGAAGTGTTCCAGCCATCCAATAAAGAAGGCTTTAGCCTGGGCCTGCAGCTTAAAAAGTAAGAAATATTTGTTAGATTTAGATGGATAGATTTCATCTAAATCTGATTCTCCAACGTGGCAGGATCCTGAGCACGTTCACCTCGCAGCAGTGGAAACATCTCAGTAATGAGTTCCTCAAGGCCCAGCAGGAGAAGAGGCACAGCTGGTTTAAAGCCGGAGGAACCATCAAGAAGTTTCGTGCTGGACTTAGCATCTTTTCCCCCATACCCAAGTAGGCTTATTGTATATTTTAAATATCCTCCTGTGAGTGCACTTTTAGAGACTGGTCATCATCTGTGATAAATAAGTGTTTATTTCTGAATCTCTGACATTCTTAATCCGGAGATTTAAACCTAGCATACTCAACAGAGGTCCTAACCTCTGCACAACTTGTATCCTGGCAACACTGTTTGAGCACAAATCTTTGGTTTAAGTTTAGTCACTTGTGCTGGAGTATGTTGGTTGAAGTTGAAATAGAGCAGAGTTGGTATTTATTCTGTCAGTCTTGCTTCAAAATTACCAACATAGTTACAACCTAAAACATTGCAGTTTTACATACTAATGAATCATGCAATCAGCTGAGAATTGCTGTTCTTTCATTTTAGGTCACCAAGTCTTCCTTTGATCCAAGACACAGTTTTAAAAGGGAAGCTGAGTGTCCCTGAACTGAGGGTGACCCGCCTGATGAATCGCTCTATTTCATGCACAATGAAAAACCCTAAAGGAGAGCTCTTCAGCTATCCTCCAAATAGCCAGGTCAGTGCCATTCTGGAAAATCACCCTCCAGAGTCAGATCCTTTTGATTAAATTCCAATTAGTGTGATTAATTACTCAACCGCCCCACTTATCAATTGGCCTGAGAGACTGGCCAAGTAGTGGCCATCATCTGTACATGCAGCAGTGTTTGTTCGTAGCAGCGAATTGCTGACACGCTGTTTAATCGGCACGAGTCGTTGTCAGAGGTCGATCACACAGAACAAGATGCTTGCTTGGGTGATAAAAGCTTTTCTGTCTGTGTTATGATCGTTTCCATGAATATTTATAAAAGGATTTGAATGCTGCAGCAGAGGTACAACACATAGATGCTCTATTTCTTTATTTATTTGAATCTGACTCCACTGATTGCCATAGAACCACTGGCAGTTTGCAGACATATTTGGGCAAATTAAACTATAATCGTTCTCAGTGCCAAAGCACATGATTTCCAAGGCATTGTACTCTATCTTCTGGGATTTGTTCTTCTCGGATATCCGACGCATGAACTGTTTCTACCTGAGTGTGTTACTTACCCCTATCATGCCATGGCCGTTGTGCTGTTTCCCATAATCCTTTGTCTTCACTTGACCCATCAGACTGTGGCTGTCCCAGCGGCAAGGGCCCCAGCGCAGATTACCACGAGGCAGCTGATTGAATTGTTTTTCTCGTCCCAGGCGGGTGGTCACTGCAAGAACATCCCAACACTGGAGTATGGCTTTCTAGTACAGGTCAGACATCAGTGACTTATGAGAGTAATTACTGCTGCACTTACGCACCAGACCCAGCGAGAGCCTCTTGTGTTGTCCAAAACATGACACAGCTGTATGTAATCACAGCGTGAATCAGGTTTTATCGCAATTCTACCTCCTTCCTGTCATGGAGGAGTGTTAACCAGAAACACCGCTGCGATTTCCTTCTAACAGATAATGAAGTACTCAGAGCAGAGGATCCCCACACTAAATGAGTACTGCGTGGTCTGTGACGAGCAGCACGTCTTTCAAAATGGATCCATGTTGAAGGTAATGAGAAAGATGAGTGAATCGGCATATTACACTATATGACAGCATATTAGACAGCAGCACATGTTAGATGTTTTTCATAGTTATATACAAAATGATGATACTATCGCCAGCTACAGTAATTTCCTAAAAGTCTAGCAGCATTTATGTGCTGATTGATATTGAAATTGTGACTTTAGTGAAACCCCAAAATGCTGGTAAAAATTACTCACGGAGGTCTTTATTCCTCCACTGGGGAAAAAAAGAGAAAGCACAATTCACAAAACCGCAATTTCCGAGTCCAAACAGAGGAAATCACAGGAAAGGGCGGCAGAGGGAGCAGCAACCAAGCGAGGGTTAAGCGCGAGAGAGGAAAAGCAAGGAGAGGCAGAAATTCACAAAAGGAATGAACAGAGAAATGATTTGCTACCGGGTACCAGTGGTTCACACTCATCTGGCAACAACTGGAGGCATGATCACTCCTTTAAAGCAGCCGAGTTGGTGAGCGATGACGAGGTCCAGGCGTACAGCTCTGCACCGCAAGTCATCATGCAGCTCCTGTCAGGAGAGAGAGAAAGAGAGAGAGAGCCAAAGAAACCCTGACAGAAGTTCTGGCACCTAAAAGATAAGCTGAGCCTCACAATTACTCATCTAGTGCTGCCAAAATCAACCAATAATGCCTTCAATGAAATCTAAAACAGAGCAAAAATGAACCTAATGCAGTTGTTTAGATTATTATTAACATCTTTTTTTGTGTTGCCAATATCAAGGAATCGTTTATGAAGTAGCAACTCATTCTTGTGTCTTATTCCCAAATAAAGATTTATTTTTTTAAAAAATGAAGCATCAGATGGGTTAACTGGTGTGAAGGGGCATGATGAAAACAGTCGATGACCAAACAAACTGAACTGAGAGCGTTAATCCCTCATCATCTACGTGTATAATCTTTTATACAGCCGGCTGTGTGCACCAGGGAGCTGTGCGTGTTCTCCTTCTACACACTGGGTGTGATGTCCGGAGCTGCAGAGGAAGTGGCCACTGGGGCTGAGGTAACGATGCAATAAATCATATAAAATGCTATTTACAAGTTTTGTATTTTCTCCTGGTTATAATTTCTTTAGGCCAGATAGGATACAATGTGTACAGT
The DNA here is from genome assembly GCF_901000725.2 of Takifugu rubripes. Taxonomy (NCBI): domain Eukaryota; kingdom Metazoa; phylum Chordata; class Actinopteri; order Tetraodontiformes; family Tetraodontidae; genus Takifugu; species Takifugu rubripes. The sequence goes on along the minus strand of NC_042297.1, from coordinate 9,338,918 downwards.
GTGCAAGAAAAGCAGCATACATAAAGTACAAAATACATACATACATATTGTAACAATGATGAAAGAATGAAATAAAACATGTAATCCACGTCTTCTCAGGTGGTGGACCTGCTTGTGGCTATGTGTCGAGCTGCTCTTGAGTCTCCTCGTAAGAGCATCATCTTTGAGCCTTACCCATCAGTTGTTGACCCCAATGATCCTAAGACACTGGCCTTCAACCCAAAGGTCAGCACTCTCTCCAGCAATGTAATAAGATAATAAAGTCAATGCATGCAGTTCATACTTACGAATATGATTAAAGATGTCAGCATGCTCTGTCTCTCTTACCTGTGATGGCTGTGCGGCTCAACTACAGAAGAAGAATTATGAGAGACTGCAGAAAGCGTTGGACAGTGTCATGTCCATTCGGGAGATGACTCAGGTACAAGAATGAGGAGGAAGGGAGATGAGGGAAGGGGGATATTAAAGGAGTAGCCTCTGTGTTCTTTATCCTGTCATGGTTGACACTTGGCTGCTCTTCAACCCGGTATTTTTCCAGGGTTCGTATTTAGAAATCAAGAAACAGATGGACAAGCTGGACCCTCTGGCCCATCCCCTACTGCAGTGGTGAGTAATACATGTGTTTGTTCCCCACGTGTGTTAACTAGGGGTAATTTTAATTTGGGAAATAAAGCAGTTGTATCACATTCATGTTTCTGCCTCCCTGCAGGATCATTTCCAGCAACAGATCACATATCGTTAAGCTGCCTCTGAGCAGGGTGAGGATGCCTGACATCACTCATACATCACTTCATGAATGTTTCATTGTGCATTTAGGTGGCATGAACTTATTCTCTGTCTGTGTCTCTCTCGCCCCTCCCCAATGATTATCACAGCAACTCAAATTCATGCACACCTCCCACCAGTTCCTGCTGCTCAGCAGCCCCCCAGCCAAAGAGGCCCGTTTTCGCACTGCCAAGAAGCTGTACGGTAGCACCTTCGCCTTCCAGTGAGTCAGATTTGTTTACTCGGGAGACGTCCAACGTTTTTTGGTGTTTGTTTAAGGGCTACTTTTGCATCCTGTAACTTCAAGTGCTTCAAATCATTCAGGCAGGTAAAAATGTTTTGGGAAATAATTCATGCTGCATATGTGATATTATATAAAACATTTCCGCCCTTATTGCTGTCGGGTAAATATTATGCGGGTAATTACTCTCAAATCAAGCACTGTGGCTAAAATGCATGCATAATTTAGCATTACTGCAGCACACCCTGGCAAACACTAAAGTGTCTCCTTGTAACACCTGGTCTTTATGATTTGAATGTCGGAACCATTTGAGCAGATTTTTGTCGTAACAACAAAAAGGACAGAATTATTTTGGATTGAGAGCCAGCACATGGAGCCAGCTCCTACTGTCAGATGGAGCAAATGGAGCTTGGATGAATATTTCAGATAGACCGCTAAATTACGCTCAATGCAGGATAGGAAAATGCCCATATGTACAGTATGTACCTTACTCCTGTAAATGGAAAGATCCAATTTTCAAGACAGCCCACATACCTACAATAGGATATTATAATTCATTTTATCTTTCAGCATTACATTATATTCATTTTAAAAAGAAATGGCCAATCCAACAAAATTTACATCCATACACTTTGTATAGGTGGATGAAACAACTGGGATAGCATCAGATCTTTATTCTTTTTTCTTCTCTCAGTGGTTCCCACATTGAGAACTGGCACTCCGTTCTGAGAAATGGACTCGTCAATGCCTCTTATACCAAGCTGCAGGTACGTAGTTTCAGCCACGGACGGTGAACCTGCTGCAAAAGAGAGTGCGCGCTCGCTCCTGGCCGAATCATTTTTTGCAGTGAATGGACGACAGCTTCGCTCTTGTCAGCCTTGCTCTTGGCATTTCACAGAGCTGTGCACGTAGAGAGATTTTTTTTTTTGAGGCCGGACATGTCTCCTCCTGTTAAGGAGGAAGGTGGGTGGGGCTGTGATGTCAGCTGTCAGGAGGCTGGCTGTGAGGGTTAACCCCCTAGACCACAGAGCAGTTTAGATCAAGAGTGTAGACCTGAGTATAGAGTATAAATATCAAATATTTAATATTCATCTTTTACTTATATATCTGTTTTTGGTAGTAAGCGTTCTCACAAAGATGCTTACGTTCTATTCAAGGATAAATGACAAAACTGTGAATGCCGGACCACCAAGAAAGCCAGACAGTGACTTTGCCTGCTTTGCACTACACACACGTCTGGAAAGTAGATTAGATGCAATTAAAAAAAAAGAAAAGAAATCTGAAGGATCTTTGAAAGTGTCATCCCACCCATGAGTGCTCCATCATGTCTGCCTGTCTCATTTATGCCGTCTTTGTTCTCAAGCTTTTTGAACTCTGCCATCTCTGATCTCGCCTCGGCACTCGTCTGCCTCCTCTTTCTGTCCTCTCATCTTCACCTTGAGCATTGACCCCCCCCCCCCACCTCCCCCCCGAACACACATACACGCACACACTCACACACATGCTTGCCGTCCTCCACTGTCATTGGGCTTCACAGTCATTGGATGGCAGAGTGGCCTCCATTAGAAAACTCTTGTCTTTTTCTCCTTTTTGATTTCCTCCAGATGTTCCCCGGCCTGACCTACAACTTTTCAAAGTCCATTTTTGTTCTTCCGTTTGCTTCTTCTCTGGTTTCACTGTTATTTAGAGCACATCAACCTCCATGAATCCCTTTGTTGTCCTAAAGTGGACAGCCCTGTTTGGGTGGACATCATCACCACTTGTCATCAGTGCATAAAGGAGAAACAGTGCCAATGTTTTCAGTTTTCTCTAACCAGCCGCTCACATTTGTTTGGTGATTTACTCTCCACTACCACTGGATCTTCGTGTGATCTTTGTGTAATTCCGAATTGTTGATCTATAGGATACTGTAGGTAATTACTCCTGTCACAGGAAAACTTGAGGAACCTGCGGTAGTTATGTGTGTATGAGCGTGTGTGTGCAGGTGTGTGTTGCTGCAACAGCTCAATGATTCCTCCTTCCTTCCTGCTTTCTTTTAAACCCAAGCTGCATGGGGCAGCGTATGGAAAGGGCATCTATCTGAGCCCCATCTCCAGCATATCTTTTGGATACTCAGGTAGGAACAGCTCATCGCTCCATCACCCTGCATCCCTCTGGTCTCACCATATTCACTGAGTGCAGTCTATGTCCTGGTTGTCCCGGGACACTTTTACATGTGGGAGATTTTCCATGCTACCCTAATGTCTCACTTCCTGTTGAGTATCACCTCCTGTACCATCCATAAATCATGTTGTGGTTTTATAATGAACGCGATTGTCAAGGCAACTTTGTGTGTGTTTATTCTTTTGTTTGTGTTTAATCACAGTCTTGACTGTGCAAGGGTGGACCTTCATCATCAGCTCCAGTTATCGAGAGTTGTTTGTTATGATTTTCTTAAGATATGCAGAAGAAAATATCAATATCAAATATCATTGAAACGTTAAGTGGGAATTTGAGACAGTTATAGCCGAAACCTTTGTGAAAGTTAGCAAGTAATCACTGGTCTGAACAATGAAACCACCAGCGGAAGGTTTTACGCAGCATAAGTGACTCTGGTTGAGGACACTCTAACTCCTGGCAACTGTCTGTGTGTTGCATCTTGCAGGAATGGGGAAAGGACAGCACCGTATGCCCACCAAAGATGAGCTGGTGCAGCGCTACAACCGAATGAACACCATACCACAGGTGCTTTGCTAAAATCACTGGATAAATACAATCATTTAAAAGAAATCTTCACTGGTTCTCATTTAAAGGAAAGACTTGTTCATAAAATGGGGCTAATTCATTAGAGGATACAAAATATTATCCTATTTATGCTATTGCACATCACCTCTGTATGTTTGCTACAATCCTTGGGTTTTGCTTCAGTGAGTGAATTTAGAAAAGATCTCCATAAATATTGATCAGCTCTGCTGGTGGGACATTACCATTGTCTCCTGTCTCTTTCCTTTAACAGAGCCGTCCCATACAATCGAGGTTCCTTCAGAGCCGAAATCTGAACTGCATCGCTCTGTGCGAAGGTAATAACAAGCAGCAGGTAGCGTACAGGGGGAAAATGATAAGAAGAGAGAAGTATTCGATCCCTTGATTTTATTCTGTTTGGAAAGCTAAATATCTGTGCAGTCAAAAGAACACATCGAAGCATGAATAGCTCTACTGCAGCATACTGTCTACAGTTGAATTTAAGCCTTTGTAACGTGAGTCATACTACGCAACACGTATTTTAACAGTTACTATTTCTGGAGTCACGACACCGGGTGCCTGACAATAATTCTTTATTCTCTTTTTTTGAAACAGTGATAACATCCAAGGACTTACAGAAACACGGTAACATCTGGGTGTGTCCAGTTTCCGACCATGTCTGCACTCGCTTCTTTTTTGTGTAAGTTGCGCTGCTATTGATGAGTCACTGCGATAGAAATACAAGTCTTGCACGGCATCGTCCGCCATTAAATACTTGGCTAAAGACATAGACCTCAATTGTTCAGTTAAACTCAGCAGTGATTTTGTGGTGCTGCTGGCCGCATCCATGTTTCAAACTGTGCATTTTAGTGTTGAACAAACACAACATGGCCCCTGATGGTCAGTCCACATTTTAGGCACACATTTACCAGATGGCAGGTCTATTATTATTATATCCACTGCTATTTCCTGGATTGGGAATTCAATTTGAGATGGCACTGTGTCAAATTCAAACCAGGGCTCCGGTTCTCCTTTTGAGCTGCGTGGATTGTTTTTTTTCCCCTTGAAGGAATTGATGTGGGTAGAATAAAAACAAGGAATAATATCAGTGGGTTCTACCTCAAAAGACGTTGTAATTGATTTCCCTCTGAGACAGGAACAGCTGATAGAGGCGCATTTAAATATAAATGGCTATGATGCCTTTTAATGAGGAAATATATAACAAGTGTGGGCACGTTCTTGGGTACGTGCAGGTACGAGGATGGCCAAGTAGGAGATGCCAACATCAACACCCAGGAGCCCAAAGTGCAGAAGGAGATCATGCGTGTGATTGGGACCCAGATCTACTCCAGCTAATAGAGGTTCTCCATCTCTCTTTCCCTCCCTCTCTCTCTCATGGAGGTACACAGACAGGCAGACAGTGAATGTTTGGTGGAGCTGACCTCAGGCCAGGTAGCGGAGGCCGGGGGAGCTCTTGAGCACATTATTTCTGAAGTCGTTTTCCTCTGATTGTCTCATTTCTCACCTTTCTCTCTCTCCGCCCCTTCATCTCAGCATGCTTAAGCAGCACATTGTTCATTTAACCTTCCTTTAAGTTAAAGTCTGTCTACTTTCCTCACTCACTTTCCATCAAAAGCATATCACTATTGAAATGTGTGCACACGCTCAAACCTGAGGGCTGAATGGGCTTTTCTCCTTGATAATTACTGTTGCACTTTTGCTGATCCTCGGTACTAATTATCTCTCCATATAATTTCTTTATGTGAATATCCATAAAGAAAAGACATTCCTACTGACACAGATCCCATTGTTGCAAAAATGTGATGAGTTTACATTCCTAAACATGTTCTTTTTTTGTCTTTGCAAAGGCATCGTGTCTTCTGTTTGCTTCATAGTCTTTAATTAATTATGTATATTGAGGATCAGGGTATGTGGACATGAGGGGCAGCCAAAGCAGTTCTGGGCTCGGTGCATACTGTCAGCACTTTTTTTTCTTTTTTGCATGGCATCTAAAACCAGCCATTAACAGGATTACGTGTTATTTGTTTACAACAACAGTAAGTGAGTTTGAGTCTTAATGCACTCTGCATCTCAGACTAGAAAGTTAATCAGTGTGGCAGGAGAGCAGCTTACAGCAGCATACATTATATTTACTGGCATTATTACAGCACTGGTGTCCGGCAGCTTTGTGCCCTTTTATAAAGGCTTTTGGAGATTAACTGCTTTTTTCCCCCTGGCCTTCATGAGGTTACGCAGCTTGAAGAAGATGGCATCAACATTTGTGTCAAAGGCAAACATCCCAAAACGGCTGTATGGAGAATATATTAGAAAGGCCTCAACCGCTGAATGTCAATATACTGTTAATAAGAATATATATATATATATATATATACGTATATATAAGCCGATCCTGCCACTACTCCTGCCACACTATCTGTTCCTGTGCCCAACAACCACAAAGCCTCATGTGTGATGGTTGCTTTTTCTTAAGTCCGTCACATTATGGAGTCCATCTTTTGAATTTACATTGCAGAAGCTACGATTTCATCTGTACAGATAAAAGTCGGGCTGAACTCTTACGATATGGCGCATCCTCCGTCGTCCCGTTGGAGAATGCCAACCTTGTACAGCGAATCAATTTTTATCGGTTATTCATGTACCGTATGTATGTATGTATGTATCTATGTATGTACGTGTGAGTTTGTATTTTATTGACATTAAATTAGACATTGCACTTATTCATCATTTGCCTGACCTGGAGAAAAGGACTCGCCTCGGGCCTGCTTTGGACAGAGTAGAGCAGAAGGAAAAAAAGAAAATTTATGGAGTCAGCAAGACTATAATATCCAACATCGTAACCACGGAGACGGCCTTTCACTGTCCTCAGAAGCTAGAACTAAATTATACTGACTACCGAATGGACTCGAGGCGCCAAAAGAGATGGAAATGTAAATAAGGACGTTGGAGACCTTGTTGAAAAGTTTTGCAGTCGTGTACAGCTTACTTTTTCCCCATGTGGCGGGACTATGATAACTGATGTCTGGTTTTTCTGAGATCTGAGCTGCGAGTGTCTTTGAAAATCTGTTCTCTGGCCGTCTGTCTCTGGTGAGTAATGTGTTCAACAATGATGTTGACGACAATGATGGTGATTACGATGATGAAAGGTGATGATGCAGGAGGAAAGAATAAAGCCTGATTTTGCACAGTTTTACACGGTCTCCTTTTCTTTGATGTCCAGACCGAAAAATAACAGTACAATCTTCCTTTTTTGCTGATACTTTGTTTGATAAATTTGAGCAGAAGGGGGCACCGTTACTCCACCAGCAGGCACAAAGACCACCTCCTCGATACTCTTTCCCGTTTTCATTTTCAACACAGCTTTTATATTCAAGCAGACACAATGAGAAACTACCATCAGAACTTCAGCTCACAACACAATGCATCCTTTAATTTTTTAACATTTACTTAATCATGCTGTGAAATGGGTGCTAAAGATCTGCTCGGCTCTGACACACGCTTATGATTTGATATTGCAGTGGAAGTGGGTGAATAATGAAAACAAATTGCTGACCAAACTAAATGTCAACACTGCTGCGTACATTCGGAATACTGGGCAAATGGAGATTTTATGAATAGATACTGTGTTCCAGTTCAGTGTGCAAGTAGGCTTACCAGCTGAAAAACAAAACTAGAAATAGATTCAGTAATAGAATGATAATTTAGTGTGTAACATGCATCTTTCTGGGTGGATGGGTGCAATACTAAACATGAGACCACTTTCATCTTTTGCCTACATTGATTTTTTTCTAGCCGTGTTACACATTGCAGTCCGTATGCTCGCCTCTAAGAGAAAAACATCTCTAAAATCTGCTTGGCCTCTAACCACGGAAATCACTTTCCCTGCAAACTGGACACTTCTCTGCCAGTCGAGTCCCCGACTGTTGTCAGCAGGCCAGTGGGAGAGATCGAGTGGCCGGACCTTCACAATAATATCTGCATATCTGTGTGAGAGAGAGTAGCAAATGGTGTGTAGTGTTCACATGCTCCCTGAAACCCAGTCCTCATGTTGGACACGACCCCCTCTTTTGGCTCAGGCCCCCAACACAACGGCCTATTTTTTCCCTGCAGTTCAGCCCTCTACCACAGAGGGGAGCTCTGGTGTTGCTCTAATTTGCTTTCTTTGTTTGCATTGGTGACCACACACACTGTGGCACATTTGCAAAGCACATTACCACACACTCGCAGGTAAACATGCACAATGGGTGTTTGGTGGTGACGGAAGGGCAGAGGGTCACAGAGGAAGCGACTTCTCCCCATCCCTTCCTCCCAGCCTCCATAATAAGTGTTACCGTTTGATTTCTTCACAAAAGGAGCAATTACAGCGAGTTGTTTAATCACCCACACATTTATTGAGCTTAGAGTCTCTTAGCTTGCAGCTCAGGCCCCTGTCGTCGGCAGCAGCGGGCACCTGAGTGACAGAGAAGGTCAGTGGTTTAACAGGGTGCGAAAGGGGGTCTCATTTGAGTTAAGACTTTCCAGGGTACTCCGTACGCCACAAAGGCCACCGGGACAGAGACAAAGAGGAAGTTGAGACCAGGAGAGAAAGCCAACCAGACAGACAGAATTTACATGTGTGCAATTTCAAATACATATATCATACACACATAATGGCATCGCAAATTTCATTAGCTGGCAGCATCAGCTTGTAGTTTGTAGAAAACAACAATGCTGTATTAATGCTACAATGCCCTGTTGTGTTATTATTCCTCCACATGGCCATTTAATTGGACTTCTGGAATCAATTGATTGACAGAATTATGTCAGACTCCACTAGAATAGGTCATCATATGCCTGCTTTCAGCTTGTTAGTATCGGACCTTTCCTAATTGACCTTTTAAGTCACAGACCGACTAACAACCAACAAAGAAGTTAGCCAGTGGCAAACCGGTAGCATATTGAGCGGAAACTCGAGCTGACACATCATAAATTGGATGTCCTTATTGGTCCAAAATGTGTGGTTCTTTAACTAGCGTGTTGTAGATCCCCTTCGATTACACTTTCCCTTGCAGTGGGAGTCTCATTACAACTATGACAATTTCAATTTAGTGTGATTTCAGTCAGGCTACCATTTCATGTTTGTTTTAGCGGGACAAATAAACATTTATCTAGCGTTGTGCAACTATTGCGAAGTTATCACGCCCTCTCCTGTTTCAGCAGGCTGTTATCGCTCTCAGTTCAGCCTTTTCTCAAAGCAAAGTTTTTCTTTTCTGCAGCAACCACAGACCAACAAACAACAACATAATCCCCACCATATTCTCCATTGTTGTGTTTGTCGCACACGGTGTCTCATCACAGCGGTTCCCCCCCGACATCGCCACTACAACAAAGGTACCGCGAGCTGGAAAAGCAGCATTAGGTACATCAAAGTTGCAGTCAGTCCACGTGTCGGGTGAAAGAACCCATATTTAGGTGATTTTTTGGAGAAGAAAGGAATACTTAAAGTTTGCCAGAACAAAGCACCCATATTGTTCTTGATCCTTACATGCAGTGCATCAGGCATGGACGTGGGGACATGCTGAGAACAGGTGTGGCATACACAAACCTATTTTTCCCCCCTTTTCTTTATCCGACAAAGCAAAAGCAAAAACATCAGAATTCGATTTTCCTACTTTACAGTCCGCAGAGAGCCCAGTGAGCCCAAACTCCCATTCAAAGCAGTAGCAAGCACAGTCGGTGTGAGAGCGTTTTATTGAATTTTCAGCCTGAATGTTCCTCTATATTTATGTGCCTCCTCTATGAAAATAGTACGATATGAATGATGGAGCACAAGCCCTTGTCTCATCCCTCAGTGGTAGCAAGGATGGTGGCGCGAGGTCACAAAGGCGACGGGAGGCGGTGTTTTTGGGGGAGGAGGCAGGTGGTCGTTTTTTGAAACGGCACAAACGGGGGAAAAAGAACAGCAGTGCTGAGTGGTGACCGAGGAGAGACGGGTGAGGTGAGGAGGAGGAGGAGGGGGGGTCGTCGAAGAAGTGGGTAGAAGGAGATAGGGGATGAGAGGGAGGGAGGAAGGGACTTAACACTATTGCTGCTCATAAAGCCAACAGCTGTGTGGGTAATGTTTTGTGACACCGAGTCTCTCCGAGCCCTTCTGTTTCCCAGAGAGCTCGGAGACGCCATATTCTGTCGTCACAAATGGCTCTGTCATTCACCCCCTAAGTCTTAATTATCGCTTCCAGTTTTTTTGGCCACATTTTGCTCAGGCGTATGGATCCATCTGCACGCCGTATAATTCCACTCCGCAATTTACAATTGGCATTTATTACAATGGCCTCGGCGGCATCTCCTCTTTAACACCGGCAGCCTTTCCAGAGAGACGAGGGGGGAACAAAAGAGCAATGCAATCTGGCACACCCTCAGTTCCCTCAAATCTCGCTTGTCTTTTTTTTTTCATCTGTAACCTTGCTCTCCGTACGACTATTGCTCCCCACCCCCGTATCAATCCCCCCCTCCCGCTTTGTGTGTTTTCCCTTTGTTATTAATTTAATTTTTATGGGGTTCACAGTACTTGCACAAACCACCCCCATCTGCCTTGAAGCATAGGAAAAGGAAATAGCTGATGTTGATTTTCTTTTTCTCCTCTCCTCCTTTCCCCCACTCCATAATTCATTTTGGATTAATTCTCCTGTCTACAGAGACAATCCTAATTCTTTATTATTTCCACTTCACAGACTTCATGACATCCCCATATCCACATATCATATCCAGGGGAAACTTTACACCCAGCAGACCTTTTTGTTTCCTCTTCTTGCTTCCTGTCTCTCTCATCTCTCGTTCACTCTCCCTTAAACACACCATCTCAGTCTCTCTCTCTCTCTCTCTCTCGCTCTCCATTTCTTTCACTCCTTACTCCATCTTGAAGTTACTTGTTAGTTCCTGCCCAGCTGAGCCTCCATCTATAGAGGCAGGCAAGCACCCGGCAGACGTTGGCTGGCACACACAGACACACACTCACACACACATACGCACACACACTCACATACACACAACTGGAGCCCTACTCCATAGCATGACGGGCACCTCTTCAAAAATGTAACTACAGACCATGACGACAAAGACCGTAACAGCTGTGACTGGTCCGCTTGATCGGTGTGTGTTTCCTGCTACAGTGTAAAAACTCTGGTCACTATAATTCCACACGTGCACTTCGTGTGCACGTATATGTCCCTATTTTGATGAAGCGACTCTCCGAACACAGTCAGTGCAGCCCAACTGCACATCCTGCCTGGTAGGCTCTCTAGAGCCAACGTGACGACCTTTGTGTTATCAATGGGAAGAAAATGACAGCCTTTTTTTAGTCATTATGGGGCCACAGGAAAAAAAAATAACAAAACATTAATTTGTCACTTGTATTTCCCCGCTTTATGTTGGGCTCTGCAGTGCTTTTCTTTGGCTCCTTCACAGCACTCACCCGTCAATTTCCTCTGCCATTAGAGATGTTTGCTGGCAGATGGACTCTTAGGCTCATTGTATAGCAGCCCTGTTTCACCCTTATTTATAGCTCCTTTCTATTTCACCACTCTTTCTCACTCCTGGTTGCCATCTCTGTCCCTCTGTCCATTTCCATGTTATTTTCTAACTCTGCTTTTCAATACCCTCTCTTCAGCAGCCTCATTGTGCCTTTATCCCTGCCGCCGTATACGCTTGTTTCTCTACTCTTGCTGTCTTTGAACATCTCTCTTCATTTCCTGATCTTTGTGTTTCAGCTTTGTGACTCTTTTTAGGTTTTTTTTTGGGGGGTGGTGTTTTTCTGGAGTTTTCTTCCTACATCAAGTGCGGTATTTTTCTTCCCCCCCCCCCCTCTTTATTTATTTCTTATTTAGCTATCATGGGTGCTCTTCTTCGTCCAGCACACCTTGCTAACATTAATGCATGAACTTGTGCCCAGACACACGCAATGTCCCATCACCAATTCACTATTAAGTGGACTCTGAATTTCCCCTGAGCTTTGGTATGGTGGTGCTTGCCTCTGGAGTCCAGCCCTGCTAGATGTGTTGTCTGCTCGCTCACCATTCAATACCCTCCTTTAATCTGACAGGCTTCATTTTGTGCATGTGTGTGTGTATCTTTTTTCTTTGCTCTGTGTCTCTCTGGTTTATATTACATTATTATCTGCAAGTGTACTACTGCATTTCAGATGTGCACAGAAGCAGAGGGTGTTTTATGTATTGTCTGCTTTGCTTTTCCGTTTCTCCCTTATTACTTCTTTCACTCAGTCTCTCCTCTCTCTCCTTGATCTCTGGCCTGAAGTCACTTGACATCCTGCTGCACCCACAGAAACACACACTGACAGAATGAAAGTCTTGCTACAAGCAGCCAAAGCCAACATTTTGTTCTCCCCTCTGTTGTTATTTTGCCCTTCAATCTGTCTCCCTGTCCTTATCACGCCCACTTTTTTTCCCCTCTCACAACTTTCTCTTTCTCTATCACTTTATCACATCCCCTAATCACTGTCCCCATGTTTTCTCTTATTATCTTCATCTACTCCCTGCCCCCATCTCCACCCATTTCTGTCTGCGAGGCAGGCTGGGTCTGGATGTTGACCTGAGAAGGACTGACATTCAGAGGCCGGTCCCCTGCCTGCAGCACTGACATTTCTGCCAGACTTTGATGGTGCCTTTGAACAGAGATGTGTGGAGGGAAGAGCTGCCTGTCTCCCTGCCTTCCAGCAGCTCTAACTCTGCGTCTCCACCACTTAGAGTGAGATGTAATGTAGCAGCCTGCTCTCCCATCACTTGCACGGATACATGAACGGAACGTGCGAACACCCTGCGTTTGAATCTGCGCCGGATTTCTGCACACGTGACTCTGTGCGTATGTTAAAAGGCGCATGCACACAATCACGCACCTCCTGCTGGAATGCCTTCAAAGCCTCATTGCACCCCCTCTGATAAAACTGGCGCTGGGAGGGAGACAGAGGGTGTTGGAGGTGGCCCGGTTATCTTTCCCACCTCTTCCCTCTCCTCTCTTGCCAACCTTCCTCCTGCTGCGGTGCCTTCAAAGACACCCATGCCACTTTAGTCACCCTGGAGCTCCACTTCTCCTTTTCTTTCCCCAACTTCTTCCGATCTTTTATAACCTCTCCTCCATGCATGCTTTGTTACAAAATCAGAGGTAAATTAAGAAAAAAAGGCACAGAGACAGGAAACTGCTTGATGGGAGTGTGTTTCTATTCTGACAGTCAATATAACGTGATGTAAAAGTGCTACTCTGTTCTGTTTTTTACTGATCGTCAGTTCTGTGCCAAACTGCCTGCTTTGGCAGACCCCCCCACCCCCTCCCCTCTTTCTGCTGTCACTATGGGGAAAGGGATTTTTCTTTTTCATGTTTTGGAGGTAAAGACCAAAGCATGTGGTGCTCTGTGAGTCTAATTAAAATGAGTTGGCTATATTGCCTTGCAACAGCGTCTCCGAGAGGTGGATGAGAATTGAAACACTAAATTTTGTTTCGTGCTCTTCGTCCTCTCTGTGGAGTCGGACTGAGCTTATCCTTGATGAGAGCTGTAGAATTGACAGCTGTGAGTGCATGTGGATGCATATCGGCCCGTGTGTGCGTGTGTATGCTATTTTAATAAGTCACTTAATCTTCAGTTAGTCCTATAGGCGTCAGTTATTTAACTTCCAGTACGGGAGCATTAAAATGTCCTGAACACAAAGGGCAGCATTTGTGTTCATGTCGGGCTGTTTGAATGATGAATTTGACTTGACTCCTGTCATTGATGTTCATGGAAAGGACATCAATGCCACATTATTTTATCTTATGACATGCCATTTGGTCCTGTCTGCATGAGGCTTTTTCTTGAGCAAAGATATATCCAACCACAATTGTAAAAGCCTATTTAATAAGTCTTTTGCACTGGGAAGAAAAAAAGATTGAAATCAAAAAGTCCAGAAACCATGACGATGAATTTAAAATGTCTGAATTTGGAGTGAAATACATTGTACAATCCTGCTGGGAAGCTCAGTCTGTCCTGATCTCCCCACCACTATTGCAAAAACCAGTGGACAACATTGTGGTCCCGTGGTGCGATTTCAGGAGGCAATCTGGTCTTCCGCGATAGATAATGTGTGATGGGAAACACAGCTCTGTTGGCATCTGGTGGAACATTTTATATGCGCCACCAGCAGAGCTTGGGAAGCACTAGAGCAGCATGAAAAGAAGAGTCTTTAACCTTTGTTTCTGTGGAACAGGGAGGAGAGCTAAACACTCAGATGTTATTAATGATGGCTTCTTACGTCTTATCAGTGGCTGTAACATTCGAACCGCCATCGCCAGGCTGCATGCCATTCACAGGAATTTGACATGCTTCACCCTATTGCGTATAAAGTTGGAAAAAGTGTTTCAGATCAACCCAAAGCTGATCGAACATCAACAGCGCTAATCCAAGATACACTGACAGGTTTTGCTCTGCTCCTGCATTGGCACGTTTGTTATTTCTCCACACACGTTTGGATGTTGGTCAGGATTAGGTTACTCTAAAACTGAAATGATTTGGGCTCCTAACACATACGCAGAGCCGATGCTTTTGTTTTGTCCTTACCTCCATCTGTGTCTCTGTTTCAGTTGGATTTATTATTCAGATGCACTACGTTTGCACCAGCTGTGAGATGGGCTGTTAAAAAACCAAAGAACTGGTCCAATGCTAAAATGGAACATTGAGTTGTGTTGTGGTCGACAGTTCTAATCCCAATGACCCAAGATACAGACGCGAAAACCCAGTAAATTGCATTCATCTTTGAACTGGTATTTTCTGAAAATGGTTGTATTAAATGAACACATTAGTAATTTTATGCAAATTGCCCTGAGTTGTGTGTTCTTTTTCTTATTCTAATTTCCTCGTTTATAGCAGCACACCTTTTATTTCCTGGCTGGATATGAGAGCAGCTTCTGCCTCTAAGGTTGCCAACAGATCATTAACTCTTCTTCTTGGTAGTTCAATTTTACAAGACTTTTATAAAAGGAAAAAAAATGTGGCTTCACTTCAAGACAAATTGCACAATAGGGCATTTGCAGTGTGTAAAGAAGCAGAGAAAGTGTCAACTCCAACCCTTTCAAACAACCCCCTGCAATGGTGGCATGGCAGGCTTCTGCCTCAGCTTCTCTTGCCAGCTACCCCTCCCCATTCTCTCCTCCCTTCTGGCCTGGGCCCCAGGGTGCCTGTAGCCTGCCTGTGCTGGGCTATTGATTGGGAACATGGCTGCAGCTCACCTGCTAATTGAAAGCCGATTGGGGCCCGAGGGTAGCGCTGTAAAACAGGCCCCACGTGGCATTAAAGGCTGAAGTCTTATGGGCCACTGTAAATCCAGTGCTGCTAATAGTGGTGGTATATCCATCTGTGCTGGTGTGTGTATGTGTGTGAGAGAGGGCTTTCTCTCAAGTGCACACGTCTACAATACAAATGGGTGCTGCCTATCTGGTGTGAATCTTAATTTGCACATGTGAACTACATCTTTAATGTCCTGCTTTGTTTTTCCTGCATGTTGAATAAGAGATTAAGTACTAGATTTGAAACTGTATTTATCTATTTATTTCATCCAGGTTTGCAAACTGTGGATGACAACCTGGACTGAATCAGAAAAAATACATTCATTTGCAGTGTCTTTGTGAATTGTGTGCTTTTTTCAGTTTGCTTTCAAAGTTTCATTAAACTTAAGTGGAGTTGGTGTAGAAAACATTTATCAATTTTTTTGGGTCACTGAAGAGCCAACATTCCCTCAGGAGCCATAGTGCTGAAGAAAGGAATTCCTTTTTAGATGGTAAAAACCTCAACTCAAGGTCAGTTGTTGTCTGTCTTGTTGTTAACAATCAGAAAGATGCAAATACAGGCCATGGTAACAAAATATGCGAGAATAACCGTCTACACACACGCACACACACACACACACACACACACGCACACACCTGTGAGACTCTCCCAAACAAAGAACATTCTTGTCATTTATGGGCACATTCTCTCGTCTTTCTTGAATCCTCGTGACAACAGCAGCTCCAGTCCTTCAGCCCTCGCCCACCCCGTCTTCCCCTTTCTTTCTGTCTTACTCTGTCGCTCTCTTTTCCTTATTTTGTCACAGCTCGGCTCACCTGTGATCCTCCACTGAGACTGAGCTCACCTATCATGTTGTGTTTTTTTCCCCCCACATGCAGGATTATGAAACTCACCACCGATGTTCATCCAGTCCAACTTTGCAGCCTGGTTTCCTAAACGGCTGCCAAACAGCAGTTATTGATGTAACGTATGAACACCCCACTTAATTAAAATGAATGCTTTCTAGCGTTCTACCTTCCAGGTTTTCTTCTATTAAATCTGACTCTGCTTCCCATTTCCCCTCCTCCTTCATCCCTCTATCTCTCTCTCTCAGAGTGGCTTGATGACAGTGGGGGTGGGGAGGGGGAGGGGGGTGAGTCCTGCAGCATGGCATGTGGATACAGGGGTTAATTGGATTGTAATTAGAGCGGAGGTGATTAATTGATAGCATCTGTAAATTTGGATGTTTCCATTGTAAATGTGACAAATGAGAGCGTGGCAAGCTGGAGGAAGAAGGGCAGAGGGATGGAGAGAAAAAAGATGTCGAAGGGAGGGGAGAGAAAAAAATGCCTTTTTAATACTACATCCTATGTTAATATATAAGAAGGATAAATAAGACGAAGCGCTTCAAATGAGCTATAAAATTGTTAAAAATACATCCTATTTAATGGTGTAAGGGTATCATAAAGCTGCTTCCTCTGATGAAGTACGGGGAGGGAAACAGCGAGCAGCATAAACATAGAAAAATAAAAACAAATCCTGTACATCGAGAGTGGCCGTAGAACAACACACACCAACGGTGACATTTACGTTCCGATTTGCCCCACCGCTTATTACTTGTGCTGATTACATCATGTCTTGCTAACGGTGTGACTGTGAAATGTTTAAACTATTTGATAGCAATAAAAAAGCATCGAGGTCAAATAGTTGCATTAGTCGTCTGTAGTTGGAACGAAGTTACCTGATCTAAGCATAGGAAAAGCTTTATTTGCTTTATCTACAGATGATCAGGTAGACACCGTTTAGCAGTCAGGTGTGCAATCAACACACCGCTGTGTTATATATCGCAGTGATTTAATTTAGTCTACGTTTAACTATATGTGTCATGACACTGCTTACACCATGCTGTTCAACACAAGGAAAGATTTGCTAGAGTGCAACATATGGAGAGAGTGTGAACAACACGGCATTAAAAGTAGGTGTGTAAGGTCACAGCAGCTCCACGGACACTAGTTTGTTAACAACATTCACAGTGGACACCAGATAAGATGGGACCCACACAGAGCGTTACGTTAAAGGTACAGATGACCTCAAAGTCAAATGTACATTTTATGCCTCCCACATTTGAAAACCTCTCTCCAGAAATCAGACGATGTTTTCATTTCTTTCTTTCTTTCTTTAACAGCAATGTGTCATGGAGGAAAATGTGCACCATGGATGAGAGGCTCATCACAGAGAAATATGCAAACACTAATGTGTTGTCTCTGGCTGTGCTGCAATGTTATCTCTTCCATGAGAGACTGGTGCAGTGATATGGAAAGAAAACTGTTCATGTGAATATCTGTGAATTAACAGTGCTATAGAGAGTTACTAATGTATTTCTGGCATTAGCATTTCTGGCTCTAGCTATCCTCTATAGCTGCAGAGGACTCATCTCAACATTGACTTCACCCAATTTGCATTTATTCAACCTGATAAATGCCAACTCGTGGAAATATCTCATAATTTAAATACTTCTTAAGTAGAAGAAGTAATCTGGTTGTATTACTGTAATGTGTTACAAATGACTAGGAAAGCCTTACAGTTAAAATGAGAGACAAAAATAATTTTGGTATTTTTTGGTTCAACTGTCCCCGTTAGGACCACCCGAGCACTGGCAACTTATGAAATCAGATTTTTTCTCATTAAGTGAATGCAGAAAAATGAATGAGGCCATGCTCCTACAGTGGAAAGTTCTCCAGTCTAATTTCTTAAGCAGGTGTCAAGACTATGAAAACCTATTCGCAGTGTGTGGATGGCTCACCATGGCTCTTGTGGTCCGTTGCTCAACGGAACAAATTGTTCATTAACTGTGGGCCTAATGCTCTAACAAATGTTCCAGGAATATTGCTATGGTGGTCCATACGAGGCTGGAATTAAGCTAATCAAATAAGCCTCCAGTCAAGTCGTATCAGACAGTTCCAGACTGCAGCAAATGAGCCCACGTTGCAAAATTTACATTTCATTTTCCCCAGGGGACAGGTAGCGTCCCACCCTGCCACCGCATTTCCCCTCAATCAGCATTTGGCTCCTGAAGGTACACGAGGGACGTGGCACTTCCTGGACGCACTCTGATGCGGCTCCAAACCCCCTCTCCTCTTCCTCCGGCACGTTTGAGATGAGTAAGGTAAAGAAAATAGAGAAGATGACAGCAGGGGAAATATTTGCTGTTGTGTTTACAGATCCCGGAAATGAGGGCCGGGCATATTTACGCAGCTGTCCGTCTCTCAAATGCTGAGTGTGTGAGTGGCCACTGGAGCCTAGTTGTTTGTCCAATGCACCAAGCCTTCTCTCCGTAAGTTACTTATGCTTTTGTTCATGTATCACTTTATATATATATATATATATATATATATATATATATATGTATATATATATATATATATATATATATATATATATATATATATGTCTGTGTGTGTGTGTGTGTTTAATACATGCATGCACAGGTATTAGAGTATGTGTTTGATTGAGCGTTTATCCAGGGAGAAGCAAAATCCATTTGTCTCTCATGGCTAAGATGCCAGAAAAAAAAGCAGGAGAGATCCTGCTCTGAGAGGCTGGAAAAGGAAGGGAAGCCAAACAGATGTCACTGTAACTCCTAACTTACCCTCCTTGTTACCTTCCTGCCTCCAGATGTCCAAATTGTCATCTACCATTTTGATGTCTAATGCTGGCCTGCATAAATACATGCACCATGCAAATGTGGTATTTCAGCTATGAAGAGGGAGAGAGAGTCAAATACACAATAGTTGTGGTTTCATATTAGCAAAACTGTGCAATTACCATAAATCTCTTATTGTGTTGATATCAATGGTAATCTTAGCCGACGACTACACTTACTTTGGGGATCGACTTTGTTTTGCACATTATCATCGATTTTTTTCCGACAGTCTCTGAATTGTTCTGCAAGGTTTGTTGCTGCTTAAATTTTCATGGTGGCAACTTGATAACCTGTAATCTCATCCATCTGAAACGCTGCCAAATTACGGTGCTTAAAGTGCATCAATGACATTCAACACTACAGGCTGTAGAAAGTGATGATTTCATCTAGCGATCTTGGTGTTTTCATATGACGCCATTGTAATGTCCAAATAAACAAAATAAGATGTAATTTCACTATTGAAATGAAAAATTTTACCTTTTTTGTTTTAGATTGCCATTTTCTAGATCAGGAATATCCTCTGGAGTATGTTCAACTATTTCACTGGCACAGGTAAGTGTGCTTTGTGTGCGTACATGTGCAAATTTATCTTGTTTATATGCCTGGTTTTAATGCGTGTCTGTTTGTCCTCATCGACCTCAGGTGGCTTTTCGACTGTTCTCCTTCCTGCATGTGTGTTTGCTCGGTTGCTGATAGTGGCGGATTGAATCGTATTGCAGAGTTCTGCCTAAAACGGCTGATGTGAAAGACAGAAAAGGCCTTATAAATGATCAGCTCGTGGAAAATCCTCTGTTGTCCAATGCATGATGTGTTATCGTGGGTATCTGTCCTCTTTATTGTGGCATTAATGATACTTCCTGCAGCTCCTCCAGAAAAACCTGGTTTGGTTTGGAGATGGAACCCTCCAGGTCTCCACTCACCTGGATCACTTTCCTGGAGAGATGTGTAGCAAGCGCTCCACACCAGATGCCTTTATAAGGCACCTGTTGCTGTAGAGGAGCAGTGAGGCTACTCTAAGGGCCTTTCAGATGTCTGGGCTTGATGTCTGGGCCCCCTGTTATGAAAAATGTCACACAAAGGAAGGAACACATCAGCATGGAAGGAGATCGATTTTCACAAACTACTGTTAACATGCTAACAACTTCCAACCGACTGACCAAGCCACCCAAACTTGGGAGAGGCAGCTACAGCAGATATGGCAGAGAGGGCGAAGGTTCTGAAAAATCGAGCTTTGGATCCAATCAGTCAGCTGTTCTTGGCAATCCAGTGGAAGCCACAAAAACCGGGATTAGACGTGCAATAAACACGGCCTCAAAGATCAATTTTAAAGATTCCATCGTCAGGACACTTGATAAATGTCAGCCCTCTCTCGTCGTCAGGTGGAAGAGATTTCCCCTCAGACCGCATTTGAGCTGCGGGGCCACGGAAGAGGCCTCATTATTAGAAGTCAATGTGCTTTTTTGTTATGATGTTTATTGTTTTGTTGCAATTAATTTTTGTGTCGGTGCTATTGTTACTTATACCACCAAGGGTGCAAGGTGCTTTTTATATCCAGGTGTACAGGGGTTACGATGCATGCAAAATACCAAGTCAATTAAGGTTATTAATGGCAAAATTAAAGAGGGAAGAAGTAGATGGAGCTCTCCTCCAAGAGACACATTTATCAAATTCAGAACATGGTAAATTTACCAGATGGAGATTTAATCTATACTTATATGCACTGGGTTCAAAGAGAGGGATGACAATCTTAATTTCAATTTAATTAAATTTTGAGTGCACATATGAAAAGAGATGCAGATGAGAGATTTGTTCTGGTCCAGGGCTATCTACGGGGATGCTTTAGTTACTTTTTGGAATGTCTGCGCTCCTCCATTGTCTGAGTGGAACTTTTTAAAACATGTTTTTGAGTTATTAGACCCTAATCTGTGGTGGAGACTTCAATGTTAGACTACAACCGACTCACATCAAAACTCTGCTACACAGGGGAGGAGAAAGCTTCTATAAATATAATACTAATGATGAGGGAGTTAGGTCCCTCAGACATATGGACATTGAATCCAGCTAAAAAAGACTTTTTTGTCTCACCCACATTTGGTTTATTCTAGGCTTGAATATTTCCTACTGTTTTTTTAAAGGGACATGTGTAGGGTTACAAATTGCAATATTGGGACTATGGATGTATTTCATCATGCACCAATCTAGTTGAAAGTAACACTGAATACTGAAAAAAGGAGGAACATTTGGATGCTAAATACACGGCTATGAGGTCCAATGCGAGAACAAATAAGACCAGATTTAAAACACAGCGGGGAAATGTCCTCACAAAGTCTTTGGGATGATTGCAAAGTGGCTCTAAGGGGGGAAATTATGGACTCTTGTCATAATTTGAAAAAAAAGAAGATAAAAATGAAAATTGAACAGTTACACTGAGAAATGGAAAAATTAGATAACATACAGAAAATGGCAACAAACCTTTGGAAAAGAAAATGTGTATTTGTGTATGTATATATATACACATATACATACATACATACATACACATATATACACACACACACACACATACTATATATACACAGTATATATATACACACACACACATATACATACATACACACACACACACACATATATATATGTAATTAAGATCATAAGATCTTTACCCACATTCTGGCAAAAAATAATTGAAAACAGACACATAAACAAAAACAAATTAAGGCTCTATAGGTTTCATTGTGAGATCTTATATTGAATATTAAACATATTTGGATTTCATCAAACCAATTGAGCCAGTTATTGTTCACACTGTTGATTGAGCCGATAAGTTAGAGAATCACCCCAAATAATAACACTGGGGAACACAGATTTTTTTGAGTTAAGGCTGATAGCTTTTTAAAACGAATTTTTGGGTGTGGAATCCAAAACTCTCAATTGATTTCAATGTTTCTTTATCATGTCAAGTTTGAACTATAGGATATCCCGTTCAAAGTATCCCTGATAGAATATTGAGCGCACTGACCTATTGGGAGCTGCACACACGTCTTGCTGCACTGTCTCAATTGTGACTGCAAAAACAAGATGCTTCGTAGCTGGAGATGAGTCCAGTTGTAATCAGCTGGCAAGTCTTACTACAGCTAATCAGTAGAATTTGGCTTATCTGGAAGGGAAGCTGTGGAGAAAAAAAACTTGATGCGCTCGAAAAAAAACTGAATGCACTTTGGGAATCAGCATGCCAATTTTTAGTTTTGTTTAATCAGCATAAAAATCTAACTCAACAGATTTTTTTTCCCCCAAATTGTTCCTCAGTGTAATATTACAGGTATAAAAAAGACTAGACTAATAACACAGGATTTCTTAATTTGCTGATGATGTTTTGATTATTTATTAAAAACCCAAAAATTCAATTTTGGAACTACTGTCTTTCTTGGATGCTTTTGACTCAATCTCATTTTAGCGTTTTTAAATCAATCAATCAATCAATCAATCAATCAATCAATCAATCAATCAATCAATCAATCAATCAATCAATCAATCAATCAGAATCCCAGGGCCTGACCCGCAACAAGCAACAGTGGCAAGGAAAAACTCCTCTTTAACAGGAAGAAACCTTGAGCAGGACCAGGCTCATGTAGGGGGGCCCTCCTGCTGATGGCCGGCTGGGTAGAGAGGGAGGAGAAGAGGGAGGACAGGTAGAGGAGATAATAGGTAGAACATAGAGATACATTATATTAATTAAAATAAGCTGATGGTAGAGTCGGGTTGGGTGGGTCAGCGGGGTTGGAGGTCAGTAGGTCAGCATACAACTATGAAGTCAGCGATACCTGTAGATGAATACAGAAGAGGACGGGGGGGAATCAGACAAACTACACAAGAAATAACATCACTGGTCTACTTGGTCTACTTGGTGGAGAGGAGAGGAGAGGAGAGGAGAGGAGAGGAGAGGAGAGGAGAGGAGAGGAGAGGAGAGGAGAGGAGAGGAGAGGAGAGGAAACCATGACCTATAGCTATAGCTAACCTATAGCTTTTGGATGTTGAAATGACAACATGGTCTTAATAATAGTGATTTTATAAAAAAAGATTTCTTCAGGTACGCCACCAAAAAAGCAGCTCTATGTTAAGAAGTCAAAAGGTGTTTGAAAAAGGTGTTCATTAGTCAGTTCATTAGTTAAAGGTGAATTCTACACTTGAGGTTAATTTCTAAAATGTTTTGTAAAAAGATAAATCAATTAAGTATCAGAACCAACAAAGTGCAGCAATGTAACCCCCCCCCCCCCTCCCCGCCTGCTGTAAAAGTGCTGGTTAAATGCTATACATCCTGTAAGTGTCTTCATAACTGTGAGTTATATTGATGCCGCTGGAGTCACTGTTTGGACTTTATTCTAGATTCAAATCTTTCTCCTTTGGAGTTGGCAGGGTCAGCAGTCTGAAACCTGGAGCTAAAATACCTGGGACACAAGTCATGCCATCTTCAAACTGGCTTCATTTCTGTCAGTGAGACAGAGACTGAAGATTGAAAATTTGCACAAATAAAGTTTATTGAGGCCAGAAGGAGATTTGGCATTTACAGTCGGCCCCAGCAGTGAGAAGATCACCAAGAAGAAGGTCTGATGAATCAGAGCTTCCAATCTGAAGGAAATTTCCCTCTGAGCCAAGACGCTGCTGGAGGTGATGACTAATGATAACTATGCAACCAGGGGCTTGTGATTGGGGTGGCGTCCACACTCACGGCGGGGATGAGGTCAATTTCGGGGGACAAGTGAAGCATTGAAGTGACAGCAGAGGGAGAGAGGGATAGAGGGAAGGAGGAATGGGGGCATGGAGGGATGGAGGGGGAAGTTGGAGTGTGGCAGAGATGCTTAGGTAAAAAATAGGATTGTGCAGCACTTTGTCTTCATACACACAGATACTTTGTTAGTTTGCAAGTTTAGCATTTTTTTTTTTTATGTCTTCTACCTTTATTTTTTTCTCCATTTTTTTAAACCCTCAATTTTGTTGCTGCTTCCGGGCTGATTGATTCATTCATCGTGAACAATATAAACAAATGCAAATGCAAAATAATACAGCCCGTTATTGTTAAACCTGCTATTCCCGACTCCAGACATTAAAAACACGTTTAATTGATTTCTAGCCAAGTCCGTGTGTGTTAGCATCCGCTTTCTGACAAAATCGAAACTTTCCACAAAGTGCTGAGTCCCACTGCAGCAACAAGTAATAAAAATCAGTGACATTGAACGGCTGCCATCGGTTCCTAAATCGTGTTCCGCAGATTCATCCAATATGGATGCACAGCAAATCCTTCAGATGCTTTGTCTTCAAACACTGAACCCACAATTACCCCCCAGAAACAACAGAGCCCACAAAGCTTTTGGAATGGCTTGATGGAATCTCTGCGTGGGATTCAGAAACATTTCAAGTCATAAAAGTGCTCCGTAAAGTTTGAGAGGCTCGGAATTAGGAGGAAATGTAGTCCCTGCTAAACATTTGACATTTGCTGCTTAATTTCTTCAAAGGGCGAGTGCAGTATATTGAAGATATCACTGGGACCTTCAAATTATTTCTAAATGTTTGCATTATCTGGACTTGAAATTAAATGAACCGTTAAATATTTAGCCCGGTTTGCTAAAGTGGTGGAAGAGCTAACATCAGGCCTCGAACACCATCGAGCTCTAATTTCTGCAGGGGACCGATGTTATGCATTCCCTAATTTTCTGAATTGCCTTGGGGATGAATTTTTTTTTTTTTAGCATACTTTATGTAGTCCCTAAATACACATTTTACTTACACAATTTATTCAGAAATGTTATGAAGCCTGTACGCCAGACTTTGTCTTCTGCTCAAAATATCCCTCTTTCAGTCTGATGGTCTCCAGGTTAAGGCCTTCAGTATGATAATACACTCAGTATGAAGAACATTTAAATATTCCTACAACTATCTGAGATTTATTTTTGTTCTCACGTGTGGATTTCGTAGCAATCAATGATTAATCAAGTGAAGAGTGTCGTTCTGCACTTGCAGGACCTTTGTGTGACCTTTGACACATTGATCCAAACCCTGTAATCAATAAATGATGACCTCTGGGGGTGTCTTGAATTGATTATTATGCTCTGTGTGAATTTTTCAGCCAATAGCTCTGGGCCACATTGTAGTCGGTGCCTCCGTCCATTATTATTTGAACATCCCTCATTCAAAGAGAATCCTGGATCATTTATCATTTTGAGGTAAACTTCAGATGATCATCTTCAACAGTGGTGGACAGTGCATCATGTAAGCAGCATGATGTGGGCTAACGCGCAGCCGTTGCCTCAGATCACTCCAAGGTCAGCACATCAGCCTGCCTCACCTTGTCTATTTCATGTCTAAGTGTGCGTACATGCAGTCCGTTGTCTTTTCCAAATTGAAAAGAAAACGTGTTTTCTTTTGTTTTCTTTAGTTTCTAATTTGAGTCTGAAAGTTTTCAACACTTTGACTGCAGCTGATCAGTGCATTCCTAATTCGGCTGCCCGTACTTGAGCCAAGGTCAGTGGACTTTATTTGATTGAGAAGATAATTTCACGGGTGCACATCAGCACAATTTTAGGAACGGTCAATTTGAAAACATTTTGATTTGTTACAGTTACAGCACTTAGAAGCACAGCGGACACTTTGGCCTGTTGTGTCCTCCAATTTACACAAAAAATCTCGCCTTCCAATATAGAGTCTAGATTCTCCAGCGTGGGTTTAATATTCCTGGTGCATCCTTTTTTTTCCCACCGAGTGACTGCTCATTAGATTGGATTGTTTATTCTTTCAAATGCAGATATCAGGTGTGGCTGTGATTATTTTATGTTTATGTTCATCTGCATTTATTTCACTGTCAAAAACCAATAAACCCTAAAGTTATTCAAATCCTTTAAAGAATAATTTAATTTAATGATGACCTTTCCATCTATGCTAACGGGAAGTTGTAGATTCAATTGTTAGATTAGAGAAAGCCCAGGCTAAAGCTGATATAAACATGTTCATTATATGAACATAGTCAGCATTTACAGTCTTTAGGCCACAACTCTGCATTTTATTTTATATACATTAAAAAGGCAAAAAAAGATGCCGCTAGGCAAGGAGTATCTACTCCAGTAATAATGAAACGTGTCGAGAGTGCGACATCATGACTTCTTCAACGTTTTCATAAAAATAAGTGTAAATCAGAATAACTCATGCAAATTAAAAGCTATTATTGGTGCCTTGAACCATTTTTTTTTAGTCACATGTCTCACACAATGACGGAACATGAACACAGTATGTATTTTTTTTAAAAAACTTTTAAGTCTCTGAAACAACGCAGTAGTTTTATGATCATAAAATACTGTTTTGCGGTACGTTGTGCGCGACACTCATTAATCTGTTGTTAGAAGTCAAATTGAACACATTTCTGGCACATTCATGTTATTATTGTATAAGAGGCTTAGGATAATAACTGTTCTATTTCTGGTGGGGCCAGAGCTCCATATGGGGACATCTGGCCATGGACTTCTCTTCCATCACCAGGAATACCTTTCTTCGTGGACTAAACACATATGAACAGTATATCTCCGATTTAAACAGATATATCCTTGATGTTGATGTTCTACGTGCACTTGGTCTGTAAGACAGACAGATCCCTCATCAGTGGTCCTCATCAGTGGAAAGGCTGTTTTAATAAAAGTTTTTTTCTGACCTGGTTTGAGGGTCTAAGCACAGAAGGAGTCACGCGTGTGCAGATTGTAAAGCCCTGTGAGGCAAAGGCTGTTTCGTGATGTTGGGCTGTAATTAAATTTGATTGTGGTTTAGTAATGAGGGTCCCCCCCTAGTGGTAGATTGCTGATTAGCCATGTTTTTACTGTAGTTTACTATGAACATACAGATATGAGGATACATTTACTTATTTATTAATATTATTATGTGCATATAAAAGGACTACAGTGATTCAGATGTCCGATATCAACATTAATATTTTCACTATGTGCCACCAAATCCTCCCAAAGAACTTTAACAACTATACCACAGTAAAAAGCCTGCCCTACTATAAAAGCCTCACCTTCCTAACAGTACATCATATGATGCTCCACTGGCTTTTTCTTCAGTGCACTAAATGGCTGTTTTTTTTTTTGTTTTTTTACCTGTGACTGCATGTCATTCATACTAAAAACAACTGTCTTGACCACAAAAATTATGTGTCACTGTTTGTATGGTCTCCTACTGTTATTTACTAGCACCTCTTGTCAAACTACAACCTTCAAGGTTGTATCAGCAATTCTGAGCAATAACATAACATTCTCAAAACAACGCCGTGTCATTTGGCCCCTCCCCTCAACCGTCTTGAAACCTAATGCAGAAGCCCAATCCTGCCCTCTGATTGGTTAGACCACTTTGTCATTTATGTATGTTTCTCAAAGCCTACGTGGACAGTAATTGGCCTATGGGGACCTGAGTTTTTCACTTTCCTCTCATGAGACAACCAACTAACACTCCATGAGGAAAGATCTGTAAGCTTTTTTGGGGTTTTATTTGCAATAAATTGCTGATACAATCTTTAAATACCATGATTATAATTCCTGCATGTTCTGCCCACCTCAGAGAGTTTATTACCGAAACGTGGGTTTGGAAGCACATCAGAATCAGGGCCACCTGTTCTTCTCTTTGAATGTAGCCTTAAATTGTATTAACTTAGAAACTGTGGTCATCTTAAGCTGTTTACTCATATATCAGAAAAGCTTTGCAACATTTAGAATAATTTACAGGAGGAAAAGGCAGCCATCAGGGCGGGGCACATTTGCGATAATGACTGTAAGATGTCAGTCTGTAACAATACATAATATATGCCATAACCTTTACATAAAGATTTCTGCTTCAAAGTTTCCAAGAAAATACAGCATGAAAAGAGAAGATGGCGGTGTGTGCCTGAAGTAACTAAAGGTCAAGGTTCTTTCATATGTTAAAGTCGATTTTTGCACCGTACATCGCTTCTCCTCTTTGTCGATGGCAACGCATTAGTGAGCGAGAAAAAAAAAAGAGATAAACGCTCAAGTCAAAGCAAAGACAATTGCGGTATGTTGTAGCATTACTAATTGTGCAAATGGACACACTCTGCACTTGCATCGTTAAGTCCGTGATGGTTTCTCACTTCATTGCACTCAAGGAAAGCATACATTCAAATGACGTTTTTGCCATTATGCAGCAGTTGTAAATATTTATACCTGGGGAAAAAAAACAGATATACCTCATTGAGCTGAACTCAGAGGCCAAAGGACAGATGAACTTTCATATCGATAATGTAATGATTCTATATTTCTGCATTGATATTCTGTTATGTGAACACTGATGACAACCGGAAGGCACACAGATGAATGGGATTATGTCTTCTTGTGTATAGAAATAAGCATTATTGAATAGTAATTCAATTCTCACACGGATTACAAATTCCTCACTCCGGCTCTATTAGTTGCTCTGATTTCCCTCCAAGCAGGCTCTAACCCATACTAAAACAGAGCACTGGATGCACCCATCTCCCATACACTCACACACACATACAATGAGAGAAAGAGAAGGCAACTTAAACAAGCCTATCAAATGCACAGCAACAGAGGCTCTTCGCCACATACACAGTGTGTGGTTTCACTGCTTCCCTCATCAATCACATCTAATACTCCCCTTCACTCTTGTCCATTTTATATTTGTTTGGTTATTGCATTTGCAATTATTGTTGCTGTAGTTTGATACATTCCCCGACAGCTCTTATTTTCGTTATAAGTCATCAATTAATGCAGAGAAATGTAATTACTGTGACAAGGCGTCTAATGCGGACCGCAGGGATGAGAAATGGATCGTGATGCGGCGTACTTCAAGCTGTCGTTTGCCCCCGTGAGTTCTTGCCGACTCGTCCGTACACCCGACCGCTTCTCGAATGTCCCGACCGGTAACAGAGCTCCAGCTTTCTGGACAGATTTTCAAGAGGTTTCCTTGCATTGGTTTTATGATGGAGACAGATAATATTGTCATTTAATTAATCATATTAATTTGCCACAAATTTACGAGCACATGCAATGTGCAACCTTTGTGATTGAAGTATACAATAAGGGGTTAAAAGCACATTGTGACTGTGCACTGTTTTCTCGCTGCGGCTAAATGCATCAGCTAAACAACAGGAAATTTACAAGAACTCACTTAACATCTCCATCAACCAGCAGCAACAGGCAATTACTGCTACAAACCCATAACAGCTTGATTGTGTGAAAAATGTGAATCAATATAATCAATGAATGCATTTACAAATTGACTTCAATTAATCAAGAAGGGAACTTTTATCAGAAAATGATATTGAAATGAGTTCTATTAGTTTTCATTTGTCCATGTTGATGATGGTACAATCAAGCTGCATCATTTGGATCCACTTATCCATCATGTAACACTTTGGGACAGAGGCGGGGGGTCCATCCTAGACAAGTAGCAGCTGTCTGCAGGGCTAATGTAGAGACAAACCCTCACTCACACCAATGGTCAATTTAATTTAGACCCCACAGACATGAGGAGAACAAGCAAACGCCACACATGGGGGATTAGAACCTGGGACCAAATGTAACACCTGTTTTGTAGATCTCTTAGTTGCTTTCATGAACTCTCATGACTGTCCCACAAGCAAAACAAGAGTGAAATCACACACAAAACTGAATTATTTTGGGGCCCCGCCCAGGGAAAATCGTTTCCCTTCATACTAAAAATACCTCCTGAGATCAGACTATAATATGAAATGCTTAACAAGCACTTAACACATTATCAGCATATTGTGGTATGTATGATAGTGACATAGGGAAAAGGTTTTGAAAAAGGTTGTTAAATGACCAAAATTTCAGTACGCAGTAATTGAGTGTGTAATCTAGCAAACACATTTACATAAACAAAGCTTTGTCAATGATGCAGCGAAGGTCGTTAACTTTCATTAACTTTTGTAAACAGTTCAAATAGAGTGAGACTAGAGGATTGGTCAAAAACACACAAAAAGGTCATACACGTTTGGAATTAATGCAAAGAAAGATTATTGTTACACTGAAGGAACAAGCGCAGTAAACACAAAGAGAGAGAGAGAGAGAGAGAGAGAGAGAGAGAGAGAGAGAGAGAGAGAGAGAGAGAGAGAGAGAGAGAGAGAGAGAGAGAGAGAGGGGTACAAAGTGAATTAGACCACTCAGAGAACACAAAACCATGACCTACTGTAAATATCCTGATGAGACAAGACAGCTAGACTGTATACTGTCCTTATATTTGTCCTTTTGTGAGACAAACTTACAGATGACATTTTACTCGCTGAACGCTCGCCGCCTGATTCTCCTTTGTGAATCATTATTACTTCTGCTGAAGACGTCTCTGGTCTCAGACCATAATGCTTGCCAGCTTTCCTTTGCAATGAAGCACTTATTGAAAAGATTTTTTTTTTGAGACAGAATGCTGTTGACCATGATTATTTAATGTTAGAAAATGTTGTAAGGTTTGATTTCCCATGATTATTTGGGTTTGGAGCTGGGAGCACTTATATTCTGTCTAGACAACTCTGTTTGAAAAAAAAAAGATATTTAAACGATTTAGAGAGGGAAGAAAAATGATTATCATTATCCAAAGTGTGTGTGCAAAGTGTTTAGACTCTAAAGACAGGCCTGGACTCTTTGCATAATGATAATGCCGAACTGTATCTAATATGATTACATGACATTCTTCACATTTTACAAGAGACTTTTTTTGCCCTGACGTTGACCTTTCTTTTTCCTCAGATGCCTTGACTCCCCTGTAGCCCAGTTAGCCCATCAAATGGTTTCTCTGACTGAATTCGTTTCATTCTGTACCCCATTTATCTCTCTTCATCCCTCTTTCTTTGCTCCGTCCTCTCTTGTTTCATCCTTATCCTACCCATCAGATGTCCTTGTTACCCATTCTTCCCTCACCCTCCCCTTACCTGTCTGTCTCCGTCTTTTTTCCTACCTTCTCTCCCTCTGCTGTGGAGGTCAGGTATGATGCAGAGCCACAGAGCTTGCCCGTGTTTAATTACATTAATAAAACACCCTGTGAGATGGAATGACCTCGCACCCCACAACCCTCCCAATACCCTCCGCATCCCTCACCATCTACCCTTCCCTCCCTTCCTGTTGGTCTATGTCTGTTGAGGTTCAGCAAAGGCCCAGCCCAGTTGGCACAGGGCTGTGTTCCACGGCTGATTGTGAGGCACAATCGTGTTTCTCCCTCTTTGGGACTTGTTCTGCTCCTAAACTCCAGTGGTTTCTGACATGCTCGCTTCGCCGGAGGTCATGTCAGAGTCTCCCTTCCTCCCTGACCTGCTACAGGCGGAGGAAAACTGAAATGAAGGCCATTCCCTTCTGGTTGACCTTGCTGATGATAAAAAAAAACATTTCAGTCCTTCTCTTCTTCCTTGCTGTCTACGGATGGACATCTCTGACTCTGTCAACTGGAAGGCCACGCATGTTCCTCCGCACCTACATAGATTCAACCTGCATGAATCTTTCATTGGAAGGAGACTTTCTTGGCCCATGCTGGGGTTTGCGTCACTTGGCATTAGTAGGGTTTTCCGCTCTCCGAGCATCATAAAGCTGAAATGGGTGAGGTGAACCAAATGCCCCCTAGGCCAGGAGACAACGACCATGTGAACATAAATTATGACAGCAACACGATGCTGTATGACAGGCAGCAGTAACTTACTATTACTGCCTGCAACCGATGATGAGGATTCACGTGGTAGCCAACAGGTCGGTGCGAGGTAATATGCATAGGATTCATGCAAATGGAATGCCTCCAACATGTTTCAGAAATATCGCTGCCAGTGGGTAAAAAGCCCATATCTGCGAGAAGCAGCCTTATTTTCTCACTGACAACCATGCTTCCTTATTGAGGTTTATGAAGAGATTTTGTGGGCCTCTGGGTCACACAGCTGGTACTCCCTATAAAGAACCACATAAACAGGTAGAAGCATGGAAATGAGTCATTGGACTTACGAGAGTTTTCCCTGCAACAGCAGGAATCTCATCTCCTACAGCCACCTTCACCATCTTCATGAATAGTCAACAGCCTTACCATAAAAAAGTGGCATCATCTTCTCCAAGGATATTAAAGCCTAATATGGACACATAACTTTCATTTCCACCACAATGGGGAAGCCTAACTTGATTCTGTTCTTTTGGCCATGCTATTTATGTGCCAAATCTCCTCTTGGCGCATGTATGTTGATACTGCTGTGCTGTTGTGGCATGCTGTAGCCGATATATTATGGGCTAATGGCAAAACCACAGGGGCACTCTGGCACCCTAATGGCTTTGATGGTAGATGCTTTCAGTTAGATTGTGACAGCAAAATGTAGTTAAAAGCCTTATACGCTGTGGGCTTTGCAAGTCTCTTCAATGTCAGAGAGCTGTTTTTCTTCCCACAGCCATTTCTGCTCCCAACAACAGCCTCCATCCAAACAAAGAATCCGTGAGAGCACAACATGTTGCTCATGTTTATTTGATAAAAAAGCCATCCAATGCCATTTTTTTTTTATCCTTTAGACTGTCGAGAAACACTTATTTCATTGATCTCTAATACATTTCTCAATTCACGGCTGACAGATAGGTTTTTTGTCTCTTCCTAGGATGTTGAATTCTGTTAAATCACCATCTGTGATGCATTTACTGCATTTAACAGCTCTGGTATTTGCATTTCTCACTTCCCTTTGTTCTTCATATGCTGCCCTTGCTGTCTACTTTTTGTATTAATTTTTGAGGGTTTTCATTTTATTACAGATAATTTCTCTTCATCTCTGAAGAGAAGACAGAACCCAAGTACTTATCAGCATCTCTTTAGAGAGCGCGCACGTTGGATTTAGGTCGACAATGTTATTGATACTATGTTTACCAGGTCATATGATAAAAGTGACAGCTAACTGCATTGTTTCTATTCACAATCACTTGTTTTCTTTTCTTTTTTAACAAGTCATCTTTTTCATTTGTAAGCATTGTTTCTACAGCTTTTTTTCCACCTCAGTTTGGAAGTGGGGAAACAGAGAGGCAGAGAGAGGACAGTTAATTAGATCGAGGTCCAAGGAGGGGAGGGCACCTGGTAATGGAAAGGAGCTGTATGGAAACAGATGGTTCAGAATTTATTAACTTGCAGGAGCAATTCAACGAAGCCAGTGTGTCCAGACATTAGGCCAGTCTCTGTCTGGGAAGGGGCTGGCAGGTAGAGCCTGTCGGAACCCCAAAATAGAAACCAGATTTATTGCCGGATTACTACAAATGATCCACCAGAAGGAAACCTTGCTGGTAATACAGAAACTACATTCACTTAGATTTAAAACCACGTTTACTGCAAATCAAAAAGTAATTAATGAAAATTCTATTTGTTGTTTTTTTGCAATTTTTTGATCTGGTTTTCACTCAGAGTGAAAACAATTAATAAAGGTTTAAAAATGTGGCCATTGGTTGTAGGGTGTGGTTTCATTCACACACACACACACACCCACACACACACCCACACACACACACATGAAATATGTAGCATTTAAACCTTTATTTGAGAATGCTCTTATATAAACAGTATTTAATGTCCAACCCTGTGTCCTCAGAGACAGAAAGTCCATCCTTTAGTCTTCAAAACAAACATATACTGTCCTTCCAGCACAATAAACCGCATCATATTGGATGGAAGCACACTACAGGGAATATTACATTCTTAGACAATAAGAAAGAAATAACAATATTACAGTGAGCCCCTGAGGTCCTCCGACATCTAAAGAGAGGTGGATTTCAATTCTACATACTGTACTTGTGTTGTGAGGAAATATAAAGAATACACAAACACACCACCAACACACACCTACATACTTCTCTGAAGTAATTTTTTAGACACACTCTTATGCTTGGGTTAAGTTTAACTAAACTTAACTGAACCACATTTTAACCTTAACCTCAAAACCACCATCAGACTTTTGAAGCTGCAAGCACAGGACAAAATGTTTTCCCTAAAACCTTCTTTCATTGCCATTGCAAAGGCGTCCTTGTTAGTATAACAGACATTGTTTCCTTTTGTCATGTGAACAAACTCCTCTACAAGGCCTTCTCTCACATGGACACTGATAAGAGGGAACTATGTAAGTGTACTGTTTGGAGATGACAACTCAGCATTTAACACAACATAGTTTCTGAGCAGTAAACCACGGGTGGTACACATACCTCACATCACCTCATACCCTCCTCAACACCAGATCCCCCTGGGCCCATGTGCTGTATTCCCCTCGCCACCTATGACTGCGAGGTCACATCAGAGTCCAACATTATCATTTGCTAACAACACTAATGTTGTTGCACCAATCCTCACAGAGACAGACACTGGAGATCTAGTACCATAAGAACTGTTAATATATTACTGATCAAAATATGTGTGCTGGGAGGAGGTTAGGTGAGATAGCCAGGGTGTCCTTCTAGCGGCATTTTAAAGGTTGGATGTTTCTCAGTTGCCCAATCACCCAATCACAACCACTTTAGCAGGAAGCAGCACAGGGACTTTCATCAACTTGTCATCAGGGGTGCTAAGGTAGAAAGTGTGGGCACAAAACAAAGTGACCACCTCACATGACCTGTCCTGGACTCATCACATTAACGCCACTCTGAAGAAGGCCAGGCAGCATATCGACCTCCTCCCACTAAAGGTGTTGAGGAACTTTTACCCCTTGCAGCTTTATGCACATTTTGTGTGGGAGCATCACCACATCTAAAAGTTGCAGTTGCATCGACTGCCAAATATCCATGTGCTTCCATAAACTAGTTCATATGCGTATCTTTCCTTGGTGTTTCCCTTTCCCAAAATCAAATACAAGAAAGGATCCTCTAAAGGTTTTATCAGCTGTAAAGAGTTGTAGGACTTTTGATGTGCGGCACCAAAGCTCAAAAGACAGCTCTGCTGATATCAAACAGCTTGCGCAACACAGTGCTAAAAGCTAATGAAAAATAGATTTAGTTGAGAACATGTTACGTTATTTCTGTCTCACCAAAGTGGTGTGATAGAACGGCAAAGTTTGCGACAGAACAGCTTGTGAACTAGTTGTGTAGGCTCTGTGAAGCAGCTCTGTTTGTGACTCAGCTGCGTGAACTTCAAAAGCCGTGCTGCTGATCCTGCCAGGCCTTCACCAAAGTAAAAATAGACTGTGATGACAACTCTGAGGTGCTATACTGATGCCTATTAGCAATGAGTGTGTGTGTTTCTGGTGTAGCTAAGGGGAGATCCAGTGAAGCTACTGCCTGTGGCAATCAAATAAATAGAGGTGCCATATACTGTAGATGGAATCTGTAGGAAACAGGGCCATTCACTTTAAAATGTATGATTTTAAAGGTTTTTGAGGACTGTTAAGGACTGAGGGATCTCTGGTTCCCAGTGCTCTTTCTGAGGAGCTGCACAGTCTAAGCATCCAGTCAGAAATGTGGGAAGGTGTTTGTTGAAATTTAAAGCATTTGTGCTATATAGTGGTGGGAAAGATAGGAAATGGGATTAAAGAAATGAAGCCAGAGGTTTTTTCAAGTAATCTCCTGCCTCCTGTAACTGAACATTACCTGTTTTTTGTCAGAAAGACTGAGAAAATAAACTTTAAAACACCACAGAGAGATGTGCAAAATCAAATAAACTAGTACAAAGAAAGATAACAAAATAGAGGCTTTGTTGTTCTCGATAAACTACTTTATTACTGAAAGGATGTAATGATATGTTTTTAAAAGGCTTTCAGGACACTCAAGGTTACCTTACAAATCACTACTAATAACACAATCACAGAAAACTGATAGGTTAAAGAAATTAAATGCATAATATCGCAATAAGATGCAAGAGCTGAATGAACACATTAAATAGAGGACTTCACTTTGAAAATGTATGTTTTAAGTTTAATTTAAGCCACCGGAATCTGAGTGTTTAATGTCTGGTTGCAGAGTGTTTCAGAGAGTTGTAGCTGAAGGTTCTCAGCTCCATGTGGACAGATGAGCAGATGCGAGTAGAATGGAGGAAGATGAACCTGAATGAGTGGCTAGGGGGTGCACATGTAGAATTGGGTGTCATCTACAGAGCAGTGGAATTACATGGTAGATTTTTGGAACATATTGCCAATAGAAGAGAGGTAGGTATTGACCAGTAGGAAACCAAGAACTGACTCTTGAGGAACACCAGAGACAAATTGCGAGTTGAATGTTTTGAGTTGGACTGATTGGCTATAACCAGATAAGATTCAAACCAGTGAAGAGAAGTGTCTGATAGTCCTATGCCTGACAGGCTGTCAGGAGGGCGGGAGAGATTGTGTCAAAGGCCTCAATCATATGGAGGAGGATGAAGATGGTGAAGAGGCCAGAGTCAACAGCCATAAGTAGATTGTTGGTGATTTTAACAACAGCGGTTTCTGCAACTTTGATATGGTCATAACATTAAGAAGCCTTTCTCCCCAGAGCCTCTCTAATGTACTATTTCCTGGTCTATTTGACATAATTTCACTCCCTTCTTTGATTATCATGACAACTATGCATTTTCAGCATATTACCTGTGCATTACAATAAAATAATGTGTAAGTGCTTTCCACCACTTATTACCTTGTAATTTAAAAGGAAAATATGCTAGTATATTACATCCATCAAAACAAAGAGATGATTTGTGGCTGCTAATCAAAACACACATGTTCAAGTTAAATCAGTTGCAGGTTAAGTCACTGCAGCACAAAGAAAAAGCTATATTGAATATTCTTTTTAAAACCATATATCATGCAGTAAAGGTGCAGTAAAGTCATTACTTCCATGGGAGGTAGTTCAAATGTGTGACAAAGAAGTTAACGGAAAGGAGAATGAAAAGAAAAACATTTTGCAGCATATTACCCCAAACGTGTTTTTTTGGTCTCATTCGCTGTTAATGTGGTTACCTCTTGCTGTTGCTTTGTCAGTTTGAGGTCTCTTGACTTGCACCATGTGTACAGATCCTTGCACATTTACATGCAGCTATCATCTGGAAGATTACTGCCATAAGTGAGAAGATTACTTTTTTTTTTTTTTTTACCATTGAAGCACAAGGGCATATTCTTTATTGGCATTTACTAAGCCAATCTTTCAATCATGCTTCCTCACAATTAGATTTTTTATTGTGTCATGATGATCATGAACAGATAACTGATACTAATTTCCATAATGTTAATGGTTTCTGTGCTTTCAGGGGCCCCTTCCTTTGCTTGGCATTAAAAAAAAACAAAACTATTGATATGAAATCCAAGGACACAGTGGCATATCTATTTTTCACTCTGCTCTAATTTCATACATGCAAAAAAACATCTGTTAAAGCATGCTGCGGCAAATTGAAACAGCAATTTCAGTCTGATGTTTTCAAATGGTGATGGCATTGCACTGATGTTATTGTTGGTAATGACAAGCTCAGAGGGGTGTTTATTGTAAAGACACTCATGACTACAGCTTTTGAAATGTCTCTTCTCATCAAGCTGTTGAAATGCCAATAATTGTTATAGTCCAAACCCATTATATTGTCTTTGGTTGCACTATAAAAGAAAGGTGCCTTGATTTTGTCAAATAAAGGTCATTCATCGGAGGGTTACAGATAAAAACCTGCCCATTACAAAAACAGACATGCTCAGGCTTGGCAATCTGCATAAATGTCACAGAGTCCTGCAAATTGAAGGACACCTTAAACTCTTTTGAAATGGTTATTACCATTCTTGGTAACTTTAATATGTAATTTGCTTGAAGGGTGTTCAATATCAGCCCGCATGTGCGGTAATGTTTTATATCATATCCTTTAAGAAATGAGCTCAGAATTCTTTCTTATTGTTTCATGTAAATAGTAAAAACCTCTTTCATGGCTGTGAGATAAACAGCAAGCTGGAGTCTGCAGCTCTAATAAGCATGAATATTAACCCTGAACACTGTCTGCCTACATGCTTCAGGATGTTATCATTGCACAACTTGTCATTTTTCTTCCATTAAAAGTAGATTCTATAGTGTCAGTACTTGCGTCTGATGCATTTTGTCACCTTTTCTTCAAAAGCCAAGCCTTTGTTTTTCCAATTGTCTCCAGTGTTGTGCTAAGCTAAGGACAATGGGCTGCTGGTGCGAGTGTGACGGCGCACTCGGTCACGAGATGAGAGGTTATTACCCGGTTGTGTTTCTAACCATTTTTTTTGTACTTAAGACTCCAAATACCACACAAACAACACACTGTACAGAGGCGAGAACTCTCCAGTTTTTCTGCTTGTAAACCCCTATACTCCCCCTTCTTAACTGGGAAAACTTTCCCCTCTTGAGGAACCCCAGGGTTGTTTTAAATCTCAGGCTCATCCTCCCCAGATCCCAGCATACCCTGACCTCACCACCTCCGCACTCACAGGTCAGCTTCTCTCATGACAGGCACGGCAATAAAGCTTTACATCTCATTTTGCTGAGGCAGAGTGTTTGTTTTTTAACTGCGGTGTAATTGTCCTGCTGCAGTCTCACTAGTACCGAAGAGTTTTAAAATTCCACGCAGGCAAGCACTTTTCCGGGCTTCAGTGTGTTTGTCTGGCTGCATGCGTCAACTTAGTAAGATACAGCTAGACCAGCTAAAAGTGACACATTTTACATTGAATAGACTCCATACAATAATACTGTTTTATAGGACACAGTTAAACGACTGAAAATTCTTTATACCTTGATGTTTAGCAGTTAAAGGAAAAACTGCCTTTTTTCATGATTCTACACCAGACAGGCAACACCTGTGACACTGGTTTTAAAAATTTATATGGAGTGCCGTTATAAATAATGGACATAAATATCCACATATATAGGTGGCGGTGGTGGTTCAGTCTGTAGGGAAATAAGGGACTGTGCAGAGAAGCAGAGGGTTCTCGGTTCAAGCCCCGGGGGGGAGGTGCCAGGGCACCCTCAGTGTACTGCCGAGGTACCCTTGAGCAAGCGCCCATAAGGCCTTGCGATGAGCTGGCGACTCATTCAGAGGTGAACCCTGGCTTCACCCATATGCAGCTGGGATAGTCTCCAGCGCCCTCCCTATGAGGGACATAGCGTTGAAGAAAAAAAGACAAAAATATATATCCATATATAGTCTTTTATACAGAAAAGTGAAAAGTTTTTTCAACAACAGCCTTGGGGAAGGGGAAATAAGAGACTCTGTGCATGCATGAAGCAAAGAACACAATATACTCACACAAGTAGGAAACCCCCCCTACTTCCTCCAGTAGAAAACAAAGGTGCTCCTGGCCCACATAGGAAACATCTTGTCTTGGACTTGCCTCAAGGTATTCCTTTTGTGCCAGAAACCCCTCTGCTGAAACATCATGCAAGCATCCTGACCAGATGCTCCTCTCGACATAGAGGAGCTCTACTCTAACTGTATCTTGGATGTCTGAGCTTGTTATTCTGTTTCTAAGAATGAGCCCAGCCACTATTCAGAGGAAAGACAGCAGCTTGTGTTTCTGATCTCCTTCTGTGGACCGCTACCTGCACTGCTGGTGACCACAGGTGAGGAGAGGAACACAGACTGACCAAAACATTTGCCTTTGCCACAACAAACGTGCACACAGCACATGCACACTGCACCTCACTGCAGACTCTGCATCAGTCTGTCAGTCGCCCATTCTGTTTTCCCTTCACTTGTGAAAACATATACTGCTACTTTCTTCTGTTTGTTATGGAGATGACAGGACATTGGAGTTTAGAGTGCTATTAGTAGAATATTAGGGTATTAGTGG
Source organism: Takifugu rubripes (assembly GCF_901000725.2). NCBI lineage: Eukaryota > Metazoa > Chordata > Actinopteri > Tetraodontiformes > Tetraodontidae > Takifugu > Takifugu rubripes. Next base: position 9,299,428 of record NC_042297.1, on the reverse strand, counting down.
TGGGAGCTATTAGCAGACTCACTCATGTCCTCTATGTCTCACCTGCAGCAGCTCTAGCAATGAAAAGAGTTCAGTTCTGCTCGAGCAGATTGGTTACAGAGCCCAAGCTATATATTTAGGTGAGTGGGCCTACATCAATACAATTGGAATAATTTTGTTTTAAGATAGATTTTTTTCTTTTGTGTACAATCAGAAATTTGTTTTGACCAGATTGACCAATAAAGGTTGTTAGAGGATTGAATCTTCATCTGTGAATAAAACATTGTTTCACATAGTTCATGAGAAAATGTATAGATGCTTTATGAGCTGTAGTGTAAACCTTGTTGGGATCTCCCAGGCTTCCTTCCCAGCAACATCAACGAGTTGGCATTCTAGAACCAGCTGTATCTTTTCCCTCTTCGGCTGGTCAGTGCACAAAACCCCCAACCCCCGTTTGTCCTGTGGGTGATGAGTCCCTTGGAATACAGACCCATGTCTGTTTTTGGAGGAACCTGATGAGACACAATGGCCGAAGTCCCAGTCATGCAGGTACTTGCCAACTGGCTTGGTTCCAGGGTCGGGTCCTGTGAACTCAGAGTTCACTGATCTTTGGTCTTCTTCATCATTCGGGGTCTTCTTAACCTGCTCCATTTCTGTCCCTTCTCCCACAGCCAATTTATCATGGGAGACTCTTCAAGAGACAAACTGTCTATGACAGGAAGTGCTTTTCCACCACCCTCTATCGGCTCTCCACCGTTCGATGCGACATTGTACGATACAGCAGCACTATGGTTCTTCTTTGATTTGGACAGGATCTCCATAAAAAGGCAGTCTGAAACTATCCCGATTCATGTGACATGGAAACACAACTTGTTCATCAGTTGCAAAATACAAGTGGAGCAATGGTGGCTAACTAGCCAGCTCAATGTCTGCAAACAAAAAACGATTTCTAAATATACATGTGTGTTCAACATGAGATCACATGAATGAAATAAGTACTGTGAAAATGCTGAAAGCATCAGAATGCTCCAAGCCTCTTTCTAGTTCCCAAAAATTCTGTGGCCAAGCCGAAGCAACTCTCCAAAGGTCGGCACTGTAAATAGCATCCAGTTGATTGAACCACTTCCAGTCCTTTCTATAAAAAAAACTCCCAGTCTTTCCCGTTTGCGCCACTTTGTTCTCTAATAGTCCGGTAACCATCTTTGGTGTTTTTAGCACTTCTCAATATCGCATTTACATCCACTGGTTCCTCTGAGCACCTATCAGGGTCCACCAAGTAAACCTCATTTCTAGTCTCACCATGTAGCTCCATTTTCTCTCGTTTGCCACAGAGCCCACAAGCATCTGTAAATCCTTGTTGGACTATTGTTTTGTAAAATGAAGAAATACACACTGTCGTGATTTAAAAAAATGGCGGGTTAGAGTTTTCTGAAAGCTGTTGTTTTCGTGACTTGTTAATTACATCAATCCCCTGGCCAATCACAACACTGTCAGAGCAATATTGACATAATAATACCTTCTTGGCCCTGCTACCCCTGCATGGGTGGATAGCTGTCCTGAGTTACTTTCTTAGTTAATGAAAATGACTAAATTAGCTGTCATAAATGCCCCCTGCTACTTCAAATAAGCATGGTATTAGCATCCTTTGGCCATAAAATTAGCACGTATTCAGGTGGGATTTTTCGGAACCAGTGAATTACAGATAGCTTCTAATAACATTGTAACTGTAACCCGAGACTTTTCTGTTGCCTCTGATTTGTATCTTCCCCAATTATCTGTTTGAAGGATCTACGCATATCCAGCTGCAAGCTCCATTAGCTCTCCTCTTTTTGTCATGGTTCCCCACAATTAAAACCCAGCCTTTCTTTTTAGCTCTACTACAGCCGTCCTTTGAGGCTGTAAAGGGCTCGTTACTGACGTCCGTTTCAGGTTGTGTTTCAGAAGGTTTAAGGTTTTCACAGTGGGAGAAAGTCTTGTTACATACACTTAATTTGCATTTGATAATAACATTCCTGTCATCACTCTCCAAAGAAAAAAAAATCATTCAATTCAAATTAATCAGGTTATTTCTAAGCCATGTATGCTAATAAATTTGTCTCTATCGTCCAGGCTCATCTAATAGTTGCAGCTTTGTGTGCCGGCACAGTTGATATATCATGACTTTTGGAAAAGTGAAACAACTCAGTAAGATTAATGCTGTAATGTATTATTTAGTATTTCAATTACTTTATTATTACAATAATTGCACCAGCACCACTTTGTATAGAGCCAATTTTTCTTACATACCTAATCTTTTTCCTTTTACTTCATATCTATATCCATCTCTGGCTCACAGGGAACTGGAGCCTATCTCAGCTGCATATGTGTGAAGGCAAGGTACACCCCTTATAGGGCCCAGCTCATTGCTCAAGAGTACCTCTTTATTATTTGTTTACTTGTTGGTGCTGAGAGAGAAACATTAATTTGACTGCCTGTATGGCCCATGAATATGTAGTACATTACATGACATTAAAGATCTTTCATTTGACTCCTAGAATCCTTCTGTATTATTCACGAGACTGCTCCTTACATAATTTTATATTGACGTGTTATTGTGACCATTTTTCAGCATTGTTGTAAAGTCCTGCTCTGGTTGCAGCAGCAGCCTGTCTACAGCGGCAGTGTGGAGGTGAACCCTGCTCAGGAGAGGCTCTGCAGTGTTTTCAGATATTCATTAGTTGTCAAAAAGTGAGATTAGAGATATGACTCACTGCGGTCTACCTGACTTCTTATTTGTTTTTGTTCCCGTATTCCCTTCGTTGTGTTCTGGAAGACCTTTAAACAGGCAGCAGAATCGGTGCTTATCACTCAACGGTACACCAGCGGCAGCTCAAAAAGAGATGCAATCTACCTTTTCAAAAACAGAAATGAGCAAAACTTCATTTGTCCCAGCACGGCGTTCTGACACGACCAACAAGCGCTTCCGCATTTCCCCTGCAGCACAAAAGCAAATGAACTGGCAAGTGAATTGTGCTTTAAGAGAAAATTATAGCTCCTGAGTGAGTGGCTCTTTATCTTACAGGGTCCATGCGAGGGGAACAATGAGCCCCTCTTGGAGGCAGAAACTGCAGTTGAGGTTTGAGGCTGCTCTGGTATTACCACACGCGCGCGCACGCACGCACGCACGCACGCACGCACACACGCACACACACACACACACACACAAAAAAATGCTGTCACACCTCATACTGACTGCACCATGAATATCAATGCTGCTCCTCTTTTGGACTCAGTCTACTAAACAGACAGTGAAATACGTTCATGCATGACTATGCTCCACCTGGCCCACTCTATATACCCACTTTAAGGGGATAATGAACACACAGTATAAAGGAATTGTCCATGACAGCAAGCTGTTCTGCACAATGGTTGACTTATGCCACTGGTTTTGCTCCTTTGAGAGACTATATTTTTAGTCGTGTTTGAAGCTAGTTGGATATTCCAACGAGTCACCTTGACACTGGTGTGAATAATTTGGGTGATAAAAACAGAAATGGTCCTCACCCCAGTCTGGAAAAGAAAAGAAAAAACCCACCAGCTGTATCAGGTGAAATATTTGGGCTAAATATCTTTTGCATTCGTCTGGGAATTGGTTTCCATGGTCATGCTTCTTCGTCGGTCCCACCAGATTCTTAATGTTGTTGCCCATCTAAAAACATCTCTTTTTTTTTTTTTAGCGCTAATGGGTCTCTCCAAAAATAATTCTAAAATAATTTGTCTCTGGGTGTACTAGGTAATCGAGGGGTTTTTGGGCTCTCATAGCCTTTTTTCTCAAGTTCCTCAACACTTCACACATACAGCTGGATCTGTTCGCACTCCTCTTCTGTCTGAAAGGAGAGAGATTGACCCTGTGCAACCGTACAGGTGCTGAGCCTGGCACAGACAAGAAGAAGAGGCCCGTCCAACCCTTCTGATACGCTTGCCTGTGCTCGAACAAAGACAACGCTCAGGCACAGGCATTATTGAAGAGATCACGCGGTACCTGCGCTTCCTCCTTCCTGGCAGTCTTTGCAGCTGTGCAGGTTAACTATCCCACAGTAGAAGGAAACTACAATAATAAAGCCTATAAGCAGCATTGGCACTGAATTAGCTGTCTTTGTGTAGAAGAATGGCCCTGATGGCATTGACAAGGGAGGCCCATTGTAGTTTGATCTCTTTTCAGAAGAAAAAAAAAGCGTTTTATGAGATGGTCTACAAAGACGCGGTGAAATTACACAATAAATATTCATAACAAAGCAAACATAGTGCCAGATGTTACTGTTAGTTTCTCTCAGATTACAACTATCCCCAAAGACTCCTCCCCCCACTCTCTCACACACATGCACGTGCACATGCAAAAAAAAAAAAAAATCTAAAGTGATCAGCGCAATCACAGCTGGTAGTCATAAAAAAAACAAAAAAAATCTCATATATATATATATATATATATATATATATATATATATTTTTTTTTTTTTTAAGGTTGCCCACTTTTTATTTCTGACAGATGTGATTGTCCCTCTGATAACACCGATCAGCTGAGAGAAATTGCTTTGAAATGTCAAATTTGCATCACTGTGTGGGGAAGAAAGAATGTGGTCAACTAAGTTAGACAGACAGACAGACAGACAGACAGACAGACAGACAGACAGACAGACAGACAGACAGACAGACAGACAGACAGACAGACAGACAGATAGATAGATAGATAGATAGATAGATAGACATTTAGATAGATGGATAGACAGATAGAGAGATGGATAGAGTATGCCAACATGCTGCCATTATTATCATTTGTTATTCTGACTTTGCTGCACACGCTGCAATTGATTATTGATACATGAGATGAGCTAAATAAATGTCATCATAGCAAGAACAATTACTCATATCAGTGAGAGCTGGGCTGCCCTTGTGTTTAGGTTATATTCCCCCCTGCACTAATTAGACGTGTCTGTGTGCGGGGTACACTGTGCACGTAATACAACACCGGCGGTGCACATGTTCACCTGCATGAATAACAAAACCACTGAAGAGGTTGTTGTTGAACGGTTCACTCTGCGTGTGAGGTATAGGACAAAGAGGTTTGGATGCTGTAAAGAGGAGCCAAGCGCGCATTTTTACCACACGGACATGGAAGAATTCAAACTGCAGCTGTGGTTTGAGAGGAGCGGTCCAGGTCAGCACCACGGACAGCGACACGCAGCAGCTTTGGAACCAAAGTCTAAAAGTGCCGTGTCATTATGTGCTTTTCTCTCTATTCACGTTGTCTTTGCATAATGGAAACTGAGAAGCACGTTTGTTTTTACGTAGCACGCCAGTGCAAAGCCTGCAGTGCCTTGTATTCCAGCACAGTGGCTTTTTAATTATTAACTTGAATATGCTTTTCATCCGAGCACCTGACCTGAGCTTCCATTTTCTAATTCAAATAGTCCGTTTAAACGCACGCATGTGAGCTGTGCAGGAAAGAACCTGTTGCTACTGTATGTTGGGGGGAAATACATTAAAACAAATTAAACTTAAGATTTGAAGCTTTTTTACATCTACATTGATTGAAGTACAATCAGACCTGAACATAAAGAGAGGCAATGAGAGGGGCTACACCAGCATTTCAAGTGGCTCTTGATGAAAGCTGCAAATGTTCATTTTTAAAGGACTCTTCAGTGAAAAACATGTGGGGTGAATAGCCTCCCAGCTCTGCAGTTTCTCGACCCTTCCAGACAGCACCTGGGACTCCAGGTGTCAAAAAGCTTGGTTGGACAGTACCTGTGAAAACCAGCAGGACCATTCCTCCTGAGAGAGGACTGTGGCTACATGTCTCAAATCTGCTGGTCGGAGCCACAAATAGCCCTGCTGCTTTAAAAACAAAAAAACTAAAGATCTGACTGGGAAGCATTAATGCTGTGTTCTTCTAGATAAATGCAGTAGGTTACACACTTATACTGTGTAGTCCATGTTGGAAATTGAAATTTTTCATACCCAGTGTTGTTGCCAGCACAGTGGAGATAATTTTAAGATAAAATGTCCTCTATAAGAATGCTTTTATTAACGTATATAAACCACCTGACAGAAAGCAGGGGCTGCACACACCCCTGTCCCAAGCTTTTTGCTCTACGCAAATGTTTGCGTTTTCACTCTGCCCTGTGGGGGCCTTTAGCTATCCCGCGCTCCCATTGGCCCTGGTCGTGCTCATTATGTAAATGAGCCCGTGGGTGGATTCCGTAGACGGGAGCGCGAGTTGACGTCACAAAAAGAGTGGAATGGTATGTGTGTGTGTACGTGTGTGTTGGGGCTCTTAGAAATGAAAACAGGTATAGGGCATAAGAACTAAATAAATAAGACTGATTCCAAACAAGCAAAGAGAAGTGGAGGAAGTGCAGGAGTGGAGGAGGAGGAGCGGGGAGAGAGGAAGATATAACGGAGGGGGGAGTGTGCACAGTGCAAAGAGAGAGAGAGAGAGAGAGAGAGAGAGAGAGAGAGAGAGAGAGAGAGAGAGAGAGAGAGAGAGCGTTGCTCGCCGGCCCATTGAGGAAAGATGGCTACAGTCACTGCAAACGGAGTGCAGCAGGAGAATGGATTCAGCACCACGAACAGCGCCGGCAGGATGAACGGACTCACCATCGGTCAGAACACCATTCCAATGAAGGACCACGACGCCATCAAGCTTTTCATCGGCCAGATTCCCAGAAACCTGGAGGAAAAAGACCTGAAGCCCCTCTTTGAGGAATTCGGAAAGATATACGAACTCACGGTACTGAAAGACAGGTTTACGGGGATGCATAAAGGTTGGTTATTTCTCCTCTCTTTACCGGTGTAGAGAAATGTCACAAAGAATGGGCACAAGCGGGGCGATAACCCGAGCAAGTGGTTACGCTTTTCGGGGAGAAAGCGTAAAAAGTGTTATTTGGCAGATGTTTTGGGACAAAGTGGGACCTCCCCCCTCCACGCGCACGCACACACACGCATCGCATCGACACGCACGCAAACATAGGCACACGCGCTGTTTATGAGGAGGCGTGAGAGGGGGAGCACGTGGAAGGTTGTCGGCTCGCGAGCGCGGGGTTAATTGTTGCCTTGTCCACGTGAATCCAGCTGAAAACGCCTTTGTGTGTTTACATCGCATCTCGTGCTGAAGGGGGCGGGACAGGCCGGGGTGGTGGGGTGCTATTCCTGACTACCCCAAAAACTACAATAACGCGCACAATAATGCCCCCTTTTGTGCGCCACAAGGTCTAACTAAAGGCTGTCACGGAAGCGGAAGACGCAAACTGTTATCAGGCTTTCGGCGGCGGTGATTAAGGTGGTGCTGGCACGCTGCCGTGACCTTTCAGCGGGCCGATGTGTCGCCCACTTTTTCGGACGTCATTAGCTTTGGAAAACACTATTTACACGGCAGCTGTATTGTTGGCGCTGCTCCGTGGGCGGGATGCAGTCAGGAAGTACAAAGCAGGATAATAGTAGCTGAGAGACAGCGTGCAGAGTCTTCTCTGCTCTTCTAGTCCCCCCCACAAAAGAGCTCCGATCACGAGCGTGATTAGTAATTAGACAGGGAAATCAGTGATCGATCACTCCTAATAATAGTAATAATGATGAATGCAGGTTGAAGAGGAGGCGGGGGAGTGTTGGTTTTTTAGATAAAAAGTTCCGGCTTTTATTATAGGACCTATTTTCTATATTCACATAATGTTTTACTGTGTAAAAAGAAAAAAAAAAGAAAACACCAACATTCTCTCTTATTAATCAGGCTATTGGGATTTTAAAAAAAATCGGAATTAATGGTGTGTTGTTTGGCCATTTTCAAAGCCGCAGGCAGTTTTCAGTTGTGATAAAAGAAAAGTACTTCCAGGTCTGTCGGTGCTGTGCGAGTGCGTATCAAGGCTGCGCTGCACGTCACCGCTGCTTCTCTCTGATTGATATCTATTTGTAGCTAGTTGTTAACTGGTGTGTAGGTTGTAATGCATACAAATACTCACACTGGATTGAATTTCAGTCAACTGAATTATAATACAAATAATCTATTCACACAGAGGATTTATGAGGAGTGATATGCAACTTAGCCGTTACTGTTCATGCTCTTGATCATTATTGATCATGTCTGTGTGGGACTGCGAGGGCTCAGCACAGGATTCTTTTGTCTGTGTGTGTGTGTGTGTGTGTGTGTGTGTGTGTGTGTGCAGCCTTGATGGTCTTCCTACACCACCTGTTCCTCCCTCCTTCGGCCACCAGCGCACGCTGCCACCGCTCTCCCTCTTTCTGGTGTTCCTCTTTGGAGCCCGGTGATCGATTAAAACAATATTTCTGATGTTCGTGCTGTTTACGCCTGTCCTCGAGCACCGCTGAATGTCAACACTCCGGAGGGTGGTTGCCACCGGAAGGATAATCCTGTTCAAAGCCAGGCTATATGACGGTTCAAATCATCCTCCGCCAAGGCCACTCAGATGTATGCATTGTGCCCACTTCATTCCACGTGACATTCAAAGTCACTTTGGGAGCACCGGTGTGCACTTTTAATGAGATTTCACCAATGCATTATATGGATGAGTTTTTCTTATTGGCCACTCACCTAGACCATGTTCATGCCTCATGCTGCGTCATTATTCGATACCTGTGGACTGAAGCAAGACAGTACACGAGTAAGAAAATGGGATTAGTGTCGTTAGCGCAACAGAAGTAGGACTCGTGCATCATCTGCCGCATCACTCAAGAAGAGTAGTTCCGACCAGTGACTGAAAGCCTGTTATGAAACCAAGAACCTCTTTTGTCGGGGGAATGAAGGTGAAATTAATTAGTTGACTGCAAAAGTCCTTCATCTATTTAGACTGAACTCTGTAGTCGTAAAATATGTGGTGCTATGGCATAAATCAGTCTCTCACTTTAAAACGAACTCGTCTGAGGTGGCGGTTAAATCGACTGTGTGATTCCGCGACGATCACCGCTGAACGCTCACCGTCTTTCACCTCCTTCTGTAGGTTTTTCTTGATCATCTTTACCGCTTTTGCGTCGCTCTCGCCGCTCTGCTGAGCTGCAGCAGCTGTTTCCAGTCAATTAACTCTTACTAATCCGCTGACAGACAAAGTCATTATTGGCAGGGTGACACAGTCGTGTCACCAAAACTACATGAAGAACCGGCAGCCGCAGCAGCAACACTGTGCTCATGCTCCGGCATCCATGATGGTGATGAATGAACAACAATAACTGAGATTGTGACTACATTAATGCTAATATAATTACACCGTCGTTATCAGTACAAATATTGTACACACCGTCATAAGAGACTATTTGGATTTGTTGGATCTCATTTTGGAGGCGCCTGCAGCCGGAACCGGGCACAATTGATGGATTTCTCCGGATTAAAGTGTTAAGCAATGTAAGAGCCATATATTTTCCATGATGCGAGAGAAAGTTGAAAGGATGCAGAATATCGTGCCTACATTCATCACATTGCCATAAATGTCACAACCGAACCCACCAACGAATGTTGTGCTACTGCCCAACCTCAACTTGCTAACTTTTCTGTATCAGCTAAATAAAAATGGCCACTTGTTGAAACAAATAGGTGTTCTTACCGAATAGACCAAGATTCACTATTTTAATCTATATCGCAAGAATAATATTTGATAAACACTGATGTAAATGTGAGTCCAGGAGTACTTTGTAGCTATTGTGGGTTAGAAGAGACAGCTAAATATGCAAATGGGTCACGGTTATAGCAGGAGAACAGGAGGCTCATCGACTTCAGTCATACGTCCAATCCACATTTTTTGTCTCTCCATCATAAACATTAATGCAAACATTTTTCACAGCTGAGACACAGAACAGTCAGGGAGGATTTAATCAGCTCCATAATCCCTGAAAGTAAAAAGTTTATGAAGATTCGCTGCAGAGACAGAGACAGCTATTTTGAAAAGCCTCTTTGAGCTCGGTTTGAGGTTGAGGAAGATTTGATTTGTTTCGGGGAGATGATTTGTATGGCTCTTGGCATCAGTTAGTAAACCATACCTAATGTGTGATTTGCATCACTCCATGTTTCCCAGTCTGGCTTCTGCAACACAGAACTGCACAATAATTAAGGATTTAAGAGCAGATCAGAATATTCCGCACGTTTGCTCGGAGCTAACTCGTGCAGATTATGTTCGGTGCTTTGAGAATTCTTCATCTTGCTTATTTTACTCAAAACGTCTGTGGACAGTTTGGTTTTTCTGAACACGCTGAGGGGATTCCAGCTTTGTGCTGGTGCCTGTTCAAAGGGTCACTGTGGCGATCAGCGCCTGATTATATCCTGATGCGCCTTTGATAGCGTGCATGTCGTCAGGGAGCCATATACTGTGTGGGATGACTTGACAATATTGGTGCTCGCCAGCGCGGTGCAGCCAGGTCGTGCTGTTTAACATCCATCACTTTTCGCTGAGCACTACATTATCATAATACTTTGTGCCGGTGCCAGGACGCGTGCATTGTTCAGACATGCTGAATGCTAGCGGGGGGCAAATCTTTTGCTTGAGTAGTGTTATCTATCAATCCGTCTCTGACGCTGAGAGGAGGGAGTCTGAGCTGCAGCACGCAGCCAGGAGGAAAAGATACAAAGAGTTGCTAAATATCCTCATCCATTCTCCCCTCCTCGGTGAGTCCGTGCTGCTTAATTGTCTATAAATAGCCTGCCAAAGTGGCAGAAAAAAAAACCCCTTAGCATTTAAATGTCAAAAGTAAACACCAGCAGTGAGGTGATATTTGGTGTTTCCTGATTCACGGATCCTTGTAGTTTACTGTGAATTTTATTATTTTTTAAATGATAGTTTTCAGTAACCCGGAGCGCCGCGTGCAGGCCTGTGCTGTGTTTTCTCTGCAGCATGAATGTTGTAGAGGTGTTGGACAATGATTGACACCGTGCGAACGCTGAGTGACAGCTGTAGCTTAAGTCTACAGATGACCTCTTTGATCATTAGAAAGAGGCCCATGTGCGAATCCGACAGCTAACCGCTCCAAACGGCTCCGCTGCAAACGGAGAGAGAAGGAACGGGAGGACAGGAAGCTGCTCGGCAGGTAATAGTGTTGTTGACGTATCTACGTCTCAATGCCCAAGAGAGGGTCAGGCTGACACGTTCTGCATCATTGAGGTGTTTTACATAATTTTCCCTTAGTTTTTTAAAAATTGATTTACACTTTCTCCACTTTAATGAACGATTCCCGCGTCAGATGTGTGAGGAGACTGCAGGAGAGCAAATTGCTCATGATTCATGAACTGGGTGCTAATGAATTGGAATTTTATACAAATTTGCTCCGAAGTCATTTCAATTACAGGTATCTGATGCTCAAAAAAGTGCAATTTACTCGTAATGCTTGGATGCAGGCAATTGTCAGCACATGCTCATTTCCATATATAAACACTTTTTTAAGTAATTAGCATAAATGTGTCCCACATAACGCAGAGGCCCATTTGCCTTTCTCATTTGCTTTAAGTGTAATTTCTTGAACCCTTGTCCCCCTCTAAAATTATACCGTGCTAAATTGCCTTTGATTACCAAAGTATTGTTTTCACCTCCCTTAACCTGCTCATCACAGGGAGCCACGAGTCCTTTTGTTAAAGCACCGCATACTCTTTTTTTCCCTGACACTTAATGCAGCTTTCCTCCCCCAGGATTCCGTTAATGTTTTTCTAACTCAAACTAGAATTCACAAAAGAAGATTTAGAGTCCTATAGAATCTATTACTGACTTACAAGACCTTTGCTCAGTTCCTCGGTTATAGATAGATAGACTGATTATCATGTATGTGTAATGCCATGGTATTCTTATCTCAGTTAGCCCGCCTAACACATTGAGGTGTCAGTCCTAACCTTTTCCCAGCTGCTTCGTCCTGGTTACCTCCCCTCAGACATTACTGGTGTGCCTCAGCTCATATTTTTAAAGTCTAACACTCATCTGTTCCACCACTGATTTTCTCAATCATTCACTCCTTTGGGCTTAATGCGTTTCCAAAGCTGCCACAGTTGGATATGAAGTTTTGCCAAAGTCCTGCCAATTTTCCACCAGCTCCAGGAAGGAGAGGCAGCCACCCAGCTGGCCAGCATATTAAAGGCCAAAAGTCCCTTTAACAATAATACTATCACGCACAATCACATACTCTCACATTTCTGGAAGTGACAACTCTGCAGCAGAAGGCAGATGGCTTCTGGTGCTCCTAAAATAAAATCAGAGCAGTGGTGGGAGTACTCACATCCTTCAACCAAATACATATCTGTAAAGATACTTGTTAATAAGTACAGGAATCAGAATTAAAGGATACCTTAATTAGATTTGCACAAATGACATATATTTTAAATGTGAAAATTTAAATGCAATAATTATAACCAAGGCAACAGCATTTGTTAACAATAAAAATGTAAGACAGCGCTGGGCAAGTGACAAAATAAAAGCAATTAAAATGAAATTAGAGCCATATCAATAAAAGATGTACCATATAAATCTTGAACAGGAACATTTTTTTTTTTACATCACACACACACTAAAAAAGCTGAATATTTTTAAATTGTGGGACTCCCTAAAGCAAAAGCAGGTGACACCTCATTGAATTATTATTGTAATTAGCTGAAGAGGAAATGGTTTTAATTATTTCACAGACTGAATCCTATAAATCACGCAATATGGGCCAAAATATCTACCTCGACCATCGAACAGTGTTGTGCATGCAAGAAAATTGTTACCGGACTGTCTTAAACACAATGGTCCACAATTCAGAGTTCATAGTAAAATCTTAGTAATCATTTTAATATTTCAAGTTAAAGTTGATAATCAACATACTCTTGAGTTGGTATTAACGTCGAAGAGAAGTGGCAGATTTTAGAATCACACAAGAAAGAGAAACAATCATGGAGGTGAGCAGTGAAACTGATCGTGACATGAAACTGTTGTGTGGAAGGAGTATTGAGATTTCTGCTGCCTGTGTTTCAGAAAATAAAACCAGGCCGCAGAAAGTTTCTGTTAAAAAAACCAATAACAGCAATCTGTAGGGCATTACGGTAGTTATGAATCCGGGTGAACTCTGGTCGTGCTGTTTGTGTGACAGGGTTTATCAGAGGGAGAGGGCAGGAGACTTGTATTTCTCAGGAGGCCTCATGTCCAGTCCCCAAGTTTTCTAATGTGACCAAGGGTGAGAAGTGTTACCCCAAACTTTGTGCTCGGCTGTGCGCTGCTCTGGTGTCATCTGGGTGATTTTTCTCCTCTTCGGTTGCGGCGGCGGTTGAAGGTTGTCGCCGACGAGAGCGCTCTTGGTCGGGTGCCAGAGTGCGTTGCTGGGATTTTAGGGGGCGGTGACTGTTATGTGTAACATGCCAGCCATCATTTGTATGTGTGTGTGTGTGTGTGTCTTGGGGGTGGGGGGCTTCTCCCCTGGGAAACCTTTGCAGCAGGTGTGACATGTAGTAATGGGAAATTATGCTGCACAGTGCAAAACCTTTTCTGAACCTTTTTCTGCGGGGGTCACCCACTGTCAGCACTGCCAAACTCATAAAGGAGCAAATGCTCACCTTTAATAAGGCCTGTCACATTTTCTGTTAAGGACATATTTATTGACGCACACTCGTTTTGTCTTCCTTAAATGTCTGACTCGTAGAAAAGCCAACAGTCAATTGGCAGAAGCAACAACAACAACAACAACAAAAAGCTACAAAGAAAGGAATAAGAACGGATTTTGACTACTGTGAGAAGAAACTTCTGATATCTCCCAGCTGAACTGAGAAACATAACTTGTTGGAACACATTTGACATGTATGGGGAAAAAAAAACAAAGAATGAGGAAAAGTTTTTTGTTCTTCTGAGCAAAGACCACATGCATAAATTTGGTAATTCTACTTTCAAAGGTTGTCATATTTAGAGAGATGGTGAAAATTTGAATCCTGAATTGAGTCCAAGGGTTATTTTCTCTGAGGGTACAGAGCTATTAACTTCAGAGAGCCACGTCGCAATTGTCAGCAGAGTATATGAGTTCCATTTTTACAAAATACATGTTTTTGGCAACAGATTGTAAAACTCCAGTCAGTCTTATGGTTGTAAATTGGAATGACTTCAGTCGAATCACAAATCTGTGGTCGGATTGCAGGAACGCTTAATCTCCAAAAACAAACATCCTTCAAGAGGCTGTTTTCACGTGCAGCATTTCGAGTGTGCTTCTACTTAAAGCATTAAAGTGCTTTTTACTTTGTAGAACTATTCAGTAAAAGTGACAATTTGGTCTGAGAGCTTACTTTAGCTATACTTTTATAAAAGGTTTGTACTTAACAGTATTATGACACCTTGAACATTGATTTTAATTGCTTCTCAGCACTGTTATCCCTGAGTCACCAGACAATATATTTCTGGTCCTGCTCCTTGATATTGCTATCTTCTTAAAAACCACAACCACAAAGGTCGTCTGTAAATGAAGAATGACGCCCTGTTGCTGCAAAGTCCTTGTCTGCTGGAATAAGTCTCTCTCTCTTTCTGTCTCCTGGACACTTTAGGATGTGCCTTTCTTACATACTGTGCCAGAGAGTCAGCACTGAAGGCCCAGAGCGCCCTCCATGAACAGAAGACTCTGCCAGGGGTAAGTGCCTCCGATACACCCGCTGCCACAGGCTAACGGCCCCGGGGTCGGCCAGCCTGGCATGGGAACCCACATTGACATAGGAATTACATCACACTTGCTCTCACACACATGCTGAGGCTCATGAGGACACAGCGCAACATTAGAACACGAACACGCCCAGATGGAAACAGATGGAGGGAGTCACTCGCTCTGTTTTAAACCAGCCTTTTAGCCTCTTCTTGATCACGCTTGTGCCGATTTTGTCCTCCTACACGCACAGTCACGCGTGCACACACACACACACACACACACACACACACACACTCACACACACACACACACACACACACACACACACACACACACACACACTACTTAAAGATTGCGAGTGGCCTATCTCACCTTGCAGTGTCTTATTACACTAATCACCCTGGCAGAGATATTTGATAAGCCCACCTTCATAACAGCCTGCACTGTCCTTCTCCTGTCCTCTCACAATATGGCTGCCACAGACACTAATTGCCTTGAGGAATCCCACTCTCATTATCACATATAATCAAACAGTAAGTATAAACAATCATTTTTACCATGTATATCACCATCTGGTGTTTTTGTTTTAATTCTCTTGACTGCTTTTTTTTGTGGTCCTTCAATCGTTTTTGCCTTTGGCGGACGGGTAACTTTTCAATTAAAATAATGGCCTCTTCAAATGACACAGGTAAAACAAACCCAGTAGTAGGCTCTTAAGCCCACCCAGGAGGAGGCCCTCGTTCGAGGATGAGTGTGAGCTTGTGGTGTCTATCCGCACTCGGTGTGTGCGACGAGGATTCAACTCTCGCATCGAGGGAATTATCGAGGTCTGATTGAATTATGCCCCTAGCTGTGGTAGCTCCCAGGCTTCCCAGTACCCCTCTGCACAAGCCCCACCCTCCTCTTTTTTTTCCTTTTGCTACAGACCACCACGTCCACTCAGGTGGAGGCTTTAATCGGAGCCCCCAGAAATCCATCTCAATCTCCAGGGAGGTGAGAGGTATTGAGGGACAGGAGGAGATAGGAGGGAAAAGACAGGAAGCAGGACTGCTTGGATAAATTGTGTGAGTGTGTGTGTGTGTGTGGGGGGGGGGGGGGGGGGGAGGGTTGCTCATCACTGTTAGGTTAATCAGTTGTTTGCACTTCACTGCATTTCATAGGTACTTCACTGAACGTTAGGCACATTGGTACACTGCGGTGAGACAGACCCTGAGAGAGCGGCCTCCCCGGGTCGTTACTACCTCCCACCGCTTCATAATGAGATGATTGCCATGATGGTCTCGGATACGTGTTTGCGTCTTTATTGCCCTCGTGCAGGGACATTCTTGTTTGTCTTCTATCTAGGAAAAGGTTAATGGCGTGTTCGCTGGGGTTTGGGTAAACATTTCCCCTGGACAGCTCGCAGCAAGGAGTCAGTCCTGCAATCTCAGGCTGAGCACAGCCTGCATACGGAGAGCTAATAAAGATGTTCCGTCTTCCTGTGTAAGAGAGAGAGAGAAAGAGAGAGATAGATAGATGACGTGTGTATTAAACAAAGCCAGGGAAAGAGCCAGAGAGAAAACGCGTGGAGATGGAGGGATGTAGGAAAGAAAAGTGACATTTTTGAACAGGCTTCATTGTTGTTGTCGAGGCCCGATGGCCTGCGATGCTCTGTGGTATAATTCTGGCCTCCCAATGGCATTTCAAAACACTGGAGATGCCACAGATGTGCAGTCCAGTTGCTGCTGCAGTTGCTGCTGTCAGCTATTTGCAGATTTATTTTCTGTCCTTAAAACAAGTCCATTGTTAGATTGCACTTACACAGAGCTCAGCAAAATCTCTGGATCACAGGGAATGTTGGGTTTAATTTTCCAGGTGTAGTTTGGATTCAGTACTCTGTGGTTTATTCACACCGAACTTGTAGTTGCAGGCTGGTAGTTGAAAAAATACCAACCCAAATATCAAGAGGAACCGCGTGCATGACGGGATGCTGATGAAGTGTTGTCACACTGACTGTTCGGCTTTAGTCTGCAACAGGGGAGGCCGGTGTTGTGCGAGCTGCATGTCTCAGTCTCCATCTGACATCTGTCAGAAGGAAATTAGTTTTCTACTGGGCTGAGAGCCGAGGCGGTAAAAGCCTCGTGGTGCTTGTCCCACGTTTCCAGTTTGGTTGATTTTCTGCTACATTACGGTCTGCAGAACTGTCAGATGAGGGACAGGGTCAGAGGTCAAGAGTTTGTTCTTAGAATCATTGATATTTTCCAACTTTTATCCTTTCGTGGTGAAAAAAAAATCACAGAGATTTCCCAAACACAGTGTCATGCATCTGGAGAAGTGTGTTTTTACGGTATTACTGAACATCGCAACGTCGTCTTCCAGGAAATTCTTATAACATCATGTCCGCTTGATTAACTCCCAACATAAACACCTATGTGATCAGCCCCTCACGTTTCTCACTCGCATTTCCTTAACTGTTTTTCTTGCACATACCATTTCTAGGTAAGTGCATTGCTGCAGCATGCTTTGATTTCTCTTTTTCCCCACAATAATGATGCATATATATTTTCACAAACACAGAGGAGAAGGAAAGCATGAGAGCGAGACAGGGAGGAGCCAGAGATATTTCTGTGTGTTTGTGTGCTCTCAGTGGGGTGTTGTGCCTCTTACATCATCACCAGATTGCCTGTGAATCTTAAGTTTTACATAATTCATACACTTTACTGACTAAATTTTGATCTGCGAGCGCCGAGCCTCCGTTGCCAACGGGGAATGGGTCTGTGTCTGTTGTGGCTGAGGCGAGCTTTGTTTATATTGTTTGATTAATTGCATGTAAAGAGCATAATGAGCTCTTGATACCCTGTGCACCCAATCCTGCTGCTAGAGCTCATACTCTAAATGTAATCAGAGATTCAGCCTCCTGTCCTTGGTGAGCTCCTCTGTCGGGCTCGTGCACAGGTTCGGCGTATTCCTGCGCACAACACAGCGGGTTAGGTTATGTCTTCCACATGATTGACCTTTTTCCTGCATGTAGATTTGGGATAAATAGTTTACAAAGAATGGACTAATGGTTTGTGTAACTGCAAAAAAGTGGCGTAAACCCACCTTTTAAACCCATCTGGAAACGCACGTAGCAAGAAAAGTGCATGCTGTAACTGCAGCAACAAAAAAGCTCTTGACAAACATTTTGTCAAACAACACTCTAACTTGCTGTTGCCGGAACTGGGAGCATTCAGATAAATCCTGCCCTCTCCTTTCGGGGCCACGTCACTTTTCTCCTCTCAGACCAATTAGCTCCTTGTGTTCTCATGTAACAAGCATGCTAATTGGGCGCTACTGAAGCCTGAAAGCCAATTAAAAAATTCTGAGGGGAAAAAAAGATGCAGCTCCTCTTTGTCCCTTATTCACTCCTGCCCCCCACCGTGCTCTCTTTCCCATCATCTTTTCCACTCTCGCTCATTCTGTTTCTATACTTGTTTCTATGAAACACGTGGCGTGTTGGGTGGCGCCTTCGAGGATCTATTCAGCGTCATTCTTTGCAATTCCTCCTTTGCTAATTACAAAGCAGCCAGTGGATATTGAAATAGCTGCAACAGTCTGGACCAAGCGAAAGTTCTGGCTGTGTCAGAATAACTTGCAATCAGACGGTGCAACTTTCGGGAAAATGTCAGCCACAAACTGTGACAATATCAACAAAGGAGGCTCATTCCTCCAGCCTTGCGCTATTTGGGTATTTAGTCTTGCGTGGATGAAAAAGTATGAGGGCTCGTGATGCCTCGTGTTTGTGTTTCCACCTGACCTGTGCAGCCAAGTGCAACAAGGATGACCTGGGAAAAATATTCCAAATATTTTGGAGTGAAGCGCTTTAGGCTTGAGGGTGTCGGCGTCACTCAAATCCGTGCATGGAAAGCACGGAGCGTTGGCTTCAGCGCGCGTGTCACACGGAAGTGGGTCAGCTGGAGATTGTGCAATAGCAGTATTACAGAATGTGTCACTAAACAGACTGTCATGGACCAGCGCGTCTGTGTTCTTGACACTTTCTCCCTACATTAAGTCACAGATGTGGCCGCCGTAGACCCACCATATGTCTGCGTCTGGCTGCACAGAGAGACTGAGCAAGCGGCATTTTTCCTCCTGTTGTTACCTCGTTTGTGCTTTAACACAAACACTGGGCACAGACACATAACTAAAAGTTATGTCTACAAACAGACTCCGACACATCCCTTATTTTTGGTCTAGTAAACAGACATTTGTTCACTTCTCAGAGAAACTTGGTTCACTATAGTATTTCCTATGCACTCCTGCAGCATTTGCACTATAGTAACATGTTAATCGTTATATCCTGTATTATAGGCTTTGTGATGAGTATTTGGGCTGTGTGCAGGTGCTACCAGCCAACCCGCTGAGCTCCTGTCTAGTGGGTGCCGCAATACCAAAATGCAAAGGTTTAAACTAATTACTCAGACCACACTGGGATGTTGCCCATTCTTTTAAGGAGCAGATTGTGTTCCACTGCCAGTCAATTTGTCTTCTGCGACATAGCTTGGCCCTGAAAGGTTGCCATTATGGAGGAAAAAAAAGGTGCAGGCACCGGACGAGAGACCCCTCTTAGGCTCCTCTCTGCTCTCTTCATCATCAATTACGTCTGTATCATTGTCTTTCTGCTACCTGCTTTAGAAAAGAAATTAAAAAGGGCCATTGTTTTTCTAATCCCTCGGGTTGAAAGCATTTACCACGCTGCAGCGCGCCGCATTGGCCGTCCTGCCGATAGGGACTGAATGGAATCACATTCGAGGGACGCATGTGGTATTGTCTCCTATTATGTGGCTTGTGGCCCTGAATATTTAGCAAAAATTAATTACGTTCCATGTGATGGGATTTTCAACCTTGGAGAGCGTCAAATGTTAATCTTTGCAAGCGGAAAGATAGGCAGACGCGTCAGTGGTCACTCCGGTGGTTTTCTGGGGGTAAATGTGAACAGGATGCAAACACAAATTGGCCGATTGGAATGGAAAACTTGCAGCAGCTCATAAGGATGGAAGGCCAGAGGCACCGGTCAAATTTAGAGGAGAGATGGAGCGTTTTAAAGGCCCGCCGTGCATGAGAATTCTTGTGTCCAGAAGATTGTAATTTCCAAATCCGTTTGTCTTTTTCATTTTTTACCAGCCACAGTTGAACAGCAACTTTTCACATCAATTATTTTGGTCGGAAATAAAAGAACATTGTACTGTTGCTGCCGTCATTTGAGGTTAGTGTATCGTTCAGTCATTCCATTAAACCAGGAAACCAGAAAAAAATGTTTGAAAAAGCCACACTGCGCCCGCCATGAAATTAAAATTAAACATAAAAAAGAGAATGTTTTTCAATTGTTTCGTAACATACGCCATTTCTTAGTTGCATAAGGTAAACGTCTATACCCACACACACATACTGTACACATATGCTGGGTAATGACAGATGATCACTGCGGGTCAATGTAGCCATTATTTTTTCCCTTTGATAGCACATTTTAGGTTTACTAATAATTTTGTTGTCATATCATGTTCTTTTTCAATCTTTCTCTGCATGAGTTTTTTTGTAATTGTATGGCTTCTATCCATCTGTCAGAGCTTATAAATCAGATTTATGCTTGTACAGTATATTTTCTTATTGGCCAGGTTACGGCCGCCTGTCAGCATTGATAAACAGGAACACAATAATGCACATTTTAACTCTCCTGAGATGCGAGGTGACAGTGAAGCGAATGCACCATCCATAAATCCACAAAATAGGAAAAACAAACTCTTATGTTTGTCCTTTACTGCTGCTTAACAATTTTATAAGACGTAAAACATTTCCCTTTGAAGAATGATATTTTTTTTAAACAGTGAAGCGGTTTTCAAAGTAAAAGTGATGATGTGAAAGGGAGGAAAGTTCAGAAAGTTACTCAAATGTTGAAAGGTGTAGGTGTCCACGGGTAATGACTTTGGATGGAGTAAATGTGTTTCATTTTAATGCGCCTGGAAAGGCTGTACAGTAAGTCGGGCGGTTCTTTCGCGCCTTTCCTCCCGATCGACATATTCGCTATCTTTTTCTCTCTGACAGGTGTAGCCAGACGCCGTCGTGCATGCTCTCCTGTGCTAATTTATCCACTTCTTTTGCCGTAATGAGGCAGAACTGGTAAATGTGGGGACAGCATTGTTAACGTTGCTGCATCACTGGGGAAGAGGAAAAGACTGACAAATAGGGAAGAGGGATGGAAATTAGGTCTGTGGGCTGTCATGCCTCTAAGAATGATGCGTTCATTTATTTATTTTATTTTTCTCTCCGGCTGCATCGCTGTCTCTTCGATAGTTAGCATGGATGCTGGAATATGACATTTCCAAACCAATTAAACATCAAAGATCCCTTTGCAGGAAGATCAGGTTGTTTTGCAGTAATAGTCGGAAGGAAAATCACCACCAACAACAACAAAAATCATAAGCTTTTCAAATTCCTGTAGAGATTTCTAATTACCTTGTCTGTGTGGGTTCTGAGTCAAACAGGTCATGGTGGTTTGAGATAAAGTGGACAATCAAATTAAGAGTCAGTTGGGTTTTTATAAAGCCTGATGTGACACAGACTCAGTAAAAGGACAGGTTCTTTTTTCAGACTGAATTTAAATCCACTTTTGCATGTGTCCTTGTTTTTAACTTTGTGGAGATCACCACTCACCTCGAAAAGACAAAGTTAATCTGTCATATGCCCAGGCTTAATGACTAAATGATCCAAAAGTGGTAATTTTGATGAGTCTTTCTTCCTTTTTTTGGGGACTTTGTCATCACTCAAGTGTTATTTTCTTACAGAGCTATCCTTTTTCTCTGCTTCAAATCTAAAAACACAACACATAATTAGCTTTTAATACAGGAGTACCCGTCAAGTCCTGTTTTAAGTAGTGACAATCTGAGACAACCCGAAATGGTGACAGTTGCGTTGAAAAACGCGTCACATGAGTGGCTTCGTTTTTCATCCTCCCCCTTGATTTCCCCTTCTCCGGTCCCGGGCCTGTCTTTCCTCTTCTGCCACTCAGGTATGTTAGCGGCCTTTCATTGCAAATTCAAGGCTCATTCTGGCAATCACTGAAGACGTCCAGGCAATCTGCACTTGTTTGTTCGCAGAGAAAACAAGAGGTGAAGAAAACACGGTGCTATTGAGCTCAGCAAATCACCGTGGCAGCGCGAGCTATCAAACGATGCAGTTAATCACACGTGGACTGGCCGAGACCTTTCAACAAGCACACACACCCACACACACACAATCATGGAGAACTTTTCTATGATTGGATATCCAACATGTCTCCAGGAGAGGGGGCCCAGAAGGAGAAAAGGAAAAGTGAGAGACGGTGTCAGAAAGCTGACAATGAAGGAGTAAGAGAAGAGACAGAAAAGAGGATCCATCATGAGCGAGGGATCAGAACGCAGAAGGAGAAGCATTCTTGCATAATTAACACCCGAGCATTGCCAGGACAAACTCCTCCATCAGCGTGTCCAAAGGATTAACTACGCCACGCTCCTCTTATCTCCCACACTTCGTTTAAGAAAGAAAATGACCTTGCGCTTGTTTACATGGCGATTAAAGATGGGTGTGTGAGCGGGGGGTGGGGGAATGGGGTGTGTGTGTGTGTGTGTGTGGGGATGGGGGGGGGGGGGGGGGGTATGTGGGGAGACAGGCAGAAAGTCAAACTCCAAAGACTTTGTTGCCTGAAGTATTTTTGGTGGTGCGCTCTGAGCAGATGTAGACTGTCACATGACAAGTACAAAAAAGCAACAAAAAACACCTGATGTAGCTGCTAACGAGCAATGAGTGGGCTGCGATAAAAGGAAAAAGAAAGCGTTTGTGGGTGCATACTTTTTGTTTGTGTGTGTCTGTGTGTGTGCATGTGTGCGCGTGTGTCTGAGATAAAAAGACTGTTTGGCATGTGGGTGGTTCCATTAGTTAGTCTGCATGTTATTGCACTGGGAGTAACTGCTGCTGTTTCTGGGCTCCTGTGAGTGGATCTGTATCCTATAAACTGTGAATGTGTGTGTGTGTGTGCGTGTGTGTGCATATACTGCCATTCAGCACAAGCTGTGCTCCCCATATTCTTGCTTAATTAGTTTTTATTAAAGAATAACATGGCTTTAAAATAATTTGGATACAATTTTACACCCTGGTCTTCTTGTTGCCACTGGCTGAATGTTTCCATTTTATTTTCTGTTCAACTTCATGTTATTTCTAAATATCTGGGGAGGGGGTCCACATCAGCAAGGACCTCACCTGGGTCCCGTAACAGCACACAGCTGGTGAAGCAAGTCACCAGATGTCCTACAGCGTCTTCAACAGCTGCGTTGTTGAGTCCATCCTGACCAGCTGCATCACTGTGTGGACCAGCAGCTCTACCATCAAGGCCTCTACCAGCATCAAGGACCCCACACCCCCCCAACATGGACCATTCACTCGTCTCCCCCCAGGCAGGAAATACAGGAGTCTGAAAAGCAGGACAAGACTCAGAAAGTCTCTCTGTCCCTCAACCATCAGGCTCCCGAACAGCCGGCTATTTACACTGTTCACCTTTTGAACTGTGTTGTAGTTTGTGCACCTTAAATTTACATAATTTCACATGTTTAGCACATGTATCATAATATTTCTGAAGTTACACATTGCATAGTGCATAGTTGTCATGCAAATCTTGCAGAGGACGGCAGCAAATCCAAACTGGGACATTGTGTGAAGACCTTGCTACACTGTACTGTGACAAACGCAGTGGACAAATTCAGGAATACGTGATTGAATAATCCAACATTATCTGTGGACCTCTGAACACATAAAAGATTTAGATAAAATGTATATTTATGTTCAATGTGTTAAAATTGGAAAATAATTTAGAAAATGGTAAATCTGGTGACAATTAGCAGCACCCAAAGAGACACATTAAATTCTTTACAAGAACCAACAATGCAATTGGGAACTATCTACCAGAGAGTTACGGGGGCATGCAACAGGCAGCGTTATCAAAAAGAGCTCTAAACAAATTCCTAAAAAGTTCCTAACAGTGTTTTTTCCCCCCCTAATAACAGTAAATCCAGAGAAAAGGTCCCCCTTTGCTATTCCCTTCAGCTGATGACAAAAGAAAATGGAAGTAACGCTTTTGTTAAATGTCATATTAGCCACAAGTGAACTTTGCGCACACGTCCATCTTTTTTTCTGTTGCTCGGCCTTTATTGCGGTTGCATCTCGCTCCTTTCCTTGTGCCACAAGAATATTGGTGTCTTTCCTCTCTGCAGGCTGTGGCTGGACCACAAGAGAAGAAGTCTTGTCAAATCATCAAGTATTATTATGAACGATACAGAAGTTGAGGTTTTCTTTTATATTTTTATTGCACTGTTTCTGAGGCAGCGTGTGCTCAGGACAGTTTTCAACGTGCATGGAAGAGTACAAACTGTATTGCGTGAACATTTGGAAATGCTGCACCTATAAAAGACTCCTGGTAGGACAGGAGGAAACATAGAGCGAGACAGACAAGTGAAAAGTAAAGTTAGGGCACATGGGCCCCCACTGGTTCCTGTTCAGGCAGACTTGCCACTGTAGTGAGGGGACCTGACAGCTAGGTGTTAGAAATAGCACCGAGGCTAACACCTTTTTCCTCTTGCTTCATGCACCTTGCTCATAGCCACATCCCTGTCACACCTACACACACACCCACACACACACACACACGCACGCAAATGTATACCGTGGTCGCACGAACGCACCCTGTGAACACATGCTGCACAGTCACGCCTGTCACCAACACACACGCGCACAAGTGAACACTACACTGTCAGATCAATATTGCATTACAGCAGAATGTTCCTCTGTGAGAGGTTACAGCGAGAGGTGAGGATTGTGGGTAAAAAAAAAAGTGTCTCCTCTGTCTGCACATCTGTGAGCGTCAATGGAGTGTGTGCACCGGGCGCATTTTAGCTGGTATGTGCGTTTTCAGAGTTAGCCACATTATGGAAGCGTTGTTTAAAGTACACCACACCACGTCATCTTATTGATATCAACATAGACAGCGGCGGTTCTGTTTTCGATAAAGTGACATGGAGGAAAATTCAAAAACGACCACCGTTAACAAGCAAACTCGGATGTCTGTGTGCACGTGCGCAGACCAGAGGCAGCGGAGTCCTTGGTGCCGACTGAAGTGGCTGCTTCTCGAATTGAAACTGTATCATTAAAATGGCCACAGGGGCGAGGGAAACGGCTCCTCCACACCTCATAAAGTGTGGATGCCATGCAAGGCGAAGAGCCGCGCACCAGCGCCTTTACGGCACGCCAAACACACTTTTCACACACCTTGTCCTCTCTCTCTAACTCTCTTAAAACACATTCATGCTATCTGTTTAGATGATATTGCTCACTCTCTGCTTTTCTACTTTTGTGGTTTTACCCCTCTTACTCATTGACCGGTATTTCAACTTCTTCTTTCAGATTCCTCTCTTGCCCCCCCTCCCCGTGCCCGTCAAATTTCTCCGACAAGGAGTTGAAGCATAACATTGAAAGGGTATAATCAATGGAAAAGCACCACTTTGGGAGCCCATTTGAAACATACCGTAGGGCAGAGTTGATTCAAGGGTGTGGATTGAGTCAAGCCTCATTTCATATCCACCCCAATTAGTCATCCAGCTTGTGCCCTCTATAACCCCCTTTTCTGGAGGAGCACTGGGTCGTGTTTTTCCCCTTTCCCTCTCAATCACAGAGCTTTTTTTCTACAACATAATAGAGCCATTTCCCTTTATATGAAAGTCTCTTCTCCCATTCCTCCCTTTCTCTTACTTCTCACCTTTGACAGTCAACCTCTCTCTGCCTGAACCTTAACCTCTCCATCTCCATTTCATCTCCGCCTTCACATTCCTATGCTCTGTTGTACCTCTTTTCTACCCATCCACTTTTTTCCTTCCACTATAAATCTCTCCCCAAATCCTACTTAAACCTGCATCAGCAGCTGTCCTTAAAACTCCATTATCTACAATTACTTCAGCATTAGGGAGCCTGAGCACACCTGCCCCTACATAAAAGTGCCCTCATCTAAAAATATTCAACCCACCCAACAGGGATTTTTGCTATTTTTTCCTGCTTTCTTTTCGTTTCCTTTTGTTATTCCTGTGGCGAGGTTGTGAACCAAAAATGCCTGCAGTCTGGATTAGTCCCCGTGATTAGCGTGTGTGCGCAGTATCGAGAAATGTGGCTTTCCCAGCATCCTCTGTAGTTTGCACCAATAACTTTAGTTTAAGTGTGCAGCCAACCGTCACACAAGCGTGCGGGAACATCTACAAGTCAATACAGAAAAGCAAACTCACAATTGTTCAATAACTCAGTAAAACATGAACTGTTAGGCTGCAGGCCGGTACCATATTAACTTCCCAAGTCAGCGCTGGCTGTACTGCAAAATTAAGTATAGAAAAATGTCTTTTTGTGTTACCAAGCAGCACTTTAATAGGAAAAAGCAAATTCAAATTACAGTGTTTTGTTTGATGTAAGTGATGGTCATCATTTGTCAATTTTGTCCTCATGATATTAAATCCACTCACCTAGTTTTTTCTTTTCTTTTTAACCTTTTCAGACCCTTAAACACTGTTACTTAGAATCAATCAATCAATCAATCAATCATTGAAACGATCAATCAATCAATCAGTCTTTAGTTATATGCCGTCTGTTACAATCAAAATTGTTTCTTGAGCTGGGCCAGGCTCATGTAGGGGGACCATCCTGCTGATGGCCAGCTGGATAGAGAGAGGAGAGGAGAGGAGAGGAGAGGAGAGGAGAGGAGAGGAGAGGAGAGGAGAGGAGAGGAGAGGAGAGGAGGGGCAGCCAGTGGGGTGACAGAGGCCTGTCAGGTGATCATGGTTCTGGACCCTGGCAGCCCCGGCCTACAGCAGCATAACTAAGATATTAACCTGATAATTAGACGACCCTCTAAATATGATAATTATGTCTAGGATATTAACTGGAACTAAAGAATTACTGAATTACTGGCAATAAACTTTTTCAAAGAGGAAGGTTTTAAGTCTAATCTTAAAAGTAGAGCTGGAGTCAGCCTCCCGTACCTGGACAGGGAGCTGGTTCCATAGCAGGGGGGCCTGGTAGCTAAATGCTCGGCCCCCCATTCTACCTTTAGAGACTCTGGGGACTTCAAGTCAACCAGCATTCTGAGAAGGGAGCGGTCTATTGGGATTATTAGGCGTCACTAGCTCCTCTAGGTAGGATGGAGCTAGGCCTCGACGGACCTGGTAGGTCAGAAGAAGACTTTTAAAATTTTAGATTTAATGGGCAGCCAATGAAGAGACACCAGTACAGGAGTTATGTGATCTCTTTTGTCAATACCTGTCAGAACTCTCACTGCAGCATTTTGGATCACCTGGAGGCTTCTTAAAGAGATGTTTGGACACCCTGATAATAAAGAATTACAATAGTTGACACTGTTTCTTCATTTGCCATCGATAATCAGCAAGTCACACATTGTGATGATGTCATTTGATACTGAACGGGAACTTCAGTAAATTAAAATGACCCCAAGTAAGATTAATGAAAGAACAACCTTCACCACTGTCAGCCTGTTTAATACGTTAGTGAAATGTATTGTTGCCTCATGCAGTTATCTCATTTATGAGGGAATAATTGGTTGTTATTACTACGATTTATTTGGAGTATTTATTTAGATGCTGTATTCTAAAATTGAGCTGTTATTCAAGGATGCAATATCAAATTATCCAAACCTGATTCACAATCAAGTAAACTTCAGGCAAACTCACTGCACTTGTTCTTGTTTCTAATAATTCTTGGTGAGGGAGGAGTGGAGGTGTGAGTGTGGGTGACAGACAGGGAGCGAGGCTGCTTGTCAGGGACAAGGGGAGGTGGGTGGCCGTTCAGAGTCAGCTGCAGATACCCTGATCTGCTCTGATTGACAGTGATGGCAGATAAGGTGCTGGTGGAGAAAGGAGTGTGAGCGGAGCTGCAGGCTAAGATAAGGCCCGAGATCAGCACCTTGCCACATCACACACCGAGAGTCAAGCAGAGAGCCGGGGATTGAGATGTTGAGGGAAAAAAGTATTGGCGATGCAACGGACGAACCCGGCTAGCCGGAATGTATTGGAAGTCTGTGCATCCATTTGCGGGAGTTAGTTCATCAGACCGTGTCCCAGGTAGCCTGCTGACACGCGGTTGGAGGCAGCTCAGCTGGGAGGCAGCTTTGAGATGGAGGAGGACTAATCAGCTCATAATCCTAGCAGCTGCATTTCCCGGGCAACATCATGAGCGGCAAACAAATAATCTCTCTGGTTTCCGTCTCCCGGCTTGGTCTTTCCTGTCAATGCACCCTCGGTTGCCCACTCTCTTTCTTAACATTCTCCTTTTCCAAACTGACTAAAGTCTTTTGTCCGTGTGAACTCTCTCTCCTCCAGCTATCTTTTCCATAACATTCAGATATCATTCACGTTCATCCAACCCCGAACTAATAAATACAATTTCTGTTTTGCAGTTTTTCTCTTTAACGATACGCTGCTCACATTCTCTCGCTCAGCCTCCTTAAATTTTTAGCGTGCTTTCCGCTTTTTAATTTCCTCTTCCACCTTCTTTCTTTTGTGACTTCACTTCTCCTTCCCTGCCCTGAAACCCCCATCTACACCCCTCCCCCGTCTTTCCTTCCAGGGGTCCAAGGTTGGTGTATTTGTGCAGTGATGTTGGAGGCCTTGATGATCACTCTCTAGGAGATGATTATGTGGTCAGGGCCCCGTAGCCTCCTCTCCTGCCCCACACTGCTGGAGTTCCACTTCTCTGTGGCTCAGTGTGTGTGTGTGTGTGTGTTTTTACTACAGCTGCAGTAATACTTTCCATAACACAATAACTAAACAATAAATGCAAATATGAATTGAAAAATATTTTATGGACTGGTTTGAACATGGATCATTTTATATCTATCGTCTTCTTTAGGTTTTGTCTAATCAATAGACAATTGGGCTTATTTTAGGTCTGTTTTAAGCCTTTTTTTAAAAATTCCCAACATATTCAACACATTCAAACTTGCTTCTGATTTCTGCCACCGACTGTTTCAAAAAACTCTGGGTCCAGTTTTGGAGAAAGCAGAGTTGCTAACATGGTTATTAACCTTGTTTGAAAGGCAGCCATATTATTAGTTTAAATGTTCCCGTTCTTGTCTTATAGAAATTGTCATTTTGCAGTTACTTTAAAAGTGAAAGCGAGGAGAGCAGGGAAGAATTTCTTTTTAAAGCTTTAACCAATAGCTGAAACCAGCTCTGGCCATCATTATGAATTCCCTCATGGTCTCTCTGCCTGAGTCATAACTCTTGTTTTTTCATCTCCTGAATCAGTACTGCAACTGTACACAAACGGCAAATCAGCAGCAGCTCTCGCTAACTATGCTCAATGCGCAACCAATTTTCCTGGTCTTCTTGACCCATCAACTCTCTCCTTTCGTGTTTTTTTTTCCAAACACTGACGCCCACCTTGACGGGGAACGCAGATTTGTCGAGTCTGTGGCGTTCTGCTGCAATATTTTTGTCCGACCAGGTTTTCTGGTTGCTCTGAAGGAGCCAAAACAAGTCATTAGCTGTCTTTCTGTTTCCCTGCTGGAACAATGGCCAGACTTTCATAAGTTTCTGCTATAGGAGCTCTAACAGAGGCTGGGCACAATTGATACTTTTCATAAAATAAATCCGTGCAAAGATGAAAGGATCTTGATAAATGAAGGGCTATTTTGCCATAATTGCAACCCTTTAAAACATCTCGGCGGTGATTTAAGGAAGCTTCAACTTAAGGTAGTGAGATCAAAGTGAAGAGAGAAAGATTAGAAATGCACCGGCTGCATCTTAGCGGCGGGTCTCCGACTCCTGACCCCACGTGGCCCACGGCTATGAGGAGCTGCCGAGATTCTGCAAATTTACAGCCAACTAAATCAAAGTCTCTGTCTTATCATCTCATCCAGTTCCTGGATCCCTTTGCAGTTAATCATCATCCCTCAGCTTCAGCCTCATTATGAATTAGAGAACCGCTTCTGAACAAACATGCTCGTGGACGGAGAGAGATTTAGTTTTGAATGGACCAGGACTCACAGACACAGGAAAGACAAATGACAGTCTGGAATATCATGAATAGAGGGCATCAAGGAAACAAGAGGGGTGTGTGTGTGTGTGTGTGTATGTGTGTGTGTGTGTGTGTGGGGGGGGGGGGGGATAGAGATAAATGAGGTTAGATCAGAGGGAGCCATTAGGATGGCAAAGGGGAACAGGGAGCAGTTTTAGGTCTGGCCAGCCTCCCCTGGGCCATCGTGAGACTATGTTTAATCAGGCCTGTGAACCGACAAGTCACCCCAGCACACTCATTAGGCCTGATGGGAGAGCTGCACCACGACAGATGAGTGCAATATTTACTACATTCATCTTTTTTTCCCCCACACATCCTCCCCTCCTCCTTTCTGTGCCCCAAAAGCCTCGTCTCGAGCCCTTTTCTTTACTGGGCACATGTGCACCCGGGGAGCCAAATATACACACGACTACAGTAGATGTCTCTCAACACACACCCTGTTTGGCTCAGCCCGGTCGTTGCGGCTTTGGCTGATACACTGTATACAAGCAATAGTTGGGCGAGAGCCAGGGATCTCCAGGAAAGATGAGCCCACAATTGATAAAGTGTTCAAAAGGATATGACTCAGTAATGGATGACAGAAGGCTTGTAGGGACAAATAAATAAAGGCCCCAAATGCACTGTGGGATTAATAGAAGTCAGTCATCAAAAAAACTTAATTTGCCGCAGCTCCCCCATTAAAAGCATTCATAAAAATGAACCGCAATACTCAATCAATACAGTCTGCCACCTGGAAACGAAGATTACGCTCCTCAGACCCAACAGGTTGGAGTAGGAAAGTTGATAAGGGTGAGACAGCGATGTTTGCTGAAGGGAAGCACACAGCCGTGTTCGCTTTCCACCACCTACATTAAGGGGCAAAGATTTATTACCATGCAAATGACAACCCGCTGTGCATGCCAGGGAGTTAATTACATGCCAACCTATCAGTGGAGTTACATGACAAAATAGATTTGGCAGCGGTGGAGTAGACCGGAATCGGGAGGAGGGATCGTAGGTGAGAGAAGAGGAAAAAAAAGTCAGAGACGCTGCATCATTTGAGAGGATCCCAGTTACCGCTGCAAATATTAAGCGCGCACAAATACACAAAAGTAAACAGCAGTGGGCCTAGCCTGCAGTATTCTGGTTTACAAAGAAAAGCAATAAGTATTTTGTCTCTGTTTTATTGCCTCTGCTGCCTCTCCCTCAGCAGCCCACCAGTTGGAAATATCCAAACTCTTTATTTTACAGCACTTATTTTGCTGATTCTTGGTTACCGGGACTGGCACATTGTAGAAATGTCAATATAACAAGGCAACATTTACATTGTGGGCAGTCTGTAGGCAACACAAGGGGGAGAGAAATTGCTCAGACATCCCAGAGGAACCAAGACTTTCATGGCCACTGTGCAAAAGGAGAGAGGAGCAGAGAACAGAGGGAGTAAAGCATTCTTTATGTGTCTCTTACGTGAAGAGCGGAGAATGTCCTATAAATCCTGATGGTGACGGCCGTGTAAATATTTATGTTCACAAGCCAGACTGAGACTAACAGCACAAGACGTTGTGGCTGGGGAGCTGGGAGTGGAGCCCTCTCCCAGCTCGGCACGTTAACTCAATATTCATCTTCCTGGCTCGCTCTATTTCTCCCGGTATCTTCCCTGCTGCAGACCACACATGTATATTCATTACTGACCTCTGACTGTCTCAACTGTGGAAGCCATGGGCCCCTGAAGGCCGGTGTGGCGGCGCAGCAAAGCCCGTCATAAACGCACAACAACGGTTTGATGGCGGTCTTTTGTGTGTTGGGGGAAAAAAAAATGAGACGTAATGAATGCAGAGTGCAGGAGCAAGCTGTCAGGAGCAGCCATTTATATCCTTGTTTGCTTCACTGTAGTTCTGTTGGCACTCTTTGGGGGGGTTATGACTCAGTAGTCTGCTGGGATGCTGGGGGCAATTTTCCACCGTATACCGCTGGGTGATGGGTGTCTCATGGGCTTTAGAGAAGGTGACCTGAAGATCCAACAGATTTCTTTAATTATTGTTTTTTTTTTTAGAAAGAATTACGATTCCAAATTAAATATTACAACGCATAATTGACAGTTGGAAGCTTCGTGAAGCTGGGGAGGGATGTCATAAAACGTACTAAATATCTACAGTGGTTTGAACTATTTATGCTGCCCTCACTGCCCTTAAGGAGAAGGAAGGACGGATGGAATTATCTACATAATATCAACACTTTTACTTTATTTATTATATACGTCAAATGTGGACAAATCCTCAACTTCTCCTGTTGTTGTTTGCTGGAGCTTTACCCCTTTGTCAGAGCCCAATTTTATGCTAAAAAGCATCAGCTACACTAAAACCCTGCTCTTGGTGTGTGCCATCATGTGTCCTAGTGTTCTATTTATGTTTTCTATCACCAGGCCAGGAATTCTAAATCTCGTTTCAGGCTGACCGAATCAGCGATGGCAGAATAGAACATTTGGTGTTTGGCTTTCTACGTGATTGTGCATTCGTGTGGAATGCGTCTTTTTGTATGTTGGAGACGAGGAGGCTGCTGCGGCCCCTGGGAGACAGGAGGTCTAACGAGGATGTATGGCTGCTTCAAAATCCATCTGCAGGCATTTTTCTGCTGTCATTCACCCCTTCTCTCAGCTCACAACACACCTCATCCCATTTCTAAAGAATACACAGGCACATGTGGTAACCCGCTTTTAGCCATTACGTCCACTATTATAGCATTCTCCCCGCGTTGACAAGTAATCAGACGCGTGCCTGGAATCCAGAGCTTCCATTGTCTGAGCATCATCTAAGCCCCTGAAATGGAGGTAATTTTTTTTTTATTAGTTTCCTCAGTATCTTGAAATCTGTAGATCTGAGTATTTGTTCATCATTGTTTGGAATAATTCACATATATAGTCTGAAGTAGGTAACATTTTATGTCATTTTCTAAAAGTTTTTAATTTATACAAATTATGTTGTACCAACGTGAAAGCATTGACCATTCTGTGCTTTTACCTGAATTATTTTTGCTTTTTGCTATAATTTTTTTTTTTAAAACACTGGGATTTCCTAAAATTAACAGCTTAGCCACATACCCTCTTATTAGAAAACCTGAATTTTCAGAGAGCTGTTTTTTTTATTTTTATTTATTTTATTATTTTTTTGGGGGGGGGGGGGGGAGGGGGGTATTAGCACTGCAGTAACATCCCAATGTTTTAAGAATATCTTTTTTTAAATATAACTGCTGTTTTGTTTTTTTAAGTCATCTAAAAATAGGCTTAAACAACAACAATTCAGCCATCGAGGTTGTTATTCCCTTTTACCTGTAGAGTTAAATGGGGAAAGGAGAGTCGGGTGTAAAAATATTGAAATGATCTGTGTCGGCGTCGGAACCAATTCATTGTGTTTTGAGGCAGGTTTGACAGCCCAGACACTTGCTGATTTGGCCTCATTTAGTCAGAATGTCGCCATTCCCATCGCAGCATGGACTGATTTGAAGAAAGGAAACACAAAGTCTGAAATCATAGCCTACTTTGGCATGGCTTTTAAACATGAAGTAAAGCTCCTAAATTAAATGCCAGGGTTGATGTGGCTAAAGTGTCTTAAACCAATTTTACATTCAATTCCAACAACATCTTTGTAAACAGTAATTAGCAGACTATTACCATGGAATGTAAATATCATTTTAACAGGCTGCGACACTAGACGGAAATTGGATAAAGTGATTACTTGACCCAGCTTCACCGATTGCACTGCCTGCATGTTATTAATGCACTTACATAATTAGAATTGCATTAAATGTGCTTTATTTGGAAAAAGCTAATAAATAAATGCAACAGGTTTCTTGGCACACTGGTGTTTTCAGGTTGTGGATGAGTGATTGCATATTAGGGCAATTTTAATCTCCAGGTATCACCAGGCTTATTTTCACAGTACATTTATTGGCTCAATGAAGGAAAACATAATAGTTTCACAGAAAACAGCGAGCTTGTGTGTATCACATATCAGACACACAACGCTGCACTTATACAATGGATAGTTCCATGAAAGTCTGAAGCAGAATTATTCTTGGGAAGACAGAACTATACAAAACATCTGCAGTTGTTTACTTAACTACATTTTAGCTGAAAATAAAAGCAAATTCAATTTCACATGCTGAGCTTAAACCTCAACGAATCCAAATATTGAGCTGAAGACCACATTTTAATTAAAACACTGGGAACAGAGTGTGATTCAGGTGAAAGGTAAAAATAATAAGCGCCCTGGAAGACAGCAGCATCTGCATCAGACAGCAGTCTTTCTAAATCAGTAAACAGCAACACAGGCTGATTAGCATCTGTTGTACAAACACAGCCCCTTTTGTTTGGAGTTGGAATCTTACAGAGCTATGCCTCTCTTATTAGTCATAATAATGCGAGTTAACATATTTTATCATCCAAAACAAAGCGATCCGATTAAATGTGAATTACAACAGCGTCGTTCCTTTAGAAGGCTAAGACACGAGGCAAAGTTATTCGGCTCAATTACTGGACGGCTTTGACTTAATGAATGGAATTTTCAGACAGACCAAAACTGTCAGCATAAGTGATAAATCACTCACAATGGATTAATTTGTCATTTTGTGCTCTCATTATTGCAACGCTTAGTCAGAAGACAACAAGCACTAAGCCTGTGCTGCAGCCGTGAACACGGTCCAAAGGTTATCTGGCTCATTCTGGACTAATCCTGTCACACTGTGTGTTGCATAATATCACTTATTTTGCAACTGAAAAATGAAAACAAAACAGCACAATTGCAGCCAACATAAAGATCGAGTCGAGATTTAAACCATTTGACTCATTCACCAAGTGTGATTGCATGAAAATGTGGCAAAATCAATACCAATTCGCTTCCACTTACCAGGCCTTATTCACAAACACACCCTTTTCTTTTAGCTAGACAATGTTATTGGGGCGCACCGGCGCATCTTGTCAACCTTTCCTTGCTTCCGACTGTTTTCCTCGCTGTTGTAGAATAATCCCGCTTCCCCTACATGTCATCTTGCCTCCAACTCCTCTCCTGTGTTGCCGCCAGACAGTTTAGCTCCGTTTCTCTCTGATGGTTTTATCTGAACCTGCTGGAGTGAAGGAGCGTATGGCAGAAAACAATAGCAGAGAGTCTTCCTGAGGTCTTTCACAGATGCCGGGCTGCATCAGACAATGTCAGCATGCATGTGAAACACCCTGGATGGTAATGTAATATTTGTCATGCATGTGTGCATTCACACAGACCTGTCCCTGCATGGAGTCAGTGATACACACTCACACACACAGACATTCAATCCCCAAAGCTTCTTGTGCCCATGATAGGAGACGGTGCCTTGCTGGTAGTGGTGATAAAGCATTTCCAAGCTGCTCTCCCCAGCCCTAACCTCCTGCCTGTGTCTCTTCCTGTTTCATAAACCCCAGCCCCTGCTGGTTAAGCCCATCGATCCCCACAGCCAAACAGCTACGCCCATGACAAAGCCTCTCTTCCCTGCTTCTTCTCAGAGACAATGTTAAATTATCTGCCATGTGCATTCCCTCTAGCATGATCGCAGTGTGATTCAGAATCATTTCTCCTGACAGCATATGAGTCTGTGATCGGGACGAAAGTTTGAAATGCACGACTCCACCTAAAGGCTTCAGCTCCGCTGACACACGCATCAACCTATGGAGGATCATCAGAGCCAAGTCAGTGCCCTCAAAGTCAGACTGCAATTAAAAGGCAGGGGGATGACTGTGTTAAAATGGCACTTAAGGAGCCAGGAGCTCAGCAGGCTGGACCCATTTCTGTTAAAGTGGCCGCTGACGACTCCCAATTCTCTCAACCAATTATCGGAGTACTCATCTATGCACAGCGGGGCCACTCCCATCCGTTGACCAATCAGAGACGTGCGCCTGAGGTTAGTCATGATGACAAATCAGTCCAGGATTTGAGTAAAGGTCAGAGGGAAACTGCAAAGAGAACAAACTACTCTAACTACAAACACGCAAGGTCAAAAGAAGAAAGAGACTAAACTAACACTCAAGAATAATGCTAGACTATGGCTTAGTATAAAATAAAACTATACCACAATATGCAGTGGTTGCAACTACCTAGTAGCTAGAATGAACCTACTAGCATAATATAATGCAGTTTAGCATTGGCAGAAGAAGACGTGTAGTTTTTTTTGCTAAATTTTGAGTGAAAATGTTTAAAGTGATAACATCACTATCACTCAAATCAAGAGGATGTTAAAGTTGGAGCACAAATATGTCTTTATATAATCTTAATCTAATGATTGGACTATTGGTTCATTTACGTCCAGATTATTTGTGTTGAATATGCAAACTACTAACAGATTATAGACTCTTAAAGGGCAAAAAAGATGTCTCGTATTCACAGCTGAGCCTGCGGCCAGCTGTCAGATCAATATGAAACCTGCACATCACTCTTCTGCTCATTTATAATACGTGAGAACACTCCCTCGGTGCGTGCAACAGCCTCGTGTGTGTAGGCTGTCATGCAAATCGTGAAACATTGAGAGGTTATTTCCACATTATATCCAGGGCATCCGTTTTATTGGACGCGTGGAATTAAAACTTCATCCACTGCCAAAGAGGGTTCTGTGAGTGGCAATAATTGAGGGAATATTGCCTGTCTCGAAGAGCAAGCCACACTTTTACGTGAGGGCCCAGAAAGTCATTTCATTTTTCTGCCTATTACTTTTTTCCTTCTTCGTCTCTCTCCCTTTTTTTTAATCAAAGCGATGTGAGCTTTGAGACTGGGGGATTGAGATGGAACATGCGTGGCAGTGAGGCCAAGAGAGGAATGGGGGGAGGAAAAGTATGGAGAGATGAGTAGGACTGATGTGACCAAGGGAATTACCTGAAAGAAAGATGGGAAAGAGAGGGGGAGGGACATTGATGGCAGTGAGCGGGTGCCAGCATGTGAGGAAGATGGGTCCAGAGTGATATATATGTCAGACCGCACGCTTGTGTGTGTCTGTGCATATGTGTGACTGGGTGTCACATTCTCTCCATCTCCTCCAACCCAACACGTCCCACCCTGCTCTCTCCACTCCTCTCCCGTCCACATTCACCCATCCCTCTTTCCATTCTACCCTCTCTCCCCCGCTGTTTACGCTGACAGTAATTTGACAGGCCCAAGGTTGACAGACTTGAAGCTGGCAGGGTAAGCGATTGTCAGGCCCGGCGTGGTCGGGCAGCTGCTGACTGGCTGAAGAGCCGACAGTGAGAGCGGGAAGGTGCGACTGGCCGGGGGATTGATGCGAAGGCGGCAGGGAAGTGCTGCCGTTGCAGCTACGCCATGGAATGGGATGGACGGGTATCGAGAGACCCAGAGGGGGGTTCAGACCGGAGTCCAAAACACAACCTGAGCTCAGCCCAATATGTGCCACCTCTTTGGTCTCTACTCTGCAATTTCACAGACAGGTCTGAGACACCAGTCAGACCCTGGCCTTCACGCAAATACTTATCCCATCAGTCATCAAACTGCTGCAGCTTGTCTCAGATATTTCTGTTTGCGTGCAGTTCTGACCGTATTATTTGAGCCAGGCAGATTGAGCAGATACTATCTAACCAGGCGTAACAGCTGACAACCTCACCATGAAAATACTGCAGGAAAAGTAAATTGTCTCAGCAGAGATGTGGATTTGTGTCAGCCGTGACCTGTTAGTCACCCCATAAAGACGCTCTGGCCAACAGATAAATCAATTAAAACGGAGAAAATGTATTGCACGACATATGGATGCAGCTGAAAAGTGACTTCAGGTGTGAAATCAGCTGGGCCAGGTGACAGAGCGGGTCCCAGAGGTCTTCACACATGTTATGTTCACACATGTGCAAGCTAACCTGGTGTGGCAGAAAGTCAACACAAATATCCTACAAAAAGCTGTAATTTACCATACACCGACTCAAAAAACCCACAGACAAGTTGAATAAATGAAATAATGTGCTTTTTTTAAACCTTCAAAGCCCTTATTTTCTTGGAAATTCTTCTTTCTGTGTTTGCTCTTGATGCTACAATAGCAATTTCATCTGTCTCGTGTACTTGTCATATCATGGGGTTTAATCATATTTCATGCATGTAGATCGCAAAACACAGTTCAAAATTAACTTGTTTGCCTTTGACTTCAAGAAACAAACATACATGACATGTTTTTTTTTTTGTTTTTTTTAAATCTGCCATGAGCAATAACCCAATGCTGTTGTACCTGTGGACACATCAGAGGGGTTTATGGGATCTTTATTCCTGATTGCACCCTTGTGAGCTGACAACAGCATAAATCTCAGCAGTGCTTTAAGCAGCAACATATGCAGCTATGAAACGCTCAGGGAGCTTCTTGCTGTGAGTAAAAATCTTCCTCGCGTCAGTTGCGTCGACCAAGTTCA
Organism: Takifugu rubripes; assembly: GCF_901000725.2. Lineage (NCBI taxonomy): Eukaryota > Metazoa > Chordata > Actinopteri > Tetraodontiformes > Tetraodontidae > Takifugu > Takifugu rubripes. The sequence goes on along the minus strand of NC_042297.1, from coordinate 9,261,339 downwards.
CCGGAGAATCTCTGCCAGACTGAGATCTGAAGAAAATGACTGTATTGTTTTTGTTTTTTTGAAAAAATTATTATTCATTTGAAAATTGAGGCTCTGATGATTTGCAATTGTCAGCTTGCTTCTCAAAGCACGCCAGCTCAGTTACCAAATGGCGACATCGTCGCTCATGGCATTAAAGTTTGCTGAAGAAATTTCCAAACCAATTAATCAGATTTGTGTGATGCCATTGAGCGGAATTATTCGGGGAAATCTTTTATTTAATGTGAATCAAATGACGCTAGTCAGCACTGTCATCACTTTAGATAATCCCAATGTGCAGCTGCCACCACCACCCCCACCCTGCACAACAAAGTCGAAACCTAATTCCCATCTCCACTTTTAATCAACACTGAAACAAAGTAAAGCTAACTCGCTTTGGCAGAGGCGCTGGGGCCCCGCGTTAAAGTTCTCCCTAGTGCAGAATTCCTGGAGCCATTCTTTCAATCACATCTTCTCACTTTGGGAACCAAAATCTTCTCCACACGAAAATATGAAAAGAAAAGGAACTGGAAAAGAAGTGCGGGAAACCATCCTGAGACTGGACTTAACTGGTTACTATTTTGTTGATAAGTGGGTTACAGCTGTTAATACACTGAAAATGCTTCAGTTGTCTCCTTTTCTTTACTAACTTTCCTTGATTTCTCCATGGATGATCAGAGGTGATTCTTTAAGGGGGACTTTAGTGTGATGTCCCTTTAAAAGGCAGCACGCCTCCCTGCCTGGCCCAGCATCTGTGTTCTGTCTTGCTGGGTAGATTACGATGCGCTCCAGCCAAAGTGCCCATCACCACTCCCTTACAGCCTGTTACTAAAATCCCTAATCCAGCCTGCCGAGACGCTGCAGTTTGTTGACTCTCAGGCCATATGTTCACCCAAAGATCCGCTGAGACGCAAGGGTGAAGAGGCGTGGCTTGAGCCGGCTGCTTTTTCGACTTTAGGTGCAGGATTTTCCAAAGTGAACTGATCTTTGAATTAGTCTCTAGTGAGGGGAGCAAGGGAAGGCCATGGCAGCAGATGGAGACATCAACTCTTATTGTTCTTCTGTGCAAGGTCTAAGCTGGACCTGTTAGCCACTGTCGCTAATCACACCACTGCACATGGTACCGAGTTGATCTGGTTGTTATTGGGGATATGGAGATCTCTGACATTATGATCCCACATGCTGGGAGAACAGACGGGGCTCGGGGCTTCTGGGAGCAAACTGAGAAGCAAGGCAGCTTTGGGGCCCCTCTAACCTGGATGATCTTATGGAGAGCAGCGGGAGAGGCTGCTGCAGTCACACCAATGAGCTATGACCTTTCCAAAGCCTCTATCAGGTCTACTGATGTACAAGCCTTGGAGGAAGAACAGGAGAGAGGAAGATCAGAAGGACGAGGTGGCAGAAGTGAGGAAGAGCCGAGGACTAGGTCAGCCAACGTAAAGCACAGATGTTTTCTTATTTTATAAAATATTAGGATGGATTTTTCCTCATATATTTGAAACCAACTGGAACATTATTCAGAATTGTGAATAGAATGTCATTTTTCACATATGCTGCCTGACAATGCAACTTAAACTAGACCAAACCCAAGAGAATCAAAGGTTTAGGCTGATCTTCCAAATTTGTTTGTGGTTTTAAACGCCAATCAAAGTACATGAAGCAGATGAAAATTTCAAAATAATTTTCTTTAGAAGTCTACTTAACATCCATTTCTACTAGATAATATTTCTACTAAAGCAGGGAAGGAAAAGCTGCTGCCTCCCATTTTAGAGTAGTTACAGCAATTCCTCCAAGCTCAGTTATTAACTTTAGCAAATGAATACACAGTTAATACACAGATTTTGGGGCTGAATCAATACGAAGATCAAGTCAGTGTCATTTGTATGTTTGTCTGAATGCATTGGAGCAAAAATGCTGATAAGAAAACTTGCTTTCCCCCACACTTATACGAGAAAGGAAGTTTTTGAATGTATCATGTTAAGAAAGTACGACACTGGAGCTTCACCTTGAACAATCTGCTGTCTGCTCTTTAAAGCTCAGGCCCTGTTTAGTTTTCCACTATCCTTAAGTAACATTCTAGGTCCTGCAAGACTGCTGCCATTCAGCTTGGGTTCAGCACATTTGCCGTCCACATGGGTGAATGAGTTTGACTACCTGGCACTGACTGTTATCTCATCGTGGTGTCCGTATTTGTCTACCTCTAAATAAACAGGCCACTCTAATTGGGAGGTCAGAGATGGGAATGCAGGCAGTGTCAGCTTCCATTACTGCTCTTGTTACCTGGCCGTATCGTCTCCCTGGGAGAAATTCGTTTTCCTTTGTTTTCTCTCTCTCCCTTCTATTCTCCCCCTCTCTACCCTTCCTGACATTCTTTCTTGCTGTGTTTTTTTTTTTTTTTTTTATCTCACTGCGTTTTTAAAGCCATGTCGAGACGAAGAAATCCTCAGATGAGAACAGCACTGGCATCGGGGGACAGCATTCAAAAGAATGCGTGAGCAGGCCGGGAGGGTTGATATGTAAAATGTTTGAAAAATTGAAAGGTCAGGATGGTAAATTGCATCTCTGTACCGGTATATGAAGCTCACCAGTTCTTTTGAATATAATGTGTAGGATTAATCCATTCTTCTGCCCTTTGTGCTCACAGTGAGCAATCGCCTGTGTAATACGCAAGGGCCTGATTTTTGGGACACTTTGTGAATGTTTCCCCTCCCTCATATATGTCCTCTTTGAAAGAAAGGGTTTGAAAGCTCAAGTGATTGGAGGAGCTTGCAGAAAGAAAGGTGAAATGAAGGCTTGTGTTTATGCCTGTTTTTGATTTTTGCATGGGAATGTTGAAATATTCATATGCTTTTTAGGATATAAATCATATTAGGATTTATGGAGACGGTATTTTTTTGCAGATCAATCTACGTGTTTTTTTTCTCTTCTTTTGTGAACGGCTGGCTATAATATCGGTGCTGGGCTTCATTTTCATATAATTGAATTGAGGCCCTTCCCACTGCAAGGGAGGATTTGGTTAAGCTGAAAGTCCTCCTTGACTGCTGCTACCTCTGTGCAGATTCACTTACAGCTGTTACCACAGCAGCAGCCTGCCAGGACCTGTCTCCGTGGATACCTCTCCTAATTACTGTGTTTATTGGAAATTAAAGATATACCAGCTAATGAAATGCGGCAAAACATTACCGCCAATGCAATGTCATTAATTCTAGCCTGGCTCCCATCTCCCATGTGAGGGAGAGGCGGAAAGAGGTGCCGGGTATTAGCATAAATATGAATTTTAGTCAGCTGGAAAGCACTTGAATGGAGGAAAAAATAATGAAAAAGGTGTGTTTTCATTTCCCCCTTTTATTTTTCAGGATTTGGACAAAAGAAAAAAATGTATGATGCTAGAGTGGGTACAGGAAAAGCAAAAGATGCAGATAACGTCAGTCCATGGCTTTCAAGATGTATGGATCTCTGATAGACACATGAGTGTCTATCACAGATAGAATCCTATAGAATCCTGTGTCTACAAAATAAACTTCTCTCATGTCTCCTGCAGAGACTAGCAGGGAATTCACGGTTCAGATACTAAACAGCAGATAGCAAGTAAACAAATCTGTCATATTCCAAAGATAATTAATTATTCTGGGATTTTGTTGTTCAGCTTCAACATACAGTATAATAATAATGCTTACATTGATGTTTATACATCTGAATTTCAAAAAAGAAGAAATAAATCATTCTTTTTAATTTGGTTCTCCTTCATAACATCACAAATGTATCAAATATAATATATAATATAATATAATATAATATAATATAATATAATATAATATAATATAATATAATATAATATAATATAAAACAACAGCAAATTAACAGCGTGTATGAAACTTTATAGTGTGATTCTGGCCTGCGTTAACGTCCAGTCGGAATCTTTGTTTTTATTAGTTTTATCCAGTTAATAGATTTGTGTCTGGTTTCGGACTATGCTATCGACCTTTTCCCCCAACTCATCGCATCTCGCCTGATTTGGAGTCATTAAGTTGCTATCTGCATTAACCCAACCCTGCTTTTTGTGCACTGAGAGAAGTAAATAGTACAATAATCAACAACAGATATATGTGGAGAGTCAGGGTGTATTGGACATTAGATGGTAAAAGCCTTATTCCCCCCTGACTTTCCCCATTTCTGTCTCGTTTTTGGATAATGATGTTAACAGACTGAACATTTTCTGCACTCAAGGGAGCAGACATATAGATAGAATTAACAGCTGAGAGCTTTTAGCATTTCTACCTAATTAGTCAGCAAATACTCATGCCCCTGTGTCTATTTTCCGAGTGTCCTTTTGGCCCCCCATACTTTATGGAGCTTTAAAATGACAATATTTTCAGATGTTACCACTCCCATCCATTTGGTCTAAAGCCTTTTCATTCATAGGTCATCACAGATCACTAGGTGGGTTCTGCTGATGAACTTACAGTATATGCATGGAAAGCTCTCACACACAAACACTTTTGGGAACATGAAGTATTAGGGGAAAAGGTACCACTGGGGGCAGCACATTAACAAGCTGTTCCTCTTCCTTCTCACAGCCGTGCGAATGAAAACAGTCCCAGAGCTCCGTCGTCCGCGTCCTATCCTCTCTTTACACCCCAGGCTGCCTCATAATTCTCTGCTTCTCGTCGCAGTTTCATCTGCGTGGCAATATGAGAAGACACAAACAAAGCCGGTGTGCACCAGAGATGAGCATGAAAGATGAGAGAAAGTGTTTGAGCTGTCTTGTGTTTTACTCCTCCATCATTTGTGAATAGCGGCTCCCCAGAGAGAAGAGTCGCTCAGCGTGGACACAGCAACTCCCGGGACTCTCTCAGTACTTCGAGGGAAAACTTATTTTATTGGACCGTCCCTATCGAGGATTTCTTTGCTGTTTCCTTTTGTTTTGTTTTGAAGGTGTCTATAGACAGTTGAGAATAGAGAGCAGATCAGAGGACAAGAAAAAAACGACATGGGACTTTATTTTTTGTGCTTTTTTGTTTTGTTCTATAAAGATAAGAATTCAAGGATGAGCATCAGAAGCATTTTATGCTCTTTGTTGTCTTTTAGGCGATTCACAGCTAATTACCTTTTCTGCAGAAATAGTTTCTCTGTGTCTTAAAACTGTAAACACAACCATCCAGTCTGTGTGCTGCCAGTTGGCCTCCCTGTTTTTGGGGTGCATCCGCTTTGCCCTACACATCTCCTCATGTGCCAATGTCCTCTGCACATCCTAAGGCTGCACTGTAATGTGATTAAACCCCAACACTGTCCCAGCAGTGGACTCCTCCCAAACTCTGTACCTGCCTTTTGGAGTAGCTGCAGCTGCAATGATGAAAACAAACCCGTTTTTCAGCACTGCTGATATTGAACTGCACCAATTTCAGCATCCCATTGCCAGACACCACACCCTGTAAAAGTAAAAAAATAATAACAGCAAAATCCAATTTGATAAAGCAATAATACGATTTACAAACATCTGAGGATAGATGTGATCCTAGATTATATGTTTAATGAAGTCTTGCAATATTGGCCATATGCAAATCGTTAGCCATGGGAAGCTTTTTCAATAAATCCCCTGGCGTATTGGCGGGGAGTGGTGAAAGGAATATGTTATTAGGATCTTGTGTTGATTAGGCCCTGCTTGTGCAGACTGTCATGAATTCTTGGCGCCTGATGAGATTATCAGCCAATTGACAGCCCACCTGAAAGGAAAGCAGAGAAGATCTGAGGGGCCAAAGCTCAGGCCTGCTTAAATGCCTCCACTCAGTCAGCTCATAAATGTGGACTCTGTAAGGAAAAAAGAACCAGCCACCTCTGGTGACAGCTGTCAGAGGTAAAACTGAAGACAGGAATGTAGAAGTGTCCTTTTCTCTCCACCAATTGTCAGCACTTGTTCACTGTTTAATCCCTCTGTTTCCTGTGGGAGAAGAGTAGGTTCCTGCGCTCCTTCGTTCTTATAAATCATCTCTCCCACCGAAACCTGTCCCCAGTGACTGTTGGCTCCTGTCGGGCCATGATTAAGACACCCAGGTTCTATATGGTGACAGCTCATTCAAAGCAGGCTTCTAATGGCAGGAGGAGTGCAGCCTATGTGAGGTCCTGGGTGTAGTGTGCATTAATGGTGCGGATGTTACACTCCGAGCAGTTTGTCTTGTATGAATGGCCTTGAGGGACTTAATCCTGTGCAGCCCCGACGGCAAGCTGTCTTGGAGCGCGAAGCTCATTGAAGACTTTTCAAGTCAAATTTTAACGAGCTACAGTATGCGTGTGCATTACCCCCCCAGTGGGATTTTTCTTCCATGTGACCAGAAAATTCATGTGGATGCTGTCATTGAAATTATCAGCAGCGTAGAGTTCAAGTGTTCAAAATAGCGACTGACCTCTGCATAATTGCCAGACGGGACCAGAATTCCTTTGTTTTTCCTTTTCTCTACAACTCTCCTCTAATCTCCCAGCAGGTCAAGGATGATAGACAGGCTGACATGTCTGTCAATCCACTCCACCCCCCCCCCCCCCCCCCACTCACTGTGCTAACCTCCATTTCCATCCTCTCAGACTGTTTATTGGCAGTATAACCTATTTTTATCAATACGTTCTGACCCCATCCTTCCAAGCCAAATGCGACATAGCTCTAAGGGGGCATGATGCCTCTTTCCCTTTTAGGGGGTCACCAAAGCAGCCACTTTTTTCTGGCACACAGGGATGCAGGTAGTGCTTAGATACTGAGTTCTGATGTCCACCTGCTCAAAAAATGACAATGAGGTAATTAGCCAAAATTACAGTTGAACGTAGTTCATCCATTGCTGCCCTGCTCCTTATCTGTGCAAGCGACAAAGTGATCGAGTTCAACATTTGCACTACAGCTGTCAGACCGTTAACTGGTACCCGTTTCTGTTACCTTACCTACACCTTACCTAGCAAGAGGCTAGACAGATCACCCGGTTCTATCAAAACAAAGAAGGACACCTGGAATCAACATTAATATGAGGTAATAGATTCAAAAACCTTTCGTATGGATGTGTGGTATTGACACAAGTGTGTGTTATTTGTACTGTTGAAACTGAGGACCTGTTTGGTTTGAGCAAAATTACTAATTTAGTCATAAGAAAGCTGCTGCATCATCAACAAATTTAAACTTTTAATTATGGTGGGGGACTATGTTTCTATTAACAAAGGTGCTGACTGGAGATTTACTGTTCAGGTTATATTTTTAGAGAAATAAAATGAGAAATAAGGACATAATAACAATGAAAACAAATAAATATCGGTGTCTGTAAAGTTCTTCCCTGTGAGGGAACTGGAGTTTTCTCTATACGACAACGTCATACTCCAAACTGTGCCAGATAGTGGAGAAACAGCCCATTTAGCTAACACCCTCCTATCAAATCTTCAGGCAAGTCAAGCAATTACCCTCCCTTCATGGTTAAACAGTTCATACATTCCCTGCGGACCTTGTGAATTTCTATTATAAATTTTCAATTTCTGCCGAAGTACAATGAAACCTTAAGTCGAAGACATCTAATCCAAAACATTTACTCCATCTGCTCCCAACAGAGGACAGGGTCCTGTGATCCGGCGCCCGTGTCGAGACAGAAGCAGGCGACGAGGCAGCAAGAGGAATGAGTCTCACTTTGTTAACAGTCCATGGCTACAGCACATCCCCGGTCGTCTGTTTCTGGAGGGTGATTTTTCAGCCTCCAGGTGTTTACCTGCAGGATACGCATCCCTCCTGAGAAACACATCAGTGTCACACACTAGCTGTGGGCAGGCACATCGCTCAGTGCTGAGTGAGCGAGACGGCGAGGGTGGGGCTGATGGTGGCAAACAAACAGAGAATCGAGGGCAGCGCTGCTTTGTGTGCAACCCTGCTGGAGCTCAGACTCATTAGGTATGAAGCCATCTCAGAGCAGGCATCTGTATCCTGTGAGAGATCCCACCAGAGACTAGACTGAGAGAGCCATCAGATCTTCTGCAGCGGGCCGCTTTGAACACAAACTACCAGCCCCCCTTCCTTCCTTCGTTGCAGCTCCCATCTAAACACAGATACGGGATGGAAATTTAATGAGAGTTCTTTACTGCTTAAGCCTGCTGCAGCTGCTGCATGGAGCAGAGATAGGAATGTTTTGTTCACTTTTCTTTTGCCCTCCGTGTGCAGGCGGAGGGGTGAAAGTTGCAAATGGAAGTGGGAATAATAGATGAGTATCTGCTTGCATCTGATGAAAGGTCTAAGTGATACAAATGTGTCCCATTTCCGTGATCCATCGAGCCCTGTGTCATCGCGGTGATTTGTGGGAAAGGTCGTGCAAGAAATGACTTTGGCTCAGGAAGCGAATCCCCTTTTATGTTTGTTGTGCCTGGTGCGGCGGCCCACAGAGTAATGGGCTGGGGAGATGGGCGTATAGTGCAGGTGGTGTTTTTTGGAGGATAGGGCTGATGTATCATTTGCCAAGGTCGTACTCAATTAGGCTATCTGTTGAGCATAGCTGCATGAGGTTGGCTTAATCAACCGAAGAATGGAGACAACAACGACAAAAGAGGAAATAAATTAAGCATGGCCAGGCCACACTCTCAGGCGCACAGCAGCCGGCTGAAGAAATGCTCCATTTAGCTGGCCATATCCTTTCTGCCAGAACCCTCCGTCCTCACACGACAGCGAGCTACACACATTCCGTGCACATGCACAACATTCATCTCTTTGATTACACAATGTCAAATGAGCACAATTGTACCTCATATGGCAGATCTATTAAATACGGATTCAAAAGATCTCCAAACAAATGTGGGAGGGACTCAAGGTGTAAGTGAGGTGGCCTTGACACAACAAAGACACAACATTTGTTTACCCTTATTAATCCAAGATTTTGAGGGTCACTGAAGCACCTGTGAAACAGGCCAAGCCCTGGAGGAAAGGAGTCAGACTGTGTTAATAGTTAAGCAATCAGCGGCCTTTCAGGTTAATGGGCTTTCAGCTGTTTGGCCCTGGTCATGTGTGATTTCAAGGGTCATCCCATTGCTTAGTGGCAAATACCAGTCACATTCACCCCCACCACATGCTGCCAACACAGGCTTTTGCTTTCCCGCCACACCCTTGGGCTCCCAGGCGGCTCATGACAGTAAATATTTGATTAAGTAAATGAAGGTTGATTAGCTCTCAAATGCCTGGCAATGAACTCTTCTGAGCTCGAGTGTAGGACGACTTGGATTTCAGTTTCTTACTAAGGGACCGTCTCTCAATTAGATCTATGTCTACGTTGTCATCTGCTCGAGCTGTAAACTAAGTTATGGGGTTAGTGGGAAGACTGGGGAGGCGACAGAAGATGATTAATTTGATTGTACAGGAACTCCACAGATAATGTGACAGCGTTGCTCTGAGGGTAAGGAGTAATGCATCGAACCTGCGTCTGCATTTACTCGCACATACCTGTACCCCTCTCTCTCTGCTTCTGTCTTCCTCACTCGCTTTCTGTTGAGACCTCTTAAGCTGTGACATTTCCGTTTCCCTGGAGACAGAGTGTGCCAGGCGGTTGCCATAGCAACTCCCTGCTCTTTAAGGCCCACACAGCATTAGCCCACCCCCTACCCCCTATCACCCTCTACCCCATACCAAGGATAGGGGTGCGCCACAGAGAAAGCACACCTGCTGGCTTGCCGCTAATTGGATATTTCTCCTTCTTACTACTTTGTTACTGCCCGAACATTTTTACCCTTCACTGGATTGCCTCTTGTTTTTTTTCTCCACTTCTCCATTGCTTCCATTCCATTCCAGTAATGGTGTCTCATTCTCTATTTTTCACTTTGTTAAAGTCCTTCTTGGTCTTTTATAAGCGCGCTCTGCTTCTTCTTCTTCTACTACAGCCTGAATGCGACCTCTGGCGTCAGTCATCTCTCTTCATCGGACTCTGCCACTTCCTTCACCTTTTTCTTCTTCACTTTATGATGAAGTGCAACCCTTTTATAGCACCATCCTATGACATGTTAGCACGATTGTGACCCAGACCGTTCTTATTACTGGTTGCTTGTCACGTTTAAGCCTATTCTGATGAGTGTCCCTGGATCGGATGACCAAAGTATCACATCTGAGGACAGAAATAAATCTCCCTCTCTTAACACATCATTGTGCATTTCACCTTCGTTTGAGTTTCATCACTGCCTGAATGAGTAGGAATTACCCGTAGGGGTGTGCAGTAGGGCTACGGTTAGTTAGTTGGATACGTCTCCTAATGGTGACTGATCTTCTCATTCTCCAGAGAACTCCATAAATTAGAACTACAAACATTACGTTACAAATCATCATCTCAGTCACTAGTGGCTCTCCTCATCACCTCATATTTGTCCAGCTCCTCGCTGCACGCACACCGCTGTCCATGCAACGTGAGTAGTTCTCATCATTCTTATTTTCCCCCTGTATGCTGTCCCGCCCCAGTGCACCTCCTGATTGAGTGACATGTTTGTACATAGATGTTTATCATTTACAATATATTGTTTGTCCTATTCTGCCCATTTCCAGAGAGACAAGAACCTATGTATCTACCGGTATATGACACAGAGTGTCGTAAACGCGTTCGTTATGTCGGTAAATGTAGAGATTCGGTGGGGTATATCTGAACCAAAATCATTTTTAAACACCAGGATGTGCGTGCTCCTATTTTTCAGAGGGGTTGGGGCTTGGCAGGTGCTCAGGCCAGCCTGTCACCCCATTGACTGGTGACATTTGAGCAATGATAAAAATGAATTTGCTTGCATGGCACCAGGGTGTCACTATTCCAATTCAATTAGGCCCATGAACAAACCTAGTGTGTGTTTTCCTGCTGATAAAGTCATAGCTATTGACTTGCGAGCAGCACGAGTGACAATTATGAAATCAGTTTACTGTCACTCAATGAATGTTGAGCAGGAAGACTCGGAAATGTTCTATCTGTGAAATAAGTTTGGAATTGACCATTAGCAGGGAAATCGAAAAAGATTCCAGGGTGACGATGAGTCTAGTATCTTATGAGATGTTTCAGTACCAAATCAAACAATGTATTTACTGTTCCCCGCTATTGGGGTGAGTTAAAGTAATAAAACAATTGGGGTCCAGCATTCCACCCCGCTCATCTAGATGCATCACCTGGAGCTCACAATTATTCCATTGATCCATTGAGTTACAGGGCTTCATCTGTTCAACCCATCCACCTTTGAGCACTTCAATTATCAGAGCTATCACAGCCACACTGCTGCGAGTGGCAACTTGTCCAACACCGTAATCTGTCAGGGAGCAAAATCCTGGCCGCTATGTCGCAGAGCCCGACAGTTCCCATAAGTCACCTTGACCATGAAGGGCCATCAGAAGTTGACAGGGTGGTGAAAGGAGTTCAACTAGCTTTAGGGATCGCCACAGCTTGGCTCAGCTTAGCTGTACAAAGGATGTTAGAGCTTTACCTGCAATGTTGGCAACACCATCTACATCATCTTCGTGAGTGAAAAAGGAATGGTGTCACCTTGTCTTGGTGCACGTTTTGACTGTTTGGTAGTTTTCAAGATTAGGGCAAGAACTTGAAATGTTTTGAGAACAAACTGAGTTTCTGTAGGTGGTCAAAACATCATCCTAGATAAAAAAAATACAAAAATGCACATTTTATATACTGAATAAATTAATAATAATACATAAAGACGATGTACAATGGTACACCTTAAGTGTGGATGACGTTTATTCTGACTATATGGACTATTTGGTATGTTTGAATGGCGTGGCAAGCGAGTACACAAACAAGGAACATTATTCCTTTATTATAGTCATTCACAAATGATAGACGATATTTCATTTGTGCTCTTCAACAGGCTGAATTAAAGCTGGCCACTGTTCTTTTCTTCTTATATGGAACCCCAGGGAGAGGCTCTCAGAGGCAGACAGTCCGGCCTGAACTGGCCGGCCAGCAGGGGACAGGATATTGATCTGAGATCCAGTCTGAGCTCGGTGAAGCAGTGCTGCCATAGTGCCGCCCACACCATCCCACAGAAGCGCTATAAAAAGCCTGGATCCCTGTGTGTCTTTGCGAGTGAGCGATAGAGCTACAGAAAGAAAAACGAAAGCACAAATGGTGTATGTGCACAGGTTTTATGCGCGAGAAGTCAACAGAAAGCGTGCGTGCATTTGTGTGCAGTTATGCAGTATGATTCCCTGTTGTTTTGAATGCTCGTAAGGGTGACTGGTGCCGACAGCCTCAGGGTGGAGGTTTGTGACTCAGCGGCAGTAATGGACAGAGCCGGGCTGAAAGCAATGCCAAATGGACTGCGTTCAGTCCAGAAATTATTCACCACATATCTTTCTTTGAAAACATCCACAACTTTGTTACTACTTGGTTGCATGGAGGGTTGAGTAATTCTAGTGTTGAATCAGCAAAGCACAATTTAGGTTTCAGCCTCTAAAACATTCACCTAAATAGCATATTCTCAGTCTTTGTCCATGATAGATGTGTGAGTCCCTTGAAAATAAGTTTACAGCCATCTTTAGTCAATTAGAGTTTTGCCTTTTGTAGTTTGCTTTGATTCCAGTTCTGATCTAGCTGCATTCGTTCTGCTAAACATTCAGAGCGGAAAATACCGACATCCTCCCAAGTGCATTCCTTTGGCCCATGAATTCATTTTGTTTCATCTACATAATGTCATCGAGCTCTAATTATCATAACAAAGATTTGATGTCCTCTGGTGAAACCGCTCAGAGACCAAAATTCAAACTCGACGGCTCTCAAATGAGATCTAATATAGAAAGAACTGTGAAATGTTGACAGCTTGATGAAATTCAGCTGATAAGATAAAGAAATCAGAAGAGTAGTGTCATAATCACTGCAAAGGACTGCAAAAGCAACCTGTCTACAGACGTATCTTAACAATGTGGTTCCAGAGAGTCTCTCATTAGATCTCGCATTATATTTTTTACTTCTAAGATGTAAACACATAACTTTGTCAGCATCAGAGCCTTCAGTATTTTTATTATATTACCCATATATTTGATAAAATGGGGTACCTGTTTTACGGTATTAAGACCTTGACTCGAATTTTCAGTGAAGGACATTACATGCAAACCTGAATAATAGTGTCAAATATGTAAATCCAATCTTTCGGACAAATTCTTATATGCCAACAGGCATAAACCAAGGACTGAATATAAACACATTGAGAATTATCTGGTACAAACTCAATTTCAGTGAAGGTTAAAATGATAGAAGGCAGGAAAAGGAAAAAAAAAGTCAAGCCAATGTCAAGAGATCAAGTTATTCTTGAAGTAGAAAAGCTGAGGTGACAAGGCTAAGAAAGGAATTATCAAGATGAGCCTGGCCCTGCTTTGCACCTGTCCTGCTTAAACAAGCACTTAGCTGAGAAAACGGCTCTAAGCCAGTGTATTTTCCACTATATCTCCCTCACATATCGTGACTGTCAACATGTTGTCCATTTTCATTTATGTGGGATTTCATTTAAGAGGGGCGAATCTGAACTTCGCTCTGCAAACATCAACAACAGCTTAACGGTTCAGGTGCTGCTGCTTTTCATTCCTCTCGTGTTGTTGTAAATAGTCACCTTGGGGTGTTCTGAAAGATATGCAGCAGGAAGTACCGGGAAGAGCGTCCTTGGACAACATTATTCATTTTAGACCTAAAAGTTGAAAGTGATTATTGAAAATGTAAGAAATACAAAAGTTGGGAAGCATATAGGAGAAGCGGGATTTGAACCCAGCACACCGAAAGAGACTGGAGCCTTTATCCAGCACCCTCGACCAACAGACAAAAAACAAAAACATGTATTCTTCCTTGGAAGAATATCGGCTGCAATAGACCACACTGTTTCACAGAGAGAAAATCCATGAGGGCATCTGTCACACCCAGGTGCAGATTAGTAGCACCCCACAGACACCTGTAACATGGTACGCAAAAATAAAGGACGCCTTCGACTTTTAGCATATACGTGCATCGCGTTCCACAACATGGGCATTCTGACTGTGCCTGGCTGTCAACAGCACCCAACTCAATTACTTTAGTCTACAGTGCAACACTAATCCCCACCCCTCTTCTGCTCCCACCCCGCAGCCCCCACCATTATTCCTGTACATCAACAGATTTGCATGTACTTTCACGCCACTATTTAGTTCGCTGTTTATTTTTAGAAGCCCAAGCCTAATTAGGGGGAGCTGGTGTAGAACACAAGCATAAATGGCAACATTAGTGTGAGAGCTAATGAGAGAAGATATTGTGGGTAAAGCTCAGTAATTTCATCCCGTATTATTATTCTTTCATTAGCATCTCAGCGGATGGTTGACCCTTCTACCTCTCTTGCGCTCACTCTTTCTTGCCAAGAGCAAGAGAGGGAGTTGGGTTCCCCGTTTCCTCTTGCATGATGCACGATTAGTCAGGTACATACTGTATATCCATAGATGCACATTTTTATGCAGGTCCCAGGTTCCCTTCGTTATAGCGTGCATGGTTGATCTTGCTTCTTGATATGGAAATTGTTAGGTTTTTTAGACTGATTAAATGATTGAACAGTTTAATCAGATTAACAGGGTAGGATTAATCACAATTAAAAAATGTGTCCGATAAATTCCAATTTTCTCTATTAGTTGTTTGGAGAATGGAAAAATAAACATCAAAGGCATATGTATACATTTAGTGAACTGTCACACCAAAAGTTTAAGCCCCTGCTTCAAGCACATAGTGTCTCCTTGAAGCAAAAACTCCTTCCTGCAGTGTAAGCAAATCACTCCGTTCTTATTAACAGGTCCCTCTTTGTTTTTCTTGCACTCGAACCCATCAAGTGGGCCGGCGGGCTCTTCTTGTTGTTGTTATTACATATCGCTGCACTCGACTTCGCTCCCCTACATGCTCCAGCACCCATCAGCTAGAGTCTTAATGTGAAGAGTTACTACGTGTACTTTAATTGCATTTTAAAAATGAACCGATTATTTTTCATTATAAAAATAAACCATTCCATGTAAGCTCTTTTATAATGAGTCAGTTGGAGTAACCTTCATTTGAAGCCAGGATTAGCTTTACCATTACATGTCTTGGTGTATCTTGTCAAATGTAAGTGGTGACTGTATGATAGAAGTTAACTAAGGTGATTCATTAAAACAATACTATGTGTTACAAGCTGTTTTTGCCATTTCATGTGACAAACTATAATTTTGGATACAACAGAGCAGACCTCTCACATACACAGTTGGAAGGTTTAGTTGGGTTCAGGTAAGGGATCTGACTGAGCCACTGAAAAACTTCTCCCTTAAGTCGCCCCTGTGTGTTCTGGGTCATTGTCTTGCTGGCAGGTGAACCATTGGTCCAGTCTGAGGTCCTGAGTGCTCTGAACCAGGTTTTCATTACTTTGCTCTATTCAGCTATTGTTTAACCCTGGCCAGTCTCCCTGTCACAGCTGCTGGGAAAAAAATAAAAGAAAAAAAGAACCCCAGAGATGCTGCTCCCATTGAAGGGATGGTATTTAGCAGGTGATAAATTACGCCTGGTTTCCTCAAAACATAATGCTAAAAATGAAGTCTGAGAAGTTCAGTCATGGATGCATCAGAACAGAGAGTCTTTCAGTAAGGACGGACTTCTGTCTACTGTGAGAGCTTACCTCCTGGATCTTTGTCCCATCTGGACACAGGATCTATACAGCTATGATTTGTTTCTCCTACTAAGGCCCTTTTCCACACATTGCTTAGTTTGGTCAGATGTTCACCTCTGGCAGGAATCCTGGTGGTTCCACATTTTTTCCATGACAGGCTGATGGAGGCCACTGTTTCCTTGGGATCCCAGCAGAAACTTTGTAGCCATTCCTAGATTTGTGTCTCGATAGTATATTCTTTGAGCTCTAGAGGCAGTTCTGGTTACCCCAGGCCTTGTTTTTTGTTTTTTTTTACTCTGTCAGCTGTGAGACCTTATGTGGAGAGATGTGTGTGAATTTACCACCGGAGACCCAACAAGCTGTAGAAATATTTCAAGGATGATGAAGAGAAATGGAAGGGTCATAGAAAAAGGGTCTAAATATTAAAACCAGTGCCTTATTTTAGTTTTCCTTTTTAAAAGGCATTTACAGAATTTCCAATATTTCTGCGTTCTGGGGTGCTAATTGTAAATTGCATTTTTCAAACTTACCATTAAACTGCATCAAAACAGGATGTGCAAATTTGCTGCAAGGCCTGAAACCTGCAACCACACTAAACTCAACCTAGTTTTTACAATTTATAATGATGTAATGAAACCACTTGCTGAACAGTTTTCATACCAGCCTTTATGGACAAGGTCTCACGTTCACCGTAGTGGGGAGTGACGTCACGGCAGAGAGAATCAAAATGTAATTCAGTCAACACTGAGGAGCTGCTTTGAATGTCCCCATGACTGTGCTGTAGCCACGTTATCTTCAGGCCTTCACTTATCATTCTGATTTCACTTTTTGCTATGATAACACTCATTTGCTTCCACAGTGTGCCTGAGCCTGTATTTGGGGGTGTTGGACTGGTGATGGCAACACAGTCGCTATGTCCATGGACTCGGACCAAGAGCATCGCATTTGGCAGTCAGTTGTGCAGGGCTCATTCCATGCGGGCTCATTATCTTTATAAGTTGATTTCATCCACGGGGAAAATGATGACAAGAGCTTAAGCCAAATTATTTATAATTAATGCAGTGGTGTGTCTATCAACATGGACATGCAGCACACATTTTACCACTTTTTGCCACCGGCATTTTTTTAGAGCACATTGAAAAGTAAAGGGAAAGGGAGAGTTTTCACCAAATGTTTTGTTCCAGGAAACAGTCTGTGAATTGTCACTGGACACCCAGATATAGGTAGCCGAAAAGCTCCAGGCCTGGGTGCTGTCACACATGTCTCCACCAGTGGTTGACTCAAGTTAAAGTCCCTCAGTGCTCCTTTGCCTAACCAGGCTGCTCAGAATGTACAACACCTTCCCTGATGGACTCAGATTCTGACCTCCCCTCAAGCGATGGAACTGCACTGGGCTGTGCTCAGTGAGCCAGATGTAACGGGATGGATGGCAGAGATAGCTGTGCAGAGGAGGAACGACCAAACCTGCTTCAGGTAACACGAAGATTGGCATCAGAACTTTTTTTATTTTTATTTTTTTAACACAACTGGCTTAGTGGCAAAGCCAGAGGGGATGTTGCCAGTTTGATACAAAAGAAAACAAATAGGACTGTCAGAATGTTGGCCTGATTTTAGTAAGTGGATAAATCAAAAGATTCATTGCAGTTACATTTTTCATAGAAACTGCATTTGTCTGGGGCAAATTTGGTTTTTACTCTATGAATCGAATAACATTTCAATTTATTAATTTAGACCTGATGTTCTCTGGCTGCCTTGTCTGGAGTGATTTACGGATGGACCCAGTTTCCTTTTGGCCAGATGGATGTGACTTCTTGTAACAAGAGTGAAAAGTTTTAGTTATGAAAGAGGCAGATTTCAGATTTCTTTGATTCGGGGTGGAGACTTTGGGACGGACAGATGGAACTGGAGGCAACAGAATCTGGCCTGGACTGCTAAGTTGCTGAGGCATTTCCATCAAACTTGTTCCGTGATCAAGAAGTTTTATTGAAAGAGAAAAAAGAAAACTTCTTCCATTTCTTCATTAACACACAACTGTTTAAAGTAATCAATGCTGAGACTTAATCCAACCTCAGCTACCAGCCCAAAGCATAAATGTTTGAAGTGTCATAAATAAGAGTAAGAAGCTGATAAGTTGCTCTTTAAAATCGCTGTAGTTAATGTCGAGGTTCCAGTCAAATCAGGTAGCTACATTAATTTACATGTGAAAACCAGACACCCATTCATCCCTATAACTAGTGGGAGGATATTGGCTTTGTATCAGGGAAATTTTAAAGAATAAAACACACTGTGGAATCAAATACGCTGTACATTTACTGTTTGTTAGGGAACTGTCTAAACAGCTGCTATCGATTGTCATGGATACCTCAACGGCCTTTTAGTTGTACAATGTAATGCCAACAGGAACTTCTCTGTATACAATGTCAGACTAATGGGCAAAAAAACAACAACAAAGGCTTTAAGATGTGACCGGAGCTTCTCTAATATTAATATTTGGCAGCAACAGGACGAAATTAAGCTCTTAATACATTAAATAAGCGACATTTGAGAGTCAATCAGATGAAACAAACATATGCAGCAGAAGCAGTAAATCTGTCAAACAAATTGCTGTAATTTGTCAAATGTTGAACCCAACCAACCCAAACCCGTCACATTAATGCCGCACACATTGAACATGTACGCCGGCCCTGCACATCTGTGCTCCCTAATGAAGATAAGGCTGATGTAATCCAAAGTAACACCCATATCCACATACTGATACTCACACACCTTCACTGCATGTCAGGAGATATCACCAAAAACAGAAGAAAGGGGAGTGCTGGATAAAAATTCCATGTCCGCTCTCCATGTGTCACACTTTAAAAGGAGACGGGGTATTGATCTCTGCAAAGAGAGTCTGTCAGTCTCATGACCGCCTTGGGCTCCCAGCTCAGCCTGAGCCCAGAGAGGATGTTATCCCTCGGGGCTGATTAGAGGCATTTCACTGGGAGACTCAGGTCAGTCTTTAAGCTGGTCCCTTCTCCTGTAAGCCTGCCATGTCAGACACTCATAATTCAGGGGCATAGCCCATGAGGAAATACCTTAAAATACTATTAAATGTATTTATTTTTTTTACAGCTCTATTGCTTTTGAGAATTACTCATCCTTGACACTGTTTCTGTCAAAACTGCCTCCAGCACAGCTTATTACTGGGAAATACATGGAACTGTTTTTATACTTATTTATTTTATTTCTAAAATATATACTGCATGGATAAAATGGGCACATTTGAACATTAGACTTTACTTTCTGGATGGATCTCTGTTTCCCCAACAACACTAAATCTAGTTCTGCCAGAACTGCGCGTGATGAGTGAAGGAGGAGGTGCGGAACAACAAGAAAAGCTCATATCAAACCTTTCGGCAGAACTGACGTTTTCAGAACAATCTGTTGACTATAGCCAGCATTGTAACAGAGGGAAATAAAATTGTTGTTGAACTATGGATACAGACAATGAAGAAAGAGAAAATTCTAATCAATTGTCTGATTTTAGTTAAGTTCAGCGGGGACCAATAAAAGCCTTCATTTTATCTGTCACAATTTTCACTTGAAAGTTACACTCAGTGCACCAGTCTAAACCGTGGGGCAAGAAGTGATATGATTTGGTCGCTGACCAAAATGGAATTTCAAAATGGAGTTTCTGAATGTGAAACCTTCTCCTAAAAGGCAGCTAAAATCAGAAAATTCTTCAACATTCGTTTAAGAACAACTTCTACATACCTGGCACATCATTACTGAGCTCAACCTGGAAGCGTGTTTTATATCGAGCCTGTACCGCTTCAAAGACAAGAAAAAGAAACAGAACTTCAGAGAAGTCTCCGTCGAGAGGCCCTGTGCTTGTGGTGCCAGGCCTTCTGTCTCTCAGCAGGTCAAAGCAGGGACAAGCTTCTACCGGGGGGGCAGACTGACCTTTACTTTATTGAGTTAAGCATGATGAGATTACAGAACAACCTGAGCTGCCAGGCCTATTACCACCCAGTTCTCCATTAGTGACCTCTGGCTGAGAGTAGATGTATACAGTATGTCCATCCAAACTGCACAAAGACACTGACAACAGCAAGGTTACATGCAGTGAACCATATATGTTCAAACAGTAACTGGAGTGGCGCACACATACACAGTGTGGGTTTTAGTTGTATCCAAAGCATGTCTGAAAGTTAAAGCACATGCACATATTAACTCTATGTATTTATGCGCACATTGATGCGTACCTTTAATGTAAGAGTACAGGTCGGTGTTTAATGTGCAACAGAGCTGGCCGCAGGGCAAGCATGCTCTCTGCTTCTCTTTTTTTTGCCTTGTCGTGTTTGTCTGTTCCTATCTGCCTCACAGCCTCCTCTGCTTTCCCCTCATGCTGCCTGGGGAATGATTAAATCAGTGTATGCCTGTCCACAATCCAAAGAGATTGGCATAAACACACACCCTTACAGTCACCTAAATGGACAGATATACACACAATACAGACAAATATAAAGATTTGCAAATTATCTACATCCCTCAGACAAACATTAGTACCCAACACTTCAAATATTTATTCAGTCCTAAACGCGGCCTGCCGCCAGATCACAATCTCACAGACTGTCTCGTTGAGGTTGGATATGGTAGCTTGCGTGTTTCCACAGTGCTGTAATGATTCTTCGTATTAGTCACTGTGCCATCCATCCACATTTATCTTTTTCACCTGACGGCTGGAAAATGCGATGTATATTCAGGACCAGAACATCTGTGGTCTGTAATCACACTGGAAGCCTTTGCCTCCTTTACACGCCCGGTTGGCACTGTCTCTGTGCGCAGCCCTTCAGCATGTACATTACCGCGTGCGCTGCTCTCCATGACAGTTCTTCAGCGCGGGTTTGCGTATGAGCGTGCGGCTCCGTGCGCGAGCGCAGGCATATGTGTGTGGCAAGGCATCCTTATGATAAGTGACTCCCAGGCTGATTAAAGAGAACTCTTTCGCTCCATAATGAACACAGGAGATCCATCAGGCATTGCCTTTGAGGAAAGCCTGGCACGTCAGCAGCTAAAGTGTCTGTGATCCCTCGGAATTCAACCAACGTTGATTAACTTGGCAGCATATTAAGTGGAAAGGTATTGAGCTGGCTGTATGAAGGCGAAAAAAAGACATCAGTGAGGGTTTGTCTTGTAGGGACTGGTAGGAAGTTATATTTGCATATCTGAGTAAAGTTAAAGTGCTTATGTTTGGGAAGAAGTGCAAATATGATTAGAGTTTTTCAGGTCAGCCGAGTGGGTCAGCGTATTATCAGGCTTATGTCTGTTGAGGTCTAATGAACCGGGAGGAACGTGTCCTCAAATTTGTCCATTTCACATATTCAACACTACATTAAGATGGCTTTTGCTTTCCGTACTACCCAAGGGTATAAAAGGTAAATCACAGGGCAAGTGGGGTTACAATTTGGATGAAGAGTACAATCTCTATTTGGAGTTGGATGAGTAGTTGAAACTAAAAAAGGTTGTAACACGAATGAATATGTTCATATTTTCCAAGAAAAGCAGACGTTTGGTTCTTCTACCAGTCAGCATGATCTCCTTTATCTCCCTGTGCCAAATGTTTATGTGGAAAACCTCTTGTGGCCCCCAGACTTGTGGAGGGGAAATGGTATGAGTTATAAAACATGGGGAGGGCAGCAAATTGGGAATTCAGTGTAAAGGTACAAAGGTAAACTTCAATAAGGTAGCATGGGGACTAGTTTCTCTCTTTTATCCTTTATTGGCTAGTGTTCCCACAGCCTGCTGGGAGTTGTCCCACTTATTCCACCATACACACCCTGCTACCTAGGTGAACCCTCCTAATATGGGATAGAGCCCTGTCTCGCCTGCAGCAGGACGCCTGATCTGATATCAGGCCAGTGGGAAGTTGTGCTGGTATTTTCACCACAGCCACATTTCCCAGAAGGTCTTTGTCTTGGCTACGCTGAACCTGGGGCCATGTTGACAGATAAAGGTTCTCAAATCTGATTTAAAAAATAAGTGGAAAACACGGGAAATGAATCCGCTTTTGTGCTCACTCACATTTCATCTGCACACACACACCAGCTGTATCAAAGTGCCCTATTTCGGAGTTGAGTTGTGACAGAATTTTTAAGAAGTTGAGCCATTCAAATGGTTCCAAGTCAATTTCATCCTCCTTTTCCTCGAGTCAGTCATGGATTGTTGCTCCCCTACCATCTTTGGTAATTTGTTTCCTCCTGTTTACAACATCAGACATGGCTTTTGATTATGCCTTTGTGTTTGGAAATGAACTCGTCATATTCAGCTGTAGAGGGCATTGAACTGGTGAAATGGACTCAGATTTTCAAGGCTTCTGATCCCTAAGCATAGTGGCTGATTCTGTTGACCCCAGTGAGTAAAGATGGATATTGTCATCCAGCCTACATCCAAATCTCCTTTTTCTTTAGTTCCCTCTTGATTGGCTTGAGTTTGTCTTTGTTGTGTGGTATTCCACTGACACCCTCACCCTGGATTAAAATCTTAATTAACTTGAGTGTCAGTCTGCTTTGCTATAGTTGAAAAGGAAAAGAAGGGGAAACTAAAGAGGAGAGGGAACTGTGGCACACGGAACCATGGGAGGATCACCAGCATACTTCTGTGGATCTGCTGTGTTCCGCCCATATCTGCTTTAATGCTGCCTGTGGCTGTGATGAGTCCTCAGAACCAAAGTGATGCTACAGAAGAAAGAAAACTGTTATGTTAGAATTAATATTAATAATCGTATAAAAAGTTGATCTCTCTCAGAGCGGGACCTTTCCACATAACACAGACAGTGAATGCCAGCTATCATTTGCTGCTGAGGGATCCAGTCCGGCTGTGGCTAGTCGCCACGGTCTGATCGTGTGGGTCACCTTCATGACAGGAATGACAGGCGTGATCAAAGGCTGGCCATTTGCTGCTGGGATGGTTCATCCTTTGCTTCCAGCTGTGCCCGACTGCTTGTCTGACCTTGGCCTCAAGTCGTGAGTGTTTGTGTGGCAAATAATGGCTAATCTCTCCACAGCCGGTGTTCCTTTGCTGGCCCCTCTATTACTTATTTCATCTTGGCATTCTCCTTCACTTTCATCATTTTAGGGAGCAAAGCCTCATCTTTGCTTCTATCTCCATCCCCTATCCTATGCTGGATTCTCATTTCCGAAGTGCCCAAAAGGGGGCTGGGGAGTTTTTGGCGTCGGAAAAAAACCCAAAAAGAACCCAGCACCTTTAATTACAATAAACTGTAAATATTCTAAAAACAACATGAACAGTCGATCCTACTCCTGCACAAGCAGGGCATATAAGAACTTACTTGAAGGCAAGGCTGTATTTGTCTCATCATCTGCACTTTCTGGCTATTTGGACATTATGATCATCCTCACACGCTTGGCCTTAATTCAGTGGCTGTGTTTCTTTCAGTGTGAAATGCCATTTAACTTCCAAATGAAGCATAAACCACCCATAATCTGGCTACTGAGAGTTCTATTTTCTGTCTTGGTATAAAAGCACCTTTGTCTTTGGGCTCTTATCTGCCAGGTTCTTACAGAATATCTTCTCTTTTTTTCGTCAAACCATCATGAATGTGATGCACCTCCCACTGTAAATGGCAAGTGTCACTTTCCATGTAAAACAGCTGTAGACTTTATTGAAGATCATTGCCCTCACAGTATCGCTCAGCCAAATAACTTTACCAGTCAAATGGTGAAAGCAATTCTGTAGCCAGGATAAAATGGTGACCGAGTATACCTCTAAACTCACTCTCCTCATTTTTTAATAATTGTATTTACCCAGGAGCACTTTTTTGTATTTACTTCTTGCTGAATGAGAAAGCCTTTGAATGTGCATTAATGAACTGCTAGGATCATCTCAGTTGATTTAAATACCAAAGCATATGCTGGCACATGGGAAATATTTAGCGCTTTCATTTGGTTTGTGCTGTCACACTTTGTTACCAGACACCTTTCAGGGCATCTTTATTGACATTGCAGGCACAATATCAGTGGCCCCCAAATGTCTTGTTTTGTATGAAATTTAATAAATGCTAAACATTACAGTTCTCAGTTGACCCTCTCGGGTGGAGTCAAAGCACCATCAAGAGAGTTTGGTGAGAGACAAGGAGAGTAATGTGAAAGGAAGGACGAACAGAGAAGTTAAGACTCATGCATCAATCACCACCTCTGCTCTGTGCTTTAACTTTATGGTCTGTATTATTATTATTATTGTTCAAGGGAAATTTGCTTTGCAGCCAGCAGCACACAAACAAGTCCACAAACTGGAAAAGTACAGAGAAGAGAAATGGTTATAAATAGGACAAATAAAAAAAAATGTATCGTGAATCATGATAGGCTGATTAAAAGCTTGTTCCTGTTAGTCCAAGATGTACCAGGACCCAGAATATTGACGAGGCTAACTTAGCCTTTACCCTGTATGCATTGAGTATGTGGAGACTGAAGAAGGAAGTGGGTGGAGGGAATGCAGATGTTACAGAAGCGTGATTCCAAGCTCGGTGTTCAATAGAAGACCAAAGTGCAGGAACTATCGACAAGCACAGAACTAAATCTGCAAAATGTTCAACATTTATACACTAAAAGGACATGAAGTTGAATCGTTTTCCATAAATTTGAAAGCGTTTTAATTTTTCCCCTTGAAAAGGTGTTGACTTTCCTTTCAGCTTTTTAAGATTCTGAGGAGAATCAGACAAAGAAAGGGGTTGGTTAACAACTGAAGAAGAAACAAATCATCAGACATTATTACACGTCATTCTCGTCTTGTATGTATCTATTCTTATAAGACCATTGCATGACAGGCGTGGACCTCATAAATCTAGTTTGATGTGCACGGACTGTACGATGACTTACTGAATAGTAGTGAGTCAATACACAACCTCATCAGCGTGCGTGAACAAGCCACGTACCCTTTTTATAGATGCGTTCATGTGCACAGAAAAAAAGTCTGAAGAAAGAAGACAATGTGGACTCTGTCTTGGCTCGGGAAAAGATCTCGAACTGGAATGTTTTGCAAAGGGAGTTGGAAGTATGTATTTAATCACATGTAATTGTATTTAGCATTTACTTCCTGTTGCATCTCTACTGGTTGGTTAGAGGATGCAGTCACAATGTGAGGTCGTCATCCTAAATGTCTGATGCCTCCACAGTTCTCCCAGGACGGTCATTTTGTGTCTGGGAAGACCCAGAATCGTGCAGTGTATTCCAGCTAATAAGTGATAATGTTAATAGGATTGTTTTTCATTTTTCTTTGTAGTATGGACATGGGAGGTAAGTTGAGGGGTGCAGCGTTTATCTCAACATCTCTAACGCTCATGAAGGACATGGCCAGAAGATTAAATATTTACAATACGACTGTACATAAAGCCATAAACATAAGCATAAACCATAAAGCAGTGGGAGAAGAATGGGGGCTCTACAAGACTAGACCTTTTGGAATAGGTTCATGTGATTGGCAATGGCAATGCAATCAGAGCAGGGGGATAATTTTACTAACGATTTACAATTATCTGCTTGGTGGCTGATAACTTTCCTTTCCTGCCTGAGACATTTCACTAAATTGTTCACAAAATACTCAGAAATGTCACTGATTCTTCCCCAAGTAATTAACTGGTTCTGAAATTATCCCTATTTAATCATCAAGGTTCTGTATGACCTGCAAAGGCACACTAGATGATGGAAAAGGCAACCTTTGTGTAGTTTACTTAAATTTACTTTCCATTCTCTGCAGCAAACGGCCGCCATCCTGAAGAGCCAGCGGTTGTGTTTCTTCTGGCCAAGTTTAGTAGAATCTCAGGTTTGCCAGTTGAATGGAAGCATCGGGAGATCCTTCTGAGATTTTGTAGTTTTTTTAAATGATATTTTGCAGAAGCTGGCTGAAAATTGGCAACAAACCCCAAAAGAATTGAATCAGGAACAAAAACAAACATATTAACACAAAATGAAAGCGGATTGTGTTTGCTTTAAGGAAGAAACAGAGAGGCAGACAGTAAAGGAATAAAAAGTTATATGGAGCAGTTGCAGGATTGGCAGCCAAATAAAAGTCTGCGATGAAGGATAATTGGGTAAAAAGGGTTTGGGGAGAACCTCTGCTTCCCAATCCAACAAAATTAATTACTTACTTTCCTAAAAACATTTCAGAAGATCACAGCAGTGACAATAGTCTGTGTTTGTACACCAACTCCAGCCTCGTTGGATGAAATCCCTTTTTTCCCAGTTATATGAGCAACAGAACTATTTCTTTCAGCACAATGACGTTTCGCAATGTAGCCTGAAGTGACTTTGACCATCACCGAACACCAAAGGCAGATCAAGGCACCAAGGCAGTCACTTCTATTGCTCGTGCTGTATGATGCTGTCTTTGTGGTCAAAGTTGGCTTGACTGAGTGGCATATTTCATCATAGGAATCAACTCAATAAGAAGTTACAGAGCAGGGATAAAAGAACCTTAAAGGAGTTGTTTCTTTTGGGAGGGAGTGAAAATCAACCGCCTCTTGACTTGGAGATTTTAGCATTCAGCGTAATAACGAGGTTACTTAAGGACCCCTTCTCTGTTGATACTAGTGGAAACTTTGCTTTGACAGCAATGCAGCACATTCCACCACTTGATGTGGATGACAAATTTCAATAATTGACATTCAGTCATCAGATAACTTAAATCAGCTAGAGCAGCAGGTCTGAACAGTTTCTGCCAACTGGAAGGGCTGCATTATTTATTTTTGATATGTGACTGAACTTACAATATGCTCACACGTAGTTAGACTGCATCCCCACCAGACTAGGTAAAACACAAAAATACAGTTTCAAATACGTGACGCGTGCTGCTGTCGCCTCGCAGAGAGGTTTCGGGTTTGAATGGGTTCTCTTTCGGGAACTCTGACTTCCCCCCACAGTCCAAAGACAAGCGTTTGGTAAATAGATTTTTGGGTAGAAATTGACTGGCCCCACACGTCCCACATGAAGGGTGAACATGCAGTTGAACATGGATGGAGGCATTTTAGCTGGTTGCATACTTTGCAAATTGCTGACAAATGTATTCATTTTGCTACCATTGTACTCTGAATATCTGACTGAAGAATGAGCATCGTGGAACGGCGAGACACTAGAGACGTTTGTCTTCCCCACTGGGAGAGAGGTACAAAAGAAAAAAACATACATGGAGCAAGACAGAGATATTCTAAGAGCGAGAAGCCAGTGTTGCTGCTCGTGCACTGGGATCGCCACGCCCACCGAGCAGCCCAGGGCTCTGGAGTGAAGGAAGGATTTCATCTGTTTTATCTGTCTCCTCTTTTTAGGTTACACAGAGCACATCCTTTTTTCCCCCTCTTTTCTTTGA
This sequence comes from Takifugu rubripes, assembly GCF_901000725.2. Taxonomy (NCBI): domain Eukaryota; kingdom Metazoa; phylum Chordata; class Actinopteri; order Tetraodontiformes; family Tetraodontidae; genus Takifugu; species Takifugu rubripes. Next base: position 9,234,348 of record NC_042297.1, on the reverse strand, counting down.
TTCAGTGAGGCACAGATCTTAATCGTGCCGACCGTAATCTACCAGAGTGGAACGCTTTTCTTCAATAGACAAAAAGGGGGGGGGCTTATGTGTGTGTTTTGTTCCTACAACGTAGTGACAGTAGGCAGCGGACTGGTGGTGGTAGAAGAAAACAACGGAAGAATAATTTAACCCGTATTGAAGATCCCAGTCCTTCCCATTGCCCTCCTTTTTTGTGTTTTGTATTTTCTTTTGCACACCTCTGACCAGCTTTCACCAATCCTCTGAAACGTATTCGGGTTTCCTCAGCATGCATTTAACCACAGAGCTCCAAGAAGGCGCCTTCGATGACATCTCCTCGAACCCCGCTGACAGATGCCAGTGCTGGAATGTGCATCAGAATTTCTGCCCCTAAAAGGCAAATAGCTGTTTGTTTTAATCTCCCTTCAGTCTGACGGGTTGACATATGACAGTTTAGTGTGTCTGAAAAGTCAACTTATATCTTTCTTACAGCTGACAATTTAGTTTTCTTCCCCATCAGCTGGCATCTGAATCTCCCTTATGTGGAAAAAAAAGCCATCCATCTGGTGCTAGGAGCAGCCTCAGACTGACACTATATGTTATTTGCAAAGCGAACTGCAATCATAGAGATCATTTTTGCTGCCAGAGTCAATCCCCCTCCTTCTCTCTCCCTGTTTGCTGCTCTGAGTCCTCCCTTTTCTCCTGCTTTCTCTTTCTTCTGTGTTTATTTGGCTTTCAGTGTGCCTCCTTTAATACCCATCTTTCTGTTGCCTCATTCTATTCCCATCGCCTTTGTCACTTCCTCCTTTTTGTTCCTTTGTTTGCTTGTCGCTTTCCTGTTTCTGCAGCACTTTAATGTCATTTCTTTATTATTTCTTTTGTTTCTTCGCTCTCTCATAGTCTCTTTCTCTCTCTCTCTCCCTCTCTCACATACACAAAGAAATTCCCTCTGTCTGAAGTTTCTGAAATCAGAAAAAAGAAGCGTGATTTCCGAAATCTACAAAAATCACGAGCCGAGAATATTCACTGTGAATAATTGAAGGTAGACTAACACGACTCCGTCACTCTGACAGCCACCAAAGTCTACAAGGATTCATTTGAGGTGTGTGCAGTTCAGGTGTGATAGAGGAAATAAGAGAGACTATTATTCTGGGGGGGCGGAATTTTGGCCTGCAAGCTTTGTTTAATCTTTATCTCCTTATGCACGCTGTCTCTCCTGTGGGACACTTCAGTTTGGTGGCCTTGCTTTTGTCCTCAAAGTGACTCAGAAGTGAATATTTTAAATATCTTAAGTAAAAGCAGACATCACAGGTTACTTACACTGTAACTTACACTGTAACTAAAAACTTAATCACAGGTAATGTAAATATATCTTGTTGGTATTTGCATGTTTTCCTTTCTGGGTATTTTCTTTTGACTCTGAGAAGCCAATAGTTAACCACTCCTTTGGGTTTGTGAAGCAGAAATAAATGTTCATATTTGTTTCAGTAAATGTTCAATCGGAAACTTCATGCCCCAGCAGACAAGCCTCAATTCCCTGTTAAATGTTTGCAGCATCGATGTCTGTGAACAGCGTGGATTGGTAAATTGGATAGAATCTTATCAAGCGTAAATAATGGCAGCTATCTGTAAATAGCATTGGAGCAGGGGAGCAACAGATGCCGCTCCTCTCGAAGGAGAATCGCCTGCTCTCCTCCACTGAGCCCGTGCTTCACATGCTGCCACTCACATTTTTGGCTCCCATTTACATTGATTTATTTTTAATTCTGAGACAAAAAGGTTTTCATTTAAAGTTCAGCTGAAGCTAGAACGCAACGGTTTAAACGTAACCTCTGCCATCTGGAACACATTTAATAAATATCAGCCATCATGTGAAAACATGCTAATGTCCTTTCATCCATCCAACCAATCAGATGCTCAGATTATCAGATAATTTGGTTTTGTTGTATTAATACGGTCATTACATTGAGAAGCACTTGAAAAAATCTAAACACCTCTCATTTCTATTAATACAGTGATTTTAATGAAATGTTAAAAACTAGTTTTTGGGGGGAGGGTTACCTCAAGTGGATCATTCATTCAGATGAGTAAATTCCGATTTTCTGCTATAATCCATGTGTTCATTTGCAAAACCAAAATATTTCTGATGAATAACTTAGTGCTGCATTCATTACCATTATCTTGACTGTTAACAAAATACTTTTTAGATCTGCATTCATCCCGAATATTCATTAATTTTGGGAATCTACCGCCCATCTCCTGGTTGCAGAAAGAATGAACACTACAGAGCAAATTTCAAGTGTTTTAGACTTCTCAAATTCTAAATCTGCCTGAGAGTAGCTAAGAAAAAGCTGAGTGAGCTACAGTAGTTTGATTACTGTACCAGGCATTCATCAGCAGTGAAAGTGAAAGCCAACACTTTCCTGCATCCACTGAGGTTTGTGTTCTCCCATTGATTTCTGGCCAGGCGTTTGCTCACCCCAGCCAAGGTCCAAATGCAATTTAAGTCTTGTGTGGGGACGCCTTTCTAGCACAGAACCTGACATGATGTGGTCAACAGCTCCAGGCAGTGAATAAGCTCAAGTGGTATACACCAACAGTGAAATGTATTTCCTCTCCTAGCTTACCTCACGCCTCCACGTCGAATTAAACAATAGAGGCTGGAGTGCTTTCTGCAGGCATTTAGAGGAGCTTTACACCTTCCATCTCTAGGACAAGGATCGTCAATGACAAACACTGACACTCGTACACATAGGGAGAGAAAAAAAAACACTTCAATTATTCAGTTTAAAATGACATCAGCTCTCGACCCCGTACTTCAGGAAATTAAATTTCAAAATGCACCACAGTTATGGCAGCAAACAAAGGCGTTGATGATTAAGGCTTGTTTTTTTATTACTAATACTAGATTTTCTACTCCAATCTGCAGAATATGGGAAATGAAAGTAATAATTTCCAGGTTTTCAAAGGTTACTAATTTGGGGGGGGGGAAAAAGCCCCCAAAATGGCATTGCTCAAAGACTGTGGTACCCATGTTATCTCTTATGGTTAATGAGCTTTTTGAGCCACTTTCTGTTGCCGTTGCTACAAATGACCAAAAACTGTGATGTGACGACCAGTCTGATAACAGAAATGTCACAGAAGGTTACGTGCTTACGCGGGATTTTGGCCACCGATGTTCAAACCCAACAAATGCCAAGTGAGCCGCTATCACCGTGTTGCACTGAAAAATACCAAAGGCACAAAGGCATGTTAAAAATGATGTGTTGTCTGTTTAATTGTGTCGACAGACAGCAAGGCCATCACCAGCCTGTGCATCTGAGAACCTCAGATGAAAGAATAATTGCCCCGGGAGGCTGATGGACTGTCAGTAGTCACAGGAGCTTGTTTCCTCTCTTGTCCTTTTTTCCTGTCCTCTTGCCTAGTGACACAGAAGCAGACTACACCATGCACGGTGATAAACTGCATATTGCATTCTGTTTCAAGTGTTACAAATCTCTTGCAATAATATAATAAAAGATGTATTATTCAGTGCTTCAAAAATGACGAAGGGGGGAGATAAAATATGCAGGCAGAGCACGCCATTCCAAAACAGTGTCACCATGCGACATGTGACAGGTGATGAGGGAACATCACTTCAGGTCGCCGCAGTCAGCTGGGAACGGAGAGATTAGTTGCGCGAGGACAATCGTGGGTAGATACCGGAGCACTTTACGGCTGGCAAAATGAATGTAATATTGGGAAAGAGAAAGGGGTGCTGGTGTAAATAAGCATACATTTTCAATCTACGATATGATGAGAATCCATTTGTGGTCCCCAGGTGTGACAAACAAAAGGTTTGGATGTGTTTGTTCCAGATCTGTCTAAATGGTTTTGCCTTATTTCCCGTTGAGATGGGGTGTGCTGGGAGTGTGAGATTGGGGTTCTTGGGGTGCCAACCGAGTAATTTTGCCGCCTGCACTCAGAGGGTATAATTGCAGACCTGAAAAATACCCATTTTGCTTTGGCACGTGTGAAGCGAGAACCCTCGTATACGTGGCCAAATGAACATGAGGGGTGTGTGTACATGTGTGGGACCAGCGTGGCTGCCCGGTAGAGCGAGATGTAGAAATGATAACACATTTGCATGAGGACTATCGTTCATGTGTGTTACTGGAAGGGGGGGAGGAATGCTTCATTCCAGGAAACCTCATCACAGGAGAGTATATTTATGAGCTAGTGGAAAATGTGGCAATATATTTTTAGGGAACATATTCTATTTTATGTCTGTGATTTCCAAGTGTTTTCCTATTGGCCTGGGGGTCTGTGTGAATGAATAATAGACAGAGTAATGGCTCCATCCATGGCCAGCTAAAATTGTTTTGCTTCCTTCTGGCTCGCAAATAAAAAAACAGGCAAAAAATGCCAAAAAAAGATAAATAACCACCACCCAATTACTCTGGCATCGCTGTTTTCAGGAATTTATGTTTACATTATCAAGATGCAACCCTGTTCTGCATGACAATACCTTGCCACAGAAACAAATGGCATTTACATTCCCTCTGTGTGGGAGTGAGGAGCAGGTTCTTTTAGTCAGTTTGCCTCCTGAAGCAATGGAAGGCTCTGACCTAGAGCCTCCCTCTCAGCCCATTAGTGAGCACGGAGAGCATCACTTCGGCACCTCTTCCTCTCACAAACACTCCCTAGAATCAACACAAACAAGCCCAGAACGATGCCCCTCCTTCTCCCCGACGCAGAGCCAGGCACAACGAAGCTGGGGCATTGATTTTATAATGATGCCCTGGCTGCTCCCGGCCCTGGAGGAACAGAGACTGGCTGAGCTGAGCTCTTGGTGTGTGGAGAGTTTCTTGGATGGGAGCCCTGCTGGTCCCTGGGACCAGTCCGGTGGAGAGGCTAGGCTACAGACGTGTGCAGTCAGTGGATCCAGAGCATGTAGAACATGGAGATGCAGCCGTGCCCAACTACACAGAAGCACCCAGAGCCAAGCATCACTCCTCAGCACACACAGACCTGCAACTGCCAATCAAAGCGGCCTCAGGCGCTGCCACTGCCTTCTGTGCATAAATTAGCATTCATTTGCATGAGAATCCACTCATTTAACAGACCCACTTGGCTCACCCCCCAAATGGTATTTTCTCGCCCCCCAATCACTCACTTTTCCTCTCCTTATCCTTTTACAAGCACCGATAAGAGCGAGAAAATAGTGTATTAACCCTTTTTTCTTCCAAACCTCTTGACACAAATTGCATGCGTACATACATGAATGTGTTTGCAAAGAAAACACGCCAGCAAGTCGACAAAACAAACAAACAAACAAACAAAAATGCACTCCAATCGTAGCTCTCATTTCATTCAACACTTTTTTTCATAGTTCTTGATCTCATCATAACCAAATTTCTAAAGTGCAAAATAAGGACACTTTGTAAAAACTTGTTAATATGTCCATATGGTGTTCTTTAGGCCGTGAATGTCGTGACTCAGGCTTTCTTTCGTGTTTCAATGGTCAATCAATGACAGGTCAACCAGGAAATTTATTGTCTAGATTAAATCTAAGCGATCTTGGCAACTTGTGGGTACAGCAGCGAAGCTGCTAAATTTAAAGTGAAACGTAAACTTCCCAGCATGACCATGAACTTTTAACTGCACTTTTGTATTTACTATTGTTATATTGTCACATTCACCCTAGGGTAACAATGTCTTTAAAGGGTGACGCTCACTGGCCTTGGAGCGGCATGGGAAAAACTATAGTGCTTAAATGGCTTAAACAAATTTCTTAATTTAACTAAATTCACAAGCAACTCACCAACATTCTTGTGCTGGTAATACGTTTAAACACAACTGGACCTGATAATCCACTAACAGTCTTTGTTAAACACAGAACAAGCCTCCCACTGCCCCGAGCACTTCTTGGGGGCAGTAATTGGCCAGGACTGTGCTGGTGTTGCACCATCCTAATGAAGGTTTCTCACATACTTTCCCCCTACTACCACTATGTGGTCTCTAGTCATTAAAGTTAGCTATGTGCTTCGTCACCAAAGATGTATAAAACGATAAATGAGGGATTGGAAGCATTTTATATTGTTATGAGAGTTTAGTTGCCAAGCAGAGGTAAAAGAGAAAATATCTGATCATCATTCATGGAAGAAATTTCACTAAAATATCAAATCTTATCAAGATCTTATTGATTGAAACTGAATAATTTTGCAAAATAGACATAAAAGCAAATACAAAAATGCATCAGTGAACATACATGGGTCACTTTTGGAAATAAATATGAATAATGTTGGCAGATGAAGCCTTTATTTTATCCTGATTTGTTTTGAGTCACTTGCAAACATGATGGCATAGATTTGTGAATCTTTAGGCATCTAAACTTGGATAGGTGCCAGCACAGAGTCTAATAAACGCCCATGGAACAGCAGTTACATTAAAGCTAGTGTTACATTTGGTGTCCTGAATCACAGCCATTAAAATCTATTGGATTTTAGTGTTCTCATGTTATTTTGGAAGATGTCATGCAGGTGTTTGTGTCCTCGCACTTCTGTGTGCATGGCTGTGTTATTTTGTATTTCAAACATTATCCCCAAAACTGGAAAGGTTTCACGTGGCGGGATGGGGGGGGGGGTGTCCTGTGCTCCCAGCTGGTTCAGGCAAACAGCTGAGCTCCCTGTCACCATCTCCAACCTCAGTTTCCTTCTTTTCCTCATATCTAGTATGAGTCACCTGCTTCAACAAAATACACACACCCCCAAAGGGCTTAGGCTGTCTTATTCCATTTCCTTAGTGTCTTTGATCTCTAACCCTCCCAAAAATACATTTTGCCCCCATCCCTCCTCCTCGCAGTGTTAACGTCCTGCCATGCTATTTAAGCTTCCTTGTCTGCCCGGAGCGACTAAAGCTTTGGCACGAGCTACTTGAGTCTCCTAATGACATCAGTGCAAGAAGAAGAGACCAGAGAGAGTTGGACAACAAGTACAAGACAAAAAAAAAATCCCTGAGATTCACACAACATACAACTGCTGGCATTACCTGTGAGGTAGGGTTGATGTTCCCACAGAGCTCTGAAAGGGCCCCTCCTCAAATACCACTGCTTGTTATAAGACCTCATGATGTCGGTGGAGGGCCCTACTTGTGGATTAGCTTAAATTGAGGACTAATAGATGTGAGAGAGCATAATTACTGGCCAAAGAGGAGGCCACAGGAGAGCCACAGTGATGGTGAATGATCCTGGCTTCAGAATATCCCTGAACAACACTGTGGGTGCACCTGATCTGCCGGCCACACGGTCCTACTGACACCCAATGCCATGCCCTGCTGTGACATGCACCCAGACAGGCCAGCCATGGCGTCCAAGTCTAATTAGCTGTCGCAGCAGGGACCAGGAACACTCTGCGGTCTGCCCTCTGACAGCACATGTCCCAGTATAAATGCCCCCACATACTGACCCTACGGGCAAATGAGGTGGAAGCATCCACCCTCTCTGACCACAAGTGTAGCGAGGTGTGGACCCATGACTGAAAAAGACAATGCCACCTGGTTATAAATCACACACAAAGACTGTATTCTCATGCTTCCAGATCAAAGCAGAAGCCTACTTATGGCAAATTAGGACTGTGAAAGTTTGATTGTATTTTTGTCTTTTTACTTGTGTGTTTTAGTTCCCAAGCTTCTGCAACAACAACCCGGGAACAGTTAAACCAGCAGAAAAAAAACAACTGAAAGAAGTTGACAAGTAGATGAGACAAAAATGTTGAGCACATTTAGTTTGTAATTCTGTCATTATGGAGCAAAAGTGAAGAGTCTATACTCTGAGTACTGCACACTGAGGAAACTGCAGCTAATAACTGATAAAGGGTCTGTCAGGGAGCGTAACAAACACAATGATGACAATAAAGCCAAATAGACAAAAATACAATATCCCTGCTGGCAGATCTACAGTTGTAAGCAGATGTGCTCATGATTATTAGTGCTAAAATGTAAATTAAGACATAATAAATGCCTTTGATACCATGGGCAAGGAATTGAGAAAAGATAAATAAATCATTTGATATTCTCTCCGGGCATATAAGTGGCCATAAACTATCATTCAGCCTTCTCTTCTCTTCATGGCAGACAATTTACACACTTCCTCTGAATCGCTGGACCCCTTGTCACCTTCCTCCCAGCACAATTCTTCTTATAATGTGTCCCCCTCCAACACTCTTCTGCGTTTTCCCCCCTTCTGCTGTTGCATTCTTGCATGGGCCTGCAGATAAAGATGCATCGCATTCTGATGAGGCACGCTTTTGTTGGTTTAGGACTGTGCAAGTTGCTGTAATACCTCTCGACTCCTCTTACACACAGTCAGGCGTGTGCACAGACGCAATCATGCGCTGACACCGGCAGCAGAAACAGCTCTGTCAACACAATACTTTCTTAAAGTATTTTCTGCTCAAACATTCCAGCTGTGTTATTAGCATGCTATTATGAGGCAGACAACAGCAAACATAAAAAGCTAAATATGTATATATATATATATATATATATATATTGATAAGCTCTATTTGTCATCTGATACATCAGCACAATTTTTCTCTTTTGCAACTTATCAAAATAGTTTTTAAGCACTAACAAATGAAAGAATGCTGTCTTTGAAAATGTGAGAAAATGATTTAGCTTCACAGCATATTTTTCTTTACAACCATCACAAATACATTAAATGAAATGATGGCTTCAGTTAAGTATCAACCCCCCCTTTGTATCACTGGCACTATTATTTCCTCTTATGTCGCACTTGTGCCTCAAATCATTTCTATTGAGCATGCTCATATGCTGTGATGGCTACCGTTACACCCAAGTGCACACAACAACAAACACAATGATGAATTGTGCTTTTGCAGTGTAATATGTTTTACACGTGGTCACTATACATCACCCCCGGTATTGTGTGAGTAGGTCTATTTGATCCCTTTCAGCAGATGGATCCAATTGTCCGGACTCATATTGGCCCGTGACAGAAAGCAATCTAATGGCAGGCTCATTGATGATGATGAGTTCTGTTCCATTGCACTGAGATCCAGTCCAATTTCAAAAGCAAATTCAGCCATTTATCTTCCAAATAATTGTGGCATTTTATCAATTGCTCCCAGTCTTTTATCTATCACTTCGATTGATGTGATCATTTTCACAAACAGCCTTCTGTGCTAACAGCGTCGCGGAGCATACTTGCAGGACTGCTTGCCTGTGCGTGTGTGCGTGTATGTGCATGTGTGAACATGTACTTGTCTTTGCAAACAAACAAGCACGCATGGCTCGTGTGCATTATAAGACTCCAATATTGCTTGAAACAATAATACATCTCATGTTATCTTTTTTCCCCTACTTTGTTCTGCTGTATTTATTTATGAGACCATTTCACTGTGATACTGTCTGCTTGATAAGCATCTTTATGCTTGTGCCCTCCATTCCTATCTGCAGTCAGAGTGTGTTTGCGTGTAGGGTTATCAATCCACAGCTCCTCTGCGTGATGTGTTGTGCGCATGATGAGTGTGTAATGCTGTGTGCGTATCGTATTATCAACAGTCCTTGAGTCGGAGTATGGCATGAGATGTTATCTTAATGCTGAGAGGCTTAAGAGCTGTGTGGAGCATGTAGAACGTATATTTCAGAATACAAAATATCAAGCAATAAATGGCAAAATAAAACTATTTTTGAAGTGTATATGTCAGATATGTCATGAGAGGAATCAATGAAATTGCAGTGAGAAAAATATATGAGAAAATAATTTTGGATTGCATTTTCATTGAAAGTAATTAATAAACCTATGCCAGTGTGTTTGGAGGGTATTTATAGGTGTAATCAATAAATGTACATTCTGTGCTTATGATGATGGCAATGGCTTGCTGTAAATATAATGCTGTCCCATGTCTACGATGGAAACATCGCTAAATGCAAACGCTTCGAACAAAGTAGATGCATTAGCTGGTAAAAGCATTTTTAAGACTTGTTTTATTTACTTATTTATCTTTCAAAAATGTTCAAATGTGTTGTTTTCCTTCTACCTCTGGTGATGTTTTATTTTAAAGCATTCAAGTGCATAAAAGTTAGAACCCCTTTGAAGAAAAAAGTCTCTGAACGTTCACTTAGATGCGTCTCGTCTCTTTATTTGGTTATTCTTTTCCCTGTAGTTCCATATCAGCGACGATGCTGCCTGTTCCTTGCACACCCTTTTATGGTTCTTTGCCCTATATGTTACTGAGTGTTTGCATGTGTGTGTGCCACTCAGCTTTCAGATGATGTCATTGCCCATAGCAGAGTGGGTCTGGCACCCTTCTCCTTCGCTCTGTGATTGCCCACTGCTGACTCCTCTCATCAACATTTGTGGTGTGTTATGGCTGGAACACAGACCCGGCCGCCAGGTTTATGCGAGGAGCAAAGCAGGAGATGTGCTCATACATCTGACAGATGCACAAGGTGTCATTACCCTCCACTTATTATCATTCTCCCTGTCCTTGTTATACTCGCAGCCAGTTTAGCCTTTTACCCAGCCTGACTCCAGAACAGTTGTAGTCTGACCCGCTTCCCGTACCTTTCTTAGCTGTCCCCAGTCTCCTTATCAATGGCTGTTAATACACATCAGAAATGGCACCAAAAAGCAGGACTCTGAGCTCACTTTTCAAGAAAATAGTGTGAACTTACCCCCGTTTCCCCTTATTCCACTGTCTCCTTTGCTATCCTCATTTTCAAACGCACACATATTTACAGTACCACACACACACATAAGCCTGCCCTGGCATGGTGTCCCTGCGGCCCGGAGAAAAAGGCAGAGAGACAGCGAGGAAGGGAGGGGGGAGCAGCAGTCGCCTCACAAGAGCAGACCTCATAAAACTCCCTGTCACTTTGACTAATTTGTTAGTCTTGTCTCACTGTGTCGAATCGTCACCCCCTCTTCCCCCGATGCACCTCGAGCCCAGCACCCCCTGTCCTTCTTTCCAACCTACTCCCCTCTATATCCACACTAAGAGGAGGGAGGCAGATAGGGAAGGAAAAAATGGGGGCAATAAATGTAATATAGTGTGCTGGCCATTGGTTGCAGTGATCTACACAGCAATCCATCTCTAGTTAGAGGAAGAACAGAGGTTTTATGGAGCAGAGGATAGCATGATGGCTCGATTTCTCATCCACTTTCTGTCTTTGTCTGCCCCGTTCCCACCTCTGAGAGGGACTGCTGGGCACCGGTAAAGTAAAAATAAAAATAGCAGCAGCTATTATGAATGCGGGCAGGTCTATACAGTCCCCAGGATGAGACTGGTCTGGACTGGGAGGCGCAGGGTGGGGCAATTTAGTACAAGTGCTCAGCTGGTCCTCTCAGTGGACAATAAAGCCAATGCTGCATTCAAAGAGATAAATTAAAAGCCAAAATCCAGCTCTGGGGGGAATAAACTGCCAGGTAATTATATAGAACGGGACATAGATTACAGAGACAAAAACACAAACAGAGTTCCCTCGTGACACCTCAGCATCACATTGGGGAATACTGTGTTAGCCGGATACGAGCAAGCAGTTCATTTGTTGTTGTTTTTCTTCTCTCTTTCCCAAACTAACCTCCTACAATAAGTCCTAAAATAGGATCTCGGGCTGGAGGCTAAAAATAGGCTGCATTTCACCATCAGCCACCCTCCGCTGAGCTGTCAGCGCCCCTTTTCCATGTTCTTCGCAGTGAGAAAGACACAGCTCTCCCTCATATGTTTTCGAAGGAGACGTGCAGCATGCGCTCGCTCCAGCTCCATCCCATCTACACCAATACATGGCAGGCCCAACCTCTCCCCACTTGCCAGCTTCGCAGACGGGCTGCTGTGAACTCGCACGGCAATTTGAGAGAAGGATTCATCCCTACTGTGCTGGCCCTGTTTCTCTTGAACACATCACTGAGGGGTAGGATGTCTTGACATTTGAGCGATGGGTGATAGGAACAGTAATATGGGATAGCACAGTGCAGGCTGTCCAGGATATGGCTTGCTTGCGGGTGCGGTAATTGTATTTCAAATTGCTGTATTTTTTCATTTAAGCGTTAAATCGAGTCATATGGAAAACTGTCACTTTATGAAGAATATGCCTCCTCTATGTGTTTGCTAGTACCTTCATATTTGTGGGGGCGAAAGCATGTGAGGATAGGCGATGAAAAAGGGCCTAAAATAATGACCCAGGCAGCCACAAACAGAGTTAAACCAATTACAAGCTAAGAGCAACACTTTTAAGGGAGTATTGACAGAATTGTCAATTTCATTCAATGGAATCGTATTACCTCCCAAGTTTTCCAAAGGCACTGATGGTAATGATACGGGTCAGTGCACAGTTCTGCTGTGGCCAAAGGTCAGGTGGTTTAAGCGTCCCTACAGCCCCTTTCAGAAATTATGCTTCTTTGTTTCTTTGGCATAATATATCCCCCTTGGCTCTTTTGAAAAAGTCAGTCTACATTAAAAATCTTTAATTGGGCTTAAAAGGCAGTAAATGGCATCAACGGCTCCAGTGAATTCACAGGCAGAGAAACCACAAAAAGATAATGAAGGGCATCAAACAATGGCTGGCTTATCAGGATGATGGTTCCCGATGACTTGAAAACTATTTGCTTTTCTATTTGTGAGGTGAAATGAAAGAACATCTGATGAAACTTCAGAACAGGGAAATTAATTAACTGATATGATTATTATTTCTTTGTGTGTGGTTGTTTTTTGCAACATTTCGTATTGAAAAGGTCATTGCTTCAAAACAAATGTTTCCAGTTAGCTTAGCATTAACAAAAAAAGGTCATCATTCAGCCACTTTTTGCCCATCAACAGACAAGTCAGCATGTAGTAAAATGAAATTAGTGACTTATGGCTAAAATTTGACATTCACAAGGCAGGAAGGCTATTGTTGTTTGTTCCTAAATTAATGCTAAATTACAGCATCTCCAACCAAAGCACAACGAAAGAGCAACCAGAATGCACAACTTGATTTGCTGCTGATTAACACATGAAGTACATTTGTGATATCCTAGAAAAGTTCATCATCTGCCTTTGGCAATTATTTACAGGGACAAACTGGTTATTTGTGCCTTTGCCACCATCGACCTCCCACATTAGATTTATATTTTTTTTTACATCAAACTGAGCTATTGTCTTGGGTTTTACATGCTGAGCCATATTTGTCCGATTGGCACAGCTGTGGGATCAAAGTTATGAGATGAATAATGCGACTGGCTCACACAGTAATGATTCATCACCACACCCACCTATTAATATCTTACTGCACTCAACACACATGCTCACTGGCTGAAGCAGAGCAGGGTTGTCTCTATATTTCTTTCATGTGAAACGATGTACTTAAAATAATAGTATTCAACATAAAACCACACTATAGTGAAGCTAATTTCCATAAAATTCCCCAATGTTATATTGAGAGCTATTAATACAACAGCCTATTGTGAGTTTGTGCAGGAAGTCCCTTTAATGAACATCTGCATAGAGTACATCAGAACTGCCTCTTGGTCTTGAGTAGCTAGGTCTCAAAAATAATCTATAAATTAAATAGCAAAATAAGGTCAAAGGCCAATATTGTCCTTGCCTTTTTTTCTCTGCAGCTTGTGGAACATGTGCTCAAGCAAACACACTCAAGTGAAGTTATATACAGTCCTCCTCTGAGAAATGTGAGCGAGGTCCTCTCTTCCACACTGTTGGTCCTCCACCCCTCTCTGACTTCGACTGACTTTTCTTTATCATAACAGAATGAAAAATATAGATTTGCCTGTGGAGATTGAAAAAAAAGAATGTATAGACATTGCGGAAATAGAGCATGAAAGAGAGGGGATATATGGAGAATGAAAAAAGTGAGTGAAAGTCGAGAGACAAAAAAGGGGGAAGTGATGAGGAGAAAGAGAGATGGCCTCTCTAAGTGCAGCAGCACGCAGACACAAAGCTGTGAGTTCCTGGGCAAGACAGCATGAGCTGCCTATTTGTCAGCATTGATCAACCCATTAAGGGGCTGTGGTGGGAGCATATTGGTTTTGGAGGCCAAAGGGGCAGAGAGAGACAAAGATAAAGTAAGACGGGGGGTGTTGAACTCCTTTCAGCCTCGGCAGCCACATGTCTGCGGGATAAAAAGCCTGTAGTCTTCCTCTCCAGTGTCTATCCACTTCATTTTGCAGGGCCAATGGGAACCTGGTGGATGTCATTTGTTTTACAATGTCTCTGGAGGCTTTACTCTATGTGTTTTCTTAGCTTTATGTCATTGCAGTGATAATGAGGAGCTGGCCGGCCTATGAGATGGACACGGTGTCACTTGTCCTCTTGGTGTGCAGAATATGTGTGCATGTGCACAGAGAGATGGGTGGCGGTTGTGTAGTTGGGTCGCAGCCCTCAGGGAGAGCAGTGTGCCTCCTCGCACAGACTCTGATGAATTCATATAATTAACTTTGCCTTGATCTGTTGGCTAATCCTGCACTCAGTAATAAGGGATTAAAATGTCACCTAAGCCACCTGCTGTTATTGAGCCTCGACTTTTTGTGCCTCTGTGAGTCAATGAGAGAAAGAGAGGACTTCGAGTGTGGGAGTTCAAAGAAAAGTAAAAAGTAAGATTCCAGCACCAGGTCGATCTGTTTGCACAAGAAAATGTAGGTAAAGTACGTCTAAAAAGTGCAGCAAAGTCACGTAAATCATGTAACTCAGAACTACTCTTTACTAAATAGTCAAACCCGTTGTCACTCTTTGCTGAACATAGACCCGAAAGTGGGATGTGCGGGAATGTGGGAGTTTTTTTCTCTTCACTTTGACCTCCTTGGACCAAATAAAGGAGAAGAAAAAGCAGTGCCAATTGGTTGGCTAAGAGCCCGTAGACCAACGGCCAGCTTGCCTTGCCTGTCTGTTGCCTAGCAACCCCGAGTGTACTTTTGGGTTGTCTAATGACTCTTGTTGCTGCAGTGGCTCAGGGGCTACTAATGAAGCCTCCCAACTGACCACTGCTCTTTAAGACCTGGAAGCTGACTGATCACTGGACAGGGACTTCAGGCTCTCCTAAAACCTCTAACATGAGCCACATCCTGGCCTATCCTCCTCGACTGTCACATTTGAACACAGAGCATGTACACAAAGCGAACATTAACTTCCTACAAACCGTCTTTAATGTTCTGCACAAATGTCAAGGCCCACGAACGGACATATGAAGCACAATTCTGAGGACTGTTTATCAGAAACATGAGAAAGGATAATGTCTGTATGGATATTCCACACAAGTCAGTGGTTCAGTGGTACCAATTTGTACCAATTTGTAAGATGATGAATTTGCTTTAGTGTGTTTCCATGGTAGCAACTGTATGAAGGTGAAAACCCTCAGGTCAGCAGAAAGTTAATTATCGGCAACATTTCAATTCAAAGTTTGAGGCTTTTTTAGATACTGTTTCAAGTATTCACTGTGATTATTTATGGGTCCATTTTTTTACCACTGAAAAACCAGATAAATTTATAGGGACATTGCAGCTAGGAGTGGGATTGCACTTGTCTATGCCATGTGTTCAGAGTCTTCACGCACTTGTCTTTGCAATGCACCCATCATCACTCTGAGCTTCATTACAGTGTCAGAGCATATAACAAGATGAGCCTAATATATTTCCTGGTTGTCACCATGTACACACACATGTTGAACATTTATGTTGCATGTCCTTGGCCACACTCATCTGCTGTCAAACGTTGTCTCGTTTGAGACTTCAGCACACACTGGGTTACACACTCACTGATCTTCTCTGGATTCCTCATGACGGTCCAGTGTAGAGGAGCCCGGTTAAAGACAAACTCACCCCTGAGTGAAGCCAGAAAAACGTGCTTAAATATAAATTGTGTGGGAAGCCACGGGTCATTGAGGCTGTTTCTCAACATTCACCTTTGACACAGGAAAAAGGAGGTATTTCTGTTCGGAGGTGGCATAAGAAGTATTCATGATCTCACGTTCAAAATCTACAGGAGAGAAAAATATAAATAACCGGGGTAGTTTTTGCCGTTGTTTTTTTTTTTTTCATTTGTTAGCTGGGTGATGTGTTGCCTTCACCTCAGCAAAGAATTGATCGGCAAAGGTTGTTTATTGATTCCTTACTGTTAACCTTTCACAAGCTGTTTCCCTGCTCCACTCTCTGGTCATTCTCAATAGCTTACAGGAGGAGGAGGAGGAGGAGGAGGAAGAAGAAGCACGAGACGGGTCAGCTTGGCTTCCCAGTTGCAGTGTAAGGGGTTGACAGGAGGATGGGAAAGAGGGATAAGAAGAGATATCTCTGTGGGTCAGGGAGAAGAACAATAATAGTTGGAGACTCGGAGTCTGGGGCCATGAAGGGACAGGAATACCAAGGGTCCTCCTAAGCAGACCTCTCCCAGTGGAGCTGGGAGTGGCTGATGTAATGGCATTAATCTCCAAGTGCCATCTGACACCCAGTGTGGCTCCGTCATTGCGAGTGCTAATACTGCTGAACTGTGAGGGGAATTCAGGCATCTCTAGAGGCATTGCCCTGGATTAATTAAACACGCCGGCATGGACTGCTGCACAGATTTATCTCCTTTGTGGCGCCACTGTTTGATTTTTGCGTTGAGCTCACACAGCCCTCCAAACTGTGGACTTTCACGAATCACGACCGCTGCCTTATTTCAAGGTTTCTTTTAAGTTGAGTACTGTAGCACTTCTTGCTGTCATTTTATGCTAACCTTGGACTTTCCTTCTCTTTCTTCTCTCCTTTTTCTGTCCTCCCATTTCTTTCTCTTCCTCCAGATGAACCGACCCATCCAAGTGAAGCCAGCTGACAGCGAAGGACGAGGAGGTAATTAACCTTCTCCTGGTCTCCACTGTACACACCCCTTTAAGATGACGCATATAAACAAACATACAAATACACTGTATCTGTTCCAGCCTAATATATGGTTCTCAATTGAGACAGACTGTGAGCTGGTTGAGTAGCCTGTAATATAGGTCACTTGCTTCTACTGACTTACCATCTGTGCCAGCAGCCGACTGTCCCAAGTTCACAGTTACCGGTGGTGGTTTAATGACAAGAGGAACAAACGAGCGAAAGAGACTCTCCATTCGACAATCTTCAAACATCAGTTTTACTGTAAATATGCCAAAAGCAGTTTAGTTAATTGAGGTACAGCCATAGAAGTTAGTTCCGTGTTTGTGAAAGTGGGGAAGAGGCACATCTGGTATAAATTATCTTTAATTACAAAGTCAGATACTAATTTATATGGTTTAATATTGTCAGAGTCATATTTTTGGGTCGTAGAAAGGCTCGGATTCTCATGGCCTATTTCCTCCATCTGTGGACGGCAGGGTGTGAGTATTGACTGGATCTTAGGAGTTGTTTATGACTAAGGTCACTTTTGTTGCAGATTAAACCAGTTAAAGATTTACATGAAAGTAATTACATCTAATTGGACACATTGTGTCTGCCTTGTGCTTGTGTTTCAGAGTGGTGATTTAGACCGCTTAGGTCAGACTGAGACACAACACAGCTGATTTATGGGGTGGGATACAGGCAGTCCTTTTCCTCACCCACACACAGATCTTATTTTTTCGTCTTGGTGGCATTTAATTACCAGCCATCTAAAAACAGGCAAAGTCTGACCAACAAGGCATTGGTGAGAGCCAATCTGCATTCTCACCAAGATAAATTGGATCTTGGGGCTTAAGAGGGGACGATGGATGAGTTCCGATATCAATTACTACCCCCTTTTTTCAGCAGGAGGAGAAGAGAGATGAACAGCCAGTTTGAATGAAATACAGAGGGTTGTTCGGCTGGAACAGCTCTTGCTACTCTGTCAGACGAACTTTCTATATAGGAGGACAGCACCGGATAAAATAAGACCAAGCAGACAGGCCCCAGCAGAGATATTGAGTGTTAACGGCAACAGGAAGTCAGAAGACGGGCCAGGGAAGTAAACTACAATCACAGCTGACAATGGAATGAGATTTACTATGAAGGAGGGTGGTTAAAGGAAAATAGAAAGCCTAGCAGGATGACTTAAGGAAAAAAAGGAAGAGAGGGATTCAGTTTTGAATTTGAGGCAGAGGACTGGTCAGGAACACCAGTCTCACGAGGGATTCTATGGTGTCAAACCACAGTCTGAACTGGTGCATATGTACCATTAAAAGAGTGACATTTATCACTAGCAGGAATCAGCAATTACCTGTCATGGGAACCTGCGCAGTGATCTTGAATGCATGCCTGTACAAGTATCAAGAGACATTACTCTATTTGGCGATGTTAGTACCCCTTCTTTTGGTCACAACGGCCCTGAGAGACAGTCTCTGGGGACATAGGAGGAATCAAACCAGAGCTCCTAGAATGATTGGGGCCTAGTGTGTCAGTCTTGCCAAAGTGGATCAGAATGATGTCTCAGTGTCTATTAGCATGAATCAAATCGCATTTTATTTTTCTGTGGGATTACGAAGAGAGAATGGGGCATGGGAGGGGAGGTTTACAGCTTTTACATCTATTTTTATTACAGGCTCTGCTGACCTTCTCTCCATCTGCTCTTTTTGTGGACATGGGTAACAATGTCCAACTCTATCTAGAGATTCAAAACAAACAAAAGACGCTCATCTGTTGCTCACTTGCTCGGCGACAAACGCGAGAGTTACTCAAAACCTAAGGGACAGGGATGTGGGACGTAACATTCCTTGCTTTCTTCATTTTGGAATATGTCTGTCTTATTTGTAGTGTACATGCTGTGCAGTTATGTGTTGTTTTTTTTTAATTATTTCTGAATTGTTAATTGTTAGTATGTTTTAATTGTATTATTTTTTTGAGTCGCAAGCCTACATTTTCAAGCTAATTGTTTTCCTCCTCTGCTATCTCTCAAGGCTATTTCACACTTCATGTTGCATGATTTGCCTTTTTTAAATGTTAATTTATTTTTTTTAGTTACTTTGAAAGTTTTTAATTATTCATCTTTTATTTGTTTTAAACTATCCAATCTTTCTGACTCTGGTGTGAAGTTTATTTGTTACTTTGTTTTTCCTTTTAGTTTGATGGTGTTTTTTTTTTTCTTTTTTTGGGGTGAGGGTGGGTGGGTTTAAGGCAATTTACACTTCCCTTCCTTGGAACATCTCTCTTTCATTTTTGATTTCACCTTTATTTCTTGAGGAAATTAACTCGCTTACCCCGGGGTTCAAAATTTCTGTACTTGACTTTTGCATTCATCTCATTGGCTTCTTCTCAGACTTTTCTTTTTAATCCTTCTTGATCCTTAGAGTTTTAGACTGGTTTGTTGTGCTTTGACCCACGTAGTCTCCACTTTAGGTTGTATTTTTTCCAAATATAAACACTGCTGTGATGGTATGGCTGAGCTGTTTGCACCATGGGCCCAAGCCCTGTCCAATGTTCATGTCAGTGTGCTGTAAAGGAAGAGATGAAGCGCATGATAGAGCGAGAGACGCGAGGATTCAGTACCGGGCCCGTGGAGAAATGTGAAAGCGAGGGATGGAAGACAAAAAGAGCGAGAGGGGAAGAGGCGACAGGATGAGAAAGTTAACGGAGGGTGATGGAGGCAGCTGAGTGAAACTCAGTAGTAAATCATCTCAGAGCCGACTCATCCCTATCTCCTCCTCGTCTCACCAGGAATCTTTTTTCGCCTGACCTTGTCTGCGCTGTGTCAGTGTGAAGAAAAGATGAGGCCAGATTATCTATGATTGGAGATGGCCATTATCTAAACACAATCTTAGAGCTAGGTCCCACTCTTGTAGCCACTGCTGTGAGATTGGAGCCCACGCTGATGAGAAGGGAGATGGTGGGTCAGCCAGTAACACCCTCTTCTTTTATTAACTCTGATAAGATGGAAAAGCACTCTATGCCTGGCCCTCTCCATCAACATTGTCTTTTTCACATGCTCAGGGCATTTCTCTACAAACAACTACTCTACCTTTCTTGTTTATAAGAATTGTAATCCCTGAATATAATAGTCAGCAAGCCTGCTGAGTTCGAGCCTTTTAATATCTTGTTTGTGCCTTTCGTCTGTCAGTCTAGCTGAGGGGAGACTTCCTGCATGGGTCATATTTGTCCTTGCCAACCTGCTGCTCCTCAGAAGGTTGACCTCAGTTGGACAGTGGAAAGATTGACAGCACTTCAAGATATTGAGCACTGTGCTCAATATGTATGCCCCACCCCAGTAGGTAGGAAAGAGTGAGGGCTGCTGGCTGGCTAAGTCTGGCAGGCCACAGGGGACGGGCTGTCTGGAGGCGCCTCACACCCACAGTGGCGCATGCTTCACTTTACATGCAAATGAAGCCAAAAGATTCCTGTGTTCCTCCGGACAGAAAGTCACAATGAGCCGTTCAAGCAGTTGATATGCATGCACTGAGAAATATAAAGACTGGGGGGTTACAAGGACAGACAAAAGTATTTTGGGATTTCCAACAATGACCAATGTGGGATGTTAATTAAAGGTTAACGGCAGTGACTCAAATTAAACAGTTCCATGATTGCCAGCTCACACATATTTCTCCTATAAAAGAGGCAGTTAAAATATTTGTCAGCAGCCACTATAGGTAGAGTCTCACAGGAATTCTTTGATGTTCTTTTTAAAGTACTGGTATATATACCAGAGTTCAGACCTTCTCAACAACGCTGGAGCCAATGGCCTGGATGCCCCCTAAGGTGTAAACAGCCTGCAGCTTAAATCCTCTCATCAAGAGTGATAAACTGACAAGTCGAAGGCTGGTTTTCCTCTTATGATTCCATTTACCACCCCCACTACATTGGATATCCCATGTGCATACAGATTGGGACCACTAGCAGAAACTTTTAGTGTTTGCATCCATCTGACTGGAAAGGAACCTAATTACTCCAGTCAGCTGGGCAGGAACTAAGCACAAGTTACAAATACAATAGAGTATTTAAATACATGTGAGTGTCTCATAAGGGTAGAGTCAATGATTCTAGCGATTAAGTCATTTCTGTAAAAACAGATTTACCATAGCCTACAAACTGCATCATTTTTCTAAGGATTACTGCCATTTTTGGAGGCTTTTTTTTTTTCCTGGATGGGTCACCAGTCCTTCACAGGACACACACCTTGCCGCCAGGGGCAAGTTACACTCTACACTGATTTTTTTTTACTGTAGGAGGAAACTGGAGTACCTGCAGAAAACCAATACAGACACAAAAAGAACATCCAAAAGCCACTTTGAACCACCTACAGCTGAGAAACAGTTCATACGACCGTGCGCTATCCTCCTTCCACACAATTCCAATTGTTCTACTGTTACTTGAGGACCAACTTGAAGAAACACAAGTTGAGTACGTCTCTGGTAACAACTAAAGCATTACAAATACTGCCAGATGGCTACAGCTTTATGGAAAGAAACCTCAACAAACATCAGCCTGAGCTCCAGTGCCTGCAAAGTAAACGCAGAGAAGCAAAGACACACCAGGGGAAAAGTTTTACACAGACATTTTATCTGTTCAAGTCTGTAAAATTCATTCATTTATTCATCTGGTGCAGTGTAAAAGATAAATGCAAACATTACTGCTATACTACAGTGCTGAAGAGTGTGCTTCCATAAAACAGATAATAGTGAATGCATAACTAATGGGCAATTAAAGGAAAGTACGTTAAAATCACCATACTTGTAAATATTTAACACTATTTTTATAAGGAGCAACTGATTTTATTTTATTTTTTTAAACCTGTATCATTTTCAAGCACAAAGCAGGATATCAATTACAGTTTCCACATTCATGGGAGTAGCTCTATCAATTTTCAGTGAAAATGTGCATTTTTCTTCTATTTAAACAATGGTACAATGTCATGGTATTTATTTAGCTGGAATATTGATAAAAACAGTTTTGTCCAGGCATTTCTTGTTTTAGCTAACTTATGATTACACTGGAGGGAAGTATCAATGGCAAACACACAAAAACATATTGATGACTGGGTCCACTTAAAACCATTGCTCCCATTCATGTATCTCTTTTGGCCGTACTGAGCCTTCCACCATTTGTTTGCACGTCCTTCGTTAACTAAGATAAATGATAACTGAGTCGCACAGTCAACATTTTAATTACCTCTTGCAAGATGATTGATTGACACAGCCTATTAAATAGTTTATTGAATATAAAAGGCTAATTGGCTCGGTTGATACCGGATATATACATGTGACTCATTGAGTATATCAAGTACTGTGCCAAGGTAATGTTTAAGTTGAAAATACAGCAAAAGAAAAGCTGAGCATTGGCTAAAGATGTAATTTACAGAATTTCTGCCATAACTGTGAGTTTGCATGCTTATCACTGTTAAGAAAGGAAGATTGTCATGGACCTGAACTCAGGCCCAGGTTTAATAATCACCTTTCTTTTTTTTTTAGTTTATAATGATTAAATATCCCCAGTAGTCTACCAGGAGTTCCTGTTGTAATTAATTTTATATGAACTAATCATGTATATTTTTTTATCAACATGGGGCTACAGTAGATAGACTCATTATCTTAAAAATAAATGAAAAAAACATAAACAGTGTGCAGTCTGGACTGAATAGCAATGGAGATATGGGAAATTAGAAGATCCAGACTCAAATACATTTGTGCTGCACTGAGATTTTCAAGTTTATTATATAAATGCTTTGTGCAGATGCACAGTTAATATATATTATTATTACAGAATAAAACTCTACCTTTGAATATCTGGTTGGATTGAATATCTGGACATCAGACATAGACAGAGTTGCAAACAAAACAGCAAAGAAATGTGCTCCCAAACTATTATAGACAGCATGTCTTTTCAACATTGCATTGTTCCTGAAACATCCCATAATTTGGATAAATCCACAATTGGTTTGAGATTTGAAGGGTGGGGATGCCCTGGTTGTTGCCATGGCCTTGAATGGTATCTAATGTAGAGGGTGGGATGTTGAAGGTGTGCTGAGGCTGTCATCCACTCTCGTGAATGGGCTACTATAGGCCTCAATTAATCTGTGAATCTGCTTATGACATTTTAAAGCAGGACGCAGAAATATGTTAGACATATATTCATTGCAGGTGCTGGAGTTTTCATGGCTGGAACCCACACACAGTCTCTGGGCTTTTTATTGAAAGCCCCAGCATGGTTGGAAAGTTTGGAATGTGAAAGGTCTCTTCAGAGTAGAGCAGAGAAGTGCTACAGAGCTCCAATGTTCCTCATCTGGGAGGCTAAGCACTGGCAGAAGGATAAGATGAGCCCCTCTCAATGAGAGATAAGTACAAAGAGGTCAAACTGTCAACTTAATGAGTTTTGTTGTATTTCTACATCCTCATCTTTCCATAGGAGGGTCCTCACCCCTCTTAATACAAATACATGAAGGTACTTGAGGTTTTTTTTCCCTCTTCTACCAATTTTTAATGGATAAGTCTTTCAAATGGTGGACTTGTGCTTTTGTGGAGAGGGTGCATTACAAGATATTTATTAACCTTCATAAAATGACCATAATGTTACGAAGTGGCCATGAGGAAATGAACAGGATCTTCATTCCACAAAGAGCCGCCGTGACACAGGTGCAAGATACAACTAATTAATAGCAATCTATACTCTGGCCGGGGCATGCAGTGGGCCGACGGAGACTGAGGTCAAGCAATGAAATGATAGCAGATCCAAATTCATTTTCTCACCGTGGCTCTCCCACAGGAATACTACCTAGCATATGCACACTTCCTTTAATGCTTTCACTCGGGTGTAATTTATTTTTGCGTTTGCCAGCACATTTGGAAAGTTCATTACTTTGCTCATGGGTTGTTAATTAGCCTTGTAAAGCCACCATTAGATCTCCTCGGGCCAGGGCTGCGATGAGACTTCTGTCCCAAAACATTAACACACTGCAGGAGGCTTGTAAAAAAAGCACTCAGCCCCTTTGTAAGTTGTAACAGTAACACCCCTGCGAGCACCTGAATGATGGAAGGAAGAGCTACAGCCATGTGTGCTCTTAACAGGCCTCATTTCATGTTTCACCTTTTCTTTCATGGACAAGGGTCAGGCTCATTTCGTCCCAGCAGCTGTTTAGAGCTGACTTTACAGCCATGCAGCTCCACTGCTGATGCCCACTATCCATCTGCGGTCATGTCACTCTTTGTAAGATTCCAGTCGACGGTATAACAGTTTGTCTCCACGGTGATCTCTTTGGGGTTCTCATTCACTTCCAACCCTGGAGCTCCATGGGAAGAGGAACTGTAATGAGCAGTAATACCAGGCTCAGCTGGTGAGTTTGAGAATCCCTGCTGTGTGAGGCGTGACTACAGGAACACGGACTGACACGACTGCTACAACTCCGGCAGCAGAGACCTGACAGACCATGGCCTTATTGATTATGCAGGTGCTCATTTGTGTGGCGAAGCGGCTAGCAGGCACGTGTCTCATTTGAACTTTACAGGAATGAAACAGGATCCCATTTCCTCGCTGTAAAACGGAAGCCCCGGTGCTTTATTTTTAGAACAGCTGCGTCTAATGGGGCCTGGCAGGTACAGGAGGCGTCACATCTGTCGAGACCCAGGTGATGCTCTCGCCCTCCGCTCCACACCATTCCCCACCAGTCGAATGACTCACACTGAAGATCAACAGTGTCATTTCCAATAAACTCTTCTTCCTCTTCCTGCTACATTCCATCAGCTCTGGCGATAGGTTCGTGCTAGTAGCCATTTCATTCCACAACACTGTTGAACAGGGGATGCATAATGCAGAAGATGTTAAGAAGATGAATGTTCTGTCTAATGCCAGGGCACTGGGAAGATTAATTAGAAAAGTTCAGTTTCCTTACTTGCAAGAATTTAGCTTTTCGGTGGAGTATGTGTCTGTGCCACTGTGCCCTCTGGAGGAGACCGCATGCAGTTTTTGGTGTATTGGTCAGGGTTGAGATGCCATTTAAACTTAAATATGAGCAACACTTTGCCTGTAAAATTAGAAAAAACACAATGTTACTGATGTCTAGTAAATCTAAATGGCTAGTAAGAGGACAAGCACAGAAGCTATTACCTCAGCACAGAAGCTATTACTTTTGCCCCCATCTTCCTTTTCTTGAAGAACAAATACTTCTGTCTTGTAAAACAATTAAACAGGCACAAAAATGGTATTGTCCATTAGTATGTTGCTATGTAGCCTATTAATGACCACGTTTCTTGTCGATAAGCTCCAGTGGAGCTTCATCGCAGCATTTTTAAAAATCTGTTGCTGCAAGGTAATTCATGTCAAATAACTAAGTTTGTATGGTTTCCTTTGGACTTAGTGTGCATGAAACATGCAGAGTGAAGCAGAATGCCGCTTTATTGAGAAGTGAATGTGCAGCAGGTGTTATTCTTGCTGATAATAATTTTGACCTTCAGAGGAGAAAACCCATTGCCTTGGTGCTGTCCTGTGCTCCCATTTCACACAGGGACTCAGTGAAGCATGCAGACTATCTAAAGGTTTGTCTTCTTGTGTAACGTAGCCTGATAGCTCTGTGCTTTTAAGGTGAAAGTACAGCACATCTCGAATCAAGAAGCTCACTGAAACCAGGAATACAATTTAGGCGAGGTGGCACATCACACCACACTAAGATGGACAGCAATAACACCAAGGGCCGAGTTTTGCACCGAAGACTGCTGACTGGTCTCTTCCACCTTTCTCTTTCTGTCCTTCTCCCCTCTTCCGATACATCCAGAAGACAGGAAGCTGTTTGTGGGAATGCTGGGCAAGCAGCAGAGCGAGGATGACGTTCGACGGCTATTTGAGTCCTTCGGCCAGATTGAGGAGTGCACCGTCCTGCGAGGGCCTGATGGGGCCAGTAAGGGTCAGAGCTCACACACGTCCGCCTCTTTTATTACACCTTGTCTGTCAGTCATAATTCCTCTCTCTATGCATGCCTTTCTCTCTTTTTCTCCTGAAATATTTAAAATGAGGCTTTTCACTGCCTATCTGTGATGTTATTCACATATTTTTTATTTATTTTTTACAATGCTCACTTCTATTTCTTCCAAATGTCCTTGTTGCTTCCCTCTGACACCCCTCCACTTTTGCCACAGGTACATTTTGTCCTTGCTCCACCT
The DNA here is from genome assembly GCF_901000725.2 of Takifugu rubripes. Taxonomy (NCBI): domain Eukaryota; kingdom Metazoa; phylum Chordata; class Actinopteri; order Tetraodontiformes; family Tetraodontidae; genus Takifugu; species Takifugu rubripes. Next base: position 9,208,317 of record NC_042297.1, on the reverse strand, counting down.
CTCCTTTTTGTACTGTCTGCCCAAACATATCCAACTAAAAATGACAAACTCCTTCCACGTTCAGACCTTCATCCACCACCAACACCATTTATCTGAACGTTAGCTGCATCATAATCACGCCGTGTGATTATGGCTCCACCAGCCACCACCGCTCACCCAACTGGAGATTTCCCCTAAATTAATAATATCTGTGGTCCGTCATTATCACCGTACAAGCACCGATCATGTCAGTTCTACTTGAGTTTGCGTTCTACAAAATGTACTCTTCTATATGGAGAAAGGCACGCTGTTAATGCGCAAACCTAGCAGTACATCAAAGAATGAGGCAGGCCGACCAGCACACCTATCTGTGTCAACATCTGTTCCGGCATTCTGAGTCCCAGGTCTCGTGCTCTGCATCTGCCCATGGACCCCCTCCCCCATCACCCTCCCCTTTCTAGATTGTTTCCCCTGTATAGTCTCTCCCTCCCTCTCTTCCTGTCTGCTCAGCTGCCTCCAGCTGATTGACAAGCACATAGAATAAGGTCAGCGCTGTCGCGTCAAACAGGGACTAGATTTCTCGCTCATTTACGCTTTCACTCCTTCACCAAACACCTCGTCCTCTTGTGTTTCCTGCTTGCACATGCCATACATTTACAGTGTTGTGTTTGTCCTGATTATAAATGACGCTTTGCTTTTTCTTCTTTTTATTTTTTAGAGCTGTGAAAAACGTAGTGCATTTTTAATGTCGCAGGCTCCTTATACGTTTCAGAGGAGTGCAAGTATCACATTGTTGTGAGGTATTTTTTTGCCAACCTTCTCAAGTGGGATGGTGTTTGCTTAATTTCAGTGAGACAGCAGCACCACAATGAAGGCTTTGATACCTGTTGATGTAAATTTAAGCTCCTCGAGGCTTTTCAGCAACCTTTTCCAGTCAGTGAAGTTTAATATTCATGTCTGTATGGGGCTGTTCCTCGAAGTAGTTTCAAAGTGCAACACTTGCTGCCAGAGCAGAATAGAGCCCAAAAAATTGATAGAAAAAAATAGAGATATGGCTTTTAGGTCTATAATTAAGTTGTGTTATAAATGTCACCCATCCAGAGAGATGGAATTCATGCATACATATTATTACCCGGGGAATTCAAAAGGCAGTGCATATCCATTCGCTTGAAAGCAATACCGTCTTTCTTTCTTCAACTTATTCCAAGCTATCAAATTTACGAAGGAAAAAAACAACTCGCTGCACTGTAATTTGTGAGGCTGTAGCATTTCCAATTCTTCTGAAATGTTGTGTTCTCTGTCCCACAGTTCTTTCTAGGTCAGGATGAGCAAAAGTCATGCATTATGTTGTACTGGATGTGGCTGTTTGGCCGGCGTGACGGCCGTAACGCTGCATTCCCAGCCCTGAAATTCAAACTGACTGAGGGCCAAAATGCAAGGGTCACAAGGACTCTGGTATCTGATAGCCATGTTTGGGAATCAACAGCCTTACACAAGCAATAGGTGTTAGCGAGAAAAAAGTGGCCCCTTGCAATTCCCACTACAAAGGTTAACCGTGTTTGTTCCTTCAGAGGGAGACTTGCAGTCAAACGGCACACAGTAGTCCAACGCATTTCAGCTGAACAAATGAAGACCTTTCCTTCCTCTACCCAGAGGGGTGTTCAAGTGAAGTGAAAGGGTGCCGGAGTGATGTGACAGAATCAAAGCCTTCTTTGACTTGTTTGTCTCTGTAGATCGAGATGTTTGGAGGACATTTGACAGAACAGAAGACACATGGCCTTTGCTCCCGGCTACATTTCTGAACACGTTCGGCTGCTTATGGTTTACTGCGTGGTTAGAATGCTGGTGAAAAGCCCGACTTTGTCTTCCACTGACATAACGTGTGTCCCTTGGATTTGGCTTTAGGATTTTTTCATCCTGGAAAATGTTAATTTGTTTGTTGGGGACCTGAAAGGCTGACTAGGGAGATGTAGAAGTGAATGGGTCAATCAGTGAACGTAATTCGAACAGATCACTGCGACTCCTTTGGGGATGTGCAAATAAATGCAGGGGACTATACATTATGCAACCATTTTGTGTCAAGAGTCCTCAAGACACTGCTGGTCCTCAATTAATGAATAAGGGGTAGAATATATCCACGACTTTGTTAATTAGGTATCTCTTGACTTATCACATGAGCTACCTGAAGGCAAGGATAAGAATAGGATATAACAGAATACCTTATGCAGTCTGTGATGACCATAAAGCTTAGAGAAATAGCTCCTGTTTAATTTAATGGTTTCTGGAAAATGACTAGGCTTCACTTCTGCCGTATTTCAGTTCACAATCTTTGTCTTTGTTTTAGAGCCTATCTGTGCCTACGCTCGGATGCACATTTAATCATGTGTTAAAACAATGTAACCTTCCAAAAAATGTGCATTATTATGATTATTGTGCTTAAATCACTTCCCCATAATCCCAAACGTTACTTCGTTAAGTGAACAGAACACTGCAGCCAACACCCATTTCCTTCCAGGCAAGTTTTTATGTTGACTTTTCTTTTTGTGCATTAGTTATACAACAGTTTTAAGATGATCTGAATGCCCCCTGAGAAACGCCCCCCCTTCCTTCTGAAATTACATGCCAGCAAAGATTTGGTTAGATGGGCAGATTAGAACACTGCGACTTTGTCATCATAATCTCTTTTATGAGTGACTGCACACAAATCACAATGTGTAAATATTAAACAGATTAATAATCACAAACAAGTCAGGATAGTAAATGCCTTGGCTCTCTGCTCCACTATGGAGGCGGTAGAATTAGAGATGGCTGAGGGACAGGATGTTCTGTGCAGCTAAAACCTTCACTACAATTAGACCGATTTATTCAGTTGAACATGCAAATGGCAGAATTATAATTACAAACCACATCAATTGAAAACTACCGTAAATAATAGGTTTCCTGTTCACATTTAAGAAATGCCTGACATTCTGCTTTCTATCTATCTCTTTAACTCTGTGTACAGGCTGCGCCTTTGTCAAATTTTCCAGCCACGGGGAAGCACAGGCCGCCATCAACAGCTTACACGGAGGACAAACTATGCCCGTAAGTAACCGGACTTTCCAAGGCTTCAAATAACAAGTGCGATGCTGCGTTTGCTGTTTGAATGCATTTTTCTAAAAAGAGCTCAGATGGATTTTTTGGGATTTTTTTCAAGGCTGACTGTGAACTTTAAAGCTCACAGCAAAAATCCCTTGTTTTATCTGTCCAACTAAGAGAATTACATTTTAAAGCTGTCTTTTACACACACACACACACACACACACACACACACACACACACACACACACACACACACACACACAGAGCCATTGGAGGGAGAATACTTTTTTGCAAGAATTCAAGCCTAACATACAAGTAAGAGAGAAACTGGCAATATCCAGTTTTTGTATCATGAATATAATATTTATAAGTTACTATTGTATGTGGAAATGAACATATTTGCAGTCAGCACAGTGATTCTTTTGAAAGTCAATCTACAGCCTGGCTGATATTCTCCGAGCGTTATCACATACAAAAGATTCCCGCAGTCAGCATCTGGTACCGTACAGCGCACCCCAGCGTATCTGTATCTGTCTTTTCACTTGGTATCCAATTTGTTCTGCAGACAGACCGAGAGTGCACACATTTACAGACGTATAATGATATGATTACTTTGCACCGCGTGCAAATCCTCAAAATTGTTTTCAGGATGCTACGTTCTGCATATGTAAATACAACGCTATCAAGTGCAAACCAAAGTCATGGAATTTGAAAAACTTGTATGCGTACAAAATATGTCATCAAACATCTGTGATTCAATTTACCATTGATATTAATCATTTAAATTCAGAAGAGTTTAGTCCAAGAAGGAGGACAAAAAAAAAGAATGACTCTTACGATCACTTGATTAAAATATTTCTATTGCAGGGAGGTCGCAGGGATTAATCTTTTGAGAAGCTCTCTTTACCTGCTCGTGAAAAGTAAAATTGCTGTAAAATTGGTGGCTTGACAGTGGAAGACAGTGTGTCAACTTAATGCTGAAGCAATTTAAATGCCATGGACTTGTAACACATTCTGTTCTATTTCCATCTGTCTGGATGCAGCGCAGGTCTGTTTTTCTCAGCCACAGGGGGGAAAAAAGGGGAGTGGTAAATCATTTCTGCTCGTAAGGCAAAAACTAAAACACAGGTGCACGTCTGTGCAGCCTAGAACATTGGGAACATCAACAATTACAAGGTGACTAACGGCTGATTTCATTCATCGTGGCGTTGCTTATTCCCTTTACAACTGCTGCAGTTGGCAATGAAAAACTCCTCGCATATGATTTTATATCTTCTTAACATAATTTACTAATTTAAAATTAAATCATACAGAATTATACTATGGATGACTGGGGAAAGCTAATATTTTTTTTTAATATTTAAGAAGTCTGGTTTAAAGCGACGCATTAAAATGCATGGCACAACGAACCATAGCACCATCGATAATACAGCAGATGATATTCAAGAAAGTGGAACATTTGTAAGGGATGGGGGAAAGTGCAAAGTTGCATGTTGAACATAGGCTCATGACCATCAAGGAGTGAGAGCAGAAATGAAAACTGCATTCACATCCCCAACATGAACGTGGCCAGGATAGTGACAAAGCAGAACCTTGTTAAAGAATACGTATGAAACACTGAAATGCTTGAAAACACTTATCAAAGGAGGCTTCATTACAGTGACTAGAAGGGAGGTTAACGAGTGGATATTAGTGAAAAGCACCCTAGAGCAAAGATGGATCTTCAAAATTAGGTCAGATTAATAAACCACGTTTGATCACTTAACTGTTCATTCCCACATTACACTCAGTGCGTTGGGATAATGTGGCACACTGACAGTTTTCAGCCTCTCATTAACTTTTAGCTTTTTCTAAATGTGTTCTTCATAGCTTGGGACCCCCTACCCAAAGCTGGAGTATTTATTCCAATATGCTGTAAATATGCTTTATGATGATGCTCCTTATAGTGGTATATCACTGCAACCGTAATAAACTGGTTTTATAGAATAAATGCTCAGGCTGACAACTGCAGCTGACAATGCTTTCATTGTATTTATTTATCTTATTCATCTAATTTTTCAGAGACAGGGACACAAAATACTCATGTTGTTGTTCTCATGGCTGTAGTGAAACCACAGAATCGCAGTATAAATCCCATAACTCATAGATGATGATAATCGACAAAAGCGTTATGAGTAAAGGTGTAAAGAAGGTTAGAGTTCTTTACACCTTTGCTCATAAGGCTGTTGTCTAAATTTTAAACAGGCGGTTTCAGAACTTGTGGAATAACAATAGTCCTTCAATGTTTGCTGTGACACTAAAACTGCAGTTTCTGTCAAATTACCTTTAATTATCAATCAGAAATGTTTATGTCAAGGCTTAAACAAGGCTACTTAAATGTTTTAGTAAAATCACTGATAAATTGTGAATCTTTTCCCCGTCAGCACCGGGTGTGTGTTGAGTACTTTACAGCTGGACACACACAAGCACACACTCCCTGGCAAACATCCACACCTTCACACACTTCACTGATGTTCTGCAGTAAATATTTACAGACGCTTCCTGGCAGCCAGATAGTGTCCTGGAAGCAGGATGTAATTTACACATCTTTTTGATTCCACTTCATTTTGCATTACATTGAAGTAGCATGGGAGGGAAAAAAAGTGGTGGAGTCGGTTTGTGTGATGGTGGAGCTCAATAAGGAAAAAATAAACTTTAAATCAAGTTTGGAATACACCTCAGGTCAAAGTTTAATAAGCAGTGGCCTACAGCCACAGTATAATCACGTTGCTCACAGATTAATGCACAAAATTCCAAATATCTTATTGACTCAATCAACAAATTATGTTTACATCCAGTAGATTTACATTATTCATTTCCATTGGGGCTGTTATCATGTGTTGATCTAAAATGGCCAAATTCAAGTTGTTTCTGCACATTTAGTGTATATTTTTGTTGCTGCAGACTCAGATACCCTTGGATTAGATCGTATGGTCAAAAACTGTCCGAGGCAATAAATGGCCTCAAATAGATCTGGGGCGGATCAAAGCCCAGCCAAAAGATCATGAGTAATCTCTATCATCTGCATCGGTCTCTCTCTCTCCTTGCACCTGTTATGTCTCTCTCCAACTTTCTCTTAGATTAACAGGCAAGGTGGTCATTAGTATCCAACTAAGGCTTTGGTACCGATGGGGAAAGCAGTTAATTTGGTTCATATCAGAGCCACATGTCATCACAACAGAGTAACAGGAGGCAGGATTCAGAGGGTGGCTTGCTTTGCTCACTGCCTGTCGCCAGCTGTGAGGTCTAGATAGCCCTGGAACAAAGAGTTCCCTCTCTGGTATCTCTCTCACTCTTAATGTTCTCTCGGCAGCATCTGTGTTGCCTGGCACAGATACTCATGTCATAAATAAAACCTGCAACAAAATATGGCTGGTCCAAGATAAAAGACTCCAATGAAGCCTCGGGGCAAAGGACTCCGCCAAAGGGCGCACGGCGATAGATCAGGCCATAGATTTAATTGATGTTTATCGCAGATTGCAGGTGGTTCCAAAATTAGCTAAAAAGGTGATTGGGTATAGATCAGGTGCTGAATTACAGTAAGGCTGCAGAGGCACAGGTGGTGGAGCTTCAAACGGCAGAGGCACAGGCAGACAACACACGGCAAACTTGCAGACGGTGTTGTGTCTGGCGTGGCAGCATCGCTGACAGGGAGCAGTGCAGCTCGTCTCACGCTGGCAGGAACACGAGCTCACATGTGCCTGAAGGTGCAGTTCCAGAGTGACATGAGATGACATCAAATAACCGTCAAACATCTCACCGGACAAGGTTTTGAAATTTCAGCAGACTTGCAGCTGAATAACTGCAGGTCTCGTTGGGAGCATGTGTGCCAGTGGTCTGCCTCTGTCTGGACCAGCATAGCGTACAGTTGTTGACTGCTGCTTCCCAAGCTAGAGGCTGCGTTGTCCCTGAGATGCTAGCAGGGATGCAGGAAAGTGAAATCCGCTGGAAGATGTGTCCAGTTACCAGCATTTTCATTCCATTATTAATGTTCAATTTGGATAAATTAATCCTCCCTTCGGATGATCAGAATGTGCCTGTTTACCTGTTTACACACACTTAACGCCAGTGCTGCAGGAGAGATGAAAGCCCAATGCCATTTTATTCATACCGTTGACTTCTAATCCCTCAATTACAACTGTGCATTTTCTCATCTGCGCATTTTGTGGCCTCTATAAAATCCAATATCGGAGATTTACACAAGTCAAGTGTTGTGCAAGAAATTAGATTATTTTCTGAACCTGTGACAAATTCCTTGGTTGTACCTGTCAACAGTGAAGGCTCCCTGTTGGCCCTTATCAAATTCAGTGAATTCATTTTCTCTCCAGGTATAGGAGTCACGCTGGCACAGGTTATTATTCTGTTTGTTTGTCAGCCTGTGATTTTCTGCTACCGTTGACGAGTGGCTGCTTTGCATCCAGTGTCTGTTGTCTCCTGCCACCTGTCCCTTCATTACCTGGCCACACATTACTCTGTCTGTAGAAACTCAAGCCGTGAGGCGTGTCACACTCTGAAATAGGATTTCTCTGTTAAGGCCTTCGATCTATTCAAAATACATCGGCTCCAGGTGTAAAGGGTGTCAGATTCTCAGGCGGAGGAAAAGGGTAGGTTCTGTTCTTTAAGTTTGGATATTTTGATCAATGTACTAGATGTTGACGTGAGCAGTAGCACTCGCAGCACTGCTGCTGTTGCTACGTCTGTGGTATGCGTTGCAGTTTTTGCCTCTTCCCTAGATGTTGCTGCAGCAGGAACAAAACTCAGACAGTGAAAATGAAACGCTTGAGTCAATCTGCAGTGTGTACATCCAGCCTCAGGCCTTCAGAGGCTGATTCCTCATGATGTGTCCTTCATGAGCTTGTAAATAAACTTATACAAATACAGATACCCCAAAGATACCCCACCTTGAGCTGACTTTGCTCTGTGCCAGCCTTATCAAATCAACAGCACATTATCTTTGGCCAGTCCACAAAGTTGAGGAAGAGCTTGAAAGGGTCTGGAGTTGAGAGGAAATGAAATGAAAAAAGGGGGAAAACTGAGACACCACCATGTCAGAGTATTGATTTAACTAATTGAAATGGCATTGAGGGGAAAAAAACCAGATGGGTCTCCACTGGCCTGAGGTGGGATGCTGACTGACTCTGATAGGATCCCATCTGAGAAGCACGATCCCCGGGGTCCATTCTGGTGCCTTCCCTCATTCCCCAGCCTCCTCCTGACAGTTATGTACACCCAGCACATGCTCCTAATGGAACATTTGCGAGGCAACTTTCACACAGGTTAGTCATATGACCTACTTACAACTGAAATATTTGTTAAATTATCATTCTAAATCTCTAAAGAACTACATTTCAACTATAACAGTAATAAAACCATGTCAATAATATAAAAAGTAGGAAAAATAACAATATTCTTAATTTATTTCTATACAATATATAAAACGAACCAACAATCCTCCCTAAGCGACCCTGGAGAGGAAAATATTTCCAGGCACTGAGACATTAAACTATATTACAAAGGTTGGTTAGAAATAAAATAGAGGTAATTAAACAAACCACAAAGCACAACAACACCCTGGAATTCCACCCTCTGAATGTGACTTATTTGTCCCTGTGTAAAGTGTTGTGAGGTACTTATAAATAAAACAGGACAGTCTGTGTATTGTTTACTGGGCAACAGCATGGAGGAAGATTTGAAGTGACAAACTGTTCTTAGGCACTAATATTGTGCAGTTCTCAACCATTTGTCTCTTTCTCTGTGCTTTTCTTCTCTGTGGTAACAATATTCCAACCACCTGTTAGGGCTTAGACGTTGACCTGCCGTTGTCCTGGTTTTGTCCATTTCACTCTCTTACACAGAGATAAATACAAGAGCACCCACGCTTAAGTTCCCTCTGTTACTGAGCCCCCAGAGTTTTAGGAACTGAATAAATTCTAAATCAAAGTCTGAATTTTTCACTGACCCTGTTGGGGGTGATACATTTTGTGAATGATAAGTCCAGGTTTTGATGACCGAGTTCTTTTGCTTGCTGTGTCATTGCTTTTATGATCATGTTAATCACATCCAGACTGCTCCTGGCTACTTGCGTCCTTCAGGCCTGTTAGTGCCCTGCGCTCTTTCCCAGCATGCACCACCTGTAATTAAATAGGAACCTGGTCTTCTTGGCGATGTTTGTGGCTACTTTCCTCTGCCTGGCAACCCCCCGAGCCCACCGTCTCTCACTCACTCAGGGACATTCTCGCCCAATCTCATCTTGCCTGGCTGTCACATGAGGAACTGACTCTGGACTTTGTCTCACAAATGATTTAATTGGATGCAAACTCAGGAGCATGGACATCAATACGGAACTGTATCTGCTCTAAGGCAAAGCCATTAGTCAATACATCACCCTGCACATGCCAAAGGCTTACGTCGGACCTAATTACCCAGTACTGTATTCAGTCAAGCTTCACCAGTGAGGGACTGGGACTCTTTTGGGAACTGGTTTGAATCAGTTCACAGTGTATATAATGAAATAATAAAGTTCACATAAGCAACTCTATTTAACAATGATAGTGATCTTGAGTGATGCATAATCCTGTCCACCGGCCTCCCTGGTATAGCAAGTAATGTAAGTCATGCATCTTATTTGAGAAACAAATCCCTTTATCAGCACTTTTTATGGTTTGTTTTGATGTAGGTTGTTTTTTATGGTTTTAATAAAAAAAAGACTGATATACTGATACAGATCTGTCATATCTTTTTTTTTTCTTTTTAATGGGCGGTGAAGACCAGATCATAGTGATCTATTCAATGAATAAACACATGATCTGTGTGGTGTGAGAAACAAGATACACAAAAACATATTGCCAGGGCTTTTCTAAATGATCTGCATTTCAGTTATTATCAGCCTTATAGTGTTAAGTGTTGCACTTAAACCATCGAAAACAGCCATACTTGTTTAGGCACATTTGACAGGTCATAAATAGTAAGAAAGATCTTTGGAACAAGTTTTTTGTTAGTTCAAATATATGTATCCCAGCTTAACCAACTCCCTGCAGAACATTTGACGTTGCCTTGTGCTCTTTTTGTCTTCTTCTCCCCCATCTACCAGCAAAGATTATATTGAGAGTTTAAATGTCAGCATTAGTCACAAACTCCCCTCGTTATCATGTGTCCACATAGGGTGCCTCATCCAGTCTGGTGGTGAAGTTCGCAGACACCGATAAGGAAAGGACCCTGCGCAGAATGCACCAGATGGCGGGCCAGCTCGGCATTTTCAGTCCCATGACCATCCAGTTTGGGGCCTATGGCGCCTACTCTCATGCTGTAAGTCTCAGCCCGGCGGGGGAGGAGACGGTGAGCTTTAAAAAAGAAAACAAAACTGTTGTGATTTTACATTTTAACTCACTATCTCTCCTTGTAGGCGTGATACTCCTGATCCTTGTGCGAATCGCCATAGAAATTAGCCTTTTTGTTCAAAATATAAAGCTTGAGAAAATGCTGTACAAACACTATTCAAAATCATCTTTATGTCTTCGATGCATGAATACCCAGCACTGGTTTGTAAACTCTTTTTCTACTGACACATATGCATATAAACATGGGTTCTGTTATGCTTACACATCACCAGGGATGTTGTCTGACGTTCACCTACAGACACATGTCTAAATATCCTAGTTCTTAATTAACTACAGTATATTATTCTGTAACAGTTAATCGTTATTGTAACTCATCTGAAGGTAAAACCTTTCTTAAATGCATGTTCACAAACAAGGATTTTGACATCAGTGTGTGCACAAGGTAGGCTTTAAGACCCCATGTGTTTTGAGGACACGTAACGATAAATCCAGCTTTAAAAAGAGGTTATTACACATTTCACTGTGAGCCTTCAAACCCATAACCGCATTTCATATATTTACACATGAAAGTCACAGCGGGAGCTAGAAGTGAGTGAGACTTTGCACTCTCCCAGTAGCTAACAACTCAAACTGACAGGTGTGAAGCCCAGTGGAGCACGAGTTTAGGGCTAACTCTGTCCAGCACTTTTCAAACTATGTCAATAAAATAGACTTTCACCACCCAAACTCCTGCTTTTGGCTGTACAAGCAGCAGTATGAGCACAGAGTTTCAAAAGGCCGACTCTGTCCAAGGACAAGAAGTGGGCCGATCAAAGAGATGTGAGTGTAAACATGTTCTGCTCCTGTTATTTCAGCCTTCTTTCCTCTGTCTATCCCTCCATCGCTCCTCCCATTCGAATCTCCCCGCCTTTCTTGAACTTTACAGCAGATGATGCAACAGCAAGCAGCTCTGATGGCAGCGACACAAGGGTCCTACCTGAACCCCATGGCAGCCATTGCTGCCGCGCAAATGCAACAAATGGCTGCATTCAATGTCAACGGGCTGGTGGCCACTCCTATGACGCCATCCTCAGGTACACACACGAACAAATTACAACCACACACACACACACACACACACACAGACATAGAGGATTCATTTCCCATTTCTCCATGCTGGCTTAGAACATTTTCATCATTAGCAGAATTATAGAAGCTGCATGTACTATAATAATTCAGGACATTTCTGCTTTTGCCCTTGTTACATTTTTAAGATGTAGGCTCCAGGAAGTAGATGGTGCCAATGTTGAATTAATGGAAGCCGAGAGCAGAGTACCGAGTGAGGCATGATTGGAGAAAGATGTACTGAATTCACTGACACTCATTGGTACCACAGTGTAGTCTCTCCCTTGCTCTCTCTCTCATTATTCTAGGTTCTTTTCCTCTGTTAGTTTCTCCATCTATGCCTCTGTGAAAGTATGTATTCTGGGACCGAGGCCAACTTGATGACTATGGATGAGTCCTTGACTTATACAATACCGGAGCAAAGATTTGTTTGCGATAATCCTGAAGTATCTTTTTGGCCCGTGTCACTAGGAGCTTTGATAGTGTGACACTAAGTAGGCGTAATGCTTGCAGGCAGGTCATTGCAATGTATTAAATAAAAAAAAGCTTGGCACTCTACCTGGCATTTGTAATCCACAGGTCCTACATATACAAGGTATCAGCTATAATCCTGCCTGATTTAAATGCCCTTCACCCGGATTAGAAAGGAAAATGATAATAATAAAATCCAAAAGGAGACAGACAAGGTGACAGACATAGGAAATCACAGAGGAAGAAAGAAGCACTTGTGCTGAACATTGTGGCTCCTTTTCCCTTAAGTTTTTTTTTTTTTTTTTTTTTTTATGCAATTTGGTACAACTATTTTAGGAGTGCCACCTCATTGTGGTGTGGTGGGTCCCTTTCCCCCTGCATCAACATCTCATTTTAATCACCAACTGTTCTTTTAGCTCAATTTGAATTGGTACCAAGCTGTAACAAGAGGCATTGAATGGGGGGTCAGAGTGCCTTTGTGCTCGTGAGCCCTCTCTGGGGGAGTGCATGCTAATTTATACCTGTATTTTTGATTGACTGTGCATGTGAAACGTGGAATCCAACATTTACATACAGCATCTATGCATTTATGTATGTATTTGCAGGCACCAGCACACCTCCGGGCATTTCCGCTGCAGCCGTGCCCAGCATAGCTGCCCCTATTGGGGTCAATGGATTCAGCGCCCTCCCACCTCAAAGTAACGGGCAGCCCACCTCTGAGCCCATTTACACCAACGGCATTCACCCTTATCCAGGTGAGCAGATTACAGCTTTAAAATGGGAGAGGAAAGGAATTATCCGACCATTCTACAAACTTCTAACAATATCCTTTGCTGATGGAAACTGATGTGTTTAAGGTTTAAGGGTCAATCGACATTGTCTTTGGCAGATTTCTGAGCAGCTCAGGCCCATTATCATGATGAATCTATTATGGTTTATGTGATGGCTCTCGAGTCGTTCTCAGCTTCTTAATGTTATCTGGGACCGATTCTTGCAGAATTGACAGGCACTCACTCCACACTCCTGCATTATGCAAAAGCAGCTGCAATTGTAATGAACTACAAAGTGGTTTGTTTGGCATGCTGTTAATATTTAATGCAAACATCTGGGGTGAACAGACATTCCGAACAACTGAGAAATGACAAATCAAATTTCCCCCGCTCCCTATGTGATCTTACCCCCATCAGCTCTTTACAGCTAAGCCAGTTTCTTTCTTGCTCTTTAAAGTGCTCTATCCCTCTGTCTCCACCATCCCCTGCTCCTTTGTTTTCCTATTTTTTTGGTTACTCCTTCTGTCTCTTTCTTTCTCTCTGCAGCACAGAGTCCAACAGTGACTGACCCTCTCCAACAGGCTTATGCTGGCGTCCAACACTACGCAGGTGATCTGTCTCTCCTATCTTCTTTTCTCTCTCACTTCCTCCATCTGTCCCTTTGCCTCTCCCCTCTGCCTTTCTATTTGTCACATCAGTAGACACTTTGACAGGTAGAGATAGCCAGACCAGCCAATTTCCTCATGGATTAGGCTACTTTGCATTGGGATTGCAAAAGGATTTTCAGTTGACTCGATTATATACCTTCCCACAAAAATAAATAAATAAACGGTAATTCCAAAAGTCACCCAGGGCCGAGGCTCTGAACCTGTCATAGCCTCCCACATGAGATGACATAGACCTCTCATAACCACGGCTTGCTGCCTGACATCAGCTCTCATTAACACATTGTAAGTCTCCTTCTCTTTCTTTGTGTGCCTGCTTCATTGAACCACACTCCACTCCCCTTTTCCCGCACTCTTTGTGCAGTGATTCACAGCCAAGCGACTGCCGGCTTCTACTCATAATGTCATTTATTTATGCAACGTGTAGAGGACGAAAAGTGAACAATGGAATAACGATTTGAGATTTGTTGAGTCAAATATGAAAATGGAGATGTGATATATTCTACTGTGGTTCTCCCTTTGCAACAGCAGCCTACCCTGCCGCCTATGCGCCAATCAGCCAAGCGTTCCCCCAGCAACCAACCATCATTCCCCAGCAACAGAGGGAAGGTAAGAGCGAGCAAGCGCGCCCACCCAAGATAAAAGGTGATAATTGCCATGTTCCATTCTAATGTAGCTGCGCTGCTTTGAATTAGCAAGGGGAGGGGGGGAGGGAGGGGGAGGGAGGGGGGGCGGCTGGGGAAAATGTGAGAAAAAGGTTCCCCATTTAAAGAGAAGAACATTAGCAGTGAGATGGAAAGTTACTCTGTCATTATTCAAAAACTGCACTAATTCAAACTTGCAGTGTTGGACTGCTTAATCAGTCCATTACAATGTGTTTAAGTGGTTATAAATATTCATCAGATTAATTAGCCGCATGCATAATCATTTATTTCCAATCCTAGGGTAGTGTTCTGTCTTATGCCACCGCATCAGATGTAATAAAGCATAGGATATACTATGATAGTAAATCACTCTTTTTGACGCCACTTGTCAGTCTCCATTTTTCAGCAACACGATTGTAAGCGACAGTGTGGACTGGCATTAATATTCTACAAAGGAACGCTGAAACTCGAGATTACCTAGAAGGGAATGTTGCTTTCCTCTTTTTTTCAAAAATGTGCATGTCAGGGTCAAAAAGTTGAAATGTACTAAAGAACTGGAGCAAACCAAAACACACATACCACATTATTTGCTCAGGAAAAAAGAAGACAAAAGCAGGATTTAACAACCTGAATCTTATTTCTTGCTTGTAACATTTTGATAATTAGAGAGAATAGAGGCCATGGGGATGCAGGCGCACCCAGACAAGCGAGTGGAGTGAGCTATTCTCGGTCGAGCCTGTGGCCTGTCTGAGTCGTGGGCTCCTCTGGGTTTTGGCTGCTTTCCCAGCCTGTCTCAGTCCACTGGCAGTCCAAAGCCTCGCCATTTAACAACACCTAAACCTGGATAAACAGGCACATTCAAACCTCAGCTTCAACCTCCCACTGAAATTTACAATTTCAACCATCTCAAAGCGACTGCGACGAGAAAAACTCCTCTAAACTGGTGAGCCGAATAGGCGTTTTGGGTTTATGTCATCTCATCATATATAGGTTTTGGTCAAAAAATTCCACATTGTGCTACAATAACAAATTGAAACACATATTGACATGAAACTAAAACATAAAATGCTTTATGATTAATGCAACACAACATATTTGATTGACACATCACCTCCTGAGTAACATCTGGTTTCAAGAGTGCTTTTAGAGATCACTTTGCAGTAAATAGCATTTTATTTTCACCCTGCATTAATGTTCTTTTCCACCATCCACATCAACACCTGATTACAGCTCCAGCTCGACTTAATAGGATCATATAATCCTCTTGTGTATGCGGCTTCTACTTTTATTAAAGAAACAGACTGTATGAGTGCACAAGTGATGTCAGCAGTGCGCTGCTTCAGTGTCATTTAAAAGTAACTTATTTAATAAATAACAGAGGATTCAAAGTTTCCCTGATTGGTGCAGTTATTAAACGAGACAGTTTTCGTTTTAACACACAAAGTATATATATTACAGCCTGGTTGAACACAAATAAATAAATAAAGAACTATAGACGTAGCTCATTACATGGCATAACCCAGAGGTCTGATCCCTACTGTGCTTCAGAGATCAAGTATTCTCAAAGCATACTGAGCCTTGACTCAAAAGCCTAAAGCACACAAACATTAAGTATGTAGACTTGCACAGATATATTATTTATTACAGCAATAAATAATGCAACTAGATTAATTCTTGTCATTGTTTTATCATCGGTGTGCATTTTGAAACTTTCCAGCTGTGAAATGAAAATAGAAACACACACAAACACACACATTTGTATTAAATATGTGTATGGAGAGTCCAGACTAGTGGAAACGCAGCAGCGGATTGATTTTGTATTGTCAAACAAATCACACTTAAACGCTGAATCTATCGCGAACCTACACCTAATAAAACAGAGATAAATTTTCCCCAGTTTCAACCCGTGTGTCCTCTATCTCACCAAGGCGTAGCAGCACACAGCCAGACGCCACTGCAGCCTTCTTATCAGCGCTCTCACCAGCCAGTCTCATCTCGTCACGCTATCACCCTGAGCAATGAGACAGGAGAGACGGCTAGCAAGGAAGCCAGCTGCGAGCACACTGTCCCAAAGTCCATCACATCTCTCTTTCCCCCATTTTTCCTCTCGCCGTTCATGCTTTGGTCTCTCGCTCTTTTCAGTCCTTTCCCCCTTTATCCAGATTGGCCTGTACAATATAGTGGCAGCTGGGTAGATGAGTGTGGAGGGAAGGAGAGAGATTGGAGAGAGGCCGACTGTCACACAGTAATTGGGACAAAGACTTGGCGTATGCTCTGCCTCCTCCTCCTCCTCGCCTCTTCTTCTCAGTCTCAGAGTTTCTCTTATTCAGTATAACTGCTGTATTCCTGCACTCTCACTCAGTAGCTTTTGTTTTGCTGGTCCTTTGTGTGTTGATCCATGATTGTTGTTTCCTTATATTTGCACTTTTGGCCGCATGCTGTGAGCTTAATATATGAGGCCAGATTGCACTTATATATGTATTATGAAATGAAAAACTACTCTATTTGTATTTTTTAGTTCAAACTCACTGGATAATTAGATATATGTCAGCCAGCATTTACACCATCATTATCGTATGTTTATGTGGCTGTTGTGTTGCTGTAGCGGCTTTCTCTTTTCTTTTTTGATTGGTCAATTCATATCTCACTGGGCAACTCCTGCTCCAATCTCTTGCTCTCTGTGTCTCATCGGCAGGGCCAGAAGGTTGCAACCTGTTTATTTATCACCTCCCCCAGGAGTTCGGAGATGCAGAGCTCATGCAAATGTTCCTGCCTTTTGGCAACGTCATCTCTGCCAAAGTCTTTGTGGACCGAGCGACTAATCAGAGCAAATGTTTTGGTGAGTAAAATGGATGGGGGGAGGCATACACAATCTAAACAGTCTTGTGTACATGTTTGGGGACTGCATCACATTAGCATAGTGTTTACACATCATGTTAGTGATAGCAATGGAATTTTTGCAGCATTTTCCAAAGCAAGTCATGACACTTTTTGATTAATATTTTATTTACACGACAGGTTGATGATGTAACATATAATACTTCACATTAAATGTTCTGTATTGAGTAGTTGAGAAAACGATGCTTAAAAAATGCCCTTCATTTGTGTGTATCCAGGTAAGATTATTGTATTAATGCTGTACTTGTCATCTGTGCCAGAACAGCGGAGGATATTATTTACACACAAAAAAAAAAAGACAGTGAGTATAGTAGGGAAAACATAGGTTGCTGTGATTAAATTAACTTTAGATCTAATATTGTTTAGTGATTGAGGCCATCTGCATCTGGGGTTGGAATGAAAAGTTGGGAAATGAGGCAATATCAAATTATCTGACCAATCAGAAGTCTGTAAAAGTTTACATTCCTGTTTTGTACACTATTATTGGATCTGCAGGCAAAGAATAATCAGTAGGCGGGATGTAACAAAATTAGTTTTGCTTTTAAAAACTCCATTTTAGCTGTGAAATAGACAACACATACACACTTCATTCATCTGTCCATAGGTGGGCCTATTGTCAGTTCTAATACAGTCAATATTCATCTACCATCTTCTCCATGATGTTACTGGTCCGGCTGGGGAACCCAGCAGCATCACAGCACCCCTCCCCATTCTATCCCTTTACCTCCCACACAGCAAACCAGTTCATCAGGGTGGAGGCGTGCAGGTGGAATCCACGGGCTTAAAGAGATAATAATAGACTGGTGTGGGCCTTGCAGTTGATTCAGTTGGACAGCAACACCCTTGAGACAGACGAGAAGAGAGACAGAGGCTCCCAGCATTGGCTTTCTTTCAGTTTCTCTTCAACAAGGCTTGTCTATGAGGCTTCCTCATCGCTCACAGATCTCATTCTACCCATCTCAGGATCATCTCTCTCTCTTTTGTGTGCGTTCTACACCAAACATATGCCCCTCACTATTATTGTCAGTCAACAATAGGGAGGGACGTGACCTCGTCAGTCTCACCGGTTTATTATTCAAGCTCAGTAATGAAGATCTTGGCAATTAAAGCCAAGAATCTTTTGTGCCTTTTTATTTATTTTTTTACTCATTACTCTCTGTTTAATAAAAAGCTAGCTAAGACGCTTAAGATGTTACAAAGTAGGGAGACGATACTCCGTTTGAACACGGATAAGTTATCAGACTTCGGAGGAAGTGGGGCCTCCTTTTTTTAAAAAAATATGCGCAATTTTGGTCTTATTAACATGATTTTGCCATTGAGCATACACAACATGCAAATTCATAATCAGCATGCAGAAGAACATAAATAATTTAAATAATAGCTAGGGTTTTTTCTACCATTAAATTATTGGTTAAAGGACTGTATTCCCAACAGTACTCTGACCTTATGTTTAGTTTAGCTAAGAAATGCCTCCCAGAACAGTGCAAATGCAATGTAATCATTACAAATAAAAAATGCCAATTGAATTAGCAATTATTATTTTTAATGACTATCTTGCATTAAAAATAATAATCCCTAATTGAATTACCGTTGGTGTTTTTATATGCATCATAATCAGTATTTCACTGGGTCCAGAAAGTTGAAATGTTTATGTAAAATGACCCTGGCAGACCTTAACTTTACCACCACCTTATGTCTGCAGAACAAGTGAACAACAGGCTGGTTCTGAGAACAGACAATAATCACACATCACGTTACAAGTGTTTACAGGATGTATATCTTTAAAAAAGTTCCCCGGAGGAGCTCTCACTTCACAGTCCTATAGAGGGTATATACTGGAGGAGGACTTAAGGGAAGGATCACTGTCAATTTAATATTCCGACACATATCTGCAGCACTCTAGTGAATTTATTTGCAATGGGATAAAACAGTGATATTACACACTTGGATTTGGATGAAAATAAGGCTATGAATGAAATATGATTAAATCGTTTACTCAAAACAAATGCATAATGTATTATTGGCAATTTTGTATACCGCATTTACATTCAGACTATATTTATTTTCATCTGGGAGCATATAGATAGATTTGATTTAATATGGTTTCCGAAAGTTAATTTCAAAAGTTCTGTGAATATGGAAACGTATCCGCAACTAAAGTATAGGGTGAAAATTATGCTCTTTGCTATTTATTATTAAAGTAATTTCTGCTTGCGATGCCTGGATGCATTATTTTCTCTCTGAACCTCAACTTGCTTCTTCAAGAGAAGAGCTTGTTATGGTTCTAGCAGCAAAAGGAGTGTTTTTTGACAACCTCTGAGGCTTGAGTGGCTCTAAGTTGTATTTTTACTTTAATTTTAGCACAGAGTGCCTGCAAGTTTGTGCCTGTCATTTCAAAGATGTACACGTTAAAAATAGGCTTTCCGCAGACCCAGACGGCCGCAGCCTGGTCATAGAGACAGCACCTCCTTCAGCTGGGGTAAAACTCTGAACTCGTGCTATCGAATCCATCAGGAGAAACAACAGGCGCAGAACATGTCATCAAAGCACAGCTAAAGTGAACGCACAATCTTTCACCATTATATTAATGGCTGTGGCTTCAAATATTAAGCGGTTTGCATGCCATTTTCCCTCCTTTTGTTTGACCCCTACCGTCACTTCTTGGCATGTGGATGTAAATGTGAGGTATGGAGATTCATTAAAGACACAGATAGCGATGGGAGGAGGATCACTGCCAACTGACAGGCCGTTCCCTGCTCAGTTTGTTTAAAGGGTTTGTAAAAGCAGCAGCCTTATCTCACCCATACTGACAAAAGCCTGCCCTCTCCCCCCAAATTAAATTGGACCCATAGCGGTGTGATCAAATCAGCTGGCAGGCGGAAAATTCCTGCCGTCAATCACAGAGGTGTCTGATAAGAGGAGGCAAGGAGTCCTGATGTGGAAAGCTGTGGGCTCATTCCACTCCGACACCCGAGTGATAACTCAGAGATGCAGGCACCTCCGTCCTGCACACCTTGCTTCCAGCATCCCGTCACGACCCCCATGCCCTCGGCGCGTCTCTCAGTCACACGCTCACGCGCACCTACAGGAAAACCCGTGGCACCCTCGCGTGGCACAGACATCGCTTTGGTCTTGAAAATCCACACGAACCAGGAGACTCATTTCTGCTCTTTAATCTGATACCTTTTTACACACTTTCATGTTCCCCGTTGAAGCTAGCATCACAGCCTCTAATAGCTCGTCCGCGTTTGATTTTTAATATCTGTGTTTGAGCCTTTGTGATATTTTCTGTAATCTTTCTAAGTCAGAGGTTTTTAATTAATCTGCTGAAAAGAGAAAACAAAGGTCTATTGTTGTGTCATTGTTGGGTATTAAAAAGGCTCTTTTCTTCCTTTGTTTTTTTTGGGTTTCTGTCATCTTGCCCGTCTGTTCTCCCTGTCTTTCGTTTCTTTGCCTTTTCTCTCATCTCTGCCTATTCTTCTCTTCCCATGTGTTATTCCTTTATTACATTTTCCCATTTTTCCCTTGTCTACATCTCTTTCTGTTCTTTGTTCTTTTCTCAGGCTTTGTGAGTTTTGATAACCCATCCAGTGCTCAAGCCGCTATCCAGGCCATGAATGGCTTTCAGATAGGCATGAAGAGGCTGAAGGTGCAGCTAAAGCGGCCAAAGGATGCCAACAGACCTTACTGACTCCTCTGCTGTATACCCAGGTACAGTCACTCTCACAGAACAGATCCAATAATTCCCGACCATGAGATTGCCAGGGTTTACAGCAAAATCTTCAGAATCAGTCAGAGAGAGCGTGACTACTTCATATAAACACACCTACACGTGACATTCAATTCAGATGAAATCAATAATTTTGTGTTGTATGAGGAACATCACCAACGATGTTAGAGAGGCCGATCTCAACCCAGGCAGTTCAATCATGACGCATCGTTTAGATGCTGCCCAACAGTCACGTAATGATGGGAAAGTGCACATTGAGCATCACTTGTTCATAACACGGAGGCGGTATCACAAATTTTTGGTGGGGATGCGCCTATTCTCACCACAGGGTGTCAAACATGGATGTGTTTAAAAGGAATTTTGATGAATAAGCAGTTTTTCATGTCCTAATAACTGCATCTTACCAATACATTATTATTATTATTATTATTATTATTATTATTATTATTATTATTATTATTATAACAAATCAATTTAAAATCTTGTGCATCTCAATAAGATGCTGAGGAGACCTTCTGCATCGGCACTAATGGGATTGAACAAAGTATCCGTTTTCGAAGTGCAGAGTGAAAATGATTTTTTGAAAAACCTCTAAAAGGGCCTCTATAACGAGCATCATTTGGTTATTGAAACATCCACAATTGACTGAAGTCAAAAGCCAAGAGCCTCAGCCCATTTTTCTGTCATGTCATTCTTTGCCCAATAAAAAGGGAAAGCAGTGAGATGCGTTCTAACAAAGTGTGTTACAATAAAGTATATTCAGCATCATTGATCAGAATTTAAAAAAAGCATACAGCAAAAGCCTTTGTTAAAAAGGAAACATCACCTTTAATTGTCTGTGAAGGTTCTCAGTCATCCAGGTCATGGGAATTCTGGTACTTCAATTGTAGCAATTCAAACAGTCCAGTTGCTAAGATTCAACTATCAGAATCACTGGAAATTATGTGTCCAAAATTAGCACATGTACAGATTTTTTTTTTTTTAAGTATTAAAGTGATTTCTCAAATCTACTGGGGAAACAGTGTGAAAAGTTATACTAAAATGTGAAAAGAGCGTTTTCACTTTTGGTGCTAACATCCCCGCGGAGTGAAAATATGATATTGCAGATGGTTTTACCGTGGGCCTGTTAGTTTGCACTTAGCCTTAGCAACATAACATCCTGATCACTCTCCCACAAAAATAAATAAATAAAAAATGCCTCAAACAGAAGCAGGATATGATAACTGAAAGTAGCACTGCTATCAAGCTTGAACATTGAAATTTCTTAGTCTTTAACATTTGAATTAAATGCCAGAAACAGATTTCAAATATAGGGTGAGATGATGCAACAAAGGACTGGGAATATTCTAAAATGTTTTAAGAATTACTACAAAGACGTTTAGGGTTGAAAAGTGATTGGCTATAAGAACATAGCCAAGAAGCTTTCTGGAGTGACGTTTATTTTTATTAAGCTAGCAAATATTGTTACAGTGATTTCCTACGTGAATATAAGCAGTTTTATGTTTGATTCATACGCAAAAAATAAAGAAGCATAAAGGCTTGTTAATGGAAGGTCAGCTAATTTTTGGCAAACCAGTGCCCAACCATGTCATGCACATACATACAGGCACCCTGTGAAAATGTCTATCAAATAGAAACCCCAACAAATGAGATCCCAAACAGTTAAAAGTCAGAATTTCACATCAAAACATTCATGTGACTGCTCATGAAACTGTTGTCGTCAATGCAAATTCAATGGATCTGTGTCTTTTTCTGGGTCACGGAACTGTTTTAGTGACTGGGTGTTTATGAAGAAGGGGAGTGTAATGGACCCCACACCAGATAGTTGTTTGGATAAAGAGAGATTTAATACAAAATACCGCAAAGGCGCTTTATTTCACGTGGCGCCATCCATCCAATAATCTGTACCCATCTGTTACAAAGTGTAGCTGCCAATGTGAAATATAGATGGATGCTCTCTTCACCCAACTGCCGGAGTAACTTTTCATTACAATCACAGAAGCCCGGAGGATTTTCCTCCATAAATAAAAGCATGGTAATATCAATTGTTTGTTTTAGATTGCAGTCTGTTAAGGCCGTGAAAGGAAAGAGGTGTGCAATACAAATGATAGATGTCCCTTTTATCCCCCGTCTGATAGCATTTGAATAGAGTCATGTTCTGCTAATTGAAGAGAAGCTTTCAAAGGAGACACCCTGTGGAGAAAACCAAATGGGCCTGGCTTGATTAAGCACATCAGTGAAGGGAAATATCACGTGATAGTGCTGAGTGACAGGACACTGAGACCTTCTCTGCTTCCGTGCACAGACTTTTCCCTCAGTAACAGCTTTTTTTCAGTTTTTCCACGAGTTTGTAGGTGCGATTGAGGGCTTGAGTTCCTGTCTGTCTGTTACTGTCTTCTTTGTCTAAAGTCAGTTTGGTCCATCTCAGTGTTTTTCTACTCTTACTAAATCACTTCCTTTTGCCAACATACCAAAATCAAGAACATTATTGAATAAGCACAAGTGAGGATACAATAACTGAAGGGTTTAAATCAAGCCCCTGGTTCAGATTATTTTTAACCCTCTCAAGATTCACAATAATCTTGTCTCATTACATGCAAAGCAGGTCTAAATTGGTTCAACTGTTTTCTGGCTTGGAAAATAGGTACAAATTTGAAAAAAAGAGTGTTTTTGCACATTCTCAATGCTTTATACTTAAAAGTTCACATGTAACTTTTCAAATTTCCAAATTCAATCACATTACAGTAATGAAAGTTGAAATGATTTTGTTTTGTGTGGATTCCTTGAATACATAGATAGCTCCTGAGCCCCCCCCCCCCCCCTTTTTTTTTTTTCTCCATAATTCAGACAATTTTGCTTTGAAGTTTGAATTAAAAACATGATCAGACAGCGTTCTGTTCCACTGGTCTCAGGAGCCTTGCTACTTTGAAATTGCATTCTGTGTCTTAAAGATAAACTTAATGCAAAAAGGCTAACCCCGCTGAATGTAGGGCCACCCTCGTAGCAAACAATGGAAGGCAAATCCAATTATTGTAGCCAGGACAAGTTTCTGAAATATGCATTTGTGCCTTCAGGGTTATCAGCGGAGAGCATAAAAACATCAACTGAACTTTGTAACCTGTGAAGGTCTCCGTCCTGAAAGCATTTCAACACGACGTAGAGGAGCGGGGGGAAATACATCACGTGCTGCGTTGAGATTATTTGTCTGCCGTTTCTGTTTGACTTGTCTTTTCTTTGGTTTGTTTCCATGATAATGAACTGTAATAACCTGAGTGTAGAGCCAATTCTGAGAGTATGGAACAAATATGGAGAGGCTGGTTTGAATTATGACTTGGGGAACAGAAAAAAAAAAAAATCCAATTGTTTCTCTCCTTCTTTTGCACCCCAACCTGGCAACCTGACACGGCCAATCACAGTGTGAGATGGCCTTTCTCCGCAATAGCCACTCCCACCCCACACACACCTGTCACGGGGCCAAGTTCCCTCAGCTGTAAGTTGAACCCATGGTGTCATTTTCTTTTGGATGACGTCATGTGGTGGGACTGTGACTACGTTGCATGACGTGGCGTTGACTTATATCTCTAAAGCTCTCATTATTTCTATTCTGCCCTCCTTTACATATATGTATATCTGCTGCTTATTGAATAGTGGCAGTTTGTGCAGTAAAACGACGCCTCTCTTGGCTACCTGTTGTACTGAATGTCAATGACATGCTTACTGGTTGGTTTGATTCTAACTGGAAGTGACGTTAACCCTTGTGCTATCGTCCTGTGTGCCCTTGTGATGTTTTACTTTCTCTTGTGGGGTTCATGTGTATGGATGTAGTGGAGTGTCTATTTCTCTCTTCCTTCGCATTCACATCTGTTAATTTACAGCAGCTGTTTTTTGTTTTGTCCGTCTTTTTTATCTGAATTTTTGTCCAAAACCTATCCAGTATTTATAGGAGTTCATAAACATAGCAAAGATCTGGCCCAGTATTTAAGGAGTCAATTAAATCTCAGTGTTCATGCAGATAGCACAGGCAAATGTTGACACTTCACTCCTTCCGTGGTTCCATCTGCACTGGGAGTACATCTGCAAGATTGTTTTGTTTGTCTAACATGGGAATCATTTCCCATTTATTTATTTATGAGGGCGCAAAAGGGAACATAAAAGCAAAGCTGCTGGCAGCGCTGGAGCCCCAAATGGCCAAAATCTGTCCACCGTAAAACCACACGGTGCACATCAGCATGGGACAGACGGACAGGGTGCACGTGACAGGGTTTCCTTCTGTGAGAACACTCAAAATCTTTCAGTTTAAAGGCAGAAACAGAGTAAATGAATCGCCTAGTCCAGTGTTATTTATCTCAGATTTGCTTCAGAGTTCGTGTGAAATACTCATCATATCTATCAAAATTAAGATACAACACAAGATTTATTTAAAGTCCAATGAAATCATTTTTCTTTACTACAAAAAGCAGCACATGTGTGAAATGCACCTTTTTTCACACAACTGCAGCGAGTTTCCTCTTTGTTGGCGTTACCGTCAGACTCTTTGTGCCGCTTTGACAGTCGTTGAGAAAGGTCCATTTTTAAAAGGGTCTCAGCCTCTCACAAGGATAAACATTTTCCAAGAATAAGATAGATAGATAGATAGATAGATAGATAGATAGATAGATAGATAGATAGATAGATAGATAGATAGATAGATAGATAGATAGATAGATAGATAGATAGATAGATAGATAGATAGATAGATAGATAGAGAGAAAGAGATGGAAAGAGAGAGATGGATATGTCCTCACTTTATAAACAACACTTCACCTACTATGTTTGGGCCTCATGTTGGAAAATCAGATATTATGAAAGTGTATCAGGCTCATTTACAGCAACAGAGAGGATGAACAAAGAGTTTTCACGCGTGTGTTCCTGTCACAAAGTCAGGCCTCTTTCATGTTCACTCCAGGAGAGTGATTTACTGTGATTTTGTAGTCTTTCTTCATCCACATCACAGCTCACAACATATTAGGGCGGATTGGCTGTAAAGTATCTTTTGTATCCAAAGCTCTTAAGCTTGGAAATTGTGGACACGTTTAGCGACAGGGTAGCAATTTAAGTCAACACAGGCACGGCCGACTGAATAGGGTTTTAATTAGAGGCTTTTTGCAGGGGGGGGGGCGGAATTATATTTTCTCTCATATTGGACAAACAACATGGACGTCCCAATCATTCATTGACATTTGATTTTATTTTTTTCGTTTAGTGTAAATTCTACAGTTTCTCTTTCAATAGTCAATAAGATAAATGGCATCCTAGGAAAATTTGGGGGCGCGCATTTCTTTTTCTTTTTTTTCTTTTTCTTGGCAGAGTTTTAATCAGTTTAAAGTAGTTCCACCTTGGATTAGTGCTGTCACAGTATCGGTGTCTGTTCCATATGGTTAAAACACAAATCTCTCACCCCACATTTAGCCCACTTATTTCTGGTTTTGATTGACACACTTTTTTTCCTCTCCCCCGTCTGTTTCTCATGCTGTTGGCTGTGCCTGTCAGTCTGTGTAATCACCAGGAGCCAGCAACCCTGAGCATGTTTGCTGCAGCCTCACTGAATCTGCTCTCTTTTATTCTCCCCTCTTTCTCTTCTCTCTCTCTTCATCACAGGATGAAGGGCCGCAACACCTTATTTCCACAAGTGCAGTAAAAGTACAAAGACTTCTTGCTCTGCTACATATCATGAAGGAAGGGTGGTCCCTTGATCCTGCTGGAAACCCGCTGGAAGATTGGGTGACTCGACGAGGGATCCCAGAGTTGTTTTTATTTTACTTCTTCCTTTCTTTCTTCGCAAATGCCTCTTTTTCCCTGTTTTGCTTTGGCGTCTGTGGAAGAAGAGTTTTTGCAGAGACCAACTTTTTGCTGCTGTTTTTTAGACATGATGGGGAGAAAAAAAAACCTTTATAGACTCATTATGCTCAAAGCATGCATACTGACAGAAGATATACAGTAGATAAACACACACTGATAACAAACCAAACACACACAATTAAGGGCGGTGGGGAAAAAAAGGGGAGGGGGGAACTTTGTACATGTATAAATACGTGCAAATGCCGACTCAAGTACTGAAGCAGACACACTAAACACACAAAACACACACACCAGCCTGCTGCCATTTTGGTTTTTGTGCCTACACAGGTGTGCTCTGTGAAAGGGCAAGCTCTGGATCAAAGAAGAAGAACACGACGACAAAGAGAAAAGGAGAATCCAGGATAATTTACATGCATCATTCCTTAGGAAATAGGGACCAAAGGACTAAACGCTTTTTAAATCAATATAAATATATAAATATATAAATATATATTTAAAAACTCTTACCTTGTAGCTGCAAGTATTAAAAGTTACTCGTAGTCAAAAACAATAATTAAATCAATATCCAGTGGCCTATTGTAAGTAAGAATAAAAGAAAATGGGAATAATGTGTAAACAAAAAAGAGGAAAAAGGAGGGGGGGGACATGGAATTGTAGTATAGACATTTTGCTCTGGATGCTGATTTAGCACCAGATTGTAGGTTAGTCAAGTAGCTTAAAAGAAAAAAATAATGTAGATTTGCTAACTTTGCTGTTGTTAAAAAAAAAATTAGAAAAAAAAATACTTGAAGTTGTTCTGAAAGTGGGGGGGAGGGCAAAAAAGGGTGGGAAGAAACCATTCATCTGCCCCTGTACGCAACAAGTCTCTGTCTCCAGGATGTAGGTTCAGCCACTGGATATCTCACTCATCACAAGTCACCGCACTCTGACGGCAAAGGACAGACTGATCAGGACAAAGGGGGGAGGAAAGAGGATGGGGGAAAATGACTGAACTTTCAAAATGTCTGCGCTGGACAGGGTGCAGATCTTTTTGGCTTCTGACTGGCCTTTGTGTTGAAGCGACAATCCACTGTAAAGACCAAGCAAAATGGACCCGTTCCTTTAGGTTCTACTCCAGATTCCTTTCCTTGTTCCTTTGTATCGTGACAAGGGGTGTGAAATATGAAGCTTCAACTTGTTTAAGAGAAAGGTTCTACAAAGAGACAAAAAGGATGATGCAGCATGGAATCAAGGGGGGGGGGGGGGACAGCTACTGAAACTGCCAGCAGAATGAACAGCATTCAGATGAATCGCTCCTCGTGGCATCAGAATTCTGTCAGAAAACAAAGCAGACCCATTGTAAAGAAACGGGACTTGTACAAGGGACACGCCAAGGATACACGCGTCTGTTGGAGCTGCTGCGAAACTCCAAATGGAGAAAAACTGCCTTTGCAGATGCAAACAAACATTTCTCTGAAGACAAACTCAATTTGTTGTATTGATGGAAAAGGGGCGCAGGCTTTTAGAGCTAATTTAGCTCTGTCAAACATAATGGAAATCCCATTATTAACATGTTCCCTGACATCCATTCTTCATATAATAAATACAGAGCCTATGGAGGAGAGAACTAAAATACGTACATACTTTATCTAAATTAGATTTGGCAGTCTAACTTCAACCATCCTTCAGCTTGCATATATCTCGTGACACCGCCGCCATGGCGAATGGAATCAAGTGCTCCGCTAGTAGCGTGTCTTGATTTAGAGGCCTCTAGCCTTTATTTTGACTCTTCTACAACCTGAGACATAGGCTGCTCTTAAAAAAAGGATCGATATGTTTGGAATGAGTCTGGGGGGGGGGGAATCTGCTTCCGGCACTCTGAACACTTCCCAATTTTCTCTGTTGAAAACCAGCTTACATCCGTACACCAGCTCTTTGAGCACTGACAGCTGGTATTGAGAGGCATGGCTAGGCAAGAAGGAGAGGGGGGAGGTGAAGTGAGGAAGGCAACATCCAAATAAGATGTTGACTTCCTTTAAACTGATGCTTCAACGACAAAACCTAATGACTTCATCTGTGGAAAAAAAACAGCTTCAAAATGGTTCGTTTTGTTGATTGGAATCTTGACAACCAATTATTCTATGCCAATGAGACTCTTTTTAGTCCCATTCTTTTTTCTTTTTTTTTGGAGTTGTGCTTTTGTTCATTAAATAAGAAGGTCTTGATTTGGGCTGTCAGCCCCTCCCTCCATCCCCTTTTCCAGAGGTCAACCATGCCTTTCCAAAGCCCAGCAATTCAAAGGCTCTCCCCTAGGAACGCCATTTTCAAACCTGGTTAATGTCTGTGCTCACTACCCTTCAATTATCTCCTGCACCGTATTAGACATGCTATTTCACCTTTCCCGCTAATCATGCTGAAATCGCCAGCCTCTATACATTAGCAGCAACCAAGTGAAAAATCACTGCGATAATCACTTGGACCAAACGATGGGAGAGATGGTCCCCTGCATGCACATGGGTGACAGAAGGAAGATTAGAGAGAATTATGTTTGTGCCGATACTCCCTGGCAAGGCTGTCGACAGATGACCTGGCACCAATAATGCTGCAAAATTTACTCGAAGACGCGAAGACGGTGAGGGGTGGAATGTTTTTAATATTAGGTGTTTCATTTTGCAAACTAATTTCACAGACAGAGGCGGACAAGATGACATTGAGGAAACCTTTTTTTTTTTTTCCCATTAGCATAAACATTGCAACAAATGTTGCTCAAAAGTGGGTTGATGCCCATTCATTTCGCTGGTAATGACGGAAATCTTGAGAAACATCTGGTGCGGGTTGTAGTGTTACTGTGCTTCTTTTCGACTATCTCCACAGAGGTCTTTTTTTTAATCTATATTATCTATTGCTTGCTCCTGCTTTATTTAACTGACTTGAATCCCTGCTGGGACACCTGTAAAGCACAGTATTGGTCGAAGCTAAAGGATTTTTGCGAAGCACAGTAGGTCGTCGCATTCAAAATTCAACCCTTCAATAGGACAGCTTGACTAATAACCGTCACATTGAAATCCAATTCACTTGTTTCTTCCACGTAATTCAGAGTAATTCTTGTGAATTAAAAGACAAAGCTATGTTCTGCAACCATTTCTGTTTATTATCTATGTGTGCAAGGCTGAAAGAATCAATTGGCAATCAAACGTTCCACGAGCAGCTCATATCCAGTCTTTGTTT
Organism: Takifugu rubripes; assembly: GCF_901000725.2. Lineage (NCBI taxonomy): Eukaryota > Metazoa > Chordata > Actinopteri > Tetraodontiformes > Tetraodontidae > Takifugu > Takifugu rubripes. The sequence goes on along the minus strand of NC_042297.1, from coordinate 9,178,554 downwards.
CTCTCAACGTTATGTTTGCAAGAGATTCTGTTCAACAGAACGTGGAGCTCACATTTCTGCTCCAGCAGTTTCCGGCGCCTGGTAGCAGATGCTGTACCAGTTCCCAGTGTTAATGATACCGTAGGTTAAGTCCCCAGTGAGCCCGGAGCCAGCCTAGCCTACCATCCTGCTAACTGCATGAAAAGTAGTCTTCATTTAGCGTCGTTGTTCATCCAGGGTTAAATTAGTCAACGTGAAATCGCCATTCAGGCTCTGCTCTTCTTATTACACTTTGAAGACAATATTATTGATGTAACAGCCCTACTACCAGAAATAGCTCTGAAATACACTCCCAAATGTCCAAGAAAAGTATTTTTTCCCATTTTTGTCTGTCCATTTTTTCATTCACTGACAGGGCTTCCTCCTTTCCTCCTCCCTGATTCCACGGAGGAGGGTTTAGGCCATGGGCCATTCTACAAAAGCCGCTATACACAAAACGGCTCGCTTCCATTCGGAGATCACAAACTTGTCCTCTCCTCTCCACACCACCTTAATGTGGCAGTATCCATCTTGCAATCACTCTCCATCTAATGCCACTTACACCTGAGCTTTATAAGAGGAACTCAAAGGTAGACGGCACTGCACTGATGTTAGGAAATTTGAATCCCAGGTAACCTAGAGTATTTGGCAGAGTTCACATTGATTGGACAATGCTAGCAAGCAGCCTTTGAACCCCTACTTTATCCAACTGTGTGCATGATGCACAATCGATCGAGGGGTTCTCAGACTGTTGCAAACATCAAAATATTATATGTAAACAATATATAAGGTTCACCTCAGCTGTATACCTGTGCCAAGCTGCAATACCTCTAGACAGCAAAGCCACATCCAATGTCAAAGAGGTGAGAATGTTTCATCATCAAAGTTAGCTTTTACAAAGAACCCTTTGGGTTTGCCTCATTGATAAATTAATCTGAAATATAAATGAAGCCCTCAGCCACATTTTAGCTCGAAGAGCAATTACAAATTAACTTACAGTGATTGTCGCGTAGCTGCCAAATGCTACATTGCATTCGTACTAATTCACCATGGTTGCAATGTAATTTGGGAAAAACAAATTAAAATGAACCGAAGGCAATGACACAAGCAAATTTACCAGGCTAAGACAATAAATTTAGCACCATCATTATGTGTCAACTATGTGTGTTTTCTGCCACTGATTTATGAACCCTGAACCTAACACGAAAGCAGAGGCACAAACACAGCAGCCTGGTTCTTGTATGACCACGGCACTGGTCAGAGGTGTGTCCTGCTGAGGAACATCTAGGGCCACGCAGAAACTATTGGAGGATGCCTATGTGTGTCCACACCCCTGGGTGCTAAACACCATCCTAAAATAGCAGTGATTGTCAAGAAAAGGAAGTAAAACCTAATTGACTGAATGTGGGGAGATAATTAAAGGAACCTGTTGGACAGGAAGCGAGAAATTAATGCTTCTCTTTAATAGCTGCTTTAGGAGTGTCTCTGTCATCTCACTTTTGGACAGAAAGGCATTTTTTTTCCTTTTGGAAATGGGATTTTACATGCTAAGAGGTGGAAGTGAAAGTAGGCATTCTGTGGCGGGGGGGCTGTGTGCTAAACTGAAACTCCACAAAATCGCTCCCAAATGCTCAGGGCATCAGACACTATGATGTCATGATTAGTGGAGAGGTTCAGAGCCTTGCCTTACCCCTGACACCGAGGGAGGTCAAACAGAATCACAAATATGAGGTCGGTTTTCATCCCGCCGCGGGGAGTGCTGCGATAGCTAGATCTGATGAACGGCGAGTTCAATGTCACCCGATTTCAATAGCAGCGAGCAAACATCATCACCCAATCGCAGCAGGTGCGCGATGACAAACATGGCTGACAGTAACAAAGGAGAGGAGAAGGATTTGTGTTTTAATGTAAATAGCCTATAAATACAAACAGAAAGGAGGGTTGTATATGTCAAGAAGCCCAACTCTGTGGGACACTGATGTCACTATAAAATGTATCCACAGCAGTGCAGGGATCTCTGAGAGCATCTGTCCTGAACATACATCCTACAACAGGAAGGACTGGACCAGGGCTTAGAGAGCGCCTGACATAGTGTTGAATCTCAACACAGTCCCAGAGTGAGCTATAAACCTATAAAGAGTCTGTGTACACTGACGTGAGTTTTCTGATTGCGAAGGATCGCCTGTGTGGTCACTTGATTAGTCCAACTGGGGGAGATGAACAGTGTGGCAGTCCAGTTCACCCATCTGCATGCTTACCCTTTTGACAGGGTTACAAAAAAGAAGAAGAAAAAAAAAACGGCCATAAGGGCACGTTGAATTCTTTAGATATGTTTGAACTGCTCATCGTTTTATAGTTTTACAAGATGAGCGTCCAGATGACAAACATGTACATAAATCCTGATCTAACAGTCATGACCAAAACCACACATATGTGGGAAAAGACCAAGACTGGAGAAATGTGGCAACCAAGTGAGCAATTAGAGCCGATTCCAGCAGAAATCTCCCTGCTTGATTTACCAAATGTGGCTCTGATCTCCAGACCACACAGCTGCGTGACACTTGTACATACAATATAGCTTATTTTTCAATTCTGTTCAACATTCTTTACAGGCCGTTCAACGCATCATATTCAAAAATGAAAAAAAAGAAAGAAAAAACACTGAAAGAATAAGAAATATATTTCAGCAAAACTAAGAGAACGATCCTATAAGATAATCTATCAAAGCAGAGGATAAAATGTTTTTATTTCTTGTATAGTGAAGCACTGGTGGGGGAAAAAAAGGGATTTTTATACTCATGTTGGAGATTCGTTCTTTTCTTTCTCGTTTTTTTTTACCTGCTGAAGCTGGGATAGACCCATTGTCACAAAGTTGATTTATACACACTTTGATCACATTCCTTTTGGTTTTTTGGGTGTTTTTTTTTCACCACACAATCCCTGAATGAAATCCCTCGTGAGTGTCCAAGTTCAAAGAGAATCTGCTCATTGGAAGTCTGAACTGTAAAAGAATGATTTCTTGTACTGGTCCTGTGTATTTAGAAATATTAAACCACTGAATAGTTGAGTCCAGATGAATCAACCTTGCATGTTCATTAAAGAATCTCATCTGAGGCCTTTTTGTTTAAAAAAAAAAAAAAAAAAGCAAAAATTGTAACTTTTCAAAAGCGCAAACGTTTCATACATATGCTGTTACATCTTTGCTACACCTGAGTTTTATTTCTTCTTATGAACTTTTCAATGTCAATGCCATCGCTTTGAGTTGTTGCTTTTCCTATTTTTTTGGAGGGTTGGTGGTAATCACAGACATATCTGTTTATCAATCATCTCTTCTCGAGCCTGAAGTTGATCTCACTGCTCTTTTAGACTTGATCTAATGTGACTCCGTCTACTGATGACCCTCTTCAGCCATTGATATTGTCACCCTGCTTTCCTCCAGTCAGGTTGATTTGTCCATGTGAGGAGGGAAACTGCCTTAAATCATGTCTGTTCTCTCTGACAGTGCGGCCTGTGGACCGTGTCCAGACACGGTCTGACCTGGGGATGTTCCAACTGCGAAAAAAAAATATATATATCAAAAAGTCAGAAATCTGTGGTAAAGAAAATTGCATCGGTGGAGTCAGTTTTGCCTCGAGCTCATTCTGTCACAAGAATGTGGTCGCCCGCCTCCATTTCCACTGGTTAAAAGGACCAAAATGTAAACTGACTCAGATTATTGAGGCGTTTGCTCTAATCAAGCATTCAATGAGAGCCTTTAAAGAATCCACTTTAAGTCATTGATCATTTGCACTGTGGACAATAGATCTTTATATTCCCAGCTTCAATATCGGGTTTGATCCTCTTCGTTTGTGCTCGCCCCAAATCCATTTACATTATCATACATTTGGGATTTTACAGTCACAAATTTGAACATACTATGTCTACTTTTCTTTTTTTCTTTTTTAAACAGAGATGTAACTTAAATAAGCATAAGGGTTGGGTCCCTTCCCCTGATTTGGGGTGATTATCTCCCATAGTGCTCCTGAACTCTGTAGTTCTCTAGTTCATTATATTCTGCTTAGACTAAAATAAAGCACAGTCCTGTAGAAGATCACGCCTGCTTTGTCCTTTTTACCTATTCACATAACTTGATTAGATAATTCCTGAAGGTTTGGAACTATCACGGTTCGATGCATGACCCCGTACGCGGGGTGTGAAGTGTTCGGTGTCCTCTTGTCGCTCGGATTGTGGAGAGAATGCATTTACGACATACCATCGTATTAATTGAGCTAACAGCGCTAACCATATCCGAATACCAAATTAGATGAGACGGTTAGTAGAAAATCATTTAAAAAGGGCGAATAATGCATAATAAATGGAAGGGAGATTGGAAGAGGGTGCGGAATAAATTGAGAATTGATTAAAGGGAAATGGATATACGGCTCTTGTCTCGTGGAGGTGTTACAGATGAAACAAAAATCAGGTTCAGCCAGTGCTGCTAGTTGTGGTTTCTGTCTAAGGAGCAGAAGTTTCAACCTATTAATCATAGATTTTCCTTCCTTCTTTATTTTATTGACAGAGATATTAGAGCAGGTAAGGTTGGGGCACATTGAGGCCTGAGGTCAGTGTTTCTAGTCCCACAGTCTCCTCCTCCCTCATTAAACCCCCCCTAAAAACATTTCAGTGAGATACGCAAACAGTCTTCAACTGCAACAAAACACAGATGCACATTTTTCAACTGTCAATCACCATAAAACAAAAACCTCAGAAGCAACCGACAGTAATGGTTGCCCAGGTCAACCGTGACATCACAGGGAGCCAAATCATCCCTGGACACCGCGCATCATTTTTGGTTTATGGTTCCCACTGGTGCACCTGTGTAGTCATGGCGCGAAAGCAGATTTATGGTTGCTAAAGTTGCAAGTGATGAAAAAAAAACAAAAAACAACAAGAAGAAGCCGGTCAGGCTCCTGCCTCTTGGCCATTCACATGCTGACTGCTGTGCCGTTTCTCCGGGGACTCTTTCTCATTGTGCGACAGACAATCCATGATTCCACATGACAAACTGGATTGTTCCTCGAGTGAGTCCTGCTGAATTATTTTGGTCCTTTCGATTGCATCTCCTGCCCCTGAGATTTTCCTCTACTGTTGCCTTTGAGCCATAAGCCTCGATAGCCACCACCGTCGATACTCAATCTGTTCCGTAACCCCTAAAGCTAATGAAATGTGCTAACAGGGGGCTGTTTGTTTGTCTCCAAGAGGGGGGCACAGAAAAGAAAATGAAACTGCAAGACTCTTTTGACGCTTCCATTTTTTCAATGTTTTGGAATGAGGGATAATCATGAAGTATGGATCGGATGAAGGAAAGCTATTACAGTTTGTTGTCTTCATCCTGATTTGAGTTGTTAAAAAAGGTCAGTTTTTCCACCATTGCTCCTTGCAGTCCCTGGGCTTATCCTTGATTTTCTCTCCTGTCAATATATTTATTAAGAAAAGGAGAAGAACTTTCAAGCTTTTATCCCTCCAGATCTTCAGCGTAAATCTGAAAAACACACAATCTCCTGCGCCACTGGAGTGTCTTGTGTGTATTAACATTATTGATGATGTTGATTGCTCTCACGAAGCTCAAATATCGCAGCCGACGACAGCGGCGAGAAAAGCAGAGTTTCTGGAAATCTAGCTCAATCCTTCAGAGGCCTCAAGCTCTCAAACTGTACCAATGCTGATCTTAACGTGCAAATGGGAGAAGTTGTTTGAGGTAGAGTTAATGTTGGATACGGAATTCAACAGTTACACTGGAAGAACCTTTTAACCTCCAGGTAAAAACAAACTATAAAACATGCAACATCACCATTATATAAACACCAATTACAGACAATATAAAAGAAATATATACACCTTGGACTATGTCTGTCAAGCTATTAAATTCATGCCATGTGGCTCATTAGGCATGTACAACGCCGTAGCTTTGTGTTCTAGGTCTAAACTACATAAATATTTACACCGCTGACTTACCACTTGTCACTTACTGTGCATTTAGCTTTTGACTTTTATGGTCCATTAATATATCAATGCATCCATTAAAGACACCCGGGCAGGAGTTAGGAGTTTCTGCACACTCCAATGGACCTGTCAGGGTGTTCTTTAATGGGAACCATGTTGCAAACAGTCGACATAAGCTACAGCGTAATGTGCTGTCAACAGTCTTTAAAATGCAGATTTGCTCAGAGGGGAAGTTTATGAATCTGGGCTATTACTTCTTTTGAAAAGTATGGTTGAAAAAGGTTCTGTCATTTAAAGAGGCCTTGAAAGGATTCGACAATGTGAAATGATTTATTTACATCCCTGTTCATATGCAGATTACTAAATAACAAAAGAATATAACTAAACAGTGTGTGTAAAGAAGACCTCGGTAAGCAGAGCGCGCAATCTCTTTGATCCTATTATGTATTACAAAAGCTTAATCAATATCTAATCAAGGGGAATACAGCATGCCATGTCTTACAGAGCTCTTTGCTGTCAGAGGTGAGGTTGCCATGGTGACTGGACAGGTGTAGTTATCTTAGGCTGCAGTGGTATTGATGGAAATTAAGAAGCATTGATGAAACTTGAAGATGCTCAGATTGAAACGAGAGATAAATAAGGAGAGGGATACAGCAGGACACATGGAGGGAGGAGGGAGGAACAAAAGACAACTAGGTTGGAGACACAGACAGGTGAACCAGGGATGTGTCTCACTGCTTTTTTCCTCCAACAGAAGGAAGGCACTCGCTACGATCTCCACATCTCAGACAAGAAAAGAGGACAACAGGAGAGTGGCGGTAAATGAAATGAAATGAAAAACACATTTCGAAATGATGGCAGTAGCTCTAAATTCATCAGCCTCTCCCAGAATATTCAGTCATAGAGCAGATTGTTCCATATTTAACTCTTTCCCCGAATTTCATCAATTAAAGAGAATACCAACTCTCACATTATGGATTCCTTCTTTTCTGTCTTGTTTAGATCATCCACATGACAGTGAAAATATATACAAAAAGAAAGTACGCGACAGGCAGCAGCCTGCAAACCGTCTGAGTCACAGTCGACTGGGGCACGCTGACGATGATGTCACCAGGGTGCACAGACTGCGCTCCAGAAGGAGACTTGTGGAGCGGCACGTTAGGGCGCTGTGTGCTGCTCAACCTTCCACTCACCCGAGCAGCTGGGAGTGCGGCTAACTCTGTCCTGTCCGTCCTGGCCCGTGGTTCTACTGGCTACCAGGGAGGGCTGTCTGTCAACACCTGATTAACACTTAAGATAATAGGTCATTAAAGTTCCCCTTCAATCAATGAGACCAAGCGGGTAATCAAGGACGAAAGTGAATGAAGCAAAACCAGCGTGGAGTCCCCGTGGGAGCAGACAGCCTCTAATCAGGATTTGAAAGAGTTCTGCTTTCATCTGCGAACGTTGACGTTGTCAAACTGTCACGGCTGATATTTCGCAACTGCAACTTCTGCCTTCTTGCTCCCGCTGGAGCCGCGACGGTGTTTCATGGGCGGTTCTGCTCGTTTTCATAAAAAGATGAGGATTAAAAGCAATTCCTCCTTCATCAACGGCCGTTTTGGGGCCAATTTTCCCTTCATCAAAAGTAGCGTAACCTCACTCCACTTGTCCAATGCCGGGCGACAGGATGCCCGCTCCCCCGCCCCCTGGTTGCTCTGATGAATTAGCTCTGGCCTTTGTTTAAATCTCTCTTGGTATTTGCCAGGTCAATGTTGTTTAACCTGCCACCTTTCAGCTGTGAAATTTCATCCCTTTTCATAAATCACACTGAAGTGTCATTACTTTCTGATTACTGACTTAATCACATAAAATACACAATTAATGCTCCTTCTAAGCCTCCCAGTTGCCACACATGAACAGTTACCCACATCTGAAACATGACAGGCATATGAGTGTTTATGGATAATGGCATAGCCTGTTTTTATCACAGGCTTTATTCACTCATTGTGTATTACTGAATGTCGTAAGCGAGAGTGTGTGTCCTTGTGTTTGCCACTTATTAAGTACCAAAATACTAAATTTACTAGCAAAGTGAGAACGTTTATGGGAAGTGGGGCCATTTTGGCTGGTCCCCATAACTTCAAAGGCCTGTTTGTGGATTACATTTTGTTTTTTGATGCAGGTTGGATTTGGGTTTTGGTTCTGGTTGGGGGTTACTTTAGGGTTAAGTTAGGGAGCTGGGTAATGTGGTATGTCTACAAAGGTCCTCACAAAGAAAGGTGTGTGTGTGTGTGTGTGTGTGGTGTGTGGCCATTAGCAGCTGACAGTTGAGCTGAGCTAAAGCGAAGGCATGAGAGCTGGTGACGATTTGGGGGGGGGGGGGGGGGGTTGGGACACAGGGATCAAGCATTATCTTCAAAAACAACTGCAGTGCTCCCCACAGTGGGCTCACAGCTTCCTCCAGTCAGGCTGTTGGTTTGTTTGCTCATGTGGTGTGTCAGCGTCAATGGTTCCTCGTTTCTGAATCGATGCGCTTTTCAGGTCCAATTATTCGGAGGGGAAAGCGATAAGGGACAGACAAAGGGAGGGCATTTAAGAACAGAAAAGTGAACAGATCAGGTGTTGTTTTTTTATTCTGATTCATGTGTTCATGAATGTGAGAACATCATCAATGAGACTGAATAAGAAAAACCCCCAGAAAAAAACCCTCCTCCATCGGCTCATTTGAAAGAAAAAGAAGACCCGGTCCTCCAAATAACTCAAGTGTCGTTTGCACTTGTAGGAAGTAGCAGGAATCATGCCACATGGATCATAAAAACCCATCGCTGTGGGGAAGTGTGTCTTATCCTGTTCTGAGAGAAGCTCTGGTAAGGAGACGTCGCGGCTATCTTGCTAATAGAGCTGCGAGGGGAGAATGATGCAACTCGGAGGCAATACTTTAATTTGCCCTTGGTTTCGCAGGCACGTCTAGGAACAGTCACTACGTCCCAACTCTGATTGGCCCGCTTACCTTAAGACACGGGCCAACCGCTAGCCTCCGAGGTATGAGGTAGTCGGATTTAGCGAGTGTTCTATTTTGTTTTGCTGTGTTCCCTTTCAGCCTGGGGAGGGCAAACGGGGTGGATGTAATCACTGCGGTCGTAGGTGGAGCAGCAGCTCAGGGTGGGTTTGTGATGTTTCACTTTCCCATTATTTTAAAATATTTAAACTTCATTCCTATCAAAGGATGTTTGCAGTTCAGGCCACAATGTCCAGAAAGCTAGTTGTTTCTTAGCAACCTGTGCAGCAACTGCGGAAGATCACAGAAGCTACTTATTAACCTGTTGCTATGACTACAGTGGTAGGCGATAACTCAGAAAATGCTTTAACCCTTTCTTTCGACGCTGCCTCCCCCCGATCTGCAGATAGACAGATAATGTTCAGAACGTTTGGCTGAGAGAGGAACTGAAGCCGGACCCTTCCTGCGTTTATCTGATTTAATCCCCCTTTTTTCTCTGTGTGACTGTGTTTGTGTGTGTCTGTGTGTTACAACAAATTTTTTCTTTCCAAACTAAAGAAAGTCAGACCCTCTGCGTGATCTCAGGGAAAGTGTGAGACACACGTTCCTCCTTTTGTTCCTTTCCTTTAACGCATGCGAACGCATGAGAGGAGCGAGGGCAGATGTTTCTATTTCTTTTCTTCCTGTACCTACAGCTCCAAACTGGAACGCTGAGTGGCAACAAGCACTCCCTGCACGCAGGCTGGAGCAGCAGTGTAAACTGATTTGAATTGATGTTATTCCAGGAGAAATCAATGCATTTTTTAACAGCTGCAATTACGCCCCTCACGTCAATTCATCAAGAGATTTGCATGAGGTAATTGTCGGCGCCACGTCTACTGATGCATTTTTATTACGTTTCAATTAGGACTTGAATCCAATTAGGAAAGTCATTCCAATCAACCAACAGGGGTCTCTCCTCAAAGCCGCGTCTGCATTATGAATTCGTTGCAGAGTTCAAGGACAGAGCCTGTGAAATCCGAGATTTAATCGGAATATTCCTGCACAAAATGTCTTTTTACACAATAGAAAAACCAACATTTGAGCAGCTAATTGGTCTCTTTCTGCCCATTAAAACTTACAGATATTGTTTACCCACACCCCCTTCCCCAAATCAGATGCTTGAAATAAATAAACATCACAAACAAAAGGGCAATAAATGAATTTCTCGTTGTGCATTTGTTCTGTTTGGCTTGGATTTTCTTTTTTTCTTTTTTTTTTTTGGGCGGGGGGGGGTTGCATCATTGTATCAAGGCAATCCAACAAGGCAGCTAACAAACTGAGATTCCAAACTTATTAACTTTCATGAATAATAACTCACTAGAATGTGTGAGGGCGTCTTCCGAGCATTATGGGAGCTATACTCTGATCGGAAAATGAAGGATTTAGTTCAACTCATGTGTGTAAAATGTAACCAAAGCAACGCTGTCAGTCAGACGTATGTAGGCGGTTTTTCAGAACGTAAAGAACCGCTTGTAAATGCTCTCAACTGCACCTTCAGATGAGGTCAAAGGCTCAACCTTAGACTAACCCTCATTTTTTCCTGCTTCCCATGATGAAACACACACATAATACTCCAAACTATAAGAAATGCTTGTTCGAATGATCTTATCTTTCTCAGATGTGATGGGCATCAGAGCCCAGTGCTCCCTACATTACTTCATATCCACATCCCAGCCTTTGACACCCTCTTCTCATTGCTCCATCGTCATGCAAACATCTTTAATCCAACTTAAATTTGTGAATACCTGTCCAAACAAACAAGAGAGGCAGGAGTGAGGTCAGTACATGGAAATAGTTTGCAGAAGTGTTCTGAATTGGGAGATTTTTAGAAATATAGATTATAGCTGTTTGCATGACGACACACACACACACACACACACACACACACACACGACACCAGTAAGCATTGGTGTGCACGGTGCTACTGCCCCCTAGGGGTGAGTCAGTGGAACAGCAGCTGTAATAGCGGCAGGCTGCGCCTTTAACTTCAGCACCAGACACTTGTTCTCCGGCACAAGAAGCAAGTATTCCTCTGGGATTTCTATCATCACTGTACTAATCAGATGCACCATTAAGATTAAAAAAAATACAGCTTGTGGAGCTCAGGTGCTTCTATTGTAAATGCAATATGTCTGTGTGGGTGTTCTGTGTATCAGAGGTACAAAAGGTCAAAACTATTATTATTGCATTGTAAAATCTCCACTTAATCACAGTGTTGAGCAGGATATTCACCACAGTGTGACTAATGCAGTAAAAGCACAGTGAAACCAGCCAAACTATCCACGCAGACGTGGATAGTTGTGACGAAGACCAAGTGAAGAAACTTTAGAACGGTTGTTCTAGTTCCTCTTTATCAGCCCTCATTTTCAAACACACTTTTCTTCAGTGCTTAACAGGAAACGGGCCGTAATAACCAATGCATACATAACAACAGGGTTTTCCTTTTTCCTCCCATCACTCTGCCACAGACAGAAGCAGACGTATAAAAACAGACAGAGATGCACTAAAATTGAGGCGCAGAAGATGGTGGTGAAGAGATTGCCCACTTAGGCTGTTACATTATCTTTTTTGTGTGTTCACTTTTTATTCCCTGTTCACTTGCTGCCTTTGCGCTTTCTTTCAGCCTTTTTTCAGGTGTGCACATCTATTTCCTGTCCTCCGTGTCCTGTCTCTTGTCATCCTTTCACCCGTCCCTCATCTCTCTGCCATCATCAAGGACCCGGCAGAGACAAAGGTCTGTATCTCGGCAACGCACCTAGCAACCGCTCCTCGTAACTATGGATTATAACCTGTTGCCAAGGGAGACAGAGATGGAAGATTGATTTTTTTTTTTCTTTCTAAATTTGATCCATGAATAAACAAAGCTTTGAGACTGGGCAGATAAACATTTATGAATAGTAACTGCACAATTTCAATTCCCAGACCTTTAAAGATGACAACAAAAGCCGGTTTGTCCTTATTGTATCTGCATTTTATAACATACTCTACAGGGGAATCTGCTGTTAAATAAGAATTATGGGATGATTCATAATTTTATTGTGCTATAAAATATTCTTTAAATAGGGTAAATAAATACTTGAGTGGAAGAAACCAAACTAATCACCCAATTCAGATTCACTGATTGGTTTTAAGATAAATACCTGAAAATAGAAGTCATGACATTTAATTCATTTAAATTTTTCATTATGTACAATATTTCAGTATATTAACTTTTTGTATTAAATCATTGCTGTGCTCATATTACTGAGGATATTTATCTTAACATGTTTTGGGTTTTGTCACATTATTTTCAACCAGACCATAATTGAATCATTGTTATTTAAATGACATTTTGCTTTTTTTAAATAAAACATGGAAAATGTTAAGATGTCACTGATTTAGTAATCAGCGAATGTAGCTCAGCTCCGAAAGAACAATAAACAATAAAAGGACACACACACACACACAAACACAAACACACACTCCAAAAACGGTGCAACAGTTTGTTTCCTCTGCCTTTTTCGGTGCTCCTCGTCCATTCTCTCAATCACCCACTCTCTGGTGAGTGTTTTTACATGGCCACACCAACTCGTCATTAAACTAACCTGCTATTTTCCATCACCTCTGAGATAAATTGCCACACTCTGCCTGGCATCCTGTGGACCAGCTTGTGGATATTAAAGCCCCAAATTCATCTGCTCTCACCTCTCCGGGTGCTTGTAAGTGCACTAATGATAGCCTGCCACCAGAAAGCTGGTGGAATGGAGCTGTAATGTCCTTGGAAAGTGCAGGCTGGTGTGCACGCTGTGGAGAGCAACCAGCTCAGTGCCAGGCATCCTCGCCTCCTGTATCCTCCAGCCTCAGTGTTAATGGACGGATCCTAGCTTGAACCCTGATTGCTGGATGCTTATGATGGGGCCTGCATCTGACAGAGGTCTGCACCATTAGCACACAGTTATGCACTAGAGCATGCACACACACACACACACACACACACACACACACACACACACACACACACACACACACACACACGCACACACAGCAGTATCATTGCTACATCTTCTCAGTTATGAAGAAATAAAGGAAACACATCTGTTTCATGTACCAGCACCAGTTTTCTTTAAAACTATGTATATCCATGTATTGTTCTTAGGATCAGTTTTGCCATTTGTTCTAAAAATCAAAACAATAACAATTGAATCATATATTTCTCCCATTCAAGTGCCAGTTTTACCTACGATCACTTATAATTCCTCCTTTTGACCAACAATGATGGTAGATATCTACAAAATGTTCAGTAAACGCCTGCTCATTTTATATAGCTTGATTTTTTTAAATACTTGTGTTTTCTGCCAGTACAATTTTGAATTGAATATATCTGAAGTGAGAAAAAATAGATAAAAAAGTTATGTGACTTAGCACCACCTTGTGGCCAATTCTCTAATACCCAATTTTGTTAGTATTTTTCCAAGATTTATTATTTTTAGCAGTAGTAGCAGCAAATGAAGCAGTAGTAATAAAGTGATGAATTATGACATTTGTGTCATGTTTTTGGTTCCGTTTCTTATATTTTCTGTTATTCAATATGAGATATAAACGTTGATTAAAACAAAAATTATTGGCATGAGTAGACAAGTCTAAGCCATTAAAATTATCAAAATTAATTCATCTTCTGTTAACTATGAATTGTTTCTAATTGGGGTCAAAAGTGGCGCTGGAGTCCATCCCACTGGTCTTTAGGAGAGAAGCTAGGCTACAGACAGACAACAGGTCACCTGTTTGCAAAATACTTCTGGGGGGAGAAGAACCAAAGCCCAATTAGTAAAACTCACACAAACACAAATTGTGTATTACTGTATTTTATGAATAAATGCACTGTTCTGCTGTTTTGAATGTCTTTCTAGCCTAAACACACACACACACACACACACACGCACACGCACACACACACACACACACACTTCTTAGCAAGAGGGACACCCAACTATAATGCGATATGTGTCTCGACCACTAGAGGGCAGAAATGATCTACGCAGAGTATAAAACAATACCATAATAAACTGCAGCAGACGCCCACCTGGGAACAAAGGATTAGCTGTTGGCCCGGCACAATAAAAAAGACAGTTGTATGTAAATGTCGTAAATCCACTGTGGAAAAAGAGGGTTATGCCAGTTTAATTTCATACACGGTCAACCCACCAGAAGACAACCTCAAGCCAGGAAGCATGGTTGAATAGTCTTATAGTTCTGCTGGGGAATTAAAAAAAAAAAAAGAAAATTCAAACTTATGTTTGTCTTTGAATGCTTTCTTCAACAGTTTTCATGGGGCATGTTTGTTTGGCTTTATCTCTTAGCAGTTTTGGCATGTGGATTCCTTCTGTTCTGTCGATAAATGCTGTTACCAATAATAATGATTATAACAACAATAATAACAGTGTCCAGGTTAATTGTTGATGAGAGTAAATAGGGACATCATTAAACTGAAACATTTAAATTTCCACCAGATGGGGGTGTGGTGGACAGTAACTGCTTTATGAGCTGTTAATTGATCGATAACGTGAAGTAAAGCTCGTCATTGTTGCAGGACAGATGGACCGGAAAGAAGAACCAAAAGACACATCTTTGGCTGAAACATTAACCTGCAACATTGCCGTGAAAATGTAACTGCAGATATGCTAATGCTGTATCATTTATCAATTAAATTTAATTGTCTTTATTAAAAGAAAAATCAAAACCTATTTCCCTACCTTGTGCAAAAAAAAAATCCAATTTACTCTCCTTTTCAAAGCCATATAACATTTATGCTACTTTAGCTGCCTGCAGACTTGCTGCGCAGACATAATTCTCCCGAAAGGACGTGTTTGTGGAGGCAGAATAGCTGCAGTCATCCCAGAGACCTGCTGGCTGGACTAGGACAGTTGAGGCTGAAGTAAGAAAATGTCACCAACTGCTTTTGCCGCCATGTGGAACTTTGTTGCCAGTTCATCTTATTGCATCTAAGCTCCCTCACTGTCACGGTGTGATTCTTTTTTCTTTTTTTTTACCGGTTCTTTGTTTCATTTGTGTTTGATGTGGGTTTAAGTGTTTTTTTCCCCCCTGGGTTTAAGTTTCTAGCTGATCCCCTTGTGTTTTTTAGCATAGTTTCTGTCCTATTTTATTTTAAAGGTCTCTATCCCCCCTGTGTTGTCCTCATGTACATCTTCTGTTTCCCTTTAATAAAAGGTATCTTCCTCCTTGCATGTTTACCTCGATCATTTTCAGTGTCCTACATTTCTCTTTTTGAACCTTAAGTCATGATCTAAGAAGAAAAGAACATCCTCCTATTCAAAATAAGAGTACATGTACAGTGCTGACATTTCTTTTTTTTTTTTGGTGGATGTGCTGCACAAATGAAACTAATTTGATTTCCAAGATTAAAGGTCGACACTGGATTACGTGGGTTGTATCTCTCCTCGCGATGCGGCGCTGTTAAAGTGCGGTATGCTCACACTTCGGAGGAGGGTAATACGTTGACATGATACATGCTCTGATGTTCCGAAAATGTGGAGTAAGTGGTGCTGAACGAGACTGGCTCTGGCTGACAACCAGGTGGACGGGTCCCCCACCTCATTCTCCCCGTCTTTCATTTGAATAATGCATGCTAATTACCTACTTGCCAAGAAAAGAACTGTCAGCCCACAGGCCCCAAAAGATATACAAGCACACGTGCAGACGTGCATTAGCATGGGCACTCAGTGGCACACACGCGCATATATGCACTGGGTGTCACTGCAGCATTAACCTCCTTAACGCAGGCGTATCTGCCTATTTGATCAAGTTGAGAGAATTCTAATAGCAAAAACATCTGTTGTGGAAGCTAATGAGAGACTTCAACCCCTCCTCGATACTGTCATGAAAAACTACAGTATTTTCCCGAGACATCAAACGCTTCCCATTTAATTAGAAGATTAAATCAAAACAATGTTTTTTTTTCTTTTGTGATATTTGTCTCCTAACCTCGATCAAGTAAATAATGAAACCTATGTGTGCAGTGAAACAATGTTAAGGCTTCATATTAACTTTAAATGTTTGTAGGGGGACGATAAAGGCAGCCAAATTCAGATCAGATTAACTCTCTAATCTGTGTGCTCGTTGGAACTTTGCTATTTACCACATTAGGGTACTTTGGAATCAAACCAGTGCTGGAGACCGAGGCTGTGGTGCAGTGACAGCCAGTCTAGACAATGTTTGGGCTCCCAGCAGTGGAAACCAGGAGCTGGTCGGTCATCCGCTCCACAGAAAATACACCCAGTCAGTTGTGGTCCGGCCACAGTTGCCTCTTACATCCGTCTGAATTTAGAGCGTCTTTCGTACGTCGCCCGGGCCTCCACAGCCGTACTGGTAACAGAAGGTTTCCGTGGATTCCTGCACACCTATAACAAAGCATGCGACGGCATATGCCTCCTCATGCTGGTTCCTACACATCAGCTCCACTGTGCAGCCTCCTCTGTAACATAGTCCTGGCATGAGATTAATTCTTTTACATCACATATTGTGGGAGCTTAGAGGCTTATTTCCAACCCACCGATGGGTATCCTGGCTGCAGGAAGAACATAGAGGAGGGTTTTTTTTTGGTGAAATGATAGGGTCCATAAGTGTTTGCATTGGTGAATCCAGATATTAGCAAACAAAGCTGCCAGTGCTGGCTTCAACTTCCACTCACAAAGCAAAAAAAGAGGCTCATTGTCCCCTTCTGTGTGTCTGCCTGTAGAAGCACCCCCATTGCTATGCGAGGCGTGATGCGTCCTCAACAATAATTTGGGGATAAAATCAATGATGCTGCTCGTGCACGGCTCGCGGTTTTTACTGGCTCCATCAGCGGCCTTTGAGAGGGTACGTGTGGCTCTCTGACGCAGAGCTTTGACGGATCTTTAACATCTGTGCTGGTAGCGGGCCATGTGTGAGCAGAGACGATGATGTGGACAGGGCTGTCCATTAAAGTGCCACACAAGCTGCGGCTAAAAATATCCCATTCTGTCCACATCGGCCTGGTCACCAGTTTGCTGCCAAAGACGGTTCTGCCTGATGGTAATAGATTTTAAATTGATGGATTCCATTTGATCACATCTCAGTTGAATCTCCATTAAGATGTCAACTGAGTGGTTAATGTATTCGAGATTCTTCACCTTGTCACGCTAAGCTGTTATTTATGACACTTATTACCAAGCATAACCCGGCCATCAATTAATGTCCTACAGGCATGCTAAGCAATTGGGCCCACTGGCGTCAGACCAAATGTACTGGAACGCCTATTAATATTACAATCCACGCGCAGGTGCTCCCCTTTAAATGAGCAGATTTTAGATATGGGCAAAGCTTTGTATTCCTGCGACTCCAGAATTTTCAAACTGCAATTGACAAAAATGTTCAATTCTAAACATCACGTAACTGAATTGTTGTGTCCATCAAGGGTCCATTTTCGGCCCGCTGCTTTTTGAACTTTACATGCTGCCACTCGGTGACGTCATCAGTCGCCGCGGCTTCAAAGGCAGCAGAACAACCTGCAACCGAAAGAATCTGCTGGAAGACAAAAACGTGACCCCAAAGTATTCGGATCTATTTTCCCTTCAAAGCATTTGAATTGAGTTTCAGAAGCGATGGGAGAACTTTAGTGATGACTTCAAGGTCAAAAAACTATTTGTACCACAACGTGTGTGGCAACAGCATGTGGGGACACAGCATGTGGGGACACAGCATGTGGGGACACAGCATGTGGGGGACACACGTATGGCAACAACAAGGGCTCCTCATTCACTTAGTTATTTGCTACTCATCAATGCAACAGCTGAAGGGAAGCTTGACTTGGTAGAATGATCCGTTTTCCTGGGAGGGAATTAACGCCGCTCCAAGGGCATCAGTATAAAATGCAGGGAATGGGTGCAGTCAGGATGTCCAATGATGCCTTTTCTTTTTGCTCTCCTGACCACAATGAGACCAAACCACTCAGCTGCACTCCCACGATCTTGGCCTTCGCAATGCGGCGCAAACCGTTCTTGTCTTTCTGTGACAGCCCATTAAACCGGCACATAAAAGAGAATATTAAAAGACTTTAAAGAGAAGGAATGATAAAAGACACTGAAAATATTCCCAGAAGCAACAAGAGTTCGCCCCCCCCGTGACAGATGGCGCGAGACCCTGTGTTGGTGCTAAATCGAATTCATCACGTCACCTGATATTTGTAGGATGTTGCATATTCGTCTGTCGGGACTTTCAATAATTTCGGCCATCACTGCATATAGAAAGTAGAAGAGCCCAGTTCCATGGACTCCAGCATGGTTTAAATGATCAAAACAACGTTGAGGTAAAACAAATGACAACCTGAGTAATTCAAAGTAATTGTGGTGTGGTTGCAACACCTTCATCATCAATGTAGCACTTACACTACCAGCTACAGGTAATTCCTGCTATGATTGTTAAAATTCTGTGAGTACAGTAGTTTATAAGTGCAGTGGTAATTTATGTATTTAGGTATGTACACATTTTTCTGTATTGTTAAGTGTGTTCTCTGTTGTGACTGTTGTGAGAAAGTGTAACTATCGACTGTATTCTGACGTTACCTATGGACCTAGCAGACAGTAAAGCTGTATTGTGGTAAATAATTCCGTTTTTTTAAATACAGTTAGAACTTGATCTACATCCCTGAAGCTCTACAATAACCGCTGCACATGTATTAGCTGATATTAATATATTAACGTGCTAATATGCAAGATCAGCGAGACCTATGACATCTGCATACCAACTCTCTGCTCTGCGCCTTTGTGTCCTACATTACACACTCACACACATCTGTACTTCAATCTTTAAGGGGACTCCAAAGGACATAATGCATTCCCCAACCCAATTCTATAATTTCAACCTTAAAACCGAGTGTTAACTTCAAACAGCCCTTTGAAGTTGTGAGGACCACCAAAAATGTCCTTAACTCCCCAAAGTGACATCACCATTGTCATCCCCAATATATAGCATGCACAAGCGCGCGCGCGCGCGCGCACACACACACATACACACATTTTACTAATGACCCTCAAAGCACAGTCTTGTACTCCAGCATTTTTTTCCTTCTCAAAAATGCCAAGAACTGATCATCGAAACAGGAGATGGTTCGTTCTGCCTCTGCTCAAAAGAGAAATGGAAAAAAAGAAGTGTTAGAGGAGTCGTGATGCATATACAGGAGGGGTTCATTGATTCTTCTTCCTCCACTGCGTGCATGCACATCTCGCTGTCAGCAGAAGACTGATGGCTGTAACGACATGCGCTGTGTGTATGGAATGCACCGATGTATACGTGCACTATATGTGGAGGAGCCTGAAAGCACGGTGAGATAATGCCTGGTTCTCATCTGCCTCATCCTTGCTCATTCTGACACCCTCTATGCCCTCTCCGTCACACTGCTGCCTCTCATCACAAACCTAATCGTCTCAACCCTTCGGGGAGTACGTGCTGTGCGAATTAAAGCACCCCCCCTTTTTTTTAACACCTCTGTCTTCCTCTTACTCCTTACCTCCTCATCACCCTAATAATTTCAGTCGTTTTCATGAAATGGGTGTCGGCCTATAAGTGGCCACAGTGTTTAAATAATGTGTTTATACTTATCTCCATTTAGCTATTGAGCTCCTGACATTTTCAATTTATGTTTACCAATTGCAAACATTAACATGCAAATGGGGAGGATGCCTCACGGGGCTCCGCTAGTCGCTGAAAAGGGGTCATGAAATAGGACAACGAAACAGTAATGGGACAGCATTTTCCATTGCATTTGTTATTTTTAATATTCTGTCACTAATGGGTCTGTTATTTAAACTGTAGAAGCCATTGGTGTTAGTGTACAGCCAAAATGGACTCGTAGAATAGACAGATTTTTAGAAAACATATAAGTAGAATTTTTTATTTCCTGTGAAGTCAGGAACACTACTATAATGCTATCTGCATTAACCAGACTTTAGCGTGCGTAAAATATAACCTGAACTAATATATATCTTTGAACAAATGTTCAAATAAGAAAAAAACCCTTAAACAATACAAACCATATCCATATGAGCAGAGACACAGAGAACTGCAAAGTGTGTATCATGAACTAGATAACAGCTCTTCTCAGAAGGCTTTTCAATCAGGCGAGAAGCCCTAATTCATTTTCTCCTCTGAGCCACAGTTGGTTGCCGTTGAAACCGTAATTACATGGACGGAGCGACTTAATGCTCATGAAAGCAAAAAGGCAAAAAGGCAAATTCTATATTCAGGAGTTCAAACTGCGTTTGGTGCAAACGTGGCTGTGTGGAGTATAAGAGAGACTGCCTGTGGGAGAGGAGGAAGGCAGGAGTAATCTATAACTGAGAGGCTAGTAATGAGAAAGATGTGCCAGCCGTCTGCTCACTGTGATAAGATGAGGAAGTTCCCTCAGGGCCTAAAGCATCTCTGACCCAAAACAACAACAAAGACAACAAACGGGTTACTGCCCAAACCATTTCATTTTTTTTCTGTCCATTCCTCCCTGCCTCTCTTTCCATGAGCCACCTCTCTTCCGCCTGTAACCCCCCTTTGTCTGCACATTTTTGTGTCACTGCTCCTTTACATTTATCTCGCCTGTGCTGATGTCTGTTCTCCCCTCGCTCGACAGTCCCGGCTGAATCTAACTCCGCACAAAGCGCCGCTGCCATGTAATCGGTTCCATCAGCGTTTTTTATTAGCTGAAGAAGAATACATGGTAATTAAGGGGAGCGCGGCCAAGCGTGACGAGGAGAGGCTTCACCCAGCCGCCGAGGTGGAACAAGAGGGAAGGAAAGGAGAAAAGCAGAGATGAAGGGGAGAAGATAGGATGCGCAGGGGCAAGAACGGGGGGAATGAGAAAGGGCAAAGAGGAAAAATGAGGGAGTCGGAAAAACAAAAGATAAGAAAGCTTTGACAGGAAATGAAAGGCTGGTGTGAGAGGGCCACAATGGTTTTACTCCCACTGGCCATTGTTGTGCGCAAGTGTACACCGCCTGAATGGAAATGAGGCTAATGTCCCGTTAATGTGGTCCGAGTCACACTGCAACTATACGAGGACCCCAGCTGTCATCATCTGCCTAATCCCCTGTGTCCACTTAAATGGCCCATTCAGGACAAGTGCACCACGAGGGTGCTATTGGAACAAGGGCTCTGACGTTATTTCATGCTAGGTCAATTTTTATATTCTCAAGACCTCCTAAATGATACATGTATTAATGAAGTCGACAAGAGATGCTTCACACTGTGGAGCAACTTGTTCGGACCGAGGGCCTCTGTGGCTAATCTAACCCTCCTCATAAGCATCTCTCTATTTCTTTGTGTGCTGCTTTTCGTAGTTTATTTGTATAGCATCATTTTGGAAATCATTAACCAGCCATCTTCCACACAGCTCTTTGTTGATAATAGCACATTATGTAAAATGGTGGGAAACTAAATTGATTTAAAAAAAAAATTGGGGTAGAGGCCTAAAAAGCACAAAGGGGCAGATGAATGCTCGAAACAAATATGCATTACAAACACAGTGAAATGCAGGCGAGCAAAAAGCCCAAATTCAAAAACGTATAGTTCTTGCACCAAGCCCAACATCGTGCTGCCAAACTGTGCTAACATTAATTTTCTGCTGAAACAGCCATTGGCCTGAGAGCAAGTTTGCCCAGAGCTGAAATATCAATTATACTGTTCTCTCTGGCAGAAAGGGTGAAGCTTTAATCTTCACACAAGCAATCAAAATGTCTCCTGGACTGGACGGAAAGGCTGAATTGTTGGCCAGGCTTAAAAAGGGCAGCAATTCCAACCCATCTAGTTAATACTGACACACAGGAGGTGGGTGGGCAGCAGCATTGTTAGTGCGATTTTCGATCCTTGTTTTCCTTCACTTCATCACGTGTGTAGTGGCTAACGGTACGAAAACAAATATTTACTGGGAAAAATGTTAACTGTAAAGTCAGAGCAGGGCCCAAACTGTCACACCTCTGTACACTATAGCGCCCAAGTCTATAACGCTGCAGTTTGGGACTACGGAAGTACATTAAAGCATGCTAATAGACTTCTTACTGATATGGCAGAGCGGCACCAACGTGAATACCAATGCACACCTCCCCTATCCTTCTCTCCATTTACGCTAAAGGTGACCTTAGCTGAAGTCTGAACGGGTCTGTCGAGCAGAAATATCAAGTGTAAAACCCTGTTGTTCAAACTGGAAGAAAGACAAACAGATTACACAAGCACACACACACACACACACGCACACACACATATTTTGCTTCGACACACATGCGGCAATGTGTCCTCCCAATTCCTCTGTCTTCTCCGCACACACGCGCCCCCACTGAGCAGCGGCAGCAGCAGCCACCTTCCTGGCTGGCATGTGAAGACTGTAATTTTCCGCCACACTTCCCCTGCTGTTTGCTGGCTCTCTCCGTGGTGCTGGGGAGATAGAGAGCGGGTGAGTGGTGAACAAGGTGCGCACCCCTCGCCAGCTCTCCTGCCACACTGCGATTATTAATGCGCAGCAGCCAGCGTGGCCGCCAGGTTAAAGCAGCAATCACCGCACACTAAATAAGATCATTCACAGCCTCTTTACAGACAGACAGACATACAGACGGACGGACGGACGGACGGACAGACAGACAGACAGACATGCTTATGAGTGAAGGTGTCAGAAGGTAGCGCAGACATACTGACACACAGAGTACGTGCATATAAAAATATATTAAACAATGTCTTCCCAAGAAAAGCTTGATGACTGTTTTCCTGTGTGAGTTTAGATAAACAGACACACACCTATATTACAAATGTGTATAACCTGTTGACACATATCGATGCAAAGTGCCGCACAAACATGACTTCAATAAATTCTTAGCTGGTAGAACGTCATGCAACAATTCATCCGCAAACCATCGAGGCGTGAAGCTTATCCGCGAACACTTCTCAGGACATTTATAACCATCCGCTCCAACGTGTAACCCCACATGCAGTGTGTAATAAACAGTTGGCTGTGTCCACATGTGACATGTGGGTGCTCCTCCCAGACCGAACTCAAAGCTTACGGGGGAGGCGATGCGACTTTCTGAGAACAGAAATCAATGGCAAAGGGGCTCAAGTATAAACAATTATTTACACTGCGTTCTGGGATTATTTCACCGTATTACACACCGCTATGATTTCCAATAGTCGACCCGAAGCGCGATAGATTATCAGGCCTAAGGTTCGCAGAAACCTCTCAGTAATTTCAGCCAGATCAATTAACAAATGAAGCTCATCGCTCGTCACTTTTGCTGACGCTGAGCGCAACAAGAACAGACTAAATTGGAGTGTGTTTATTTCCTATCCACTATACCTGTATTGTTCAGCTGCAATAACACAGCACAGATAAATGTCAATCCAGGCAACCTGGGGGCTATGCGTTCCTAATAGTTGACTCCTGAAAGAACAAATCTGAATATCGATTTTTTTCATTGCCCCTGATAAGCAGTAGGTCCATCTATCCGCATATCGCCACGGCAGCGTATGACGGTACTGGATGGATTTTAGGCTCTTAAGGCTATTTACATCCCACAAAACCTCAATTTTATTTTCAGAGACAACATCAGATGGGTATTCAAACCTAAACACACACTTCTCAATTTGTCTACTTCAAGAGTTTAAAAATTAAGTAATTATACAAAGGCTCGCACGAGAGTATCACTGATGCATTCAGCATGTTTACAGGTCGTAAACAAGTGTTCTAGTTTTGTCAAACCAACAAAAGAGGCACAACATTTTTGTAGCATAAGCATTTTTTTTATAATGGCATAATGTTAATCATTAACCATCTTAACTAGAGTATTATGTTACAGTATGGCTGTATGGCTGATATGATATGATATGATATGATATGATATGATATGATATGATATGATATGATATGATATGATATGATATGATATGATATGATATGATATGTACACATACTGGTTTTAGCCTCTAACATTACAGTGATCTCTCTCCTTCACCACTATGAGGACAGTTTGTGACATACAGGACCATGGACGTCCTCTGGCAGCGCTGACCTGTAGCTGTGGGAAGAACTGCACTGAAGTCCTCACAACCATAGCACACCTGTAGTCACCAAGCAACGTTTGCCTAATGTGGCTTTCTGTTTGTCAATTCATCAGAATGAGTCTTGACTTCTTCTCTTAACTTTATGCCTCACTCGTTTTCTTGTTTAGACTTTTTCTGTTGATTTTGGAGAGAGAGACAGAGAGAATTTGTCATCTGTGTTTCTGGCCTTTCTCTGCGTTGGTCTGGCACATTGTTGTGATTTTCCAAATGTGCTTTGACATTCCTGCATCTAGATTCTATATATCTATGTCAGTAGATCCCTTCCTACAGGTTTGAGATCAGGCCTAGGGTTCATTTCCTTGAGTATTTTGTAGCACATTTGAAAAGATTGTTATCCAAAGTGCTTGACAGCTGGTAAGACGTGAATAAAAGAAACAAGGGAAATAATTACAAGATAGCATTGAGATTAGAATGATCCAAACTTGATTTGTACCAAAGCTAGCTTTATTCTAGCCGGTAAGAATAGCTATGGCATTGCTGCAGCTAACGGGGCTCATTGAAAACTAAACTAAGCCAAATCCAGCGGTCGCATTAGACTCTGTCAATGTCAGTCATTTAGGAAACTAGATTTTTTTTTTATCTGCCATTTCAATTTTTATGGTTTAATGAGCTATTTGATCCTGTCTGTAAAACAAATGTATATCTGTTTTGTACTAAGGACAGCCAGGTTGTACTGCTAAGCTTTAGTCACCACCACAGACAGGGTTTTTTCAGAATAAAATAATACCTAATCACAAAAAATTAAAAGAAAAGCACATTCTAGGTCTGTTTATTACTCTGTATAGAAAGTAAGCGAACGCTTGAAAAACATAAAAACACATTAAAATTCTTGGCTCAGGGACACAGGCACGATTTGGATAAACACTGCAAAACTTATTCTGGACAACCTTGATTAGATCTCTCCAAGAAAATTAGGTCCTAAATGAACAGAAATAAAATTTTAGCGAGGCAAAACTACGCAGCTACAATCAAGCAATGGAATGAGCGAGCAGTCTTTAAATTAAGCTTTAGGGAAGAGATAGTAGCATAAAAACTGTAATGAGCCCTCGTACCTGCGACACGGGTGGGAAAGTGAGTGTTTTCCTTCTGTGCTGCAAGGGGAACAGTCACCGGGCAGTTATGGATGGAAGGAAGAAAAGCCTTCGGTGGCACTGATAAAGTGACTTAAGACCGCTGCTGCCACACTTGGACAATTCCAGACGCAATCTCCTCTTTTTTTTCCCTTTCCTCTCTTGCCAAGCTTTATTCTTACAGGCAAACCACTGGCTGTTTTAGTCCTGAAACACGCACAAATACAAACACACTTAATCTGTCAACAAAAGTAGGAGGGGAGCCACGATGGTACACAGTAAAGCCCTGACAAGCCTTCAATAAAGGGGCAAAAATTAAAGGTTTGTAAACACCCTTCCATGCCAGCCACCCGAGCCCGTCCACCTCCACCTTATCTGCTGCAGCTCCAGCCCACTGATTCTGCTTCACAGGTCTGTCAGAGCATCTCACCAAGCTTGTGAGCTCTAAACAGTTTGTGATCTGCACTTGCACATTATCATTGACTCTGCATGTGTATGTGCATGTGTAAATATATACATATATGTGTATGTGTGTGTGTGTGTATACATATATACATATATTTGTATATATATACTGTACGTGTGTGTGTATCTATTGCTTGATTCTCTACACCAAAAAAATTATGAGGGAAATGAGTGCTGTGTTCGTGTGTGTGTGTGTGTGTGTGTGTGTGTGTGTGTGTATGGAGGCATTCGCACAAAGGTTCCCAGTTGAAGGGATGCAGATGTGCTGACGCCTGTAATAAAATAAGGCCAGTCGGGTGTGCAAGAATTGACATTGCATGTAGGTGTGCAGCCAGACATCTGCATAAAGAGCCTCTCCGTCCGCCAGCAGCCATCGTGGCTTCGACGGATTAGAAATGGCGTGTCTACGGCTTCACCACAAATAATGAGAAATGAGTTTTAAATTGTAGCTCAGGCACAGTAGGGGGGGGGGGGGGGGGGGGGGGGGGGGCTGTCAATATGTGGTTTGTGTGAGGCCGAGAGCGGAGGGGCACATGGAAAGTGTTAGAGGATTTAGGGGTGAGAGAGATTGGGTGAAAGAGAAACAGAGGGAGAGAGCGCGAATGAGGGATCAGGGGATGACTTTGTTTTGGTTTACTGCTTATTACCATCATAATCCTTTGTCCTGTTTTCCACTCTGCAGTCCAGGCACACCTCTGCGTTAGACACTGTGATTGCCTTGTATTTAAGAAGCCCTCTGTAAGCCTCTGTTCCGACAAATGCTTTTCCAATACCAATCACAGCTGAGTGCACCTCATTTGAATCTGTGAAAGGAGTTTTGATTCCATCAGCAGAATGCTCCTCCAAGCGCAGAACCGACCGTTCAATACAGTGGCGATGTGTGAAGAGCTTACAATGCCCGCACAGAGGACGTGCGCGCCGTAAAGGGGTTTGAGTGAGAGGTGTACAGGATTTTAAAAGGTGTCGATCATTAATCCCACTTTCATCCTCTATATTCTCATTCTCCTCCACAACGTTTGAAATTTCTCTGCTGTGGATTTCTTCAGAAGCTTTTTTTTTTTTCTCATCATAAATCCTGAGGGGTGTAAATGCCAACAGTTTTAGTGTTTTAAGCCACCCAGTTAAACACCGATTTGTCATTTTACATGGTGTATCTGCACTTTACTGCATATAATTGTATGTTAACAGTGTAATAGTGCCTCTTAAATATATCACTCTGTGTTTTGCCATATGAAAGATTGTCTTTATGATGATCCATGAATTTATAATCCAAACTAATATCTTTGGCCTGAGACAAACATACTGCAGGTAGATAGCGATGACTATTGTAAAACTGGTTTTGATTACAGTCGTGTGCAAAAACAACAGACGAGGGAAGAGAAAAAGAAAGAAGTGTGTGCAAAAGAGGGTATGCACATCATGGCACTGTGTGCGAAGGGTCATTTCCCCCATTGGTGGCAAACAAATAGTCAGCATGTGCTTTGATGCGTTCACGTGGAGGGAACTGCTTAAATGGTGAAAGGCTATTTTACATGAGACTGCACAGAGAGAACTTTTGGTGCGCTGCTGAATGTTAAAAAAAAAAGAACCCATGAAAAATGGTACTTAAAGAGGAATCACAAATGATTTCCTCAATATTAAAACCTGAGTAAACGTCATGTTTAACGTGTGTTGCAGGCATGCATACAGTTTAGATACTGTAGTTTCTTTTGATTTTGTGCTAATAAAAGTGCTCCCTTATTGTTTTGGTACTGTTATTTGGGTAAATAGAGTGTATCAGGCTTGACATATTATTATTATAATTATTATTATTATTATTAGTAGTAGTAGTAGTAGTAGTAGTAGTAGTAGTAGTAGTAGTAGTAGTAGTAGTAGTTTTAGTAGTAGTAATTGTAGTAGTAGCAGCTGTACCAGTAGTATTAAGTAACATTAAATAGTACACAACAGCAACAACAACAAGGAGAGAGCTGGGTTTTTTTTAGGGTTGTTTGTGTCCTTCGTGGCTTTGACCTTGTGTGTCTCCTGTCTGCCTTCTGTCCTGATTGTCTCACCTGTTCTTTGTCGTCGTCCCACACATCCCTGCCCTTGTGTTAAAACTAAGCTCCCCCTGCAGTCTTTTCCTAGATCATCTGCTGTCTGTACCCATGTGTCTAGATGTTTGCACTACGTGCTCTTCCCATACGTTCCCATGTGTAACTTGTGCTTTCTATTTCTTCTTTTTCCTTGTTATTTCTCTCCCCACAGAAGTTAATCTATTTCTAGTTCCCTTTCGATAGGCCTCCTGTTCCTTTAACTCTATTACAATGCTTTGTTTAGTTATGTGATTCCTGTTTTATTCCTTTTCCACAGTTCTGCCTCTGAGGACTGGCAGATCCACCTAAATCCAGTTACGCAACATTTACAAAAGCCTCTCATTAACGACACTCACGGTGTGTGACAGTGTCATGCTAGGTCATTCCACTGACCACGATGCTAAATGTGCACAGGGAAAGCTCGTTGTGCAACCTATTTATGCTTCTTTATGATTCACCCAATCTGCAGAAATGGAGAGCTGGAGGAGCCAAACCGCTGAAATTATTGTATACCTTTACCTATATTTATAGCTCTAACTGGTAATTACGCTGTGCTGCACCCTGTACCTGTGCCCAAGTTCATGCACAGCTAAAGGACCGCCGCTCTTATTTATGCTGCCCAGGATAGTTGAAGTTCCCCAGTGGCATTTCCTGATTGAAAGGCAATAACAGGTTTTCCGTCCAACTAAAATATCTGCTGCTTAAATATATTTCTGTACTCCTGACACATTTTTTTGAACACATGTCTATTATTAATTCAACAAAATGAATTTCTTTATAAGTGGAAACAGACAAACAAGAAAATCTGCTTTATCATTCAGGTGATTATATATAAACAGATTGTTTTTCATTTTACTTGTGTAAAATTTGCACTATTTGCTTGTTTAGTCGGATGTGGATATTTTTTATGGTTAAATTAATTTTGTTTTATAAGTAGAAATGTTTAGAAAACTTACAGAATTTTATAAAAGTAGAACTAAAACAATAAGCTAATATTTGTTTCATTGTCATTAAGGTTTTTTATATAAAAGGGTTGTTTTTTATTTTGTGACCAGGAGCAAAACATTATAATTACAAAGGAAATCTGAACCTGAGGGAAAACGAAAAAAAAATCCTGACATAAAATCAAATGCCAGTGCAAGCCAAATACATCATTTGTCGACACCGTTAATATTTCTGTTATATCAAATACAATTTCATGGTTGACATAGTGGAAGAGGATTAGCACCCAATTTATATACCTTGAAAAGGAAACACAGACAGCTAAGGCTGTAGCTTCTAATCCTACCAGAACTCTGGGCACGGATGCATTCAGCCTGCAGTACGACTCCAGACGTACTTGCTGGCCTGGATAGCTGATGACTTAAGCAGTGACTAGGGAAGTCCAGAGGCTACAGGGAAATCAAGAGTTGTACCCAGCAGCCAAGAGAGACTTGACAGAGTCAAAGGATTATGTACTGTGGGGCTAACAATACTAATGGCACTTCTTCTGCATTATGATAATTGCAAAGACAAAATTGCCACCTAATTTCTCCCTGTTTCTAATTATTGAGCTCTTCAGTGTGAGCAGGCAGTGGGAGCAGAGCATTGGCAGGCAATTAAACTCCTGCAATTATGACTCTATTGTAAAGCTCAGCTTTACCAAGGATTTTTAGGGCAGAGACTGATTGCTCTCAGATGCAATTAAATACAGGATAAATCCGGCAAGGACCTGTGAAGACGTCTCTTAAAGTTTGCTCCAACAACTGATCGCAACAGCCAACTCTGTGAAGGAGGTCGTTTGGAGGAGCCGCGCCCATAAGCTGCATATGTTATTGTACCTCCAAGGGATTTATATGCCTTCAGCCAGAATTTCACTTCATTGGTGGCACCTAAAGACATGAAAAGTATTTGCAGAGGACACGCTAAATCCGCTTCCTCTTGTGTGTGAGGCTGAGCAGTGACCTGATGCAAATGTGTTCGCTGGGAAGTTGAGAGCAATGAATTGGGAGCGCAGAGCAACATGGCCATCTGGAAAGTCAATGACACAAAGGTATTTTGAGACACACTGGGAGCAGAGTATTTTGTCTGATTTTCTTGTACAGACGCTGCTGCTCCAGTGCACCTTTGCTAAAAGGCTTGTGTAATTTTAAAACCGAAGCAGCAGCCCGGTTCTAAATGAAGTGAGCAGTCAAAAACAAAGCGTGTGTTCCCAGGGTAGCAACAGCAAATTGCACACAAAACAATAAAGTGATCAAAGGAAAAACATCCTTTTTCCTCTATATATTTTATTACCATCCATCCATCCATCCATCCATCCATCCATCCATCCATCCATCCATCCATCCATCCAGCCATCCATCCATCCATCCATCCATCCATCCATCCATCCATCCAGTTTCTGTTTACTACACTGTTTATAACAGTGGTGCTGGAGTCATTCGCAGCAGTCGTTACAAAGGAGGCAGCAATTCATCCAGAATGTTCACAGTCGTGTGTAATTTAGTCTCCAATCTGCTTGCTGCACAATGGTCTATGCATTGCAAAATACGTGTAAAAAAAAAACAACATTATCCTTATGCTTGGCTGTAAAGAAAATAAAAGTAAATCGGAGTTTATCTGAATTTATTGCAGTGTAATAGCATATTCTGCGTCTTCTTGTTATATGTTATCTTCTTGTGGTAAAACTATTGTTTTCACACGTGCCATTAACGAGTTAATTAGAAGATGTAGTTGATTGATTTGCAGTCTGAGTTTTAATCATCTGCTTAACCCTTAACACTATCTTTTAATTGTATAGTAATATGGTAGTTTGACTATAAAATGATCGGGTATATGACTGAGATATATTAAGCACACACATCAAGCCATTTTTAATTTTTGATTTGACTTTAGATCGATGCGTATGGGG
Source organism: Takifugu rubripes (assembly GCF_901000725.2). NCBI lineage: Eukaryota > Metazoa > Chordata > Actinopteri > Tetraodontiformes > Tetraodontidae > Takifugu > Takifugu rubripes. The sequence goes on along the minus strand of NC_042297.1, from coordinate 9,147,927 downwards.
TCATATAGCATATCTGCACACAAATATGCTGTAGTTACTTTTAATTATAATGTGTTTATCTCTAAATTTGTTCTTACTTCACCAGCTCAGTTCAAAGCTGAAAGTCACACTGGTTTAAAATGGCGTCTGCATATGTGTAAATGACAAATAAAACTACCTTTATGCATATAACAATGGTTAAAAATATAGACTGTGAGAAACCCTTTCCCAGAACACTTCCTCCCACTCATTTATTATAAATTACAGTAGTTATGAAACAAATCAGAATGACGAGACCCTGTAATCATTAGAGGGATAAATGAAATTCTTATCCGCTGTCAAAACAATAATTCTCGTTCATTTTTGCGTGACTTTTGCTTCTTCTGGTTTCTCCTTTTAACTTACATGATATTGAAACAAAAATCACTGCAAAATATTGGAAACAAGCTGCTGAGTGGGAGCAAAAGACATTACAGTAGAATAACAGTAACAAGCTAGTCCTAACACGAAGTCTCGTTTCATTTTTACGCTTAGCTTAGGTGAATATTTGCAATATTGAGTTTTGATTTAAGAGTGGAACTGGACCCTTGCCATAGCTGCCTTTTTGTGTGATACATGGAATGTCAACATTCCCTTTAAAATTGCAGATCCTGCTGCTGTCAGGCTCCTGTTTGGTGTTTGGATGATTTTGGTCTTTGTGTACTCAGAAGGATGCTCTGCATGGCTGCACTGACAGCAAAGCACTGGAAAAGAGCGACATCCCATTTTCTCATTTGTTTCAGCACAGCCTATTAGTTCTTCACATAATTTGTCACTTTGTGTAGTCTACAGTATTAACATTTCACCCAAGGCCACAAAGAATCAAATATAAATGTGATTATCAGCGGGTGTTACTGTAGCTGCCAATTTTAATTAGACATTGTGCTTTTAATCAAAATCTGCATGATTATTTTAAAAAAGAAGCTTTCAGCTCCGCCCAATTTAATTTTTTTTCTTACAAAATGTACAATCTTCTTATATAATTGTGCTGCTTCCAAAACATCAAATCATTTGTTTGTACTTTGACAGCTTCCTGAGAACTGCAGTTGATGAGGCCTAACGTGTCACTTTTACTGACAAGCACATAAATCAAGAGTCTCTGTATTTTTTTCCCCCCAACATGGAGTTTCACTATTTCACAGTTTCCAATTACTCAAAAAAAACTTTCCTCTTTATCGCTTCTGGTAGAATTGCACATATTCTAACAATTTCTGCCCTCTTTCACCTCCAGTCACATCTTCTTCTTCAGCCGTCCCTCCGTTCTTTCATGTTAGCGTTTTTAAATGAAAGTTCCCGGCCACTTTGTGAGCCACATCTGCAATGCAGTGCCAAAAGGACAGCAGCGCCTGGAGCAGAGATGTGCCTGGAAAGGAGGTAAGGCTAGAAATGAGGGAAACGCTTTTCCGATATAGGCATTTGAAATCTTGGCACTGACGGAAAAATGCCTACTTTTAATGTTCACAAATCGAATGCAAACACGTCCATTTGGACCTCAAAGTGCTGTCACAGAGAAATCACAGGGAGGGTCATCCACCCCCGCCTCCATCCGTGCCTCCCAGCCTCTCTGTTATTAATGGCGTCATCATTTTTCCTCTGCTCACTCTATTTCTTTTCTGATAGAGGGGCCTGCTTCATCGTGTTCTGCCATGTTTCTATAATTGCTCCAACGGCTTGCCTTATGCTGAGCAAGTCATTTTTTTGTTGTTCTTTTTTTTTTGGTATGTGCCCCAATCTGCAACGTGTGCATATCTGTGTGTGTGTGTGTGAGAGAGCGTGCGTGTGTGTCCCCACAGCAGGGCCAGCCACGGGTTTGTGGGGCAGAACCAAGCCATAGGCAAGCTCCACATGGAGTGAAATGACAACCTCCAGGCCACCATTGGTTGATGACCGTGAAAACACTTGCAGTTAACGTAAAGCGAGGGAGCTACGGTCACAGTCAGATGCTGCACTTACGGGCAGCTCTGACAGCAGTGAGACGAGCCCCTCGACAAGTGAACTCTGCAGTGCTGCAACAAAATGTCAGTTCACAGCAGCAACTACCTCAGACATTTCAAGCACGAGACAAAAGGGGAGAGCACACAATTGGAGCCATTTGTCACAATTTTGGGAATAAAGGCTGCTGCATCGCTCAAATCGTGAACATCGGGGGGAAAGTAGAGCATGCTTTGTGACTGTGAAGTAAGAGTGCAGGGAACGAACCCCTTGACTGCCACAAATGCCACCCAAGATCAGATAAAGTGAGGACTAAGTGTTTAGCTACAGCAGAGGAGCAAAGCTATAAGGAGAAGGTGTGAGAGAACGACCCAGCGAGCTTGAGCACCGCTGTCTCTCCCCAACATTAAATGAAATCACTTAAAAGGGGTGGGGAAAAAAGCACTCCACTCAAAAGTGGTCAATAACAGGCACTTCAGCAATGCTGGTATTATTTTACCATCTGGAGAATAGTTCTGAATGTTTGTCTGGAGATGTTTTTCTTGCAGCTCTTCTAGCAGCATTTCTATTTGGAGGCTGAAGGCTAAAGCCACCTCATTACCGCATGTTCCTATTGTGGAACTTAAAGGCAATAAATTATGTGGTAAGGATGGATGATTAGCGAGCTGCTTCTATTATCAATCTTAACCCCACTCTGGTAACATTTGACCTGTTATACCCCCTGCATTACATCCTTGCCTGCTAACACTGTACACATACATGTGAACACACACAGAGTTTATTATGCAGTAACATCACCAGATTCCCTCAGGCAGCTGTGCATCTCTGTATGACTGATGAGGGTAATTTCTCCCAAACAACAGAATGATCACTTTGGTGGCGAGCACCACAGACGGTCTCGCCTCCCTGTCTCGCCTTTCTCCTGCTTTTGTGGCGTACAAAAAGGCAAGATGAAGAGATATTTGTTACTTCTGTGTGTCTCCTGGAGTGTCTGCGAGGCTTCCAGTGGAGATAAAAAGTACCCTTGCACATTAATATCTGTAGCACTACTACTGATGATAACAATAATAATAAAAATCTTTTGTACTACCAAAAGCTATTCAAACCCAGGTTCTACTTTATCAGTTGTAACCAGAGAGAGAGTTTTTTCTTTTTTACGCTTCCCATAATTACACTTGGGATCGACTCTAACAAACATGCCCAAGTAAATTATTCTCACAGTATGAACTGGGCTGCGCCACAGTAAGGTTATCTGCCTCTGTAATATCTGTACCATTGAATCCCCTATCCCAAGTGTAGTTAGGACTTGTCTGTCTTTCTCTCCCTGCCTCGCAGGTTCAGCCTCAGTGGGCTGTCTTCACCCATTCTCCCATCTGTCACTCACACACAAAAACAAATCCACCTGTCGGCCAGGAGACTGGGCTGAGCAGGATGGCGCGATCGCTGTCTGGGTCCGACTCAGTGAGGAATGGAACGAGCCAGCGCCCCCCACTGGTGATTGAAAGCCCATTAGGAGGGCTTATAACCCCACCCGTCACTCCCGTCACCTCACCTGCACAGATGCGCAACACTAATGAAGACATTCAATATTAATAAAGCAACTTGAACATAAAAGTCATGCCTCTATGCTTTTTGTGGTTCTTGTGTCCTTGGTCACAAGGGCTTTCCAGCCTCATATCTGTGTCACAAACCAAGCGTTGCGACATTCGCACGATGGCACCTGATTGCCTTAACTATGAGGCTATTAGTGCTGCATTATGTAAATTGTAATGGTCACAAATGTATAGTAAGATGAAGGCTAAGTACAGTGCTGTGTAATGCTGCTGACTCTCAGCAGCTCGGTGAATGATGTTTTCAATTACAGAGGAGCTAATCTGATTCATTGTTTCAGAGCTGAAAATGCATTTTTAAAGGTTGACTGAACCTCTATATCGGAACCTTAAGTTTAATCAGTCATGTACACTGAACACTCGAACGTCCTCTGAAGAGACAAAGTTGCTGGGGAACTGCGGTCTGGGTTTTAAAGGGACGCGGCGCGCCATCCTTCGCTTTTTCCTCAGATGACTTGCGTTCGTTGTGGAGTGGAGGGCGCGGAAAGATGAAAAGACCTGTGCCTTTAAGAGGGCTGTCTCCCCTTTCCCTCATGCTCCCCCTCAACCACACAGACACTCCTCCTGTGAGCATTTGTGAGGCAGCTCCTGTCCCTTATGTCTCTTTGTGGGAAATAGAATAGACTTCCAACAGCAACACTGGAGACCAGACAGAGCTCTTGGTTGTGCACCTAAGGTTCAGACCTCCATGCAACCCTGGCCTCAACCACTGTGCATGTTCAGAGGAGCCAAAGGAGAAGGGACGCAGACCTGCTCGAACTGGAGTAAAAGACCAAGAGGTCCAGTCAAGGAGGTGGAATGGCTGGACAACCCAAGAGGTCAATTCTGAGTTGAAGGCAACATAATCGGCAGATCATAATCAACCACGCTGGACTGCAGCGCGCAAAAGGTGGAGTGTCAATATAAGCTTTAAGTGTCTCTTCAGAAAAGTTTTGTTTGGAAATATCAACTAATTATTGCATATGCTTTGCAAATGTTAGTGATAGAAACAACATATGAAATACAAGTGAAAGTGTGAGAAGATAATTTGGCTTGTTTTTGTCCATCTACAGAACACTTGCCAGATGGTCATTTGGGGTTTGAAACTGGATTTGCTCTTTAAAGAATAACTAGAATGATCCCAACACTGTTCTTCGCTTACAAGCAAGGCGTTTATCTTCTTTTTGCAGCTCTTTTGGAGAGGGAGCTTTAAAGACGACACTGCTAGTGCTCCCGGGAAGTGGGTAATATTTCTTCTATAAAATCTTGAAACTTTTCAGCTGTCGGCTGGAGAGAGAGGATTTTATCACATAAGAAACCTATGTTGAGCGGTCCTTCATGTAGTAAGTCTGTGTGCCTAGACTAGCACTGTGGGTGAGCATTGAGGGCTGAAGAAATGTTCACAGGGTGTGGAGTGGCCAGCGGCCACAACCAGTATCTTTTTAGGGACCCTATCGGGTCCAACCCTGGACTGGAAGAAAATAAAGCAATCCAAACGGATGGAGTGAACCCGGGGAACTGCTCTGTCTACCACAGTCAGCTATACTGCAATGCTGGTCAGCCAACAGGAACGAACAATATTTCCAGCCCGCTGAAACTATTTCCAGTGCCTCCTCATGCACTCAAACTAGGACAAGATGGGTTCAAAAAAGTCTGCCGAACCGAGGAGGGCAGCCCTTGTCCCTTCCCTGGACTGGAATCCGGGGTGCTGGAGATGCGCGTGAAGGAAGGCAGCAAGATCCGTAACCTAATGGGATTTGCCATGGCGCGGATACAGGGAGAGAAGGACACGAGTGGCGGCGGGCTCAGGCAGGTGGTCTTCACTGGGTCGGGCCGCGCCGTCACCAAGACCATCACCTGTGCTGAAATAATGAAACGCAAAGTTGGCTCTTTGCACCAGCTGACAAAACTGCAGTACAAAGTGGTGAAAGAGGTGTGGGAAAGCACCGAAGGGGCAGTCACACAGATGACAGTGCACAGGACTGTGCCCTCTATCAGTATCCTTCTCTCCAAAGACCCATTAGATCCCCAGGAACCAGGGTATCAGCCTCCAGAGAGTCTGGGCGCATTATGGGAGGAAAAAGAGAGAGCCGACCCATCCTCCCAGGCAACAGGAAAAAGACCCCTTGAACCGTTGCTGTACAGCGGTCTCCATCACTGTAAGAGGACATGTTTAGGGGAAGGAGTCTCTGTCACCCCCTCCCCACTGACTGGCTGAACCAGTGTCAAACAGCAGAGAGGACTGAATCAGCACAGTTCACTTGGTGCTGCCCTGCACTCAAGCACAACTCCGAGACAATCAGAACACTCACTCAAACAGAACGCCGCCTTCTAAAAAGAACTGAGAATTGATTCCAGCCTCCAGAGGTCAGCTTGACTTGAACCTAAAAGCTTCCAACTGTATGTTAAGTGTGGAAGGAACGTGTTTCTCAGCATGTAAAAATACGGTCTACAAGTTCCACAAAACAGCAGTGACACGTGCTACCGATTTCAAAACTCTTTAAAGGACATCCCATTTATCAGAGATACAAACAAAGCCATGAGAAGCACTGAAATTCTGGCTTGCAGTAAATTATAGCCTGTGGACAAAATGTCTCACCATAATGTTATACAGTCATCTCTACTATTCTAAAAATACAAACAATTTAAAGCCATTGATGGTGTGACAAATGCAAAACATGCCTATTTTATTGTCTCTTAAGCTTAACTGAAAATAAATACTGTTTTTTTTCGCCCCGAGCGGAATTTCGTTCTGTATTTCATCTTTATTACTCACACATCACTGAGTTTGCAAAGCTCTGATTGAACAGAAAATCACAGCATGCTGATCTTTTGATAAGAATAACTGCGGTGAAATTTGTCTGGAGAAAAAGCTGATTTAATGACAAAGCTGTTGATAAGGCACGGCTCCTAAAGCAACCCAGCCTGACAGATAGGCCCAGGGCAGAAATACAGGCACAGATTATCATTAAGATAACAACAGAACACGGCACAACACAGCAGAGAAAAGGATTAAAACTGGGCCTGACAGTTTCACACCCTGTTGCTGCAAATATGAAACCAGGGAAATCGCCGTCTTTCTTTGCATTCCAGCGAATAGACCCACCCGCTTCAAACAATGTAACAGTAAGACTATGCAATTGCATTTCACTGAAGTCACTGAAGATGCTGGAAAATCTGTCTTCTACCAAATCTTTCTGGATGATTGATTTTAGAGAAAGGTATTTAGAGGAATACTATATAGTTGTTTTATAACAGCCAATGAAACAAATGTTCCAAGAATCGCCTTCTCCAGATACTTAATTTAAGAACTTTTTACAGTTAATCAAGCATGTCCTCTGGGGGGGAAAAGCACTCAGACACGTGGAACCTGTCTGAAGCTTTTATTGTTGATCTTAATGAAAATCTGCTAACACAGATGTTGGCTTAGCAAAGTGAATTAATCATAATGACTCCTAACTGGAATGACAATTCTGTTGAAGTTCAGAATAGGGGAAAATACAGAGTTCACCTCTATAGTGTTGGGGTATAAATTTATCTTTCAAGTATATAAATCCTGACATTTTGCACGGCGGTTAGCCAGGACTCGGACAATCCACAGCAAACAGAGTGATTAACCTCTCTCTTAATCTTATGAAATGAATCAGATCAGAGCAGAACAGTCAAGGTTGAATAAGAAACGCTGTGCCTGCAGTCCATGTAGCACAGTATGTGTCCTCAAGTCTGCAGGAAGGTTATCATTTCATGTTGTTGTTATCACAGCATTAACAGCTTTCACCCAAGAGCCTGGGAGTGTCCGCTTGTGATGCAGGTCAAAAAGATAATGCCACTATAAGTAAATTTCAGATCGCCCCGCATCTGTTATCAAGAAATAAGGATTCTGGCTCAAGTGCGGAACACGCTGGGGTAATTAGGGATAACGGCGCAGGAGCCCCAACTGAGAGAATAGATAAAACATACTGACAAAAGCGTTATCACAGAGCTAAATTCAATGTGGCTGGCATGAAATGGTACGGTGGAGGAGTCAACAAAGCCCATTATAAGAATGTGGACAAGGTTATTCACACACTGAAAGTCAATTTTTCCAAGCATCTTTGTTTTCCAGCGTGCAGTCAAGGTAGATTTGGAGTTGCAGAACAAGGCCGAGGGAGGTATTGTTTCTGTTACTTCCTAAAAAAAATATTCATTCATGTATTGCTTTTTATTTTAAAACATAATGTAATGAATTAATAAAACAATGAATAAAAACAATCAAGGAGGAAAGTTCCCTTGATTGCTTGGTGAGCAGTACTATGCAAATATACAATACTCGGAAAATACACTTCAATCTTTACATGTTTTTCACAAAGTAAAGCTAGCTCGTAATTAAATCTGATCTCTATAACTGATTAGTTAAATAGAAATGAATAAAATTACTTTAATATTGAAGGTGCACACGTGCAGACCATATTGGTTCTTTATTTTCACATTATTATTATCATTATTGTTATATTTAGTGGTATTGACATTATTCATATTGAGAAATCCTAAATGAAAAATATTTGCAAAATCTTAAACACCCGGAGGTAACATTGTGTTAAAACTGTCAATAACCTAATAAGTGGACATAATTCCAACCCTCCTGTTTACCAAAGTCAATCTATATAATGTAAAAGAAAGAATTCTCTCTGTCTCTGCTGCTGCAGCACATAAAAGCGAGGTCTCTGAAATGGTGTGGGAGTTCGCTATCTCCCAGCCTCCAGATGGCTCCGTCTCCTCTTATCTAGAAGAATGGGTGCTGCCTCAATTTTTTAACTCGCCTTATCTGGGAATCCTTTAAATTGAATATTTACTGGGCCTATGTTTTCTGCCCGTGTTAGCCCTCTGAAGTCGACATTCTTCTTCCTTGTCAAGACAGGCCAAAGGTTTTTCTCACTCATACACTCTCTTTGTCTGCCTAATAAAGTAAATGGACAGTGATTGATTATGTGATTACACAGACAGAATAGACGGTTCTGCAGTTAAACAAAGAGCAGGAGAGGGACTGAAAATCAGCTAAAAGGGAGAATTGGCACAGTCATAGAAAACTCCCAAATGCGTCAATATACAGACCTCAATTTGAAGCAAAGGTAGAAAAAGTAGAAAAACAAACAAAAAAAAAGAAATATTTTCCAAGCCACATATTGTCAGCTGCTCTGTGTACACGGGAGGTTAAGAGAACACTTGAGCATGCACTGAAAACATCTTAATGCAACATGAATGGCCACGGTCTATCTGCATAAACAGGCTGTGCCACAGTTGCAGCCTGCTAACAGTCTGGAAATGTCTTTTCAAAACCATTTTGTGAAATGCCTCCATGTTGGATTAATCAGCACAGCTGAGGATGTAATTGCAGCGCCAAAGTCAAAGCTGTAAGAGCAGATAATGAACACTGACTGCAGCGCTGCCAGAACACAGGGCAAACGAAGGAAGAAGTCCTGGGGACCAAAACGTCCTCAGCATCCTCTCAAAAATTCTCATTAAATATGGGCCATATTGTATTTACACCTAACTAAACAACCGAAAATGGAGGGAGAAAAAAAAAAAACAGGGGGACGGGCAAGAAACACATTTAGGACAACTCTCAAAAATATTATATTAATTGTTAATACATGAGGTCACGCAGTTCTATAAGATTATTTCCGTTTTCTGCATGAGATACCTGTCCCAAAGCTGAACAGAACCACAGGAGGCTTGTATTCTCACAGTTGTTGCTGCCCTCTGGTGGGAAATTAAGTCCAGAACCAAAGGAATACTATGTAAGAATACACAACTCTTTGTATAGGGTTGATGCCATCTCATATCCAATAAACTGCAAATATATATTTTCACTGGATTACTATCTGTGATTTATGTGCTAATGGTGCAGCAAGGCGATAACAGGAATCTTTTTCCTTCTGTAGTCAGTTAACAGTAGGGAAAAGGTGCTTTTCCCACTATACGGTCACATGATATGTGTGTTCCTTCAGTATTCTGTCTGGTGTCTCTTCCTGAGAAAATCCTTGAGAATAGGAGTTTATCTTAAAGATCTCTGTCCTACAAGTTGCTTATCATAAGGGTGCAAACTGTTACTTAGGAATCAATACGTGCTTACAGACACATGCGTGCACCTGGTTCTGTATTGATGTCTTTACTGTTTTGATAATTTGGAGGACACCTCAGCATTTACGATTGATTTGCTTAACGGGGGTTCAAACAGTGTCAGCTGGGGGTCTTCTCCACTCAGTGGGAGGACTGGGAGAGTAATATCAACACAGTTGTGATTAGTCCATCCGAGCAGTAGGGTACTCCAATCAGAGCCGAATCACTCCCTCATTACAGACGACGAGGCCAGATCTCAGTGGGTGTACCGCAGATTCCCGTTTTGTGTCTGTGCGTTGAAATTAGCTTAAATTCATTTCCGACATGTTTTCCATCAGCTCCAGACTACATCACATTTGTGGAATCTGTCTTGGATTCATTAACTTCTACGACATTCAACCCTGAAAGCAAGTGGAGCCAGATCATTTATTGTACCTTCTGAGTCGAAACTGAGTACAATGAAACTGTGATAGCACACAGTACAGTGCAAATAGTATGGTACTGTCATATATCCTTCAGCTTATTTATTTTTGGAAATATTAGTTCTTGTGTATTGCAAGTATAATATTTAATGATTGGAATGATGCAAACAGGTGATTAGCAAAATCTTATCTCCCACAGATTATGACAGCAGATGATTACACTAGCTAAAGGTTAAATGCATGGCTTGGAACGCCAACTTTAAGCAGCAGTATGCAAGTTTGTGGCCAAAGCTGGTACCACTATCAAAACACTGGAGCGTGGTATCCCTCCGCCTCCACCCAGAGTACGGGTTGCCAGTTAAGTTTCTGGATCCATCAAAGTCTACGAATGAACAAAGTACTGTCTCAGTTTCACAGAGGCTGTGCTCACTTTGGAACTGTTCCCACACTGTATCACTTTATGCCAGAGAAACGGGATTAAGATAGCAATGCATGATCAGAGCTCAACCAAAGTGACGCTAGTGTACTATGAACGAACATGCACAGTTTAATTCGACCGTAGAGGATATTTAAAATGCTCTTGCTCACTTTTTTTTTTTTAAATTCAATTAGCTGAACTTAGGTGAATCTTACGTTGTTCAGGAGAAAATTAGCAACTTCGGTGTTCCAAACCTTCTTCGCATTCCGCCGTCTTCATCCTTCAATGTCATCTCCTCTGCAGATCAATGTTTTGATCCTGACTATGTCGTGTTATTGTTATTATTGTATTGTAATTATAATAAGGCCTTTGAGGTTTAGTAATGTCTGACGTTTATGATTGGACACGTTCGCAGCTGAAGCTCAAAGGTAACTGGCAACCTTTGCTTTTTAAATAAGAATATTCTGGCTGGACTACTGTCATTGGTGAACGTTGAAATGAACGTTCTTACATACACCCTCTTTATACTAGAATATAAATTTCAGGGTAGATTTTGTGTTAAAAATAAATAAATAAATCTTGTATTCAACTTGAAAACACGACCACCATTTTTGAAGTTCTGTGGCCTGAATGCTAAACGGAGCTTTTAATATTTATAAAACTTTGCTTGGTCAAAGAAGCGACATGGTCAAAATACCTGGTAGCACACAACCAACAATTTGTTCGTACTAAGTACTGATCATAACTTGTATTTGTACATCCGCAAACTTTGTCTACAGAAGTGTTCTTAAAACGTAAAGTGCAGATTTTCCGTTGTGTTTGAACGCATCACGTCACGGAGCTGCCTGGTTTCGACAGCGGTGCTGCGAGAGTAAACATGTGGAGAAGTACGCAAAAGATCTTTTCATCGTGTTGATTTTAGACGTCCTGTCAGGTAAATTGATTGGAAAGGTTGTTCGTTGTGATGTGGGCTTTTAAGTACCAAACCGGCAAATTCTCTATATTTGTGTGTTAAACACCATCCATTTTCAGACACGTCAGACATCTTAGAATCATAATTTATTCTCAGTACAAAATATAAGCAGCACTATAAGTAAAATGTCATAATTTATTTGTAGCTGCCACTGTTGAATCTGTGAAATGCTTATGTAACCACAACTGAAATCGAATGTTGTGTTTCCTTTCAGCAGAATAACACCCACTGGAAGCTTCTTAATGATGTCAACAAGACATATCGTCATTCTCTCGACTCTGTGCACTTTGTTTTCTGCGTACCCAGAAAGGGAACGAGTGCATGACTTGATGGTCAGATATCCTCTCATCGATGGGTAAATGATTTATTTCTGCAGATATTAAATGTGATCAGTATATGTAGAAAAGCTCCCTGATCATCTCAAACTATATCTCCTTGTCAGTCATAATGATCTACCTCTGCAGCTGAGGAGATATCACAACAATCAGCTCAGCCAAATTGATCTCCACAATCTTACCAAATTTTCCACTGATATTGGCCGTCTCCGAGTGGGCCACATACAGGCACAGGTATTATAGTCATCAGTTTTTCCCTTTTCTCTCATTCTCTAAAGTGCTCGTTGCTCCACAGAGGTGAAAACCACACACTGATTCTGTCAAACACGTACACTCTGTACATGAGCCAGACGGAGAATGACAGCCCCCTTCAGTACTAAGATGTCTCCCTTGTTCTCTTGTGCTCCATCTTGCTCCACTGTCAGATGTTTTCAGTCTATGTGATGTGTGGAGCCCAGGAGAAGGATGCTGTGCAACTGACTTTGGAACAGATTGATGTGGTGAGACGCATGTGTACAGAGTACCAGGATTTTGAGCTGGTAACATCTGTCCAAGGTATCGCGCACCTTTTGAAGAGAGCGCATGTCTTCTCTCGATACATACACCAGACAGATCTAAGTATGCTAATTTCTTAAAAGAGCCATGGACTAATTCCTGTTACAGTATTATTCTTATTTAGATGTTAATACTGTTTAAATCCAACACAGTGAGTGAAAATAGACAGTCTTATACATATAGTAAATTAATGCTTTATAAAATAGCGGCACACCGCTGAAGACATTGTGCTAACTCATCTTCCCGCTGTGCATTTGGGTCCAACGGCGTTTTTAGCAGTGATATATAACCCCGTAGCAGGTACCAAAGCTTGTCCTAAATGGAAAGATTCCTTTGGGCTAATTTTATATGTGTCATGGAAGGGCTGAAGAATTCTGCAATAAAGAGCAAGATAGCCTGTCTAATAAGCATCGAGGGAGGACATTCTATCGGCAGCAGCCTGCCGACCCTGAGGATGTTTTACTTGCTCGGGGTCCGTTCCATGACCCTAACGCACAACTGCAACACTCCCTGGTAAATGAAGGTTGCTCTGTGAAATTTAAGAAGTGCTAATTGGATATACTTTGTATTTGCTGGATGAACAGCATGTGTGTGTGTGCGTGTGTGTGTGTATTGGTGTAGGGCTGAATCATCTTCACGTCTTTATGCTGTCTTTCAAAGAGAAAATAACAGTCTAACACTCTTTGGCCAGGTAAGTTCAGTTTTTAATCATCTCTGCCATCTTCCACTGTCTTTGAAAACATTAAAATATCTAATTCCTAATTTATATTTATAAATAAGATCACATTTAACTTGTACTTTATTATATTATATAAATGATTAATTGTAACTAATTTATAAGTATTTAACTTTTATAGCATATTCTTCAAAAGGTGGAAGGTTGGTCTTAATCTGAGTCCTTCCTACAGTTTCTGAGTGTAGTGCCACTTGAGTTGTTACCTGTACAAATACTCTCATATTTTGCTGCAGCTATCAGCAGAATTGTATGGCTTCCTCCTGTGATGCTGTTTTACAGGCAGTGGTGGAGGAGATGAACAGACTGGGAATGATTGTGGATGTGTCCCACGCTTCTTGGGACACAGCGTTGACTGTGATGAAGCATTCCAAGGCTCCTGTAATTTTTAGCCATTCATCTTCCTACTTTATCTGCAAACACCATCGGAATGTACCAGACTGGCTGCTGCGTGAGCTGGTGAGGAAAACAAAACCCAGCGAGTGATTAAGTGGTGGAATAGTCAGGGAGAGCTGTGGAGATAACGAGAAGAGGAAGTTACCCAGGAATTTGGCTAGGCATTAGATTTATAACTACAACAACAAGCATCCTTTGCATCTTATACAATTAATAACAACAATTTAGTCTTGGCATCATGTCATTTCTCCACATTCCCGAAAATAAAGCACATTTGCCGAGTCTCTGAAACCTTCGAGTCCGTTCCCTGCTTTTGTTGTTAAACTGTTTCTGCTCAGCAATCGTGCAAGGGCTTGTCCTGAAACATACCGTAAATGTTTGCGGCATCATTGCCTATGAAAGTGGATGAGGTGGTTTTTCAATTCACGTCGGCCAAGTTCAGCTAATTACAGCCCGGCAGGTGTTAACGACATTTAACATAAACTGCTGTTGTCGTGGCTGGGTGTTTGACTTTTGTGACCTCAGCCCAACTCACTTGGCCCCATCTGGCACTTTAGCAGATGTGGTCTTCATTTTGTGTGTGTGCGTGTGTGTGCTGTAGCACAAGCATGTGATTGCTGCAGGGTCATGGGGTGATTCGTGTAAACCTGATGACCCACCACAACTGTCAAAACACTCAGTCTGAGTTAAGAATTGTGAAGATTATTTATACTTCAAACTTATAAATGTATGAAAAGTTAAAATAAAAAAAGGTATCCTTCTTTCTACTGCTTTTACTCCATCAAGTGGATATGTTAAGATTTGTCGATAGTTGCTTTATTTTTAATGTTATCTTTTTACATGTTTGAAAATGCATTCATTTAAATTATATGTAAAACCAAGAGTCTGCATTGTTCATGCTTGGCATCTCAATGTCTGCAATCTTTTATTTTGTGCAGCTTATGTTCCTTTTTGTGTTTGTACTGTGTGCATTACTTAAGCTCAAAATATGTATTTTGTGCTTCAGAAAAAGAGCAGAGGGCTAATCATGGTGAACCTCCACAGCAATTTCATTACCTGCAGGGATGAAGCCAACATTTCACATGTGGCAGGTAAACATCAGTGTGAGCTGATTCTATATACTCAGTATTTTTCCATCTCAGTTGAATTGTTTTACACTTTCAGACCATTTTGATCACATTAGGGAGGTAATTGGAGCCGAATCAATAGGAATCGGAGGTGACTATGAAGGTGTTCAGAGGTAAGAAAAATCTGACTTATGCAATTGTGAAAGTTTACAGGTTAAAAATAGAATCTTGCCAAAAAGGGCTGTGGTGCACTTTGACAAAATAATGAGATAATACAATGGAATTTATGTATCTAATAATATCTGATAACCTCTGTTGCTTTGCAGATGAAGCCACGTATAGCTTGGTTTTAAACCATTTCAGCTGTGTTTTGATAAACCGTCATTGTATCAACAATCAAATTTGATACAGTTGTACTCCCAGAAGAGGCACCGGGAGAGAGCTGCAAACAGGATCTAGATATTTTAAATGGGCCTTCGTAGGTGGGCTTATATAAGAGACACTAACAAGGCAACTACGTACAGTATAGGAAAATACACAAGTCATGAAGCAAGACAAAAACACTTTCTTTTGTTTTGCTCGTTAAATATCTGTGGATTACATTGTGCATTTCCTGGTTAGATTCCCTCAGGGCTTAGAGGACGTGTCAAAGTACCCCCACCTAATCCATGAGCTCCTGCAGAGGAACTGGACTGAGAATGAGTTGGCTGGAGTCCTTCGGAGGAATTTCCTGCGAGTGTTTGAGGAGGTGGAGAGGGTAAAAGAAGACATATTAATGATGAATAGCAGAAGAAATATTTCCATGTGTGTGCAGTAAATAGAGCGCTCTAATATTTTACCTGAAAACAAAAGTATTTGCTGCCTTTTGGCTCTTTTGAAATTGCGTAATTATCACCAGAGGTGGAGACAAAGGAAAAGGAGACATGAAAAACCATCTGCCTATTCTTGACAGAGCTTTTTTTTCATTTATCCATTTCCTTTGTCTCACATGTTGTGTTTCAGGTGCGTGATCAGTTACGTTCAAACAAACCCAGTGAGGTGCAGATATCCTCAGAGGAGGTGCAGAATCCCTGCAGGCTGGACCTCAGACCGAAGCTGAGACAGTCTGCCATTTCCCCGACTGTCTTTTCCAACAGCAATGAGCAGAAGAATCTGTTCTTTTTAGCCATAGTCCTGCTGCTCTCCAGCATATTCACAGGTTAATGACTATGTCTTCAAATTCTTTGTCAGGTAAGGTGCTTTATAATGTAAATAAAAAGGTTAATGAGGTTTTTGTAACGATTCAAATGTCATTACCAGTCAGTCAGATAAGGTGAAATTAATTACTTTTGTCCACAATGCGTTCAGGGTGCAGCCTAATTTGGCAGATGGCTGTATTTTTCATTGTTGTTTGTGAACTTTTCCTGTTTAATCTTGAATAGAAAGTAGGAGGTGAGGTCAAAAATGGCCTATAACGGGCACAAATCAACACAATATGTAAATCCAATCCAAACACTGCATCTGATTCTATAAAATTATGTTAAGGTGTTGTTAAAGGCCTACATTATGCTCACAGACGGGAGTGGAATGACTTCCTGTCCGCAACACCTAATTTGTTTGCTGACTGTAAACTGCGATGCACAGCAGAAAACTGCAAGACTGAAATTCTTGCTTTGCTGCTGCACAATTAGAATTATGTTTACACAGAAAATGCCTGCAACAGATTTGTTCCAAAATTGTTCTTTTTATTGCAGTGAAATACAAAGTTGATTTTAAAGTGAGATGACATCTCATATATGTGTTTTTGAGCAATATTTGTATTTATAAAAATCCAAATTAAGCTGTGTTGAGAGCATCAATGTGAATGAGGACCCAGCAGATTGCTTAAATGTGTTTCTTCCTGTAAATATCAACAATCAGGAAGGTCCAGGTTATGATCATTAAATTTGAGTGGGTCTATGAGGAAATCATAGAAATCTTTGTCCAGTCAAGGACTCTGACAGTTTATAAAACAAGCGTACTGTATACTGCAGGAAGTCTTACTTAACACCTGTAAACACAGTAGCAATAGAAAGTAAGAACATTTGAAAGTCTTTCTGGCACTTTTTGCATCAGCAACAGGAGAACATTACAACTTCCTTATTCATGACCTGGGACTTTTCCTTTATTACTTCAGCCGTTGAGTGGTGGCACAATAAATAAATAAATAGAGACATACCTTCCAAATTAATTAAAACATCTGATATATTCTTAAAACAGCCCCCACACGTTGTCGACCCGTTCAGTCATCCTTTAGCCTCAGCATCATGCAGCTGCAACCCAAAGGTTAATGGTCGTAGATGGACATGTGGAGCATCTGCCACACAATCCATCCAAGCACATATAATAATAATAATACTAATAATAAAGCAGATACATTTACACTAATGTGTTGCAATATTCTACAAGAATATAATTAACCTCTTTTGCATTCAAAAGTCCATTCTTTACAGAAAAAACTATTGTGTTTGGGAGAAGTTCCTCGCGACCACTGGTTAATATTTGATCACGAGTAGATGGTAATAACCTCTCGACCTCCACCTCGGACCAGAAGCACTCTCTCCAGGCCTTCAGTCAACACTTCCAGAAACTCCATATCTGAAGTGCAGGTTAAAGGAGTAAAACCCCCTAAACAGCTTCTGTTTTTGCATCAAAGAAACTCTAAAAAACTGAAAGGAGACCTTGCATTTTCTGATTATGTTGGCTAAGGATACAGTTCTCATCTCCGTCTGTGTTTCGTGGCGGTCCTGGCATGTTGAGCAGCACTAATCGAGCATCGTGGGATCTGTTGACTATTACCTCGTTCAGCTTCACAGCCGTATGCATCCGCCTCACATTAGACTGATCCCTGGAGAGCAACAAGAAGTAGAAACACAGAGCAATATGGGTTTGTGCTGATGAGGAACCTTGCTGATCCCTTTTTACTGGCAGAAGATAACTGGATGCTACTGACGGTCTGAGGCTCATTAGCTCTCTGAAGTTTTCAGGAACACTGCACTTGTTCCTCTTCTCTGCCTCAACCTTCTCTCTCGTCCACGTCATCTGCACCTTCTCTGATGGGAGCTCAACCACGTCCTCTTCCTCGTCTGAGTATAGACTTCCCATGCGAACCAAAGAGTGTCTGTCCTTAACCAGCTGGGCCTGCGAGTGAGCGCAGCGTAACGAAAATTGAAATTGTCAATTGTGAGAAAGTGAGATTTGGAAACAAAGCCACATGTGCGCTGACTCGCTTTAAAAAAGAAAAAAAAATGAAATCCTACCTCTCTTTGTCTTTCTGCACTGGAGAGCCTCATCTGCCTCAGCATCTGTGACCTCTGCTCCATCATCAACGTTCGCTCATAGCAGTATGCTGAAATATCGCTGTCATGCTAGCACACAATAAAACCCAACATGTTAATTCATACTCGGACAACAAACAATATAATGCTGGTTTCAGCTGAACTTTTCAGGGCTCACAGCCGTTTCTAATATAACGAGACATTTATATATTTCAACCTTTGCTGGAATTGCATTAGTGTTAATATTGATTCTTACCATCTCCACCACCTCGACCTCAGCCTCTATTCTCAGCTGATAAAGGAAAGTGGCCAGATCTCTCTTCATCTGGATGCTATTGTCATCCATCTGGGCAACAGTGAAGATGCGCATCCTGCATTTCCTCCACACCTGTCAGTCAGTATAGCTTAAAGTTGGAAAAGAACCAACATTCTTGCAAGGAACAAACTCTATTATCGTTTAGAAATTCTGAAGTTTATAGTAAAGAAGTCTATCATCTTACTTTATGCTGTTTGAGGAGGAAAGGCAGCAGCATTAGCATCCCGCCATCGTGGACAATCCACCACACGTCAATGTTGCCTTCTGTGAAGCGTTCGTGGTTGCTCGGGTAGAGAGACACATTTTTGGGTACCATCAAGGCAAGATGGGCAGCTGTGGTGCAGCGGACTGTGCCTGTGTGACAATGGTATTACAGATAATTATGTGGTAATTACCTCAGTAAATAAATTCCATCTAAATGAGGGTTCAAAAATAAACTACAGAGTTTGCCTGTAAAACAAATTGCATTATTGCACAACCTTGTAGGTATAACAGTGAGAGGCTTACTAATGAAAGTCTTCCAAGCCCGAGGGTCTTCACTCTGTCTCCAACCATATGGCCAGCCCATCACCACTGTGTTGTGCTTCATTCCCCCCAGACCGCAGGACTGGATCAAATGGATGACGCCCTCCCGCACTTTAGATGCCACCACAACCTGACAGAAACCTTTAACTCTCTCAATCTCCATCATGTTTTTAATTGCCTACAATATGAGAAGGGGGCAAATAAATAAATCAATAAAAATCAACGACTTGGAGAGCAAACTCATTATAACCATAAAAGTGGTAATCTGGAACATGCTCTTTTTCCTTTTCCCCCCCTCATTGACTCTATTCGAGGCTCTTAGAAAATGATGCTGTCTAGAGAATAAATCATTTACTTCAAGAACAGCTAAAGAAAGTCAAAAGAGGCAGGCCAGGATCCCCACCAAACACCAACAGATCCAGGTCGAAGAGAATTTTGGCTGAAGCTGAAGAATTTTGGACTTTTTTTTTTTAGCTTTTCAAAGATGATTTACCTCTTATCCAAGAGGCTTCTTCAGTGGGAGTCTAAGAGTTATATACAGTGTTGATTTATTGAATGTCATTTATTACACATAATTCCCAGGAGGATCCAGCCTTTAATACTACAAATTACCACCAAGACAGAAGTCAGTGAATAAGCACAGCGTCTAACTCTGAGATTCCCACCAGTTAATATAGAATTGAAGAAGCATCTTGGATTACGCCAGGATTCTTTATTAAATCAATGGTGATGTGATGCTGCAGCACAAACCCTGCAGATTCAGGGACTTCTCTTTAAGTCTAAATGTTAACGACCAAGTAAGAAGTTGAGTTGTGTACTCAACAACAATTGAACTGAATACAACTTTCTTGTGTAATAACAGTAGAAATTACGTAGGAATACTCATTTGTTTGCATAGACGGCTAGACACTTGACTTCTGTTGCTTTCATTCACATCACATTATAATAAATGTTCCGACACCAGGCTATTATTTCTTGCTGAATCGGCTCATTGGAAACGCATTGTAGAGATAACAACAGCGAGTTGATTACAGCCATGTCCTTTGATTAACGTGACAAATATGTTAAAAAGGCAGCGGGGGAAGAAATATGGCAAATAATTACATTTCACAATGCACAAATGGGACCTCATTTATAACAGTTGCACCAGCTGGAAACGCAGAAATGCCACAAAACACAGCAATGCGTGGACAACGGGCATTATTCGATGGTGCTCACCTGTTCTGCCGCTTGCATTTCGCCATAGCTTTCCAGGAAGTTGCCCTGAACGACAGAGCCCACGATGGTCAGACCCTTGCCTGCCTTCAGCTGGGAGACAAAAGTGAGTAGTCGGGGATATTTGACGTGGAGGTCTTCATCCAGCTTCAACAGCACCAGCAACTGAGGCCTGTTTCACATTCAGGGAAAAAATAGTAAAATAGAGACAGCATGTTTGAAGAGATCTTGGACATTTTCATGTTACAAGAATAAATGGAATTAACGTTAATTTGATATCCAAATTTTTGGGAGAACCCTGGGATGGTCTGGCGGAATGCCCGGGAAGTATTCCTACCTTTGAAACCTCCATCACCCCTAGTGACCCCACTTAGGAATAATTGACAGCTAATCAAAGGTGGATCGATGTGTTTTTATGGAAAAGGTGACAGGCATTTACTGTAACTGCCCAGCCAGCAAAAAAACATTTATTCACCATCTGTCAACACAAATAATGGCAGCAGATCTCTTAAACACATTTTACCACATGGAGCATCAACCTTGAGGGTTTGTACTATGGAACATTGGAGTAAAAAATACAGTGATTGCAAATGAGAAGTAAATTCATGGGACTGAATGGAAAATTATTTGTCTGCAGTCAAAGGGCGTCAAATGGGAGATGTTTTATTTTTCTTTGAATGCCGCATGACAGCTCCACCCCCCCACCACCCCACCTGCTGTGAGTATGTTTTCCCTGGTTCAATCTGCCCTTGTGTTGTTTTAAAATATAATTCCGGGTGGGTGGCGGTCGCACATCTACCAGACACTCCTCTGAGGATGATTTAACACCTGGCTGTCACAGTCTACTCCCTCCGACACCTTGTTGTTTTGTTGCTTCATCTCTGGTTGTTACTGCAATTTGGGTTGTGTGTCATGCAACGGCATCCTTGAACAAATGCTCATTCAAAGGCACAACTGACCAGAACGCATCATGTCATTGATTTTTTTTTTCTTTTCATGCTAAATTTCATGCGAAACCTGTAAACATTTTTGTTCAGATTGTGTATCTCTCACTGTTTATACATCTATTGCGTCTGTTGAGCTGGGTGGGGTGAAGGCAGCTAATATATGCCAACAACCTCAGAGAGGAACCATTGCGACCCCCTTCTGTGTGTAGCCGTACCTCCAATTTTTGGTGTGGGGGGGTCCAACCTCCAGTCTTAAGAGGGCATATCGGGCACCACTCAGGGACAGTCCTCTTATCCCGTCTCCCCACTCTTTCTCTGCTCTAATGTGTGAAACACAGAGTCAAGACTGTCATTTTAAATGAATAAAACACATCCCATTATGTGGAATGATGTTCAGCAATGTTGTTTGTTTTTGTTTATTATGTTATTTCACATACGCCATGAAGCAACTCGATGTAATTAAAGTCAATGCAAAATAGCAGAAGGTGCCATTTTTCGGTGTTATTAATCTATCAAAGACTCCAAACGTACCCCTGGTACTCAATGTACTTATAGATCATCCCTGCAATGCCCATGGCCACGATAGCATAGTACCAAGAGGAGATGAACATCAGAGCCAGACACATGCTCATGCCCAGGAAGGACAGTGCCCTATGGGTGAAACATGCCTGCGGTTATATTTGTGCTCATATAAAAACAAACAACCTATTTACAAAAGGAACAGGAAGAGAGGGATGCTATAAATATCATTAAAGACTGACACTGTTTGTCAGCAAATAAAAGGAAACCACTCTAAACCACATAAAAGGGACACTCACCAGTGGTAATACCTAAACCTCGGTCTCCAGTTGGGCGTGCGTAAAAGGGTCTGAACGGCGCACGCTAAGTTTACAAAGAGATAGCACATCAGGAAGAACCTGTGAAAGACAAAGAAGGTTTTTCCTCAGTTTACTCCTGCCATCAGCTTTGTAGGTGGCATCTTGGGAATGTCTGCTTACATTGAGAGGATTGGAGCGACCATATCCAGAGAGGCAATAAGGATGCCCAGTTCAGCTATGAGCCCAGTCAGCAATAATGCCCATGTGGGTTCTCCATTGGTCTTTCCATGACCAAAGACCTAGAACAACATTAAGGAAGCTCATTGCTGTTTTAATCTAGTTACATAGTTTGATTTTGGGTGACATTTTTTGTCAAATGGAGCTTTTTCCTATCATTTTCAGTGTGTGCTGTCCTACCCTTAGGAAAGGGATAATGTTGTCTTTGGCGATAGCCTGCAGAAGTCGTGGGGCCCCGGTGAGGGACTGTAGGCCGGCCCCGACTGTAGAGAAGAACGAGCCAATGACAATTACCCATGGAGACGGCCAGGAGAGGGTTCCTACCACCAGGGTTTTACTAACAGCATCCCCAAACCTGCAGACAAACACTGACTGAATTAAACTTTCAACAGTCTTTGTAATTTTCATATAAAATAGTCCAATCAACTTTCCTAGAAAGAAAAGAAAAGAACTTACTTGTCCCTTAGCACTACTCCTTCAATGCAAGAGCCAAAAAGGACCACAGAACTTAAATCTGGATACAAGAGGTCAAGGAGATGACGCAAACCCATCAACTAAATCTAAATTTCCTAATAAAATGACATGTTGTGATCCAAAATAAGGATACAAACAAGCGAGGTGGTAGTAATAGCTAAGATAGTTCCCACTGGGATTGCCTTTTGAGCGTCACGGAGATCACCTGATCTGTTGGATCCTGCCATGATACCTGTGAAAAAAGAGACAGCGCATTTTTAAAAATGACTTTGACAGACTGTTTAAACCTTTTGGTGGGTAAAACAAGACAGTTTGCATGTTTTCATGAACCTACCCGTAGCAGATGGGAAGAAGATCCCCACGAGGACAGTGAATGACGTAGCAATGTCCGCTGACACATACATGCCAAAGTTTTCAGTGGCACCGTGGCCATTTACTGACTGCAGCGATGGTTTTTCTAAGATCTCCCCTTTCTGTAGGTAGTTCCCCCACAGGTTTTCTAACAGAGAAGAGTATTAAAGCATCACTGCTGGTCGTGATATATTCAGCTAATATGACTTTATTTTGTAATAAGTTACTTATTTTCACCTCTAATAGCTCCACTTCCCAGCCCAGGGATGCCCTGTATCTCTGACAGATTGTTCTGGAGGAAGTACTCGTCACACACGCTCATGTTTCCAGGCACACAGAACCTTTCCCACAGCTGACTGGGCACCGTGAGGTTTCCCGTCACCACAGTCTTCGAGCACACGTCAAAACGATCTCTCACCAAAGTCCTGTTTCCTAACATGCAGATCCTGCAAAGAAGGGAGAAAAAGCAAGTTTTCCTTTAAAATCCATATTCAACTAAAGTCTGAAGAATTCATTTATTTAAAGACAGATGCTCCCTTTAGGATCTGGCTCTCGGAACTTACGGGAATTCCGGCGGATGAGTCAAAGATTTGAATGCTCCAGCATAGATGGAGACGATAGATATAATGACACAGGTGAGGAAAAGAGAGGCCAGCTTGTTGACATACTTCACTCCTACAAAAACCACCACAGCCATCAGACTGAGGCAGATGGAACCGTAGACTCGCATGTTGTTCAGCATGGCACTGTCAGTCCCGTGTGGGTCTGTGGCGTGAAATATGGCAGCCTGGGGCACCAAATATTTCTGAAGGAAAATAAATCAAATACTTTACATTTGTAATGGAATGAGGAATGCTATATTTTAGACATAAAAATTTGATCTACAATCAAATCAGTTTTCTTTGAGCAAACTAACCAAGAAGATTTCAATAGCCCCCAGGATGTACATGGCAGAAGCAAATGTGGTGCCCAAATAAAAGCAGAGCCCTACAGCTCCTCCAAACTCGGGACCCAGAGAACGTGAGATCATGAAATATGAACCTCCAGCTACAAAAGAAGAACATCAAGAAACAAACAGATAAATAAAACAATCAGTGCTACACAAGTAGGCAAAAGTCCATTAGCTGAGCTGCATGGTGTTGATCAAACTGTGAACTGCTGCTGCCACCAAGTGGAAGACACTGTAAGTTTTACTTTGAATACTAAAAGAATCAGCAAACTGAGAAATTTATGCACTTCTAGTAAGAAAATATGCCACCTAATGCCATCTGCTGTGATAAAACTGCAGCGGGACTTTTCATTATCAAAGTTTTTACCTGGGACAACACCATTGGTAGCGATGGCACTCATGGATATGGCCGTGAGCATCGTCTGCAAAGAAAAATAAAAACTTCAATTATTATGACATCAGGGCAGCTCCTGTGCACCACTTCCACAATTGGCTATTCAAGGTGACAGTCGTCGCTGCTGGATTTGAGGCTGTGGAATTATCAGTGTTTCTATATGTATCTGCGGCAGAAGTTGTCAGCCTCCATGTCTTTTATTTTAAATGTTAACAGCTATGGCATAGACACTCAAACAGCAGGTATAAACATATGCTACATTTTCAGATTCTAGTTTAATTGTGGTTGTTTACATACCGCTGGATCCACATTGCAATGCAAATTTAAGCTCTCCTACCTTGTACAATCTCTCTCTATCTGTATATATGTGTGTGTGTGTGTGTGTGTGTGTGTGTGTGTGTGTGTGTGTGTGTGTGTGTGTGTGTACTAACGCAAGAGCAGCACATGAGGACGATCAGGAGGGACTGCATGATGCCGGCCATCCCGACAATCCATGTCAGTCGAAGGAAAAGGATGACACCAAAAATGTTCTGGAGACACGGCAGGTAGACTCCCATCAGTGTGCCCATGTTGGGAGACTGTAGGAGGACAAAAGCGAGAGAGGAAGGGGTGGGGTGGGGGGTGAGAAGGACCATGTGTGACCAATAGTGACCATGACATTTCAGGAAACAAGTGTATTGATCATTGGCATTGATTGGTGTACTTTTTAAAAGGTCAATCGATCGTGTTATCAGCGCTCTGCATGTATTCTGCTGCACACAGCCTTAGCTAGGCTGCAGAGAACACAGAGGCTATCAATCAATCAGCGAGTCCTAATATTAAACTTGAATTGTAATAGCGAGGAGTGAATTTAAAAGAAAAATGAGGCACAGGACACACTGACCTTGGGTGCCTTCTTGCATGAGGCCTGAGCGCTCTCCTCCTCCTCATGCTCCTTCACTCCCTGTGTGATATTGGTGTAGGTGACCAAACGGCTGAGCAGAGAGGAAACCTTGGGCCGGATGTCCATCTCCTCCTGGAGGAGAGACGAGGACTTGAGTCAGCAAACGATTTGGTTCCATCACCTGTCAACTGGGAAATATTAGGAAGGCAAACACCCCAACAAACCTCAAACAGAGCAAGGTTCCTGTCATAAAACTCATTCTTCTTGCCTCCAGGGTCAGCGCCGCTGAGGAATGGGCTGTCTTCGGTATGATTCCCATGGTCTGTGAAAGCCAGCAAAGAGTCTCATCAAAGCAGTGTTGCACAGTTACAAAAAGGTAGAAACAAATATAGGACAAGCTTATAAATATACAAAATAATCTACTTGAAAAAAAGAACGTGACATTTGCGACTCCCATTTATGGAACCTGATACAACACTGTCAACGATTGCAATTAACCATGCAAATGACTGGCAGAAGGGCAGAAAAAAAACAATATAAAATGAATAAACTGGAAACTTGTGATCAAATCTCTTATAAACAAACAACAGCTCACTAGAGGTTCAGGTGCCAGATCATTTGGGTTTTATTTTTCAATATTCAATCACTTTTTAATTAGAATTAGCAACCTAAAAGTCCACAGGTAGCAGTAATCTATAGAAACACAATTTATGCTGTTAGTAAAAGGCCAGCGCACATGGACAAATCAGTGCCCAGGTGATAAACAAGCACATAATTAGATTTTCCTCTCATTAACTTCTTTTTTTTGAAGAAAAGAATTAAGCAGAGATGAGCATGGTGCCTGAGGCAATTATAGAACGCAAAGGGCACTTCACAGCCTTGAGACACACACACACACACACACACACACACACACACACACACACACACACACACACACAGACCTTATTACCTAACAATCACAGTTCCATCCAACCAAAGCTCATTCTTCTCCAGCCACCCAAACACGTTCTGCCATCCCGACATGTGGGCATGAAAAATATTCCTCAGCTCCACTTAGATTAAGCTGATTGGACTTGATCTGTGGTGCTCACTCACCTGCGTTCTGCGTCCCACTGCTGCTGCTTGGACTGTGTGTGAGCATAGTGTTGTTGTGTGCAGTGCACGCACCACGATACAGCAGCCTGTGTTCTAGCTGGGGGAATTGTCGATTACTATCTGGGACACCCACTCACGCTGGCAGACTGCTCATTGAGGGGCATGGGCAAAAACACAGGGAGGAGGAGTGGGGAATAATAACTTTTAGGGGCGTTCGCTGTAGCGGACCCATGCAGAATACGGTCAAGACTTAGACTGATGATCAGAACTTTACTGGAAATGAACATAAGAGCTGACAGGATAAACACACTTTTTAAAAGCCGTACAGGGCACCGTCCTTTGTTATGAAACGGGGCCATTGTGAATTGTGAGCTTTTACTGCCAATGAACGTCCTTTAAGCATCAACATGTTTCATCCTTTGTAACCTTTAAGAACATCCGTAAATTACCTGTAAACTCTGAGGATACATGGACACAATTAATGACTCTTAATCTTAATGCACATTAACCTTGCGCCTCCACGGATGAGAGACGCACAAAACAGATAATGTGCACATGCCAGCGTTTTGAGGCAAAATGATTCTTCCTGTCATTGCTGTTCATTACCAATAGTATTCAGGGCTGTTTTTACACAATGTAACATGGTTACATTTACATTACATTGATTATTGAGGGTCAAGCCTACCCTGATACCTAAACCCGTTGTTTGAGCTTATTTTGCAGGCATGGGGGTTCTGCACCCATGTACAAACATCAGTTATGTTAAGTAAAATATTTCCACTCTGTTGAGGAGGGACTTGTTTCCAACTATTGTGTTCAATCATTTTCTAAAAGGAAAAAGGAAACAGGGAAGGGTTATTGGTATGAGGGCAAACTGCAGACTTCGCGCCGCTGGAGCGACATGAGAAAAGTTGCCAACAGTGCCCTCTAGTGTCACCCTGCTGTCATTGGCAGGAGATAAAACATCTGTAAGATAAGCATGAGAGCAGAGATCCTATGACATTGATTTGACCAAAAGAACCATTTGGAAAGTGGTAGGATCGACAGTATTTAAAAAATTTTCTTGTAGAATTTACTGAATTTCTGATAAAGTTTGCTTCTGCTTCAGTCCAAAAATGTCCCTTTGGCACTGTGTCCCAGCAGAAAGGAGGGGTTTCTAATAACCTGATATTAAATGCCTATTTAAAAAGATTAAAACTCATTAAGCTTGTTATAAGAACACAGAAAGGAGCCGTGCTGGGCGCACAGAGCAGCTCAGAGATTCCACAACAACATGTTGAAACGTGTCGATTCTGGCCTCAGCCGGCAGACGCGAGATGCATAGCGCAGCTGAACTTTGGGTGGGGATTGGACAGAAAGTCCTCAGGCAGCGGTGTGCACAGCATAACGCGTTCTAATTGTAAAGGATGCTGCAACTTTGGTCTGCAAGCCCTAGATAAAAAGGAACATGTGCCAGGACACGTTCAAGGCACTGCTGAGGTATCCTTGAGCAAGGTACTGAAGCCCCAAATGGTCAGATAGAGTCCTGTGATGAGCTGGCAACTGTTCCTCTTGACCGAAAGCACCTGGGATGGTCTCCAGATGGACTGCATATTTACTTATTGTTTTTTAAATGTTAGTGTATTACACCATTTCTAAAAACACCTTTCAACCATAATCATGTCCAACTGTGTCCACAAAAGCATTTCATTTTACCTGCACTTGTACCAGTGAGAAAAGTAAGCCCGTGTTTTTCTCTGTCAGCATTAGTTTTTGGCCTTAAGAAAGTTTATTAAAATAAAAAAACAGTCAGCTGAACAAAAAGTCAGGAAAATTCCATATGGACGTGATCCTTCAGCACCAGAGAGGTCTTTGCCAAAAAAAGAGGTTATTTTAAGAAATCCGGAGAGAAAGTCAGAAATACACAGCGTCTTTAAAGCTGATTAAGCGTGAACAACAAGTGCGCTGCAATTAGGTTCTTATGAAAAAGCCTCTTAGCTCCTCTTTAATAAACATTTGAGACTGAACACGGAGAGGCAGATAAGTCGGAGAGCTTAGCCCATTTTACTCTGTACTAAAAGTTGGCAACAATGTCAGAACAATCATTTGTGTGAGTGTGAGAGCGACAGTGAATGAGAATACACCCCATGTGCATATTAATGACTGTCTTTAAGCTTTTAGGCACTGTAAGGAGATGCAGTTTAACAGTTTTAAAATCATAATGCAATTTGTTATCCAAGTCGGCCTGGTGTCATCTGTTTGACTCACCACGTCCTCATAACCCTTTCCCACAATACTTCCCACCCTCACCCAACCAAACCTTTTGTGGACAGGAGACCAGATCCGTTAACAACAATAGAGACTTAGTTTCCATTAGTCACACGGGCGCAGTGGAAGTCTAACATTAGCAAAAAGCATCAGGTACACGAGTCAGTCCAGCATTTTTCAGAATGCTTGATTGTGATGATTTCAATGTCAATTCAATGCCATTCAAGTTGACTCATTATCTGAGTTCATTTTACTTCCCAAACTCCATTGTGCTTTCAAATAAATGTCTTGAACTGTGCAGTTACCCAACAACACAAGGTGGAAGGTTTTACTGGCAACATTTTAAAAGGCACAGCAGCATGTCCGACGCCTGCATCAAGGGCAATTTATTAGTGAGGTGGAACAAATAGAAAATAATCAACAGTGACACTGTGTGACAGTAATTTTAACCTTGCTAACAAAGGCTCGTCCCCACAGTGAAGCCCATCTACCACTTTATTTCAGTGGCAGTTTCCGACTTATTTGCATCTCAGCCCAGTAGAGGAATGCTAACCTGCTGAGCCGAAGAGCAGGGTGCGTAAGTTGTGAAGTGGGTTGATGAGGACAAAAGGAAAGCAGCTCACTCTGATACCTTCAGGGGGTAAAGGTGGGTGGGGGGACTATTACGCCACAAAACAACTCTGCTGCTGCATGTGGGGCTAATGAACTCGAACCAGATCATAGATACACCATAAAGAGATACATTTGCATTTATTGTATGTTTTTCCTCCTGCCAATTTTCTGTTACAGTGAAACCATTTTAAATGTGTTTTAAAGAACTCACAAAAAACCCACAACTCACAGGTTGCACCTAAACCTATACAGGCTACAGACAGATTACTAAAAACCATGTACAAAAAAAACCAACAACCACAAAATCACCTCTAACGTAAGGATATTTCTAGTCCTCACTTTCACAGCTGCACTCCCTCCTTATGTGGATTCTCAGGACTTTTAGACATTAATATTATTGAATTATTTACCAGCAAGTTCATTCCAAACATACTATTCGTAGATAAGCTTGTACATCCGTTATTTAAGTGCCTATCTTATTGCAGACCTCTCTAATACAGGACAACCCTGTTGAACTTCAATGAACGAGTCAGCCAGAATCAAAGCAGCAGATATAAATGTCTGAGGAGTCGATTAAAGTTGTGTTATGTGATGTTAATTATCATATTCACCATAGCAACCTTATATGGACCGTTGTCAACGCTGATTGAGCTGGTTGCTGCTCTGCCCCCAAGTGGCGATAATAGACAATTACCGCAAATGCGATCATAAAAAAGAAAACTCATATCAGCCTGTATTGATCACACATTAGCATTATGAGGCTTGAAAAAAAAAAAGTATTTTATGTTCTAACTACAATCAAGTACTAGTTTTACAATATTTAGAAATGTGTAAAAACATGTATTATGTTTTTTTTTTAAAGAGATGGAAACAAGCCTGCCTCTGGTTAATGCTGACGCTATAAAGTGATAATTTATGAATAAAATCAACACAGACACACTTCAGGGCAGAGGTCTCTGACTGTTGCTTCAGAGTTTCTGGTGTTGCACGAGAGTGCTGCTCCCCTACAATGACCACACTGTTGATCCACACAGACGCTATACTGACAGGACCTAACACACCCAATCCCACTCATGTAATTACACACACACACACACACACACACACACACACACACACACACGCACATCTGCACATGGAAAAGTACTGTATATGCTAAAGTATTTGGTTAATGTCTAAGAAACTGTAGCACTATTGTAGTCCTGGCTCCTAAACTAACTTTAAACTGTGTCAAGATGCCGAGTAAGCACAGTTGCACAGGTTAAAGTAACAATGCCTTTTTTTCTGCAGGTGTGAGGAGCTTGACAGAAACTCTGGTGTGTTTAGCAGCCTCACATCTTGTTGTTCCCTTCCTCCCCCTCTCCTGACATCACTTCGCGGCTCAGTTTGACAGCTGTTACTGTTGCTGTCAGTGCTGGGCGGGAGAACCTCGACAGCTTACAGCCCAGGGAAACATCCATGAACTCATCAAATCTTATATTATATATCTTATATTATATTATTATATTTACAGTTCCCACCCCTGTGTCCACAAGTCCACATTGGACACAGTACAAAGTTCTTGAACAAACAACACGCCAGGATTTCTGACACACTGGGCTGTCAATGAGCTCAGAGTGTTATGTTTATAAAATTCAATTTTCTCCTTGAGAGCGCTGTAAACGGGCGCCTTGCATGCATTCCAGAGGCAGACACAGGCAGCTACTGTTGGACACCGTGTGGAAGGATTCCTCCCTTTTGTGATTCAGACATGGGTCGCTGCGAGCTCTGCCATCGTTCAAAGCTATTACCTCATCTACGTGGAGCAGTGTGTGACATGCAGACTTGCCCAGTGAGGCCACAGGAAGCCTTTCTCAGTAAAGCGTGGGTGCTCCACGAACCCCACCCATGTGTGCCTTTCATTAAAAACTCCTTCTACAGTTGGTTCAGTCCCTCAACATGAACTAACACTTCTCCCCCAGAAGCACTTCTCATTCTTCCTTTCAACTGTCAGGGACACCCCCTCACCTCCACACACACACGCACGCAGACACACACGTAATACTGGGAAGGGACCTGTGAATGACAGAGAGGCGAGCTGAGACAGACAAACGTGCCTCTGTGCTGTCAAGCGACCGATCTCTGTGAATCTAAATCCCCCTCCTGGTACAAAGAGAGCTCCATCTTCTGTACAACTACCCACTTAGGGCCTTTCCTTGTTGTGATGTGACCCACCTCTCCTCCCCTCCTCCGAGGATCTCACCCCCACTGTGCCACAGCTCTCGCCGCTTTTGTCATTTTCCCCTTTGTCTCTCATCTGTCCATGAATTCTAGATTAAGATTCTTTACAACTCCGAAACTGTTTGGAAAAAGTCTGTGAAAATTGAGTCTGAGTTGTCTGGATGAAAAATGCCTTGGAAAACCATTTTCTGGCTTTGAGGAATTGCCATGGTAACCAGATAACCAGCTCTTCAGAACCCTGTTCAGAACCTTCTCAGGAAGCAGTATCTTCTCTTCCCACAGAAAGTATCTGACTCAGAAGACTGTTTTACCACATCGTTTTAAAAAACTGACTTTTCAGGGTTTGGGAAGAAGAAAAGTTTGAATAAAAGTTGAATAAAAGTGGCTCACCATCAATGCTGACAGTATCCTGATGATCAGAGTTGTCCTGGCCAGTGTCCCTGTAATCCACACAGTTAATCCCCTCCAAGCTATCATAGCTGGACTGAGCTTGATCCTTCACCGGTACCACTGTGAAGTGAGGCATGTTTTCATTACTCTCTCCGTGCTCAGATTTAACATAGCCGGCTAGCCCGTTAGCCAGCCTCAGTGCAACTCCCACTAATGGCAACTACATTCCACTACACTGCGCTCACTTCCTCTGAGGGGCATTATCATACCGCCCGCCCACAGCCCGCCCCTCCTGGCCTTTTTTTCTATTAACAGAGAGGGTCTGATGGGCTCAAGGATGTGTTTGGAAAAGGATTCTGCTCCCTGAAGCTCTGAGCTGTGTCGTCATGAGTCATACAGAGAGAGAGAGACAGAGAGAGAGAGTTGGGTTAACCCCCCACCCTCCCAACACACACAGGCGCACACACACACACCACCACCTCTTCCGTCTGTGTCATGACAAAGTGAAGCTTGTGTCCAAGGGTCACACAGACAGCCCTCTGTTCATTTTCCAAAGCACTTAGACAAGCAACAACATGGCAATTCCAAAAGACGTGTTGATTACTAAAATGCATGGGGGCAAAGGAGAGGGGAGAGTGGAGAAGTCAACATTTTAAAAGGTGGTCAACGATGTGTTCAAAAGTGAGCTGAGAGGAAAAGGCTGTGAGGCTGAGCCTCAGGTCTCCAAGAACACCCTCATAACATAAAAAAAACTCTAAAGCAAAGCTGTCATTAGAGCAGTTCAAAGCTTTTTTTTACCACTGCTCTGTCTGGACCGCAGCAGCTCTGTTCCACTCTTGGAAAAAGAAAAACTAAGCAAACTGTAACTTGATCGCTACAGTACCTTGGTCGATTTGCACAACAGTTTGAAAATTTAGTAAGCTGTTAACCGGAAAAAGGATGAGTAACCTTTGGCTGCTAGTTGGTTTGGCAGACTAATACACTTGAGGTGACACCAACCTTATAAGGTCATTTGACTGGCTCCTGCAGGGCCTCGAAGCCGGCAGAGTCAGTGAGCAGCAGGCAGGAAGGCAAGCCTGACGCACTCTTTTCTTCTACCGCAATTGCTCAGCCTTGTGGAAAGACATGAAAACAGGAGGGGCAGATCCCAGGAAGCTGAGGTCCAAGAGGGTCAGCTTGTGGGGGGGTGGAAGTAGACATATAACTGTTAAATATGGTATAGAGGGAAACTGTTTTGCACTTTTTCGAGAGTAGTTTAATGAATTGTAAAAAACATAAACCAATGACAAGGAGTGAAGTGTCATCTTAACTTGGTTATGGATCATTTACTCAGCAGTAACCATGTTTTGCTTCCTGATTTATTTATTTCATTTGCAATAAACCTTTCTTCCACTAGAGGGTAGCATTGGTCCTTATATATCAATTTGTCCGCTCTCAAGAAACAGTTCAGACACTTTGCAGAATTACATATATTATCCATTCACATTCAGTTTAATAATTTTTTAGAATCGACAAAACCATTGAAACACAAAGAACGAGAAATGGAAATAATCAAGATCATCTTATAGGTTGGTCATAATTATGACCTCTCGACAATTAGGTCCTCTAGACATAAAGTCATCACATGTTGACATCACAACAACTGCGAAGTCTGCGCGCACTTGTGTGTGTGTTTGTGTGTGTGTGTGTGTGTGTGTGTGTGTGTGTGTGTGTGTGTGTGTGTGTATGTGTGTGTGTGTGTGTGTGTGTAACAGACAGAGCAACTACTTATTGGTACTGCCACAAATTCAATTTGATTTTGAATACTGGTATTGCTCAGCAGTAAGCAGAAAGACACTTTCACTGTTATCTACTTGTGATTTAATTAGTCCTCAGTTAGTGTTTGTTAATGTTTGGAATTCAGTTCTGGAATTGATGTTTTGGAATTGATGTTTTGTTTTGATATTTACATGTCCAGCTACGTTTGGTGCCCTGATAGTTTCCTCAGATTTTACTCCAACCACATTTTTCCCACAGTGCTCTTTTCCATGTTTGGAGAGAAGAAAAAAAACTTCAAATACTGCCTGAGCGATTTTCTCTGTATTTTGAATGAATGGTACTTGGGTGCACGGCTAAATCTAATTGGTTGTGAAAGCTCAGCACCCCTGTCTTTCTTCTGATGACATTGATTAAGATTTTCTAATACTGTGCCCGAGGAGACTTAAGTCGATCCAATTACCTTTTGCCGCCATCATTAGCGAGGCATAGCTCCGGGGGCCCATTCTCTTGGTCTGTAGCGCTGAAGAGCTGCTTCTGTGGACAATGAATGCTATGCAGGCTGACTGCTGTGGAGACTGAAAGGTTGCCAGTGGCATTACGGTGTCGCCTCATGCAGCAGCTTCGCTCTCACATTGGGAGCAACTTCTTTTGCTGTTATTGTTTTCACCCTGTTCTCTAGATTTTTGTGCATTGTGGAAAAAAATAATACAATTAAGACTGCAGTAGGCAGTTAAGGGACATTTTCTTTTGTTTTGTTTTTTTACTAATGAATAAATTAATATATTTTCTTAACTGCCTAAAACATTCTTTTTCTAAGGTTCTGTCCATTAATGAAGCTTGTTCAGGTGCCAACTGAGGCCCCTGAAACGTGACATTAAAGCACAGATCTCTCACACATACACACACACACAGAGGGACAGTTATCAATCTACATTTGATACAATAAACCATTATTGTGCTACAAAGATCTCTTGTTTATTATTGCCTAGATTTGAATCTTTTGTCCACAAGGACAGTTCCCCCCGACACACACACACACACACACACACACACACACACACACACACACACACACACACACACAAATACACATGTGCGCACAGGAAATCTGCTGCTGGTAGACATGATAACATCAGGAGGATCTTTCTGTGACAGCTTGCAGACTTTAGGAAGCAACACAAACTGGATTAGAAATGAAAGCATGTAAAGGGAAAGAAAACAGAGGGAAAGAGCTAGAAAGATGAAAAATGAGAAAATCAGATGGGAAAGGGGATAAACTAGCAGACATCTGGGGAGGTAAATACAGAACCCCAGGCCTGGACAAAAATAAACCTTGGGTCTTCACACACACAGGATGTGCTAGTCTTTTTTCCCAGCATGCTCTGCTGTGTCTTTGTAGCTTGCATGTCATCTAACATCTGGGCTTTCGATCTCTGCTAAATGTTGCCATTTAGAAAAAGAGTGTTTGCTTTAAGATTAAATGGATCATTTTTAGTTCAGGGGGATTCATCTACAACAACACTAATTCATCAGAAAATGAGTGATGTTGCATGGAAGTATGGGACTAACCTGTTCTGGGTTTCCTGTGCATCCAGTGCAAAGTTTTTTGTTCTCTCCTCCCTCTCATGAGACTCACCTGGGCAGGTGGGAGCACCAATCAGCCAATCAGCAATCAGTTCACTTTAAAAGGCAGGTTGTGGCTTCCCTCCAGGGTCAGGTAGCTCTACACGTGTGTGCCAGCACCAGTTATTCCTTGTGATGGTTGTAGTGCTCATCTCCTGTGTTTTTCTCTTGTTTTGTTGCCTCCTGACTAACTTCCCTTGCAGCCACTTTTGTGTCCTTTCCTCACCCCTGGAGTTTCCAGCACTTTTTGGTTGCCTCTTTGTATATTTGGTTGTTGCTTCTGGGTTTAACTTGCTCTTTCAAACTTAATCTTCAGTCTCCTGTATTTATATCCCATTACATAATCCACCTGCTACCTTTCCCCCAGATCACAACATTACAATATACAACCAGAGAAGTATACAGCACCTTATTTGTCCCTAAAAATAGCAATAGTGATATAGTACATCCTTATGGATCATATGAAACTTTATAAACTCAGGCTGTAATTAAACCCTTCATGAATAGTGTTCACTGAATGCCCTATCAGCAATTATCTTAAAAATTAATTGCTAGTCATTCTTAGAAATAGAAAATAATTTAAAATGAAGATTGCTGAGGACCATTAGTCTTGCAGAACAACAAAGGAATGTTTTGCGCCCACCCCCACCGAATGAAAAGGGGGTCATAAAGGGAATCTAAAAGGATATAATCTCAATCTAAGGAGGGATATGAAATGTATTTACTGTCAGGCTATTCCCACACAGCTTTCCCTTACAGAAAGTGCTCTGCTCTTTTTGATGCTGGATTCTCACAGTTAGCCTTCCTTCCAAGCACCAAAGGTTTTATTGCCATGTCACATGGGTCACAATTGTGGCAATCGGATTATGAGTGTAGAAGTCTTCAGTCTTAAGAGGTGAATTACAAAATGGCTCTCCTTTGCCTCAATCACATTAGTGCTGCACAGAGCTGCCAATTATGAAACCCTCTGCAGTGGTCCGGTTGACTTTTATTAACGAAACAAATCTGAACCAAGTTTGTGGTTTTGACCTTTTTGCAGCATTAAATCCATTGAGCAGTAAAACAAAGGCAGTTTTATGTATGTCTTAGTGTATGTGCTGTATTTTTGGTGACAAGCAGACCTACTCTATTACCATAGTCACAATCCTCTACTTCAAACACTCTAAATATTATACCATTTATTTCTGCATGAAATGTGACAGTTCAATAACATTACAGCAGCTGTCCATCACAACCGCATCTTGGGTGTATCCTTGTAGTTTCTTGGTGTTTTGGTTTAAGCAGCACTCCGCTGCCCGAGACCTCAGAACGGTTTTGTCCATGTATGCGAGGCGTCCTCACAGAAAGATCCTCTCTTCCTTCAATAATTCTTGTAGATCATTTTACTTAGAGCTTTGATTACCAAATCTTTTGATTCCATCCTTTGAGAGATGAAGGAATTCTACAGAAGTGGGGGACATCTAGGACAAGAATCCAGTCCTCTTTCACATTATTCATACCTTCATGCTGTGAGACAGCAGAGGGAATCGACAAAGCACATAAGCCAGACTGTGTGTGAGGGTGACTGAGTGCTCGTTGATAGTCAAAGGATTGAGCAACATCAACTCAGTCGTTAGGAAACTAGAATCCCACAAAGCAACTTATCTAAATCATTGTACACCTTCACCTTTGGCCCACTAAAGCCAAGCAATAAATTAGCGTGAAACTTTTTGGTCGACACCCAGCATACATCATCCTTCTAATTTTAGGCAAGTGATTCACCCTGAGGAAGTAAAACATGAAATCTTTTACTGGTTGAACACTGAACACGTCACAAATAGAAATAGTGAGTACAAGCATCTCTCTAACGATGACCCTCAGGGGGAGAAAGAACACGGGATTGTTGACTGAAGACTCCCAGAGCAATCCAGTCAATCCAGTTTGACCTCAACCTCACTAGTAGAGGGCACACGAATCCATAGCTATGTAAAGGTCAAAGGTTATCGTCTATATAT
Source organism: Takifugu rubripes (assembly GCF_901000725.2). Classification (NCBI taxonomy): domain Eukaryota; kingdom Metazoa; phylum Chordata; class Actinopteri; order Tetraodontiformes; family Tetraodontidae; genus Takifugu; species Takifugu rubripes. The sequence continues at coordinate 9,111,043 of NC_042297.1, read as the reverse complement.
ATGTGCTGCATGTGTGTTTATATTGTCCTGGGAATAAATCACTTTGGAATGTTTCCTAATGACAATAAAAACCTGGAAGTACCCTGCAAATCCAATATAAGGAAAGCAGCTGAATATTATTTTGGAAGCATATCCTCTGAAACTTAAACTTAAGGGTATGTATATGCTGGCTCTGATTCCATTTTCTTATTTTCTCAATACTGTTTAAATAAATGAGTGGGCTGTGGTCCCTACAACAATAATCAGTCAAACGCATAGTCTCAAAAAAGTGGAGACCAAGTACAGACTTACTGACTTCCCAGATCCATACATGATGGAGGTTCTCAGAGAAAAATTGAATTTAAAGAAAGGTGGAGGGGATGCTGGGATTATTTCTGAAGTCGCTTTGTTCTTCAGAAAACATAAATGGGTAAAAACGTTGATGTGGTATGTAAATGGGGGTTTGTGTGTGCACTGAGACCTGACGCTCAGCTGTATAAAAGATGTTTGAGATTAACGGCACAAAAGAAACAGAAAATGTGGAAATGAGCCAATGTCACAGGTAGTTTTCAGTCCCAATAAACCACTTTAAATCAGAGGGTTCAGACTTTGTGTGTTGAAGAAATCCTTTATTATCATACTGCATATGCTTCAAACTTCTTTAAAGATAACTGTCATTCACTTCAACAGGACATTGGTATTGTACGCAGTATTCTTGTAAACATCGTCCGTGAATGCAGGGGTGTATTTATTCATATATGTGACACTGTAGCCCAGGGTTACAATAAAGTTTTTTTTTCCCCTAAATAGTTCAACTATAGTTCCACTATACATTAAACACCATGTTATGACTCGACAGTTACATTTAAAATACTTTAAATTCACGTTTTGTTATAAACAGCTTGATAAATACAAGGTTATGTATAACAAAAGACTATATTGTTATATCTTATATATATATACTTTATGTGTGGTGTTAATACTTTAAGTAGAATTCCAGAAATTCAACATTTCATCCAATAAATAAAAGGATCAAATACATTTTTCAAAATTTCATCTCAGCACTGGATATGAAAATGGATACCTTCATAAGCCAGAGACATAAATGTGTGAGTTATTATCCTGCTATTGACATGATACAGAACATACAGTGATGTGACACTGACAGTTGACAGTCCTCTGTACTGTATAGTAACATCATAATCACACACACACACACACACGCACACACACACACACACACACACACACACACACACACACACACTTGTTATCTTGCTGTCCTCTAACAGGAAAAGCCACAGAATTTCCTCAGACAGAAGGAAAAGTCTATAAAGGAAAGTCACACAACAACAGTACAAAACAGTAACAGTGACTAACAGCCTTTTGATTTACTTGCTTCAGCATATCCAGTGAGCAGCCAGACGAGCTGGGGGTGCTCAAACAGAAGGCCAAGCAAAATCATCTTTGGATGTGTGTTTTTGCACCACCCAATATAGACATCACATATATGTAAAGGTGAAATCATTGACTACAAAGCGTGGAGAGAGGTGAGATTGGGAGGAATTGAAGCTCCATCTGAACTGAGCAGAATAACCACAAACTCACAGACGCACAATCACTCAGCATATAGTTGCCATTGCTCAGCGCATTGAAAGATATTTCGTTCATGACATGGATGTCAAGCTTAGCTCATAATTCCAAAAAAACTCCTCAAACTTGAGAACCTGCCTACATCTGACCAACCCCTCCCTCCTTCCACCCTCTTCCCCAGTGGCTAAATATAGGACCCTACAGCAGATATCTGGCACAGATTTGTGCAATCATGTTTTGTCTTTAGGTTCATATAGGAGCTCTTTGGAATGGTGCATCTTCCCTTTTCTGTTACAGCAAGTACAAGAATCGACACTGAAGCACACGATCACACCTGGCTTCTCTTCGATAGGCATCATCTGGCTGGCCTCCAGCTCTTTGATTAAGATAACAAAGTAGTAGATAAAATCATTACACTACCGCTCATAAACTATAGATTAGTTGTAATAATTCCTGAGTTAACATATCTTTTAATATATATCTATATATATATATTTTCTCTCTCTCTCTCTCTCTCTCTCTTATTAGATCGTTAAAAGCAAAGGGTCTAGCTTGATAAGGCACTGACGCAGACAAGCAGCTCTGTCAAAGTAATAGCAAGGAAAGTATCTTTCTTCCAACAAAGAAAAGCAACAAATAATAATAACATACTTAACCATAACAAACTGGGACATTTGGGTCCCCAACAGTATATTAGTCCAGGTGGAAGCTGGAATCTTTTGGTTTCGATTTTAGCTACATAAACTATACAATGATGATTAAAATAGTATAAAATCCACAATCACAGGTGGATAACAGTACATTTCCCATTGGTTGTCCCTCCCTTGGCTTTAGCTGTACAGGGTAACTGAAGTGTTAAAAGGCATACTTCTGAACTCAAAGTGCTTGAAGCCACTAGACAACAAACAATGCCTTGGATAGTAAATGCACAGAGAGAAGACAGGAGGCAGCTGGGAGAGGATGGAACCTGCTGCTGTCCTGGCCCATCCGACCCACAGGGCACAGAAGAACTCCAGATGTTCTGTGACCAACTGACAAAGGAATCCTGCACATTCATCATCAAATGGCCAGCCAATGTCGGAGCTAGAAAGACAGTTTTACAAATGATCTATTGGGCTCTGGTTAGACAGTTATTGATTATTATCAACACTATTGTCAATCAATGCTTTCATATCCACAGAAGCAGAAAAAATGGCCTTACTTTGAACTGTCGGACGTTTCCTTCAGCCACCAAATGATGTTCGTGCTCTGGAGTGATGCAATAGCCTATCCTCTGAAACACATATGTTACAGCACATCACTACACTACACTACCGGTACTTTTAAAAATCACTCAAATTCAACTTAAATGTATTTTTTTGCACAATTGGCAAACTTGACTCAAGAAGGTATGTGCAAAATCGGTGAAACACTAATTATCTCGCAGACATTGAACCTCCACCAAAACTTAGACAGAGCTGGGACAGGTCTGAAAGCCCCCCTCCATCCCCGACTCACCCAAACTAATTTACAATCTTATTTCGCTGCAACACCCACCTCCTTGAATGATCCTGATAAGCTGAAGAACTTGTATATGGCGTAAAACGGGACAAACAACATGGAGGACATGGCGACTCCCCAGCCAACAACGTTAGCCCAGTCAGGGAAGACGTACTCATCATACTTCAGGCCCGATGAGGTCAGAGTACTGGCTATTACCACAAACTGTCACAAAGAGAGACAAAGAAGTTAAATACTCAAGAAGACAACTGAAATATAATTATTAAACTTTGATGCAGTTGTATCCCCCCAGAACACCCAATTCATACTTAATATGTGGATTTTCGCATCTTAGTGAGTCTCTACTTTTCTCAATCTATGAGCCTTTTGTACCTGCAGGCATTTTTGATCCTTCAGACGAGTTTATTGTTTTTAAATAATTAAAGTGATTTATTGGCTTAATATGAGTGGGATGAGCCATTATTCCAGTTCTTCTTCCAGCTATTCCAGTCCACTCCAACTGGTCGAGTACAATAACTGCAGTGCTTTTGATCCACTCACCAGCAGAAAAAGTGGACTGACAAATTTCCAGCACAGCCTCCAGTACAGGCCTGGCTTAAATCCCATCATCCGCTCGATGTCTTCACTGAAGCGGTCCACGCCTGGAATGAGCATAGAAAGTTTCTCTCTAAACAATAAAGTTATTTGTGATTGAAGCTGACAATTAGCTATCTAATCTCTAATGTCTATATATATATATATATATATATATATATATATATATACGAACAATGGTTTTCATTATTATTAAATGATGTTTTACATGAATGGCAAAGGTAGAATTTGTTTACCATAAAACCAAGACACTCCAATGGCCTCAATCAGGACACCAAATAAAATGGAAGTCCCTGCTGCGTACTTGTCTAACAGGGTCAGGACGTAGATGCCGCCCTGGAGAGGAAGAAAGACACGAGAAATTTGGACATAACTCACATTATAAAAGTGTATTGATAGTTCATTTTGGCCGGGGTCATTCCTTGTTTACAGTGAACAAAAAGGCTCCTCATGAACTGTGAGCCACTTTCACTGTGTGCATTAAATGATGCGTATCACATTTACTTTTCTGATTGGGTGTATTGATCAATTCAATTAAGGGACGAAATCATGCGCATCACGAGCACAATCGTTATCTGTCTCAATAACTGATGAACTCTGAATAAGAAGTACAGAGCAGGTTTCCTCCCCAAATTCAGCTGTAATTAAATTATTTTTATCAAAATAAGATTTTTTTCTTTTATAAATTAAATCAGAAAATGTTATTAGCGATGTTCAATACGGTTTAAATGACATTTGTTATTTATCCCAAAAACAGGCCGTTCTCGCTAAATCTGCCTACAAAAACCACGTGCATGTCGGAATCATTAACAGGTGTGTTTGTGCGTAAGGCATGCTTTTATGACATGTTTACTGACATTAGTGACACAGAGCAGGGCGAACAGGAAGGTAAGGAAGGCTGTGGCAAATGTGAAGAGCTTCCTGTGTCTCTTGAGGATCTTGAATTCATCTGTTAGGCCTGTGATCACGGCCTCCATGCCACCCATCTGGTGGAGAGAAAGAACTTGATCAAAGACTAGTCGTCCCTATGGGCCTGGATCATATGACGATTAAAGGACCTCTTCCATGAGAAAATTATGGCTGCACAACTTCCATCATCAAATTTGGACATGTTGACTGTCTCAGTACATTATGAGCCAATAAAGGAGGATTATCAAACTGTACAGTAAGTTTTATTTGATGTTCTCTGATCCAGGGTACATTTTTCCCCAGGAGACGATAAGATATCATAACCCTAACCGTCCTTAACTACTGGCACCTAAAACCCAAGGCAGTGCTTATCTAAACACCAAATCCCTACGTGTACGTTGAAAGCATACAAACTTTCATATAAAGTGTGTGTTGTTAACTTAGCTGAGGTGTGCAACAATTATAGCATTCTCTTTACATCGATCAAGTGACCTAGTCACAAAACTATCATGACACATTTCAGTTTTCATTGATCCTCATATGTATTTGTTTGTTTCAGCTTTTGGTCATAAGAGCATGGTTCAGCTCTGTGCAGCAGCTGTGATGTTCACTGACTCACCGCACTGTCGATGCCCAAAGTCAGTAACATAATGAAGAAGAGGATGGCCCAAAACGTCGAGCCGGGAAGTGTAGAAATTGCCTCTGGGTAGATGATAAACACCAATCCTGCCCCTGTACACGAAGAGAACCACGCACAAATAATTCATAAATGGTACCGATGTATGCTGTACACTTACATTATTTACCTCTACTGACTTTTTTAGAAACTGGTAAAAACTCAGGTTAAGAAATAATAATTTAGTTTCCAGTGAAATTGAGAGCAAAAATTGTATTTATCTGTATGTTAACATGCAATAAGAAACTATTGCCAATTACTGAGAATAATAATAATATAAAGAGAAAACATTCGGGTCTAACTGACTCGGACCCAAGGTTCTGTGTATCTGAAGGACACTTAATTCCCTTTGAAAAACATAAATGACTGAAATATACAGAGACTGAGAAGTTTAAGTAGATTAGGATGTCATCTGGCTCCAAAATGAGATTACAAATTTGGAGAATATGTATCATTTGAAGACAGGGCCTCATAGTCTCAGTGACTGCAAAACAGCAACTCTACAGCAAAAGTAATATCGACTGAAAGACGACAAAATGGGCTTTTACTACATTTTTTTAGCAACCCTCACTTGTGTTTCCATTTTTAAAATACAATATCATCAATTCAAACTGGGCCTTGTAACGTCATAAACAGATATTACTATAGATATTTCAGATATTGTGAAGAATTTCCTCACATATGGAACATTCTGTCTCAGTAACATAGTTTTATTGTTGAGGTTACGTACATACATTTTCATGTTGTGTATTAAGTTTCCCAAATAATTTAAAATATCTCCTTGTTGCTCAGTCATGCTGATTGTCTCAGTGATGTTCTGAAGCCAGTTGGCTCATCATGCAGGAGAACTCTCATTAAGAACAAAAACTGCAGATCCTCTGAACTGCATGTGTTCACTTTCTGTGTTGAAACTCCTGATTCAAATGATCAACACCAAAAACATTTTTTACAAAGTCGTGACTGGAACGGCAGCACTCACCCTCTGTTGCCACATCCTCTATGCTAACCTTGTGTTTGTCGGCCATGTAACCAAGCACAGAGAAGATGACAAACCCTGAGAAGAAACTGGTGACGCAGTTCACTGAGGTGGTCAGGAGCGCATCCCTGCCGAGAGACACGCACAACAGGGCTTTTATTACCTGTTAAACACTGGGTCAAATCTGAAGTCACAAAAAAAAAGCGCTGACAAAAGTGTAAATCATGTTTAATTAAATGGGTATTTGAGATCTACAGATTCTAATGACTTGTTTCCAAATGCTTACACACTACTTCCCTTTTATCCCCCTGGCTAGTCTTCTAAGGGTTCTTCAGCTGTTGGGACTAATAAGATTTTGTTCTTAGCTCCCTCTTGGTGGTAATTAGTGAGCTGTTCTGTCTCTGATAATCTGCAATATGTGAACATGAATGGTTCAAGTTGACCCCAAGTTGTGCTGCTTGGGACAGAGGACCATTCAGCACCACTGCATTAGTTATGAGGCAAAAACATTGAAGACAAAAAAAAAGGTTTAATGCGATTACTGTAAATTGTTATGGTTAAATTTGATTGCTGTAAATTGAGTAAAAAAATCACTTTATGCACACGTTGAAGTCCAAACGCTTTCCTAATCGTGATGTGGAACAAAAACACTGACAGACCTTGATGTTGCTTTGGATACTGTAATTTTTTAGACATGCCAAGTTCACTTTGGAAAAGCATATATGAAGGCTACCAGATAATCCAGTTACATGACTGTCCCGAATAGGAGCTCTATAAGGGATGCCTTTAGCATGTGGGAAAATTCCAGTGAGAATGCAGTGCAAGTGATCTTCACACATCATACAGAAAGTGTGAAGTACTGGGAGATGGACTGTTAGGAACATCTGTGTCAGCAGAACAATGTTATCTGCTGGGTGTGTCTGCAATAATGACTCCACCAGCTGGGAAGCAAGGGTAAAAAGTTTGCAGTCATGGTGGAAAAACACCATATGTAAAATCTGTTCCTCCGACTGCACCACTGTAACATATTACAATAGCAAATGAGCCCAATGTGCGACCTCGTATTTTTTCTGAAGTAGAGCTGCTCACGTCATCGTTCAGCCTTTGGCCATTATCTTGCAACCCTTCATGGTCTGCACTTTATCTCCCCTGGGAACACCTGGCAATTTGTGCAATTTAAACAGATTAACATCCTTTCCTGCCCCGGTGAACATGGTGGAGGAGGACGAACCCTCACAGATAAGCAGATGTCACAATGCAGTCCAAAACTACAGACACAATTCAGGCTCTTACCTGTAGCAGTTGTTGTCAAATTTGTTGTAACTGGCAAATGCAATGAGCACCCCGAACCCTGCTCCTAGTGAGTAGAAAATCTGGGTGGCAGCATCGATCCACACCTACAGGGTAACCAGAAGAGTTTTTTTAAACCTGTACATTTTATGTAAATTATGGAGCAATTTTTTTTTAAATGTCTTTCCTTTTATGTGTTATTTGTCTGTTACTGCTCTATAATTTATGTACTTTCCTTCTCTTTAGAAGGAAGTTTTTGACATTATGGTTGCTACATTTAAAAGCTTTGGTCTTACAGATTTGTGGAATCCAGTGGGGTTTTTTTTCAATTGCTGTGTGTTGCAACCTTCCCAAATGACTTAATATTATACATGAGGATTTTTCTTTACAGGGTTGAGTGAGGAGATCTCATCCAATGACACCAGCATGCTGATGGATAAGTGATGCTAAACCAGAGAAGAAGGTGTGTGAATCCTTTTAGTTCTAGCTCATCTTCATGCCACCCACTGTGCTTAAATTCTTTGTATGTGCGTGTGAGACTGTGCCATCATTATGTATGTGTTGAATTAATGGACGTTTATGAGAAACCAAACAAGGGGATACATCTGGAGTCGATCTTGCATATACAGCATTTAGCAACAATGACCAACTGAGCTACAAATATGAGGAGCTTTCATGAACTTTTCCAGAACCCTTAAGGTCACAGTGCACACATGGGCTCAGCTAAGGAAGAATGACATGCTCCACTTCAGGGAGTGATAATAATTGGCAGCTCTAAAGGACTCCTGTTTAATTAAAACCCCAGATGTGAAGAAGGAAGTGTAGCGGAACACATTAACAATCCCATAGCGTGGATTGACGGCCGTAAACACTTTCTCACCTCAAGATTGTTGAGCCGCTTGAAGTCGATATGGAGGTAGGCTTTAATACCTTCCATTGACCCGGGCAGGGTTACGCCTCGGATCAACAGGACAAAGAGAACCACGTAGGGCATTGTAGCTGTGATGTAAACCACCTGAAATATACACACAGTGAACAAATAGGATGGAAATAGGGTTGTTCACTACACCATGGGCATTTTCTTCCAAAATAAAGTTCCATTGTCAGGCTTTAATTTTAACCCAATAGATATAAAGCACATATAAGACTGTTCCTTTGATCAACTTAATAATACAGGGTAAAGGCTTTAAAATCAAATCCTTTACCTTTCCTGAGGACTTCACACCTTTCCAAAGGCTGAAGAACAGAATAAAAACCACCACAACCAGACACAAGCTCAGGTCCCAGCGAGGCAGGCCCAAGTCATGAATGCCCCTACTCTCGTGCAGATGGAGAACACCTCGTCTACAGAAGCACAACACACAAACATCAGAAAACCATGCTCAGATGTGCTTACAGCAAAGATCTCAAGCTGGAGTTTGGAGTGTGTTTTGGGTCTCCCTCCCAAACTCCTGTCAACCTGTCAGTGATGATGGTAGATAGTGGGTCATCTACCATTCTCCTAAAACTCACTGCCAGATTAAAGTGAGATAAAAAAAAGAAAGAAGAAAAGAAAGTGAATCTCCTCTGCTCCAATTTTAAGATTTTTCAGATGTGAGCCCCATCTCCTGAATTGAATTTGATTTTTCGTATAAGTTTAAACACACGCTGCTGAGGTTACTCTGCTTGAGGTGTGGTCATCCATAAAGTCCTCAAATCTGGTTTGCTTCAGAATTTATTGGTTTGTTTAAGAGAGATAAGGTCTGGGTGTATGTTACATTCCTGTCATACTAGAATGGCAATGGAAACAAAAAACATTATTACATCCCCACAACTTTAAACCGTATATTATCTATAATCTATATACTTACCGACTCTTTTGGCAGGGCAGTAGATAATATTTCTTCTGTGTCAACTTTTATTAAACTATTTTTGCAGATACATATCACTTCTGGACTTAGTCAATACAATCTCTTTGCAAAGTAATTACTTCTATTATTTGGTATATTTTGTATATGTAAACTCACTTCAGCATTTACATGCAGGTCATTTTATTCTGTATTATATTTCATCCTGCAAATACAAGTTGACAATAGAGGGCAGCATTAGCCACCAAATGCTACATGTGCCCTGTCATTTCAAATGTCATTTAAATGTTAATGCCTGATTATATAACAGCACTTAGCTGTTGTTATTCTCATAATTTGGACTAAATTCAGCATCATTGTTGTTGAAATGGAACAAGCTGTTGACACTCTTTTGGATATCATTGTTGGTTTTATCAGGGAAGGGTGCTAACTTCAACACACCGGCGACAACATACACAAAAATCATCACTTGCGACCAACAGGATGTGTTTCATTGGATACCGATACTCTGTTTTGTTTGTTTGACATTCCACCAAGACCTGCGTCACGAAAGATTCAATTAGGCTGGCATGTGATGTTATGTGTTGATAAACAGCAGAACCTGATTTGGATCTGATACCGAGGTTGCTTACACTACAGCCTAACAGAAACAACTGAAAAGTTGCACTACTCTGGGAAAAAGGAGTCCGAGGGGAATCCGCGAATGTCTTCAGAATCTACTTATCTATGGTTGATAATAAATTCAAAGCTATACGGTCTTTAGGGATGCAGATAGTCGCATGAAGAGGCGGTTATTTGGGGAGTAAAATTTACAGCCAATGCTTTGACTTGGAGGAATAGTGTTGATTTTGTGTTGTAATGCCCCAAGGCCTCCTTGAACATCTGATAGCATTGATAGTGCACTGCCAGTAAATCCACACTGAAACATAAATCCAAATCCCTGTAGACCAGTTACTTTAAACACATTTACTCTTATCATCACTCCCTAAGCTGGTTATGCTATGATCCTAGCACTCAGTGTTACTGTTAGCAAGACTCTGCACAGGGTTTCCTGGAGCCAGCTCAATGTAAAAAAAAATAGATGTGTGTGCCAGAAAAGAATAGCTAAAAAAGGGATAGTATTATTTGTTAAGTGCTATTTAAGGTTGAATTAGATGGTGTGTCACAAATGAGTCATTAGTTTCTTGTTTCAAATTCAGGTTGACAATTTTTATCATTGACCAGAGAATTCGGGCTCATTTTTTGGATCCTTTCTCTTGTGCAATAATTATAATGTAAAACCCATATAACAAAAAAATCTGTCATTATCCTGAAACTAAGCTTTTGCATCTTTTATCCTCTGGAACAGTTTTTTCAAATGTCCGTGATTTCAAGGACAGTGATTTCATAGCTGTTCTGACAGAAGAAAAGCTTTATAAGGTGCATATGTTCAGCAACTGTAGCATGTTCATGCTGTTACACATACGGCAAGCTACATGCTATTAGGAATGAAGGTTGAAGGGCTGAAAAGTGGTCAGATTTCATCTCAGTCATCACTTTTAATTAAGTGTTGAGATGATCCTGTAACGTCTTGGATGCTACAGGCTAGAAAAGTCAAATAAAGCAGACAGAATTCACCACATAACCTTGAGTACAGTTTCTAAGTTAGTCTTACATAAAGTGTTTTCCTGATGTGACATGAATGACAATCTTGATTTATGTCAGACGTAATCACTTAAAAATTTAGGTCAGAATTATTACACCTTTTGAGTTAAAGAGACCAAACTAATCAGTTATCAAATCAAATAGGTTACATTAACAGCTTATGACATCCTTCCTTTTGAGAGCACTTGATGCTTGACATGCTGCTATAATTAGAAGATATACATTATAAGTGCTAAAGTGGAACCTACTACTGCAAATAAGGAAATGTTTTCATTTTTACATTTATTACTGTGAGGAAAACAGTTGTAACAAGGTTTTAAAGTGAAACAAATTCAGCTTATCAGATAAGCATCTGTGGTTTTTGTGATCCTCAGAAATAAAGACATTCACATAGGATCACTATTCAATGAAGCCAAAATTTTGAATCCATGTTTGCCAAGTCAGTATTTGCTTTTAGGAATTTGGTGGCTAAGAGGAAGCCATGCATGATTAATTTATGTTTATTCTTGTCTTTATTCTAGTGTCTCCAGACAATCGGTCTTGACCATCAGTTAAAACTGTTATACAGTCATTTCAAAACATTTTCAATTCTGTCACTCTGCAAAGAATATTCACTTGTTTGATTTTTTGTTTTCTAAAGGTTTTCCTAGGAGTGCACCACACCCCTCACCCTGAGATCAGACCTAGCAATGCTTAAAGAAAGTGACTACCTAGAGACAGTGGACAGCTTGAAGTCATCAAACAGCTAAGATAAATAAGTATATCACGAAAAAGATGAGCAGGACAGAATCTTATGGACATCAGACGTTGCTCAAGACTTCAAGACCAGACCAATGTGTGTACTGAATGGATGGGCTACAAAAGATTTTTTTGACTCAGTACCTCATGCATGGATACTGGAGTGGCAGGATCTGTACAAGATCAACAGGCCTCTAAGAATTCAGCAGGGGTGTGGAAAATTAATATAGAGGCCAAATTAGAGACCACTGCACAAGCTAGCATTAAGTGTGGCATGCAACAAAGTCACGCTGTGCAAAGGTCTGAATCCTGACAGTAAGATCATTACAGTGACTTAGATACTGCCTTGGGCAAGTATTAGCTACAGCACCTCCTCTATATGGACATCATCAAAAGGTATGCCAATAGTTAGCAAAACACGGCCTCACTGATCTACTACTATTTGGAATTGTGCTGCCGAATAGTAACAAAGAGAGGTAGGGTAGTCATATAGGGTCAGACTATTACATTAGGAACAGTGCAAATATGAAGGATAGAACAAGTACCTGGGGATACTGCAGCTGATTAGAAAGAACAAGATTTGTATGACATACACTTAGTGTACAAACTGGCAGTCAGAGGATACCCTGCTGGTACAATGATTTGGTCAACAGATGCGATAGAGACCACTGATATAAAACAACAAGGTTTCAAATGATTCTTAGGCTATTCCACCCCAAGTCTAGCACTCTGCGGTTGTACATAGAGCTGCAAGACCAAGGCCGAGTCTTGGTGATTGTCACAGTGCATTTCAGAATGCACAACAAAAATCGATGAGGATATCAGAAAGATGGTCCCCAGTGACAGATTGTTAAGTGAATACCTTAGAAACCAACTGTGAAAACCCAATGGAAGGGAAGGAAAGTTCTGGCCTTCAGAGAAGGACAAACCCCTTCATGGCATGTAACAGCACTGAACTGAGGAAGTGGCCAATATCAGAAAAAAAGCTGCATATTGCTGGGCAGAAAGACAAGACATAAGCAGGGATCATGGTTGCAGGAGACCAGGCTCTGAGATCAAGCAGCTTAGATGTGGGCATCTATCACATTGGACAAAATCTGAAGGGGCAGACTGTGCAATAAAGGCTTTGACCATGTGTTACAACAGTTAAGTTTGACTAGAGGTCAAAATGGAATACAGCTCCAAAGGGGGTGATCAAGAGATCCTGTGGAAATTCCAGATAAATATTTACAGAAGGGTGGCAATTCCAGGTGATAGGAACATAAGTAAATAAAAGAAATTACAACATCTGAGGACATCCTAAGGAACAAACGGGAAAAACAACGGAGATTTCTGTGCAAAATGTGCATTGCTAGAAACAACATAGGGACTTTAAAAGACCCCTCTGGCAAAGAACCTGGGCTTGAATGAGGAACAGATTGCCAGGGGAAAAAGAGTAGGGGAATTGATGATGTTTATACAAATGGACAGCTGGTGGGGTTATTGCCCTATTGGGTCCTCTCAGTTATGTGGTTAAATTAGCAAAATTTGGATTTTTTAAAATAAGTAATTGTATATATCATACAATGTGTTGCTGCTGTTTATCCAAGTATTTATCTATGACATCTCCTATCATGCCCTAATATTTGAAAACAGACAAGTAGGGGGTATTTATATTTTATATTTTTATTTTTTTTATTTTTTTTATACTTATATTTACATAGGTTGCAACATGTTACGTCAACCGAGGCAGCGGGCCATTAACCACGAGTACACTATTAAAGTAAAGCGGACCTAATATAAAGTTTTGCTTTATAAAATAATTAGTATATATTGAATAAAACATCTGGAATATGCTTACACGTTTGGGTAAGAATATGAAATGAATGGAGAAAAAGCTGCTTAGGCTGTTTATAAAGTTTTCATAGTTAGTCTTGACAAATGATGCAATGTTTGAGGAAATATTTACCAAATAAAAATAGATCGGTTAAATGCTTTTTTTTGAATGACAAATAGACAAATATTACTGTGAGCTTTTTCCATTATGCATTGAAAGTAAACAACAGTAAGATGGAACATTCTTTCTTTCACTTTCCAAAACCTGTGATACAGAAGATTCAAGAGCTGTGGCACTGCTCCTGAGCACAAGACTAAGAGGATTTATTCTACCGAGCGGAGCCTCACTCCACGCTTGATTTTCTCTTTTGTTGCTCGACAGGCTGCAGATTTCTCACATGTGAACAGAAGTAATATTAAGTATGAGGACTTCTGGATGGTGATAGAAGTGGAACTTTTATGGAACTTGTGTGCATTCTGAGTGTCCCTATAGTTCACATGGCCTCTTCGACTTCTCTGAACTGCACAATCACTTTCCACAGAGGTTAGTAAAGAACAGACTGTCTGAAACGTAAACATATGGAGCTTTTGTGTGCACTTCAAAGAGTCATTTTGAACTTTTTATGTAAACTTTTTTATAGGAAAACAGTTACGGCCAGAGACACCGTGTCCACATACTTATATTTAAGGGCTGTAGCTGGTTATTCTCAAGCTTGTGTTAGTGTATACTATAAAACCAGGTGCAAATCGGGACCATATCCCTGTTTTAGCATACTCGTTTCCATCCCGACGGCCCTCGGACACAGACCAGAACTGGGGAAAATAAGTTGGTCACTTTGTGTTGCCGGCAAGTTGGAAACGCAGGTACGTAGCCCATCAAGACATCTTATTTAGATGTTTGACACAGATGTTTAATGTGTTGCAGCGTGCACCTGCCGACACTTCTAAAGTCCCCCCTACGCCCTTGTACAGTCTATTAACACGATGAGAAATCACCATTTCCACGTGACATGTTAGTTGGGTTGCAGCCAGCTTAACACTCGAGCCAAGTTTTTCAAGTAAATGAGTAAAACAAACACAGATGCTTATCCGATAAACAAAACACGCCTTGACCAAACAGTGACGGTTTGTTTGTCTTAGTGTTGTTTTTCGTCAGGAGCTGTGGAAATGAAATATTTGGTAGCAGAATTATTATCACTGCAGTGATTCAAGAAGAGAATGTTCCATCAGAGTGTTTGATCAAACTATGGCTGAGAGCACACACACACACACACACAGACACACACAGACATAGACTAACTCACTCATAGAACTCTGCTGCCGGGGTGATCTTGTACTTGGCGTAAGACGTCCCGTTGCCGATTACCGAGCCATTGATGACTTGGGGGTCGGTGCAGTTTTCACTGTTCCAGCTGTTGTCACATCCTAACCACGGCAGCTCATTGGTCATGGAGGAGAACAGGTAGTAAAGGGACCAGGCAATGATGACATTGTAGTAGAAGCCCACATAGAGCGCTATGAGGATGACGGTGTAGCCCACACCTGAAGAACACAGATGTCAAGTATTACTTAAAAGACCAGAACAGTCAACTACGTGGGCATCAAAAAGTCCATTTCAAGGCTGTTGAATTGTAGTTGTACATACATTGTATAATTTATTTTTCTGAAAAGCATCTTTTGTCTTTTTCCCATCGTAAACTTTGACAAGAAGAGATATCAATCTACACAGATCTCAACCGTGATTAATGTTTATTTATAATCATAATCAATAAAGGGGTCTCAAACAGAAAAATTATAATTGTATCAATTATCCAATGATTAACCATAATTGTCCAAAAAAATGAAATTTCCCATAACTGAAGGACAACTGACGAGCTTGCACAGTTATGTCCTGTCCTTGTCTCGCTGTCTCGTTTTCGTAAATATGGGGACTAAAGCAAGACATCAGCTGGACTGAGATACATATAAACCCTTCCTCCAGTGTACTTTCACTTTTTCAAAACTTTTCACAAATCTGTCCAAGACATTTTCAAATGATGGGATAACCTGTTTTCATCCCACTGGAATGTGATGTCGTTGCAAGAAAACAGTCAAGCCATACAGCATGAATTTCCCATTTGAGACAGGAAAAGACTTTTAAAGCCTCCAAAGTGCTGCTGCCAATGAAAGCAGTCACAGTGTCAATTTAAAATTTGCAACTGGAAATTTGTATTTGCTATTATTTTGAAATAGTCCCTGCAGCACATTAAAACGCTTCAAGCATTTGAAGATGCTTGAGTGTGACAAAATCTTGTGTAAGCATAGTTTTAAATACACGCAGACAACTTTAAATAAAGACTTAACATACCTGGACAGACAAGACTGACAAAACAGTTCTCTTTGCATTTTACTGCAGTACAATTTTTTACTGCTTTTGAGCTTAGCATTAGTCAGGGGTTGTAAATTTCAATCCTGGCCACAGCCCTGAGCAGTAGATGAAGTGTTGGTAAGTAGATATGGGCTGTGTTCAAAACACTTCATAAATGACAAGTGGGAAAAGCCTGTGATGTAAAAGCCTGTCCAACGCCGCACCTGTAACCTCAAGATATAGAACAACCATTGTATCAGTGGAAACGCAGTCTTAAGTTTGATTCCCAGCTGACTTTGCATAATTTCCATTACAGTTGACTGTGAAATGATAAATTCATACACAGGATAGCGATACTATTTTAGCTTTTACATCATTTATTCATGTGAAGACTGTTTCACTGTAAATAAATATGGGCTTAATTAAGAACACATTCAGTGTTTGGTGCTATGGGTGTTATCCCCAGTCACCCTTCAAATGCACAGATCAATACATCAATATTTCACAAATTGCTCTTTCAAATTGGGTCAAATTAAACTGAACATCGCAGGGTGCTGGAAGTGCCATCTGTTTAGATGTAGCAATGGTGGCACATTTTGCTTCTTGTAGAATGTTTTGAAACCGCAAACCTGTTTTTTTTGGTGACTGGCATGGATTATTTGGACTGATTTGGGGGAAAAATGACAGAACTGAGCAAGTCGATATATCTCATCTAAAAAACTGGAAAAACTGAGCACCCCAGGATACTGCTGACATCACCCTATTTCTCAATTTCTCACCCTGGCTTCCCGGGGTCTTTGGGATCAAGTTTCAAATGAAAACCTTTACACGTAGAGCCTGGCATAGGGAGACCGAAGCGTATGTGTCAGATTTACCCCCTTTCCAGTCGTCTGCAGGTTTCCCTATTATTATTACAATTATTTCTTGCACTTAAGTAATATCTAATTTGATTTTAGTTAGAATTTAGAATTTATCAGTTTCGCTTTAATCTATACTGAGCAGTGAGCCTATAATTTGCATCGGTGGAACCCTACTATTCCACAACTATTCCATAACAAACCAGCTTGGACTAAAGATTCATACATCTAAAATGAACTCGTGCATTATGTAAAACTGCATTGTAAAATGTCATGGCATTCTGTGTTTTATATGTTCCACATGGTTTTTTTTTTCATAACTATAGATGGTTTTATCCATCAGTTATCCATATCTGGGTCTTCAAGGATTAAGGGAATAGTCCAGTCTAGGTACTTGCAGTAAATTTTTAAATTAAACATAATTTATGAAAAATAATAGCAGGAACATCGAGTCCAATCAACTCCTTCATGTGTGATTAGTGGATTTATTACTTTAACTGAAACTGGAACTGAAAGGTTTTTTTGGATAAAAACAACTTCTCATAAACTTCTATCTGGCTGTACATTTTTCTGGCACCAGTTAGTCTTATAATGCATGTGTACTCTTGATATGGTCCTGTTTAATGCAACCAACATTTGCAATAAATAACAGTTTGTTGTAATCAGAATGTCACATGAACTGAACATTAGGACAAAGATTTGGTCAGGCAAGTACAATAAGGCAAAAAGTTAAACAATCCAAAGAACTTAAACAGAGAATAAAGTGATGTGACAGAGAGGACAGACACTTTGGAACCTTAAAGGGGAAAGAACAATAACAAAGCATTGAGGTAAAGGGCAAGATAGGGAAAAAACAATTTAATAAAACTCTAAGTGCAGTTTAAAAGGTTAGACCGAGTCAGAAGTTCATTTAGGTATACGAGCATCTCACCTTTAAAGACGGGGCAGATTTTCCAAACTGTAGCTGCACCTTCTCTGTTGTACTGACCCAATGCAAGTTCCATGTAGAACAATGGCATCCCCGCAATCACCAAGAAAAGGATGTATGGGATCAGAAAGGCTCCTGCAAAGGAAAAAAGATGAACACGAACAACACACACGCACACGTACACACACACACACACACACATTTATAAGAGCATTTTTAAGGGGAAAAAAGGGAGAAGTACACATCATTGTAACATTGTTGGAAAAACAATATGTTATAACATGACCAGGAAGGTTCACAGTCCAACCAGCTCAAAAAGGAAATGACCTGTCATGATCATTTTTTGAAATACTGTCCAACACAAACATTGTCACATTCATCCCCCCCAGCACTGCACTTAATCCATTTTGCTGTGGGCACATGTTGACTTTTAGCAAGTGAAAGCACGCACCTTCTAGTGAGTGCTCCGCTGTCATCACTGAACCAACACGGTGAGGAACAGTGTTTCCTTCACCCAGCTCCACACATACATGTGCATGTGCACACACGTGCAGTCGAATGTTTTTCTCCCCTCTCTTTCCGAGTGCAGTGCTATGTTTCAGCACTTTTTAAACCAGTGCAAGTTCATCATTAACTTTATTCAGACTGACTGTTCAAACTTTGGCACCAGCATTTTGTAAAGGATTTAATTAGTTAAAAATGAATGGCAACTGATTTAATAATAAATAATCTTAAAATAGAATATTACAATATTGAACTATTTGTAATGTTTATATTTTTGATTAAATATTGTATTACATTCAAACCAGCAGCAGGTGTGCAACAGCTCAAGATAGAAATATATAAACAAACATCATACTTAAGGTACATAGAGAAGTCAGCAAAGAAATGTTTCAGCAGTTTAAAAAAAGGGCATCAGCAGTAAAGATACAGCTTTGAGAAATCTGCACTGATTTTAGCATCCTGCTGGCGCTTGAGCACGACTTTGTGTCTCGTAACTGTTTTAAGCATCATTCACTCCCAACAATCTACAAAAATTATAGAGTTTACTCACCCCCTCCGTTTTTATAGCACAAGTAGGGGAATCTCCAGACATTTGCCAGGTCCACCGCGAAGCCAATGACGGACAGTAGAAAGTCAATTTTCTTTCCCCAAGTTTCCCTGTTGTCCTCGGTTCCGATGTGCCCCACACGGTCGCTGGGGGAAGGGATGATGGAGGAACTGGTGTACTGGACCCCATTCTGGTCCTTTACCAGTATCAGTTCAACCTCCTTTTTCTCCGCGTTGCACTGGTTTAGCGGGGCCACCGACGAGAGCTTGTGTTCTGGCATAATATTCATCTTCTCTGGTGCCTATGATGTCCAGGCTGCTCTCACGGCCCCCTGTGGGTTCTGGAAGAGCAGATAATCAGAGACGGAGTGCTTAAATAAGGTCGGGAATCACGTTGACAACAAACGAATAAAGAATTGTTCTCCACCGAGATTAGAGCAAAACGTCCGCGCACATGGGCTGAAAGGGAAACACTGAGTTTGTACGTTAAGTTTCACAACGGGTCTCGCAAGAATTAGGAGTTGCTAAAAACCCGGTATGCTTAAGTCAGTATATTATTAACATGAAAATAAATGGATCTATAGTCTGATATAGAGGAGGCTTCAATGACAGAGCATTCTTCTTAATGTCACCGCGCGCACTGAGCGCACTGTGCGCAAAAACGGATGTTCACTCTACTAGCTGATACTTCTTGACACAATCAAAACAGCACTTGTGAATAAATATATAAAAACAACAGACTGTTTAAATACGTCACCTATGTCGAAATAATTAAAAGCTTGCCCCTGAAGGGGGTTTGTCCATACTTGTTCAAGCTAAGAACACCTCTCCATGACCGCACGCTGCGGTTGTCCAGATGCGTCTGAGGGGAGACAGCCCATTCTGAAAGAACTACAAGACTCGCCTTCTTCGGCAGAGACTATATAAAATCGTCAGAAGCTTTTAAATCGGTTTCCTCTCTCTCTTCCACGTGATATTTTATAATTGAGCACTTTCTCTCCAGTTTGATGTGAAGTTGACATGCTGGGCGCTTTTCGGCGGCGCTTAAGTTCCCGTAAACGTGCGCATCTCCGGATTTGTCCACGGGAGCGAGTTAAACAGCGATCTATTGGTGACGGAGCACACGACACATTATGACATGATCCATTTGCAACTTTTTCTAATAATGAAACATTGTCACAAAACCTTCACGTGAACTTTGTAATCGTTTGGTGCGTTTAGGGGTTTAGTTTCAAGCGCCTCATCGTATTATCAGGCTTGAATTTTACATCACACAGATATTTGATCACTTTCCCACAGTTTTATATTACTACTTGAACATCCCATACGACCAAACTTTCTGATATTTTAATTTGGGCAAGTCTATCTGTTTCTTCTCTGTGCTAACCAGATTGAATTACAGTTTTCTAAGAAGCCGTAAAAGCATTGTGTTCCATGTGTAATTCAATTTTACCGCAGCTTTTGCCAGTGGCAATGATTTCTATTAGATATGGTTGATCAGTTCATGCCATTAAAGTCAATGAATGTCCTTTTTGCTCTGCAGTGCTTGTTTTTACAAAACCCTAAGAGGGTTGGTTTGGGCATTTGGTTGGTGAAGATTAAATAACTGCAAAAAAGCATCAAAAACAAACAAAAAGAAGTTTTAAAAAAATCAGGGAATCATTAACACTGCTGTGTTTCAAATTTGAATGATTGTTCTGCATTTTCATGTGGAGGTGTGCAGAAGCAATGAATGCCTGAACAGCTTCTACTAGGTGGGGAATGTATTTCTAAATTTATATTTCGGTTTACTTGCAGTTGTCCATGAGAAGTGACCAGTGAATGTATGGTAAGTGCGTGTTTTGAGACATACTGAGCACAGACACTAACAAGTGTAGCTTAACCTCTAACCTGAAGGGGAGTGCACAGCTCAAGGCAAAATAATGGCTTTTACCTCGGTCATCTAGGAACTCTGAACGCTCTGAGATGTTGACCTAAGGGATGAAAGCCTAATAAAACTAGACGGGAACTCTCAGCAGTCACCCGATGACCCTTTAAATTTAACCCCTGCATTTGGGCAGGGTCACGACGACAGTTGCCGCTTCTGCTCCCGTCTG
This sequence comes from Takifugu rubripes, assembly GCF_901000725.2. Taxonomy (NCBI): domain Eukaryota; kingdom Metazoa; phylum Chordata; class Actinopteri; order Tetraodontiformes; family Tetraodontidae; genus Takifugu; species Takifugu rubripes. The sequence goes on along the minus strand of NC_042297.1, from coordinate 9,090,204 downwards.
ATCTTTAGCATGGTCGAGAGTTTTACAAGCACTCTCTGCTCCATCATCCCAATTTGTGTTACTAAATACTTCCACTCCACTATGATTAAGAGGCAAATACACGTGTGTGTCTGTGTGTGTGTGTGTGTTTGTAGAGACACCCTGTTGAGTAAAAGTAGCCTTGTAAATTCTCAGTTATTATATCATGTGTTTCCTTAAACAAAGCTATATTTTATCATCAAAACAGCACATCTACCCTCGTTCACAAGCAAACAACACCTCAGTGTGACCTTTTATTCACCTCTCAGTATATAGATTACCTTGATGTCTTTTTTCATCCCCCTTCTAATGGCTATGAACTCTGCCCTCAGTAACAAACGCTAATGAAGCGACTTTGCCCCTGCTTTCCTGTCTAAGACGTATTCACTCTGACCTTTTCATCACTCTGAACTTGAAGTACCAGGTCATTACAAGATTGGAATCAGGTCCCAGTATGAGCGCTGACTGGAGTTTATTATGTTTTGCAAATAATTACAACTTGGTTTTGAACTCTCCTGGCCTCAACGAGGGAGGTGCGTCATTAGGCTTCCTTGTCAGGGCTTCAGTAGTGTCTAAAAAGATTTAAGCACCTTGGCAACGTAAAGTAATATTGTCGCCATATATTGGAGAAGAAAATGGAGAAGAAAACAGCAACCTCGTGCGCAGTTGTAAATTTTGATTTCTCAACATCTGGAAAAAGTGTGATGCCAAATGCAAAGTGAAACCTTCAGTAACACTTCATTTTTACTTAACCTGAGCTCTACGACACATCTACGAGAAATATGCCACCATTAAAGACACATTTTGGACATGTATCCTGATGATTCAGATTCTTCATGCTGCCATTGAATTCTGAAAGAGAAAACACTTGTGACAGTGATTGAATATGTTGTTTTTTTTTGTATCACAGGAGGAAAGATGAGATGGGGTTTGTTTGAAACGTATAAACACTCCCGCTTCTTATATGGAAAGTCACTGGCAAGTAACAATTAAATATCCTTTTGGCATTTTCCACAACCTAACTCACTTTTAGATAACAACTCAAAGAAAAAGGGGAACAAAGGAAGAAATACAGTGAGAAAACAAACCTGGCCTCCAAATCTGAAGCCAGATATGAGATAAGGCCAGCTTTGGTTCATACAGTTCCCCAAACATCGCCCTCATCAGGAATCTTCTCTCTTCCTATAAACTACCACAGGAGATGAAGAACAATCCCTTTCCTGAGAGAATAATAGGGGTGAAAAAATCAACAAGGTGTCATTGAGTACGATAAGGAAAAGCAACAATGGGGTTCAGAGGAACTCCCGACAGATCTGACGGAGGCCGCTTGCCAGGTGTAGGGCCGGGGCAAGCCACGGGTGATTCGAGATCTGTGCGTCGAAATGTGTAAATATTGACACCATTCGGGATCCATCTTGGTAACCACCCATCAGAGTTCAATGAACCTTTTGCACCGAGCAACTGGATGGCCCTTCAATGGCAGAAGGGCCGTGGGTTCACCTTCATAGAAGCATGGCAGGCTGCCAAGCATTGTTCCAATTCAGAGAATGTTATTGCAAATTATGCGGGAACATCCAAAATTTAACAAAATATTCTCATCATGTTGAATTTGATTTGAGACTCCTTCTCCCATGTGCTCATCCTCCTTTAGTCAGATTGTTCAGTTACAGAACTGTTGTTCTTGGATTTATCTCCCCCATCACTACAGCCAACACCATCATACTTTTCCATCCATCATTTCAAGATTCCTGGTACACACTTGAAATAACTAGTTTCTTTCATTTTAAATCTTTCCATTTCAGATGAACTCCATCCAAGCAAACTGTACGAAGAGTTCCATATAAGAATATATTAAATAAATAAATACACATAAGACTGTTTGAGGATATTGTTCCTGTAACAAACACAAAGATATTCCATTGTTTTAAGGAGGAAGGTTTAGCTTATAAGAAAGATATATGGTTGAATGTGGATTAGACTATTTCCATTTTATACACCAACAGGCCAATGCAAGATTTTAGTGTAAAGCCTTCTGTAACTTTGAATCAAAATGATACATGTGGCACAAAGTGTGAAAAATGGGCGCCCCCAGGACTGATCCCTGTGGTACACCACAAGACAGATGAGGCTAAATTTGATCAGAGAGGAAGGAGACAATCCAGTTTACAAATGAGTCAGGGTAAGAAGATCAACTGCATTAAAGAGAACTAAGGTCAAGAAGAGGTACAAAGCAATTAGATGCATGAGACATCAGTGTATCATTGTTAACGTACACTCAGGACAGTCGAAGCTGACACACGAATCCGTTGTGTTTTGATAGCTTTGCTAAAACTGGTAGTTTGCATAGTAGTCTTTGGTTTTCAGGACAAACAGAACTTGAGCTAATTTACCTCATTATAAGATGGGTATGCCCGAATTAGAAAAAGACTTAACATTTTGATTTTTTTTAAAGAAATACTGTACTGTAGCACCAATTTGTGTTGCATTTTTAAATGAAAAATTCAGTAGGTAAACAGAGTTGTTGACTGCCTTGCTTATTTGCCAAGTTTTTGTCAGCAAATTCTTAAATACAATGAACGAGTCATGTACTGCGTGGGCATTGTTTGCCGCAGTTTCACATATGACAACAACTCTTTAAGACTGCCAGAGGCGTGACTAATTACAGCAGTTGCTGAAAGCAAGTCTAAATTTACAAAGATGAAAGGAGACTTTGACACTTAGGGTAGAGCCTGAGTGACTTTATAAAAAAAAAGCTGTTGTTGCAGGAAGTTGGGATGTTTGTCCCCTACTTCAATCAACACGAGATTGGAGGTGGAGGGACATGCATGGAGGGACATGCATGAACATACAGCCATGTATAAAGAAAAAAAGAGGGACATCTAATCACAAATGGTAAACAACAGCGTTATATTTGCATTAACATATATGATGGTCCCTACATGTTGGATGGACATATTTTTTGTGCCAAATGGAAAATGCTCTACAACTTTAATCTGATTTTCTGGGTACAATTACTGAGATATGCTAGTAATTTATGAATACGTGTTTTCTCTGTCATATTATTTTTAGAACAAGAGGCCCCTAATTTGGACATATTACGTCTATGTAAATGATGGCAATGATCTGTGAAACAAGCATAAATTATTTAGTTCTGAAATTACGCAGTGGAAACTACAATTAGCTAAGGCAGCACCAGCATGACTGACTCGTTCCTGCAAAGTTCTACAGGTCACCTAAGTAGAATATGTGGGTTTTAAGAAAGTGAACAACAATCTGGCTTGCATTACTACTATGGGGTGTGTTGACCATGGTGTAACATCAATGCCAACAACTAAAGAAGTATGAAATCATATCAGGATGACAAGAAGCAGCCTGCCAATAAGTGAAACAAAGAATAAGCAGCAACTATTTAAAACAAAAAGGTGGATGAACCGAATCTTTACACAAGCAACAATACTGCTCAAGATGCAGAAAGATTTCATGAGCATTTTGACCTTGACTCAAATGTGTCTGATTTATATTTACGTGTGTAGTATCTCACAAATAAGCAGCTAAAAAGGTTGTACAACAATGCTGTAGTGAACGATGCTAAACGAATAGCACAAACACATCCACAGTATAATATGCTCCAGAAAATACCAGGAAGAGGTTTGGAGTGTACCAAGATGTGACAAAACTGGGAGCGTGCATGAGAAAACCAGAAATGACCAATACAGAACAAAAATGCACAAACTACTGCATTTACATTCAAAGACGATCGAAATCCTGGATCCTTTGACCGATGCTGAAACCGTGAAAGGTTTTTCCTGGTAAAAGCACCTGAAAGGGAGTCTAATAGGAATGATTAACGAGTGGGCTGCCCTGTTTATCTTTCTACTGACTCAAAGAAGGTTTCCCATAATGTGTGCAAAATTTAAGTCTGTGTAAGGAAAAAGATTTATGGTGGGAAAAAATGATATGGACGACCAACTTATACTGTTGACACCTTTATTTTAAAGCAATTTACAGTGTGAAAGTGATTGTACCTCTGGTTACCTTGGCAGGACGAGAAGGAAGCAGCTGGGATTTACAATATCTTTGTGGACAATGCCTTCATTTTGCAAAAATATCTGTTGAATAAGCAACTAAACCAGCTGATTCATGATTACTATCTAAGTGAAAACTGCCTCTATAAGAGTGAAAATGAATGAAAATTAAAAACTTCAGACCCCTAGAAAACAATCTCAGCCAGGGTTTATCCTCATTTCCTCCTAGACAGATGGGGTACCTGGTCAAATGGATGTGCACAGTAGTGTCACATCAGTTTAACAGAAGACCTGTCGTTTCTGACCTTTCCATCCAGCCTGGCACAGAAAGTCCCTCATCCCCATGAAGCCCGTGTCCAGTATGGTTCTGCAAACAGAGGCCGCTCACTCACTCCAGGTCCTGAGGAGACCAAATCCGATTTACCAACACATATCTCCCACAATCTAGTGCGACAGGATTACCCTCCAGGCAGGGCTGAAATGGATACAGCAATATACAACAGCCATGCAGAAGCAAGAGGGGACGGGGAGGAGAGCCGGAGCTCCGAATGGGGACAAAGTCACACTTTGGTAAGCACGGCAACAATGTCACTTAATTGATTTCGTGCCATCTCATCAATTTTGATTCAAATGAAATGAGCCTCCGTACATTTGAAAAGGTTAAAACAAATTGAAGGTGGAAATCACAGCTGGTAATCACAGTTTGTCCACCATTGGGCTTTTAATGAAGCAGCCCACTCTTCATCACTCATTTCTGCCTCCCGTTTGTCCAGGGCCAAGCATAGGGTTTTGGTGTATGTGTTTTTTGGTGTATGAAGCCACATTCATGGCCACATTATAGCTCCTCAGGAAAGGGTAATGCCTTTATGATAATACTAATGATACTAATACAGCACCTTTCGGGGGAATGATGCTTAAATGGTGGGTTTTTTTCGGGAGTTGGATTTCTTCCTTTGTAAAAAGTCCTAACAGACCAAAGAACCTACCTCCATTTGACCTGGGATTCTTCCACGTGTCTTTGGGTGAACTTAGGCAAATATTTATTCATTTCATACTTTTCACTACCCTGTAAAGGCTGTTCTGGTGAAGAATATAAGCACCAGCTGTAAAATATAAGCAACAATTGCTGTCAGCTGCTGAAGCTTGAAGTAATCAAAGGTGTCTTGGTGGTCTCCTCCCAGGTTTGTTTTTTATGGACACACACACACACACTTGCATTCCTATCTTTGTGAAAACCTCCAATACGCAGCTCCTTACCCAACCATCCCAACTAACCCTAAACTTAACCCTTACCTAATCCCAATTATAATCGAACCTTAAACCCGTGAATTACTCTCAAACAAGCCACATCACAAACATTTGTTCATTTTGAAAGTGCATGTGTTTTCTCATTCTTGATTAGTAAAATATTCATTCTATTAGCTGCAGGACTGCAGCACTATATCAGGACAGGTTAGTGGTGTGTCCAAGGTCAAACACATCATTAACACTGGACATGTTTGAAGAAACGGTGTGGATCAGGCAATCAGGTGACCTCGGTGAAAGTGAGTTGAATATTACAGAATTCTGTGACTTGAGACTTATTTTTCATGAAATTTTTGAGTTGAATAAATCTGTGTTAAGCTTGTGATATTAACAAGCACAAAGCAATGTCAGCTTTTAATAAATAGGGCTTTTCAACAAGGTTCTGTGTTGAGACGAGAGTGCTGTCATTGGGACACAGTGGAAAGACGTTCACATAAACACACACAGCAGATTTGTATTTCAATTAGTTTTTGTTTTCGCACATTTTAAGGAAAGATCTATTTGCACTTTTACCTCCCATTGGAAATACAGTGGGTCACAGAATGACATAACACTAACAAATAAAGTATATTACAGCTTTTGAATGTTATTTATTTTATTATAATCTTAAATAAATTGTTAAAAATATACCTATTCATGAAATATTTGACAAATGACTTACAAAAAGATAAAGTATGGAGGCGGGGGTCTCGTAATGCTATAAAGGACAAAAGAAATACAACAGAGAATAAAAGCGACGGACAACTGCTGCCACCTAGCGGTTACTCGCACACCCACAGGCAAAGGCATCATTACAAAACACTACAAATCCCCACAGTGGTGAATATAAATACACAGGCAGGGTTACAATCGTATGTCCTTTTATTTTAAAACTTTGCAGTGCTAACAAAAAATAAAAACAAATCCACATAATTGAAACCACCTAGCAGAATAAATAACAATGCTGCTAGTTAATTTGAAAGCATACCCCACCGGTACATGCTGCTGCGAACAAACCCCGTTGCCTTTTTGCTCACAAATTGCCCTATTTTCGGTGGCTTATTTGCCGTCGTAAACTTAAAGCAGCGTGGACGCATCTGCTGTCTCAGCAACAACAGTCTTCAGTAGAAATGCAAATGGGAACACATGCAAAGCAAACCTCCGGCTAATTATACATCCGCCTCACAATGTCAGCGTCCCCGAGCGCTAGAAAAGAGTTTAAAGCGCAGGGTGAACGCTCTTTGCAGATGTAGAAGAACGTCTGCGGGTGAGCAGAATTCTTTAAATTTACTGTACACTAATTAAAGGAGAAGTCCTGGAACGCTTCATTATATTTATGAAGTGTTGGTTTCTCTTTCTTCTTTTAGCAAAGGGAGACCAACATGTACGAGAGGCAGCACACAGTTCAACCAAGCAACATTAAAGCACGGAAAAGGGGCATCAATGTCATGGGGCAGATCAGAAAAAAGACATTTGGTGATCACAAAACACTTACTAATTTAAGATTTTGGGATTAGATAGACCCAGTACAGAGGTTCATCAGAGGATTAGGTTTATTTACTTATAATTAATGGATGTGAACATGACAACAGCAATGTGAACACAGGTTTTCTGCTTACTGGCTTGTGGAAGTGGTTCGATAAAAATGTCTATAAGGCACTAAAATCGAAAGCAGAAGCAGTGTAATAATAATAAAAACCAGCATCATAAAAAGGCAAACACGTCACACAAAATATGGCTCGACTCAAAGTCGTCAGGGGACAAATGACACCTCAAAATGTTCCTCTCCAGTGTACGACAACTTTTGCGTCCTCCCCTCTGTGTCAGTCGTCTTTTTTGTCAGAAATGCTGTCTTCCTGGTTTTCCCTCAAACTGGCCTGACCGGTTAATTCCAGCTCTCCTGGACTGGCCTCCTGGATGGCCTGGTATCTCTGCAGCTCCAGGTATGTGGTGAAGAGTTTGGCGTACTCAGGGTGGGTGATGGCGAAGGCTTGAAATTCGTCTGAAAAACAAAATTTGGGTGAAAATGTTAGAAAAGTGGGGACAGATGTTAAGCTCACAGCCTGTACTTACTGAAGGTGATGAAACCAGAAGCGTCAGCGTCGATCTCCTTGAAAAGCTTGGCCATGTTTATGTCTGACACGCCCAGAGCTGAACGCAGCAGGGCTGTAAACTCCTCTCTGGTGATGCGTTCATCCCCGTCTGTGTCAAAGAGCTGCGCGAGAGAGGAAAGACGAGAGGTTGTACAAGGTTAAGAAAAGGTAGCAATATAATGGCATTGATTCTATTAAGCCCGACAGGGAAAAAACAGCCTCTTTCACTCATTTCACTGAAACACCAAAGCATATTTTGTTGTTTTTTTTCAAAACCACATCTGACCTCATGACACAACAGACACACAGTGTTAAGATTAGATGAGTTTGTGAATGCTGCCTCTGTTCTGCTGCTCTCTGCTGCTCTTCAGTAACAGCAAATTTCCGCTTTACTGTAATTTAGTACTGAAATTAAGTCCAATACTAATACCAGTCAAAACTTTTCTCAATAACATTGCTTTTGCAACAAGCATTGGTTTAACTCGTGATGTCAACTGAAAGACTATAAAACTAATAAATGACCAGAAATTATGAGAAACTCCCATATGTTGATTTATCCCACAGTCAACAAGTTAGGTCAAGAAATCTGGAAATAATCACATCGAGAAGATAAAATCAGATCAGCAATTTTACAATTTCATTACCTCAGTATCAAGATGTGACATCATATAAAGCACAAATCAAATACTAAAAAGTGAGCAGTTATGCCTGGATGACCAAAGCTAAACATTTGTGCAGATCATCATGAGACGTCCTGCCATCCTCTCAAAGTCCACCTCACATTAGCTGACAGAGAAAATGCTGAAATTCCTCTTGGAAACTGATGGATGTGCCTCATCGTACCTGGAAAGCCATTTGAAGAACATCCTCCGTGTTCGCCGGCCGGCAGAGAATCGTCACGCCGATGACGTACTCTCTGAAGTCTATGGTGCCATCTCCGTTCTTGATGGGATGGGGGGACAGCAGTAAGGAGAGAACGGTGTGAGGGATAGTTTTACATTCCCTGTGCTGAGACACCATTCTTTAGTGCTTCTGTTGGCACACTCACTCTGTCGAACAGTGAAAAGAGCTCCTCCAGGGCCGAGCTGACAGGCAGCTTCAGGAAGTGAGCAAACTCCTCAATGGTGATGCGTCCTCCTCTGCACGAGCTGGCCATGGCTGCGAAGCTCTCCAGCTCCTTTCTCATGTTGTCCCACTTCAGGCTGAGGAAGCAGGGGAACACGTGTTACTGTCACGGTATAATCTGTCTGCCTTTGCCATCATCCAAAGAGCTGCTCCTACTTGAGTTTACGACTGATTTTGGTAAACTCGACCAAGCCGGCCTCCATGGGCAGCGTCAGCTCGCCAGCGGAGATCATCAGACGGCAGTCCTCGTAGGTGTGGTCCGTCACGGGGACTCGAAGAGCTCTGCACACATGTCAACCCTGTGATTTAGTTGAATTTCACTCCTGAATATGTCTGACTTCACTGCTGTCAATGATCTGGAGCATAACAGCTCTCAGAAGCCACTTGGGACAGTCAGTAGGTTTAATTTCAGTATAGACGCAGCCCTGATCGTTATCTATTGAACTGATCACTTGTTTTATTTTTTTACTCAAATTCGATGCAGTCAGGAGTTGTTTGTGACAGTGACATGACTGTGCATTCATGCCAACCGGAGTACAATGCGCTCTCAAAAGCAGTAAAACACTCACTGGGCCATCGCCTGTCGCACTCTGCAAGCAAACAGAGCCGGAGTCTTCTTCTCCTCCTCTGTGGGGATTTGTGGAGGCAGGAACTGTAAAACAGACACAAACGGACCAAAAAAGGTCACAGTTACTGTCAGGAATACCAAAAGTGGTCCGCTTGGTATTCTTCAACGTCTTGGACTAAATCATAACATTCAGTGACTGTACATCATATTTCTGGCTCAGTGTTAGTGTTAGCCTGCAACATTATGACTGATTTAAAAGCTGTAGATGAGAATGATGCCATAAACAACCATCTGAATCCAGCTCGCCAGGAAAAAGCCCAAAGATTTCAACAACTAATGGAAAAAAATCAATCAATCAATCAAATCACCGAATCTTTGCTTCTGGATGAACATCCCTCCACTTTAAGGGAGGTTTTTACTGGGACCTTGTTCCCTTGGAACCACGTTCAACACAATTCTGTGATTTTCAAGAATGGACGCCTTAATGTCGAGCAGACGCTCTCACACTGTACTCACAAAACTTGTTACTACGGTAACTGCAGCACCACCAACCAAGTCCCTCATTTATAGAGCTCCACTCCATTAGCAAATAGTGCAGTGTCCTTGTGCTCCTCCCTGCTTTTAACTGACCTCATCTCATGAAAAGTTACATTACTGTACCTGCAGTCAAACCAGCCAGTTCAATATATTTCTCTGTTCCCTGTGTGTTTGCATTGGCGTTGAGAGAGCATGTAGTTATCATTTATTACCACGTGTGAGTCTATAAACACATGGGTTGCGCCCACTGACCTCTATCTCAACTGTGGTGTAGAGCTGACTCAGCGTCAGCAGCAGCAGCGCCCTCCTGCAGAACACACACGTATAATGCAGCTTATTTCACCCATAGATATGTGACATGGAAAATGCAGGAAACACACTTACGAGCCGAAGCCCTGCCAAGTCCAGGTCACCGTATCCTGAAGGAAGAAAGATTATGGGCTATTAACAGTGCGATGTGAACACCAGAGTAGATCCCTAATAGCTCTGGGACATCTGTAGCTCGCCACAGTAAACTGAAAACTGGATGAACCTTAGAACATTGGACCCCAAAACTGTCTCTTTGGTGCATAAATGGGTCTGTTTGGTTAGTTCTCCGCATGATTGCGTCATATCTTGTCTCTGCCACCAAAGTTGTTGAATTCCTCCGTACAGGTTCCTCCTGTTACTCACATGCTTGCATATTGTGACAGCATGGCTTTAGCATTAACTAAGTTAACAACCGTATTAACTTTTACTGCTGTTGTGGAGTGTTTGCTGCTTATGCCAACTCATATTTGCTGAGTCACTTCTAGATGAAACTTCGGTATTTAACCAGCTTTAATCCAAAGTCAACGCTCCCTCATTTCTTCACACTTAAAATGATTGAATGATCGAAATTAAACTTGGTCAACATCACCGATATTACTATTGTTATTGCTGGGTTATAATTCTATCTTTGAGAGGTCATCTGTGTAGATTCTCTTTGAGAGGTCTTATCTTCAGCGAGCTGAGCACCCCTCAGTTATTTTTCCTCTCATTTTGACGCTATTGCTCGTAATTGATGGGCAAAAACATCATTCCATTGTGGGGTACTTAAGACTGAATGATAAAATCCGAACCTTCACTACCAGGATGGGAACAAATACTTTGTGCTGTTTAGAGTGCGTTCTCTCTGTGTTAACAGGATGTTTGCTCTTCGCTCTGCCAACATAAACTTTGTGTTTTGATGGTCATCACTCACCAGAGTGTTGGGGTATCTCATCAGCACCGGCTGCACAGGGACCCCTGGGATAAATGCACCTAGCAGAGAGGGAAGGCGGAAATATCTGTGGTCGACTTTATCTGTGGCTTTAACTCAAATGATAAAATGGGAAGTAATCGACTGGAGTGTCTCCAACAGGAGCCCAAACGGAGTGGAGGAGTGAGGAGTCGGCAGGAAACAAGCGGAGCACCGATATGATGTGGCGGTGCCACGAATGAAGCCACGAGGAGACTTAAAGAATACGGTAGTCAAAATTGATGACAAAAGGCTGACAGATGCAGCTCAATGAACTTGACAAACCCACCAAGACGGGGCTGATGGTGCCATCGCCTCCAGCCTGGGGGAGATGATGAATGTATGATGCAGCAACCAGGGTTGTTTCTGCACAGCTGATTTGATTTAAGTGGAAGTATTGTACATTGGCCCAAACATTCTTTCATTTGTTCAGTCTCTTAAACTTTAATGTCTCCGCTGTGACAGAAAGGGTAAAATTACATTTTAATGCCTCTCACCTTGTTTGAACGTGATAAGACAGGATCGATTTGTGCACGTTCCTTCTGGAAATATCAGAACCTGAGTAAAAAAAAAAGGCAGTTAATAAAGGAACAACATTAGGACCTAATGTAATACCATCATGTGTGAGGGTTGTGGCTGGGGTGGCGCTGACTCAGAGTCTGATTTATGAATTTATAAACCCAACAAAGTAGCATAGTCACCCTGCAGCCTGAACACTGACGACTACTTATGTTTCTTATTTAAGGGACCGTCAGACAACCACTCATCTACTCATTCAAAACTCAAAACAGAAAGAGCAGATTTCAGGTTTGACGAGGTTTGACCCAAAAAAAAAAGAATATCCATAATATACTTCTATATCCATGTGCGGTACACTGATGCAAATCAGGGATTAAAAGCATATGAGGATTTATAAAGATTGTTTATTGATTCTAAAAGTTAAGTGTGTTTCTTTCTGGAGCAATGATGCTCTGAGCTCATACGTGTCTACTGACCTGAGGCCAGTGGCCCGCTGACTTCGCTCTGCTCTCGATCTCCTGGATCGTGTTTTTCCTGGAGTCTGGGTCCTTTCTGGACACCAGCACCGGCTGGAGACAGCGCACGAGCCCTGCACGCGCACCCACAAACATATTCAGAGATAGAATCTCGAGCGGTGAAGCGGCAAAGCGAAAAAGCATCTCACGGCCAAAGATGGGCGTGGCCAGGTTCTCGACCCGGGAGACAGTAGAGGGCAAACCGGCGACAATGCACACGATCCCATCAAAGAAGGTGGAGTGGGGGGCCACGGCCAGGATGGGGGCCTCGCTGCTACTGACCTGGGTGCCCTTAATCACCACACGGAAGCCCATGCAGAAGAAGTATGCCCGCCCCAAGGCGGTCATCACTCTCCGACACATGAACCTGCAAACAGGCGGTACCGTGGTCCATTTTAAAGTGAAGATCATGAATGATTAATCTAACATTTACTCAGTAGTTGTTACAGGATGTTCTCCTTCCTCGTAAGATTACTATCTGTTAAACCTCAGTGATGGAAGAGCTGACAACACCGTTTGGTTTCCGGTTATTTGTCATTGCAAAATTCACTTTGAAACTTTGTAAAGTCCCCCAAATTTCTGCCACGAAGACATGTTGGGTCATAAAAATGTGCCGTCATGTGTCCACAGGTACAAACCTGTTAGATATGAGATAGGAGTTTCAGTACAAAGCAAATTTAACCCCTTTTTAGACCTATTTATTCATCACACCTCCCCAAATTTAAGCTTCAAGAAAGATTCTGTGTTTTAAACACACATATTGGGTGGGGGTTTAACTTTGGTAATTCAGGAAAATGACTTTTTTTTCTCAGTTCCTCTGTGCTGAAAACTCATGCAATAACTCGGCGCTTCCCTTTCCGAGAACTCGCGGTGGGGGGGGGGGGGGGGGGGGGGGCTCAGTTTATGAAATGTTTTTTGCTGATACGATCTGCAGAACCATGACTCTGCAAAGGCAACTACACATTCTTCAAGTCTTGTCAAGAACTATTATTTTGAGAATATGCTGCCTTTGCTGGTTAACTGCTTCTGAATCTGCTTCTGGAGCCAGGAAATGTACCCCTCCGCTGCTCCTCCTGCCAATACTTCCTGCAGGATAAACCAGTGCGGCGCTGCAAAACTAGGAAACGCTGCAATGCTGAAACTGAAATATTCTAACGGCCGCTAGAAGGTCAAACTGGTCTAGATTGAACAGAACAGCAAAGATTTGCTTAACTTGGTGAAGAGTTGGAAAAATCTGCGTTAGGGATGCAGATTTACCAATTAAGTATGGGACATCAGATGTTCTGATCAGATTATGTGAGTTGACACTGGCGCCAGGACAAATTAAGTCAACATTTGCAAAGTTTTAATTAAAAATGATAGAATTTTCTGAATTTTGGTGTGCTGGATGTCTTCCATTCCTGCTTGTGTGCTCTCTCTCAGTCCCTGTATTAGAGGGTTGTCACCTGGTGCTTTTCCTCCCACCGCCCCAACGACATGCACGCTAGCTGCAGGTGAAGCAGGTGAGCAAGTGAGCAGGTGACCTGTTCCGAGTGTATTCCCGCCAAACAGAAAATGGAAAGAAGGACTTTTATTCCAATGACTTGAATGCAAGGTGGAAGCATGAATGCATCCAGCTGCTGCAGCAGCTTCATCACACATATTCATGAACTGTAGGAGCAGCAGGGTTATTACATAATCCGCTTATATAATTTTGTCTCCCACAGTTGGGAAACTGTGAGACGATGGAGATTTTTGTCTTGCTATTAAAAGAGCACCCATGTCTGCCTCCCTGGGAAGGACGGTCCACACTCCTGGGCTTTTTAGACCCTTGTCTGTGTTTGCGTTCCACTTACTGTCTCCAGCCCTTCATGGGCTCCACGGCTCCTTTCAGAGGACGATTCAAGGTTATGATGAGAGCCACCGGCCAGGTCACCATGAGGACCAGCGACATGAGGATGGCACGGACAGGGACCAAGACGATTCCCAGGAGGACACACTGTATGGAGAGGGATACGCGCGCGCGCACGCACACACGCACGTACACAATGTAAAGCTGGCTGCAAGGAAGTTAAGCCTTTCTGTTAACATTGTTATTTGCAGAAATTAGCATGTTTTTCTGCGGGGTTCTCTGGAAAGCACACAAAGGCTCTTGTTCTTTGTCGCCCACATAAACGACCTTTACAAGCCGATTTCTACACCGCTGTCGGAGATTATGGGCCTGCGCGTCAGTGTGTGCGTGTGTGCAAGCGTAATCTCGCACAGGATGTGAAATACAGACAAAACAGCGTTGGCGAAACGATTCGCTCGACATGATCGTGGAATTTACTCACTTTAATGACTGTAGATTTGCTTAGCTTGGTGTCTTGAACAAACGGGTTGATGACGGCGGGCAGCAGCAGCGACTGCTGCCGCGGCAGAGCGGACACTCGCTGCGGAGGCATCGCGGTCCTGAACGGAGCCAAGTGACAAGATCTGCTTTAAGCATGGGTGCCGGGCTGTTGCGGCGCCGTCATGTTATCATGCCACTTCCTCGTCGGGGGACACCGCTTCACCCCCCAGCAGCAGCAGCAGCAGCAGCAGGTCAGGCGAGAACTCTCTCTCACACACACATACACACACACACACACAAACACACACGGGCTTCAAAGACGCGCGAGAGCGGAGGACAGCGACGTGGCTCAGGCTCCGCCCCCGACGTACGAGCGTCGACTGAAGTCGTTTCAAGCCGAAATTGGGGTTTATTCTTACGGTTTTCCGATTTAATGAGACGATATTTGTGGGACTACACCACAAGCAAATATATAAAAAGCGTTCCTGCGGCATTTTAAGGAATAATGACTATATAGTGACATTGTTATAGCACATATCTTCGACGCAGCTTTTAAATCTCCACACGGGGGCGCCGTTTCACAAGCGATTTATTTTTCATTGTATCGCGTTCGATAAAAAATGAACATTCTTTCAAGAAGCGCTTTTTCACAAGGCTACACTAGGATTTGCATGCCAAATAATACCAATGGGTTTGTCAAGGAATGTTTCACTTTTGAAAGGACGTTTACAACTAAGTAATAATACCGAATAGTGCAATAAAAATAAATAAGAAAACATTTTAACAGTTATCAGTTTTGTGCTAAGTTTTGTTCTATATGTTCATTTATATATTAAACTACATTCAACTATTTTCAATGTAATGCTCATGAACTGTTTACTTTTATTCTTTTATGTAATATTGTCATTATTTGTTGTTATTACCAATAAAGGATGTTCTTTGAGGTTCTTTAATAAACTGCCAGTACTATTCAAGTAAAACAAACAAAAAACGCTCTTCCCTTAGTTAGGCTGCCTGATTTGCACGCTAATTGTTGTTCACTTATCCACATTATATTTTTTATTGATGACAGTAAAAAGTGCACAAGTATTGCAAACAACACAAAACACAATTACTGTATTGTTAAAGTCCACAAGAGGAAATACACTAATACAAAAAAAAGATGATCAAAAAAAAATGCTATGGCAGTACTCTTGTCATGATTCCATCATGCAGCTCACCAATACAGAGGCAACCCGTGCCTCTAAACGTTCTGTAAGATGAAAGAAAATAAATGAGGAGCTGCTGTGGCTTTTCTCCACATTGAGCAGTTCTCTGGTACAGTTCTAGTACAAAGTGCTATGATGTATGCCTGCAACCACTACTGTTAGTCACCTAGAAGTTATATAAATGTATGCATATATACTTCTGTTGGACTATCTGCAAAAGCAATGTCTAAAGCACCATTTTCGGTCAAACTTAACGTACAACTTCTCTTTTTTTCCCAAATGTATTGCACAAAAACAAGAAAGCCTTTAATCAAAACTGGCACATTAACAACACTTGTAATGGACATAAAAGTAATTCTAAGCCAATATTTTTTTTCATTCAAAAATGTCTTTTTTTAGCCTTTTTTAAGTAAAATTTACATAAAAAAGCAATATTTCGCAGTGCTATAAAGCACTGTGCTCAATGCAAAGAGGACATACCTGATGTCTGAATGACAATCAAAGAAAAAACAATATTATTAGACAATAAAACAAGGGCATATGTATTGTATTAAATCTGCATCAGCATAAGAAATGTGTCACATGGTACTACAGCAAATATCCAGTTGCTTATAATCAGCCTGTGTGTCTGCTCCTGTGGCGTCTTTCTATGCACCCGGAGGTTGATTATACAGGCTGGAAGGCGCATGTCTCCTGCGGAAACATGCTGGAAAAAAAACACAAAACTGTGCAATGCACTGACCGCAAGTAGAGTGTGATACAAAAGCAATGTCCATGTAAGGCCAGTTGTCGTATCAGGAGTCAGCTGCGATGCATTCTTGTAAACGCTCAACAACCGAGCCAATCTTTTCTGATCTCTCCCAACTTGACGATCTTCAAGCTGTTGTCTTCCAGTTTGAAGTAGTGGTTACCCTTAAAGAAGTAGCTGTAATCTGGGAAACACAAGCATAGCACGCAGATTAGCAACGTTTCCGGGGTAAAGCAGACCAAATAGGTGATGAGTATTGAAACAGGCTGCTCCTGCAGAGGTAGGGTTAGGGCGCAACGTCGCACTTCTCTCTACTAATCCTCAGGACCAGGAAACACACAGAGGTCTTCTGTAAAGTGCACAGTCTTGCTTTATGAGAATGTTTATGCTGCTGTACGATTACAGTCGTGCCTGTATGTCAGGAGGGCAGTAATGGAAAACCCCCTGCTTGCACGCCACAGACGAGAACGTTCGAACCACTGCAGCGGAAGTTTACCAGCTGCAATCGTGATTAAACCAGCCCATCCATGAGCCCCTACCCTCAGAAATAATCCTTTTAAAAAACAGGCTCCTCCAAACTGTCTATAGCCCCGACAATACGCTGCATTATTGTTTGCTGGGTTGTGCCGTAGGAGAAATGACCAAAACCAATGCACGAGTGGTGACAGAACACGTATTTACAATAAAAGAAAAACAACCACAACATTCTTTTTTAACCATCTGGCTTTCTTGGACCCATCATTTAAGTCATTATTGCTTATTTATATTCTGGTTATCACAAATAGTGATTACTACATCGCTACAATTATCTTCACATAGTAAGAGCCGTCCAATTGGAAAGCTTTTTATATAAAACATGTGGCCTGATTATCTTCAGCCATGCTGGCTGTTTACGGACAGTAACAACCCTAAATAAGGGCAAGTGACTCTGGGAAACTGGATAGATGACAGAAAGCTAAATGCTATCCTATATTTTCATGTTTAATGACGGCAGATAGCTCAAAGATTTTCTAATTTTACTTTACTTCTATTTGTACTTTAAAAAAGATATATATTATTAGAAATTGCAATATTTAATGGCTAATGAATGTGTATTCATACAGTATAAACCTGGTCTTGTAATATGGAAGAATGCTTTTCCAGCACCAATCAAACAATTGAATCTTTTCATGTTTTCATGAAGTCAGATGTTGATTATAAGTGATACAGAAGATGATCCACTTTAAAAATGAAGAAGTTTTTTGTTCTTTTTACCAATGCCATTGAGACTGAAGGCAGAGTCGACATCATCTGGAATCCCATTCCAGGATTCACCGATGAGTTTGGGAAAGCTGGCCTCCATGGTCTTCCTGTCTTCATCATATCTGTAGCAGCAGCGAGATTCATTTCATGGATTGTGACTTATCACAAACATGCGCATGCACGCGCATGCACACACGCACTCTTAAGGCAATAAAGGTTTATTATTCAACACTATAAATCCCAGTGTGGTGCAACAGTGACGCTGCCGTGGCTGGCAGATCACAACAAACACTAATTACATCCAGACAATAAGCTGTATGCTTATATTGATGTTTTTCTCATCCTCACCTCCAGAATTTGTCCCCAGCAAACAGGTACGTCTTCTTGTTCTTCCTAAAGTTGAAAGCAGCATCAATGTGCTGCAGGTCAGAGGGGAGGCCGAGGCTGGACAGCTTCTTGGGATAGCCTCTCTCCAACGCATCTGCTTTGTACACCCACATCTCATTTCCTGTGTGGAAACAGCAGATAACAGCTCTAATAACGCATGCTTCATGTCTGTCTCTCTGTTTGTCTGTCCAGTTGTCAGAATAAGGACTCAGAACTTCAGGTAACTAGCGCTGATGTTGATTTATACAATGCTGATAAATGCAGCATCTGCTTTTTTCGCCCCATCGTTGTCCCCGTTGTAAAAATCAAAAGAATGTGCCATAAACCACTCTTAAGTCAAACGGAAAATCCCAAGTATCCGAAAAGTGCAGTGGTCGGCACTGCTGCTTCTTCTAATGTTTCGGTTTGTTGGAAAGTAAAACCGTCCACATTAATCACAGAGCCCGAACTGTGGCTCGCACCGGACTGCTGCAGCTTGAAACATGATTTGAGCTGTTTTTCAAGCATACCTGCGAAAAACACCGTTGTTTCATCCACTGGGTTTTCATAGGCAGCGTCGATCTTGGAGGGCAGGTCTGGCCAGTAGGTGGCCACCAGCATGGGGCCAGTGGGCTTACTTCCGAAGTTGACTGACCTGAACAGGAACCTGGCACGGAGAGAACCAGTGAGTGAGCATAAAGTTGATGAGCCTGGAAACTGTGTGTGTGTGTATATGTGTGTGTGTGTAGCTGTTAGTGCGAATGCTTGACGGGCTGAGCCAACCACAATGGTCTGATTCATGAGCATCTGGTTCTCGTTAAAACTAAGGCTGCCGACGCCAGCAGAACAAGTCCGATCTTGACTGGTTTTTAGTGCACAGCTGCATAACAATAGCAGCTTCCTCAACTCTTTTCCACTGACCTATTTATTTTTTATTTTCTTTAAAAAATCAGCTAGTTCCAAACTGCTTTTTTTTTGCCATAAAACAAAATGAAGGTGAGATCACTCTAACAAAACAATGATGTTGTTCAAATTCCATGATCTTCTGTGGCAGCTTTGATGTGTATTCCTAACCCACATAAACAAAGTACCGGTACTTAAATTAACGATGTATTAAATATTACATTATCATTCATCTCTAACAGCAAAACCGACTGATGAACCTTGATGAATTTATTGAACTAAATGAAACCAAAGCCCTAGCAGGATTTCTTTCTCAAACAATGGTAACATTCCTTTCAAAACACTGGTTTGAGGTTTAAAGTCATCAAGTACGTGTGTGGTCCACATGGATGGCTCGACACACAGTTTGAGCTTAAAGTCCTCCTTTAGTTCATGTTTCCAAGGCTGCAGATCTAAAAATACTTACTTCGTTGTTTGGTGAAGGCTGAAATTCTGTGTTGCTGTGAAGTAACATAAATTCAGATGATCTCCAAGGAGGAGTTATTACCTATCACTCTCAACCTAGGTCTGAAATCATTAAAATGTTGGCATCAACGTGTGAGTTTATTGAGAGCCTCTTACTGTCTCAACAGCCTGAAGCTCGTGTTTATTGGGCTGCTCCATATGTTTAACCATGCTAGATGCTACCAGGTTGAAGTGAGGAATGATATCTGCTGGACTTCACTCACAACCATTGGTTGCCAGGATACAGATATATAAGCACAGGTTACTTGTAGCATTCTAAGCCAGTAAGCTTTCTTTCATGCTAGGAGACTCAATAATTGCATCCTCCTCAATTCCCAGACACCTGTTTTTGCTGAGCTGAGGGAATTCTAGCATCATTACCTATTGTATCATGTCCAGATTTGTCCCGTGCACACCATAAACATGCCAAGCCAGCAGGTGGGGGAGGGTCCTGCTTTTAAAGTGTGAAAGACTAAGTAAGCACTTGAGGGAAGACCACACTTGTTCTTTGAAGCTTAACTTGGCTGGTGTCAGAGGAATATCAAATCAAAGGCTGCCTAAGTAAACTGTGCTTGTGCAAGACAGCCAGCGGGCTCGCTGCGCTGCCAAACATGAGGCAAAATAGCTTATTATTGTCAGGAATGTCTTATATAAGTCATTATCTTCATTTCAGTAATTGTGTCTGCATGCCTGCTTCAGCTGCTGGGAAATGTCACCCTGCTCTCACGTCTTCCAGAGTGCCCATGAACTAAAAAGACAATAATCAATCTCGAAAAACTTCCAGAGCTATTTTAAGTTGAATCAACAAACATTGATCAGATGTCTAAGTCTTCAGACAAGTTTCAGATCAAATGAAACTGGTAATATACAGATAATCCGATAAGCACCGTGTTGCTCTTTTTTCCTGCTGGTTCCGAACTCAGAGGGTTGGGCTGACTGTTAGAGCCTCTTCAGTGATGCGGAATTTTGGCCTGTTTGTCTTGGACTCCTTTCCAAAATGGCCACGACATACAGTGAGCGCTCTTGAAATGTGATTTGCAAGAGGAGACCTTCACTATCGAAACCACAGCTGTTTCTGTTCAAATAAACCTTTTAAACAAAGGCATATCCTCCCACTGGAAAACGCGCTGACTCGTAAGAACTGCACTCGATCAACACCCGTTCACAAGGTCAGTAAACATATCGAGCTCACACGACTTCAGATTCTCTGGCGCCGGTGAAAGAAAGGCCTGTAGACAGTGTTTAGACCTGATGACTACTTTGGTCGACGCTGTTTTGCCAACTTCCTGACACATCACAGAGTGAGTCAAAACACCAATATGAACAAAACTAAAAAACCCTCAGTTTTTCAGGGAAATTATTATGAAATCCAATTTAGGTTCCCTTATATTTTCTTGCCTATTTCAAAATCCCAGACATGAAATTCCTGCTGTGGGGTTTTGAGATAATGAGCAGATGTTGCTCATTAACTGCTGATGTCCTTGCAGACTCATTGTCCATGTGTCCCGTCTCATTACCTGTCCTTGAAGAAGAAGG
The DNA here is from genome assembly GCF_901000725.2 of Takifugu rubripes. Lineage (NCBI taxonomy): Eukaryota > Metazoa > Chordata > Actinopteri > Tetraodontiformes > Tetraodontidae > Takifugu > Takifugu rubripes. The sequence goes on along the minus strand of NC_042297.1, from coordinate 9,069,444 downwards.
TTTCACCCCTGATTTGAGCAACGGCATCAAAAATGACTGCTTCTTTACAGATGTCCATGGGGGTAACTGGACCCTGAGTTGGAGGAAAGGGCTTGTCTGTCAGGACCCCTGGAGATGAGAAACTGGCGCTCACCAAACACATACTCATCCATACTCAAATTCTAGGTTTAATAGTTGTTATCTGATAGCTGATAGTTTGTGCTGTGTACATGTGAGCCTTCGTACCACCATAGAGCTCCTGGATGCCTTGGATGTCATCGTGAGAAAGGCGGAAGTCTTTGGTGAAGGTGTAAACGGGGGCCATCAGAGCTCCAGGGTCCTGAGAGTGCTCCAAACCAAGGGCGTGACCGAACTCATGGGCTGCCACCAGGAACAAACTGTAACCTATAAAACACACAAAGAAATGGCAATTCCATCCCAATGGCCAATATTGGCACTGCTCTACAATTATTTATCCAGTGTTAACAACCAGAGGACATTAATAAAGAGTTACTTTTACTTGCAAAATGGGGAAAATGGACAAGTTAAACTTCAAGAAGGAGTTACAACCTATGTCTCAACGTGTCTCTGTTTTATCAGCTTTTAAAATGTCCACAAACTCGTCGCACCTTGATCGGGACAGAAGCCCCATTTGCGGTCGTCATCATAGCTCTTGGTGCTAGCGCACCACATCTTGCCGTCGCTGCGCCCGGACGAGGTGCAGGACTCGTAGGTGTTTCCCAGGAAGGTGAAGGGAAAGACGCACGGGCTCCCCTCTGCGTTTCCTCCCACGGTGGACATCGCTGTTGGGAACGACAACAGGATCGTTCACCGCAGAGTCTGATGAACCGCTTCGTAAGCAGCATTTTCCTTCAGAACAGCTGGTTTGTGATTCATTGTGAGCGGAGAAGATGTGGAAAACAGCTCTGGCAAGATGCGCACACATCAATAAGTAATCCGCTGGGCAATAAACCACCAAACTACCGCCCACTGATTTTCTATCAAAGAGAAATAATGTTTAATCTGGCATAAATCCTAAAATGTCATCTCATCTGTGCTAAAATACGTTGCTAACGAGAGGCCGATGGAGGCTGACTTTGGCTATTCCTCTCTCTGCCAATCTATCTCCAGACCTTAAAACCAATCCTACTGACAGAATGGAAAACAAGTCTCGCCAATGAACATTAAAGTACTTTTACAGACGACCACAAGCAAGCCCCAGAAACCACAGCTGGAGCAGCGGGGCACGCCAGACTGACCCGTGCCAGTAAAATGCACCATATGACCCTTGAAGATCACGGGATGGTGCGTACGGACAAGGAAGCAGATAAGAATAGCGTGTTTTGGTTCTCATACCTGTTTCAGGACAGAAGCCAAAGCTTTTGTCCACATCGTAGTTCTCAGTAGTGGCGCACCAGCGGTAGCCGTCGTCCCTGCCGGATGTGGTGCATCCGTCATAGTTCTCTCCCTGAAAGGTGAAGGGGAATTTACACGCTGCCCCCTCAGCGTTACCACCCAGGGTGAAGAGCACTGCGAAACAAAGGTGAGAAAATGCAAACCTATTATATAGGTTTTTGTTACAGGCAAATCAGAGCTGTTCAGTGAAAACGAGACTCAGGCACGATCGAGTGAATAAATGCGGGATGGATGGCATCAGCGCAAACTAGTTCTCATCCTATGAAACAACTGTACATGTGTACTTTGGCGCTTCGCTGTAATCGGCATGAGATCATGTTAGGACCATGGACAGCAACATAACACAGATAAACAAAATGTTTAGCAAAACCCACAGTTGTAAACTGGGGCAGTGACTTGGAAAAGAAATGTTCCACAATCCACTCCAAAGGAAAAAAAAAAATTCCTGGCATGAGGCTCAACCTACTTTCTCTCCATCCAAAATCATCTGAGCAGCTTTGGAAAAAGCCCGAATCCAGAACCCGGCATAACTCTTCTCCTACGTCAAACAAAAAAAAAAAAACGCTTCTGAAGAACTCACGTTCGTGGGGGCAGAAGCCGTATTTGCCGTCTTCAGAGAAGTTGTAAGTGGTGGAGCACCACAGGAAGCCGTCGTCGCGGCCCTGAGACGTGCAGCTGTTATACTCGGTGCCCATAAACAGGAAGGGGAACTGGCAGAACTCTCCGTCGGCGTTGCCGTATTTCACCTTCACCACTGCAGGAGAGGATCAAGGATCAATGATTTCCAACCTTTTAGAACAAGTGCACGTCTTCAAAAGAAGAAAAGGGCCTGTCTCTTAAAGGACCTTAAAGGACAAACAGAATATATTTCCTCCCTTTTATTTAGCTCTGCTGTGTGTAGTCTTGTGTGTAAAGTCATGACAAAGGTAGTGCTGAGTCTTGACACATGACTGGAAAGCCTTTAAAAATGGCAAACAGTTCAGATGTCGGTAGTAGAAGGTATAAATCCTGCACAGAATTCCTATTCAAATGTTCTTCCTAAGCGTCCTGAGACTTCTTTTCGTGCCGAGAGATAGGAAAATGGGCTAAGAGATTATTTCTGAACAAATGATGAATTCAGCGGAGAGGCTGTGAATAATGGGTATCATTAAACTATCTGGGTCAATGTGTGCAGTTTGAATGCACACAGCAGAGATTTTCCCTTTCTACTCAGCTTCCAGATGGCTCAGATTTCTTCTATCGAGCGCCAGGAAGTTCAGATAAAGTTAATTAAACCTAAACAAAGTAGCTGAAAGTCAAACACGTTCTAAAACTGTCTAAATATGCATTAATGTGGGGTTAAATGGGAGCAGAGGATACGTAGAGACGCTTCCTTAAAGCACTTGTCCTACCTTGTCCCTCTCCCAGTGTCCACTGCTCATCATCATCAAAGTGAGAGTCGCCGCCAATTCCTGCTCCAGGAGCAAAGGCGTGAGCCAGGAGGCCGTCCTTGCCATCAAAGGGGTACCCATCGCCGTGTTCTGTGGAAACCAGTCAGTCTTAGTGGAAATAAATATTTTCTGTTTAAAAGCACAGATGTGGCAGATGTTCGGCCACTGTGCAAAACCGAGAAGTGGCCCAACTATAAACCCTTCCAAAAATGGGAATTTTATGTTGCCATCTGTTCAGGGAGTTAACTTATATGATCGTAATGATTACAGTGCATACATTCATGCTTAATAGTTATGCGGCAATGTGATTAATATCTCACATTAAAGGCAGTGAGCAAGGATGGATGCTTCCATGGTTAAAGACCTCAGCAGATGAATAAATATTAAGGACTGGTGACATTATATTTGTTTAAATCTGTTATTTCTGGGTCTGTTTCTGGTGGAGTTTAATTCTAACATGTGTGAAGGAGAGCCTGTGCCAGTATTTCTCGAAATATTTGTGTAAATAAATACTGTGCCTTGAATAATATGGGTATTTTCGCGTAATATATGTGATTTCTGACGATCCTAAAGAGTGGAGATCCAGTCTGGTGTCTGCGTACGATCGGCGCGCTACCATTGCGTCCAAAATTGATCATGATGTCGGCCTCTCCGTCCATGATGCGCTCGAATGTGAGCGGGGTGACGTCGCTCCACACTTTGAAGGCCCTGAAGAAGGCGTCGTTGATGACTTCCTCGTCCAGATCGGGACTGTATCCCAGGATTCTGCGGAGTGGAAAGCAGGGTGTGGCGTCAGAACGTTCGCGCTGACCCTTCAGAAGATCACAGAACGAACCTCAACGCAAGCAGTCATGAGTCACCAAGGGCAAGAGGCAAACCCCATCATACATCTGTCTGCCTGTCTGTCTGTCTGCTTGCCTGCCTGTCTGTCTGCTTGCCTGCCTGCCTGTTTCTCTGTCTGTGTAGTCGCCTCCTACAAACGGAAAACAACCAAAATCGCTACATTGGTTTCGTCTCCGTGGGCTCAGCCTTTCCTAAAAAGTTCTAAAGAGACTTGACACATACTGTGTAGGAATGCTGCTGCTAGCGAGACACAGTGAGTGCTGGGTGGGGGTGGGGTGAACTGGAAGGTTGGGGGGCGGTGTCAGGCTGTGGTCAATCTCTCAAGCAGCCTGTGGAGCTTTCGCTGCCTTTGTGCACTCGTCTCTGGGAATTACAGCTGATTAAATTGCGTGTTGCAGCGAGACACATTCCAGACCATAATTCTTAATGCTTATCAGCTGATTCTGGGTTGGGTGGGGTGGAGACCTTTTATTTCATTACATGTTGTTTTTGTGATCGGCAAACACGATGATGATGACGTCCAGATGTGGCTGTGCTAACGCATCCCAAACTACCCTGGTAGCCGTACGGTGCCAGTGTCATGCCAGATCTGGTGATGTCATCGTTACGCTTTCCACCTTTACGTGCACGCTTGCCTGGATCTTTGAAAATCTCTGTAGGGAATGTGAATTGGCTGACCTGTATGTGATGTCTTTCTTCTGCCACATGGGCTTCCTATGGAAGAAGTTGTAATTGGCCACATCTGGGACGCCGCAGCGAGGCTTTTTCATGATTTCCACGGTTTTGGCATCGATTTCTCCGGTTTCTTGCAGAGAGAAGAACTTTTGCATTTTCTTCAGCGTGTCCTTGAGCACCATGAGGTTGCATCTGTCTTGTGGGCATCCATAAAACTTATTCAGATAGTGCTAAAGGAGAAACACCAACCATGAACAAAGGCAATGTCAATCACCCACCCAACCAATCAATCAATCACTCAAACAACCAACCATTCAGTATCTATGCCACCTGTTGGCTGACCGTAGGTAAGAAGGGAATTTTCTGGAAATGCTGCGTGAACTTACCAGAGCAACTTCTTTGTCTGTTTTTGGTGTATCGTCTCCAGGAAACCTGATTATGGGGGACGGTGCAGCGTAGGTCGCCTGAAAAGCGACGAAGTGCACTAAAAACACTTTTAGAACAATCCGCCGACAGCTGAATATGGTCGACAAGCCCATCGCTTTGTCTTTTAACGATGCGTCAACGGAGGTGGAAAAGGCTTCACTTCGTCTTTGCCTCTGCAGGACTGTTCCTCTTTTCCTGAACGGGACACCCTGCACCTCGGCTCAGGCTCTATGAACTTTCTCAGTTCTGCTGGCACACGCACTTTTCCCCCCGCGAATCCGATGTGCGCAATCGCCTGACCGAGAAATACGAGCAGGACGGACACAGACGAAAACAAGCGTAATTCCATAGTTACTCACAAGTTTGATGGGGTTGTTTTTCTAAAAAAAAAAAAGCCTTAGCTTTAGCTTCTTTTACATCATGTGATTTGAAAAACAAAACGAGATATTTGGGCCAAATCTACCAGAGAGATGTGATGGATTATAATAATTACAGTATTGTTTTATGTTGACAGATTCTTGCTTCTAAGAATCGGGCAGTAACACCATTAACTTATACAGCATAAACATTTCCCAAAGCAGTTAATTCTACATTTCAAAGGTCCCACAATAATCTGATCCTTTTCACTTGCTGAGTTTTGTTATTGTTATTTTGTTATAACAATGCTGTTACAACAAATGCTGCAGGAAGTTGCACATCGGGCACTGAAAAGCCCCTCATTAATCCTGTACAAAGATATATGACAGGTAAATACCGTAACATTATTTCACCCCGTAGGTGGGAGCGGGTTATGTTAGGCGGTCTCATGACATCTGGTGGTTGTATGTGAAATCGCAACCAACAAACTTTTTAGCCCACTATTTATTTATTTATTTATTTATTTATTTATTATTCGTGTTTAAATGTTTTGACATAATGAGCATGTTTTAAATTGGAAATAAAAATAGCCTTATGGATACGTCTGTAAACTCTAATTAAACGACTGCTTAGATATGTATTTTTTATTGATGAATTAATTTATCTATTTATTTAAATGGTTAACTTCAATGTATTATTCTGTTTTTACTACTGTACTTCCATTATAATGATCATTATATGAAAAAACGCGTTTGTGACCCTGAACTTTGGTCTGAACCACCGTTTAGAGTCAGCGGAAAGTGCAGTTTTACTCCCCTCTGGCGGCGACTAAGCACATCGCAGCTGCCTGCTGCCTGTCCTCGCCGTCTCTGTCTTTGGCATAGATATGAGATTACCTCTAACTCTCTTTGACATCTCTTTGTTTCTGCTCTTATGTATCGTTCACAGTAATCCACCACGACTCTTAAATGGAGAAAACTGGGAGCTGATTTTATTTTTTTTTGCAGACATCTGACAGATGGATAGCTTGCAAACAGGATTTTGTGGTATATCTAGCAAAGCAATTTCCCTTCCCTTTTGCCAGAGTACAGTTAATTTTTCATACCCGGGGCTGCTGTTGGTGGTTGCAGAGTGAATTTAACATCCATTTGCCAACAACATCCAGAGCCTGTCACTTTGGAGCAGGAGCTTAATTTCATGCACTGATACATGCTGCCATGTCCTCCAGCTGACACACTCGCAGTGATCTCAGGCAGAGCCAAGGAAAGAGAATGGCTTCCGATTAAATGTACATGGGCCTGCCTCTCCAAATAGAAAATGCTGAGATGTGAAAAGCTGAAGCACAGCTACAGTAATTGAAAGCCTTTGTGCATATGAATGCAATTTTGCAGGTGAAAGTGGCACACAGAGATTGAGACGATATGCTCTGATTTGCATGTAAATTGTTTTCTTTTCCACTGGATGCTTAAGCTTTGTCTAGATTAGAGTGCCTCTTAATGTGTGTGTGAGCGTGTGTGTGTTTTGTAAACTCGGTCAGCCGTCAGCTGCGAGTGCCTCTTTTTCCTTTGTATCTGTTTATTTGCTGAGGCTGCTGATTTTCGGTACAGCTTTTCTCGATTAGAGCTAATTTGTTCCTCAGCATTTACACTACCAAGCATGCACACGCACATGCTTTCTGTGGTCCTCCTCCGCACAAACTCTTGTCATTAATTATGAGAAGAAGTAGCGTCCTCCGAGCACCGGTACGGCCTCCTCTTGCGACTGGGAACGGGACATTCTGGACGCAGAGGCCAGTCGTGTTATGGCTGTCCAGCTGGCTCCGGATCCTCAGGCTCGGTGATTGACCCAGGTCCAGCTGAACAGATCGCGGCCTGCCTGGATGTCACCGTGTTCCTCTCACCCTGGGCCTCAGACAGATCCTCTGATGGGTCATCAAACCAAACTCCCTGTGTGGCTGGCGAGGACCGAGGCCATGAATGCTAAATGTCGCTGTTGCTCTCTGCTTGAGAAGAGTTAGCCTGTGTGTGCAGTTAATACTGACACTGAGCGGTTCTGAATCAGTCTAGCGACGTAGTTTGTTTTGTGTTTTTATGTGCTTTGCAGCAGTAATTATGCAACGGCTGCTGAGTAAATGAATGCCACCGCAGTCCTGTCGATAAATCTGTTTCAAGATAACTTAATTTGGCTAAGCACTGTGTTACAGAATACTGCGACACATATTATATCACTGGGTTTGAAGCATTCTGATGATGAATTATTGAGCCTAAATCCATTATCTTGAACATATTTTATTTATGAATGCACCAAGACACTGGAGGACTTGAACACTGCAGGGTAATTATTGTTTCACATTGTGTCACCACTCTTCTCTCAGATGCAATTGCCAGAGCAAACTGCAATGAATCAAAGAACTGCGAGTTTTGATTGACATTCAGTGCGCGCGCAGGGCCCAGAGCGACATTAGCCGAATTGCTTTACTTAATGCTTTTTCCCACATTCTGTTTCTCTTTTAGCGCGCCTTGTAAACACTGATGCAATAATGCATTCCATTATACAGAGGATGGGAGACAAGTGTCTCTCGTGGCTCCTCTCCATCTCAATAATAGGTCAACAGCTGTATTTAAAAAATTCATCACATTCTTGGCAGTCGCAAAGGTTAGCCGCAACACGCCGAGATGCAATATTGGAGCCTTGGTTCGGCTGCAAGTCTCTGCGGGGGCGAAGAAGAGCTGCCTTTGATGAGTACAGCATGTAAATGATTTGTGTGTGTTTATAGGACACGGGGCTGGCCCTGCTTCGCTCCAAGGCGGCGGTGCCGGCACCGCTCTGTGGCGGAGGCTGGCAACGGCAGATGGAAGTAAACAAGTGAGAGGAGGGCTGACCCCGCCACGGCAAGTCTCCCTTGGATTTTTGTCGCACGATCTACGCGCGTGTCCTGAACTACGACAATATTAGCTGACTGCTACTGAGCGATCGGGGCCTTTTCTGCCGCCTGTTTTAGCCTGACTGCTGAACAGCTTGTTTGTTCGCACCATATTACCTGACGCAGAGCAGCGTAATGTTCAGACAAACACGTGGACACAAATATTGATGCGGTTTTCACATCCGAAACAAATTTCTTGCAAGGATCTCTCAAAGTATGAAGACAAGCAGATGAAAAATGGATGTCTGCCTGGGATTGCTTTTAGTAATTGTAAAATATTCACACTGGTATTTTTGGAGTGCTGTGGTGTTGACGCGCAAGCTGACACACAGATGAATTTTTCAGAAATGATCTGATTTGGCCCCGTCACAGCGAGCGCACGGCCTCTGGAAGTCAGGTGCGGCGCTACCTGGATCCTGGGATTTCGGGGGGGGGGGGGTCATGATGCAAGTGGGTGAAAGTGTCTTTGAAATGTTTCTGTCTGTCTGATGCTCTTGACACTCAGAGCTGTGCCGTTGATCAGCCATTAAGCTGTTTGAACACGTCGGCTGGCTTAAGGCATCTGGTTGCTTAAAGCTTCTAAAATGCAAGACTGACATTGGCAAATTTAGAATTCTGTGTGAAACATGGAAAAGAAACATCACGTGTGTGTGTGTTTTTTTAAATGCACCTTCAAATATTGCACTGTTGAACTAAAACTATATTAATATAACTTTATATTTATTGGCTGGACAGAAAACACCCCCTTGATTGGGCCTGAAGAGAAAGAGATTAGCACATAAAATTGGCAGCATCTTGATGTTCAGTCATATAAATGGCCATAAAATTATTCCACAAAGTCAAGAAAGGTTGCAATGTAAGAACGCCTTCCAGTGACCTTTGACCTACGAGGCGGTATCAGTAAAAGAAACTGCCGTCCGTGCTTTGTCATTGTTTAACCTCTTGCTAAACAGGCACAATGTCAGACCCCCTGATGCAAAATAGCACATGGTTAAGCTGGGTATAAACATTAGCTAGGTTACATTTTGATTAAATCAACACAAGCTTTGGAAATGCGATCTTTGATCAGTGAGGTGAGGTCACCGACAGCACGACCCTCCCGGCTGGCAGTAGAATCGACAGTACAAGCACGTTTAATCTGTTTGCGGTGAATTTGATTTGATTTGATGTGTATCTTTTGGCCTCCTTCCTTTATGTAAATTTCACCAGCTGGACTTAATCTTTTTTCGTCTCTTCTCCACTCGGGTGAGTTATTTGAAGTGGTTAAAAACAAATCCCAACAGTGTTTTTACTGAATCTGCTTCCTGGAAGATAACAGTTGTACCTCCAGAGGACCCATCTACTGTAGCTCTTTCATTATTATGGTTTGGGCCCGCTGTCACAAATTCCAGACAAAAGTGAATTTCCTATTCCTTGTCAATAATGAGCTCAGTATCCCCTCCAAAGGGTAAGAAGCATAATTCAATCAAGACTTCTCTTTTTTCTCTTTGACCCCGACTCACCCTGTGAGTATAAGAGAGGCTTAAATTACAGGGTTTTTTTTTTTTAACTTTACCAACGAACCCTCCAGACTCCCTCTAATACAGCATCTCAGGGACGTATTTTCACTGTCCAAACATGTTTTAAACCACACAGCAAAGTAAATCTGTGATGGCTTCAGCAGTTTTTCAGCCCTTCGCATTATCTTTTTATCACTGCGGTCTATTTTAAATTCCTCGTCACATACGTATGTGAAGTTTGCATTCCGCGCTCCCCCACCTCGGCTTGAACCGTCACGCGTGTTTCAAGGCAGTCGCGTTGTGTGATGTCGCAGCAGAACGCCGCTGATGTGCGAGCTACCGTTTTGGACTCGGAAGCCGTGCCTCCTCCTGTTGCCGCTGCCTGTGATCTCACTCCTGTTGGCTCGCGTCTGTCCGCAGCCCGGAGGTCTCGTGGGCTTTAGCTACCGGATAGCGTGCCTCGCCACCACCATCCACGTTGGCAGGATATTGAAAATGACCTCTGTCAGGAAACAGAGGCCCGGCGGCTGTCAGGGAGCCGCGGTCACGCTGCTCCAAATTACCATCTCACCTTTCCCCTTTAATCTTAATCTACTAAAAACAAAGGCTGGTGATATTTATGATGTAATCTCAGGCATCACATATTATAAAATGATTTATAACACTGTAAGATTTCTATTTTTCGTTAAATATTGCTAGAAATACATCAGTTAGCTCTTTTGATATTACTATGCAAACCTGACAGATGCATCACAATTATAATTTAGATAATATTCCACACAGAATCACTTTTATAACAGCGGAAGGGGTATTTGGCCATATAAATTAATTAAATTTGTCTCTTTTCTAAGTACACCAATGCATCAAGCCATTATCTCTGCGACAGATGAATCATATTGGATATTACGCGGGACAAATGTATTCATGGTGCATATTTTTCTAATTTTTCCTGTCCGACCATCTGTGCGTGTGTCACGTCTTTCCAAGATTAATCCGGTGATCCTGCTGGGAGAGAGGGCAGGTGTTTTCCTTTTCTCCCCCCGCTAACACACCAGCTGATATCGAATCATAATCCAGCACAATATATTTTAGATATTTGTAACATATCAAGGACTGATTTCCATCACTGGACCGTATTAGGCACTAGTGAGTGTGTGTGTGTGTGTGTGAGAGAGAGAGAGAGAGACTAAGCTAAAGGGGGCAGACCATAATCAGGAGTGCAACACTTGTGAATATCAGTGACATCTGAAACATTAGTTTATGCCCTTGGTCCTGGGTACTAAGTCACTGTTGCAGAATGAGGGTTAGGGGGAGGGGGTGGATGAGGGGCCTACAAAGGTCACCCTTTGTTGACGCCACCTTCCTTCTGTCCACAGCACAGTAATTATATTTCATAGGAAAGCTCAATGTCGTGTTTTAAAGCTGCCACCACTCCAGTAGCTGCAGGTCCAAGGGAAGGCTGAAGATGATTTACAGGGACAACATGCTGTCCGGTCTGTTCCAGCCTCTGTTTTACACGCGCCCTCTTAGATTCACTTATGTAGAGTACTTGTCTTTCCCAAGGCAATAAGCAGGACGAGTGGAAGCGCAGACAGATTGCAAACTGGTGTTAATGACCGGCCTGTCAGGCAGAATCTGTACTACTTAATCTCCCGCTCCTGCTGCACATGATCAAAGCTAACACAAATGCAAATAGCGTATTGATTTCTTCAGCACCCGTGCGTTTGCAGCTTTATTACTCCTATTGCTGTTAGCCACAGTTTCAATCAACAACTCGAACCCATTATCATTTAAACAAGCTTCAACAACTGACCTGCTCTTGCCAATAACTTGTTCGACAGTGAAGAAAATATCTTATTTTTGTACAGTAGTTTTATTTGATTCAGAAATGATCTAAATATTGATAAGGAATGTATCAACTGACACAGTAAAGCACACATCTTAGTTATAATACCAGTACCATCACTTTTGTGATCTAAATTATTAAGAGTCTATATATCAATAGTCACTAGAGATGCTGTTTTTAACCAGAATTTTTGCTATAGCTAATTCAAATTCTTTGTTGTTACCCTTAAAGAATATGGCCGGACAACAGAGAATTTCAAGTTCCGTTCCAGAAATGCAAGCAGCGGCAGTGAACTCTCTGTCACAATGAAACAGGTGATTAACACAGCCAGTGGGAGATGAAAATGATTTTCTTTGGCTCTGAAAAGCCCTTGTTTGGAATTGTCACAGGTCACCCTCTCAGCTCCCAATATTTGCAACGCATTATCATAACGAAGATACATTTCATGCATTATGAATCAGGATGTTTCTGCCCACAATGCACTAAATGATATTTGGGTAAAAAGAAAAAAAAAACACTGGATCAGACCTGACTGATGTCCTCAAGGTTTTGTTTGGAATATCAAGATTCACGTGGGAGTACCAGGGTTACGTTTCCTTTATAATCTTACTGTTGTCATTGTCAAATATACTTTATTCTTCCAAAATACAAGAACTAATTTTCTCGGTCCGCTTGGGGGCAGCAGAAACAAGCTGTCAATACTTTGACTTATCAACCACCTTCTAGGTCAGACAAGACATTACATTAAGCAGAGGTGGAGGAAGGATCAACAAGTTGGACTTGTGTGTGTGTGTGTGTGTCTCTGTGTGTGGGTGTACAGTCAGTTTATAATTTAATATAACTTAACCTTAAATATATACCTCTATTGTGTGTTTCTGCTGCTACATTCATCACTTTATTCATCTACTCTTAGTTTAATGTACACTAAGGCCAGTCAACATTAAATAAAGCATGTGTCTCTCCTGACTTTGTAGAATAATTTTATGTCGTGGAGAACCGGATCAAAATGATCAAAATTGCCTGTATGAAACTGGCTCGGGGGCAGAATTCTTTGGTGCATTTATCACTTTGAAAGACAGAACTGCATTGAGAGTATGTGAAAAAAAAGGCCTTTTGGGGTCTATTAAATGTACCGGTAATTTATGGAAAACCTTTTCTTTCTGCTATAATGTCAGTCTCTCTCATAGTGAGATTATCTGTGTTATCTGGGAACATAAAATAATTAGACAGTTATTTTAGGCATTGGTTTTATTAGTGAAATGCAATAATGAGTCACCATTTTCCACATTCGTGTGTTTGCCCTCCTGTGTTCTTTTCCCAGATGTTACTACTCAAAACCACCTTCTTTGTTTCATTTGCAGGAGATATTTTACCATTTTGCTAAGACCTATTCTGTTTAAACAAAAACAGAGAGGAATGTAGTGTGCTGAAAGAAGCTATCGTATGACGTTGTTGTTATTAGTACCATATGACTGTAGTCCTGCAATCTCTTCAGCAATGGTGTCTGATCAAATCGTGCCCAAATAATAGCCGTGCTTGTGTGTGAATGGCTCCCTTTCGTGTTCTAATTGATGACTACTGGGCGCACTCTGATGGAAGCAGTCTGCCGGGAGGAAGTAGCAGCCAAGACTACGTCTTCTGTCAGATCGCTCTTTCAACTTCAGGCCTGCGAGCTGCTGACACGCTCGGACTCTGCATGGTAGTGTACTCCAGTGCCTCTCGCCTTCCTTCCTCTGCTCAATTCCAGAGACCTGGCAGAATCTACAAAGTCAACATTACAGTCTAAAGAAGGGAAATATCCCGCTGTTTTTCTTTCACAAATGTGTGCATTCTCAGGTGATTTGGACTTACCTCTAAATGGAAACAGTGTTGCTTCTTTCCTTTCATGCAGCCACCAAGCAGTAGAGCAGCGTGTCAGACCACGTTCCTCTAGATAATTTCAGGCATTAGAGACCAAGGTTCAGACCTCTCGAGCCCCCCTTTGTCGACACAGTCTGGCCTTCATTTGGCTGAATTATTGGTTGCACATGGCTAAAGTGGACTTTGTGTTTATCCTCACGCAAAAGGTGTGGAGGAAATTGCCGAGTTTTCTGTCCTAAGACAAGTCCTGAAGGCGATTTCCGAGGCTTGCTTTGCACGCGTGGCCTGGAGTCAGCTCGGTGGCACTGGGAATAGTGGGGCTTATCATGACAGGGGTCTGGCAGGCCTTCATACAAGAAACCTGATATCAACAGTGGGGTGCACACGGAGCCCTGAGGGCTCTCTCACACCATCCTATAGGAGATTACATTTGCTACTTTTCACCTTGTTTGCTTCCTTTTGTAATTTACTGAACCGATAGTTCACTCAGTCATCAGGAAGGCATTAAAACCGATTAAACAATCACACAAAGTAGGTGCTGTAAAGATTAGAAGTGTGGCTGTAATGATTTAACTACCTGCATAAAAAAAATTAACAGACCTCTCCCAATTTAATGTAGTCTATGTTATATGCAAGACTAATCCGTAACTTTTTGGAAGAAAGCAATATATTTATAGATTTTAATCTACATGGGCAGGTTTTTAATGTGATGCCGAAGGTGAAATTCTAAGAGAAGTGCTCCGTGAATCATACGCTTGAACTGAAGAAGCAGTTTGCAGTAAAGAATGTACTGCAACAAAGCCAGATTCAAGCAGGCGCGCACATGCACAGACGTTCTTTTATTATGTGTTTATACATCTTCCTATGTGTGTGCTCTTGTGCCCTGGGTGAAGATGAAAAGTTTTTTGGACTTGTAACCCCTCTTCCCCTGCCGGTAATCACCCCAGAGCCCTGTAATCCGTGGCGCATGCAGATGCCGCCGGGGGAATATTACTGTTCATAATATTAATCTGCTCTCAAATTCCTTTCTGTTACCAAGATGAGGGGCCTTGTGCACCATGTTCTTATGGGTATTAAGTGTGCTACAAGAGATTCATCGAGAGGTAGATTTTGACTCGTCAGGGATCAAGCCCAGCCTGAGGTCGTATCGCTGCTTTAAGGAACACCCGCAAGCAGGCAAAACCCATCTCCATATTCTCATAAACAGCCTGACATGAAAGACGCTGTGCCACAGCGGGGACACAAATCCACACCCAGCCCACATGAATCATGTCAGCCTGATCCAGAGGAGGGTTAAAGCCTCTTTAAGGTGCTTGGTCCCTGGCTGTGATACCTGTCTTAGCAGCAGGTAAACCCCCGTGCCACAGGGCTAAGGAGAGCGGCATTGTCTCCACCGGGCGATCAAAGGCACAGCAACACGCCACGCAGTCCTAAAACCACAGGAACAGCAATGAATAGAGCCCCCGCCAAATGGATTGAAACCTTTAACCCATTCAATTGCTCCTCATCATCCTGTACCTGGAATTTGGCATTATAATATTTTGTAGTTGTACAAGGCTTAGCACGGCGGTGGATTTGGGGCTTTTGAAAGAGCTCCGGCACAACAGGGGAATCATGCTGAGCTTTGGGAATTTCTGATTAAAGTAATTGTGGCCATTAGCCGTGCATGTTTTTAATAACAGAGTAGCTGTCTCCGAGGTGTGAAGACACACTAATGGGAGCTAAACAACTCAATGACGACTCTTTTTTTTTTATTTCTGAGGATTGTTTATGTGCCAATCCATGTCTGTGAGTATACCATTAGCTAAAAAAAAGAAGAAATCACATTTATGAAAATGTCTTTATTGCATGTCCCGCTTATTTTTCTCATGTGCATGCAAGATGTGTCTGCAGCTGTGGAATGGTATGCATTGTGTCCACTGTGTCACTAGGACTATTCATGCAATGATGAACAGAGCAGGCCGAGGATCGTCGGTGCCAGCGGTGTGTAAAATCTGCCAGCAGGACTGACACTTTGATGACGGATACCTGAAAAGACATTCACGCCTTTGAGAGAGACGGATTATTTGTCTAGTGTTACTCCAAACACTAGGCGACACTGCGCAGGGATCCCATCCTCCCCCCACAGTGTACGAAAACCCATGTCTGAAGTTAGTCTGAGGTAAAATGAACAGGGAGGCCTCTGCTACAATGTTCAGATCATTTTGATGTCTGGGAAATGCACATTCAATTATAAAGGCAGCGCCGCATGTAAAGCTGTTTGTTCAGTTCCCTCAGCAACAGCCAGGCTGAGAACTTGTAATGGAAAGTTGTTCTTTTGAAAGAGTGAGCATTTATACATGCCAGGTGTTTGTGTTCTGCCTTCGCAGGAGATTGGATGGAAATCTACATTATTTCTACATTACGTTCTTTGCCGTGTCTGATCTTGTAGAGGGGAACAAAGAAAGATGGAGGAATTTGTAATGCAGCGTATTGATCGTGTTCGCTGGTGTCTCTGTGTTGTTCTCCTGTAAGTGGTGTGGAGTGTTACGACCCCTAACTTCTCTCCACAGGGGTATTAGTCACCATTAGCTGTTCTAAGGTCACCTTGCAATGAGCCATACTGTCCCGGTGGAGGTGACACTGTCCGAGTGTCACTTGGCATATGGAGACTTCTATCTTAACCTTGACCAAAGAAAATGTATTTTCCAGTAGTTAAAGATTTCCAATGGGGCCTGAGGCTATAATGCCGGCAGGATTTTACTGTCATACCCCCCTCTGCTTATCCTGCTGCATACCCTGTTAGCTATCAGTATAAATGCAGACCACCAGTCATGCATTAAGTGCATAATTATTCCATTTCCAAGATAAATCTGGTGTATAGTGTCATATCCATCATGGCTGTCACCTTCTACACTAAGAGTAGGGCACTAAATGAAAGCCTTTTTGCTCATATGCACTTCTATAAAGTCATCAATTTTGAGCAGTCTATCCATTGTTTGGTTTGACAGACATGAGTTAATAATGAATGATCAAGCAGTGCCCCTCAAACATGAACAGCCAGAATACACAGAGGAAGAGGGGTGTGGGTGTGTGTGTGTGTGTGGCAAGGGATTTCACAAGAGACAGGGCTACAGTACATAAATTCCTCATCTACATTAACTATCTTTTTCAAGGTTGCTGTTCCAGCAGTAGTCGCAATGTCAAAAATTTGAAGAGATCAATATTTGCGAGCATGTCTGATCAACAGGAGGACCCGTATACAAGTGTTAACAAAGGGCCCAGGCCATAGCAATGCTGGTTTACAGCTTGTATACACTGGGTTATGATGCTGAAACAGTGGTTCAGCCCCCAGCTGGTGCCCAAATTGGAGCTCCGATCCTAGTCCTAGTCTTGTTTCACAGCAAATAACATCACTTGTAAACTCAGGATGGACATGGAAAAGAGATTTAGGCCTTGGACACAGGATGATGTTTATTTTTTTCTGTTATCATGTATTTTTTCATTTAACACGGGATTTGGCATGTAACGGCTGATAAAAAGCTGCAGCAAGGCTTCTGGGCTGATTGAAAGTAAAGCAGGTTATGTGAAGTACATAATAGGAATATTTAAGCAATATTGGGGTTATTTTGAAAGGCTTAGTTGTGGACAGGATTACAGAAATCACTGAGTTCACAGCAGTTTTCACAGGAGCCTTTGGTTTGAATCCACGCCGTGACGTAACGTAAATCTCACATAAGCAACTCTGCAGTTTATCGCAAGCATCCATCCTGGTTTCTTTTTTCATTTATTTACCTCATGAAAGGACATTTATCCATGACCACATGGTTGCATCGTATTGAGCATGTGGTTTAACAAATCTGGCCAGGTTTGTTAACTGATATTCATTTTTGATAAAAGACACATTAGAAATGGATCTCGCAAGTGTATTTGCGAGGTATTATGGATATCAGTTTAGAATTATGCCGGATTCTGCACAACAGAACGTCCAAATGGTAGCTAGCCGAAATGAGAAGATACGTCACGTGTTACATGCTTCACTGCTCCTGTTGCATCTACTGTAATTGATTCTTTTCAGTGATTTTAAAACGCTGAGGCCCCTGCCGGCATTGCATGTTTAAAAAGGACTGGAGGCCGGTCACGCATGACTAGCACCTCCACATACGTTGCTTTCTTGTAATTCAATCTGGTCCGTCTGCACTTTAACAAAGTGATTAGCGGCCCAGACGCAGAAGCACCCCAACTTCCTGTCCTGACTTATTTCAGGCATCACCTATTTTTGATGTCATGCAAAATCACAAACACCTATTCATTTATACATTAAGCCAGATAACTCAGTGTTGTTTTTCTTCTATTTTGCATGACCAAAGCTCAATATTTCAACAAGGTCTAAACAAAAGGAACTGTCCTTCTCTTTTGAGAAACAAAACAAAACACATTTTGGCTAAAAAATCTATTAATCTATTAATTGTTATTTCCAGAACAGATCATTCGGAGGTCAGGCTTTGTCTGCTCTCTTCACCCTTAAACAATCACGGTAGAAATAATGCACACACAGTGCAAAAAAAAAAAGAATGCGTCAAACACACTACAGTTCAGCTTTATATGTGCTGGTAAACAACAGAGAAGTTATTTTAGAAATGAAGCAATTAGGCAGATCCAAAATGAACACAACCCCCCCGTAAACCAGCACATGGCAATGTCATTTGCATGCCTTTGAATAACTAATCTCTGAGGGGAGTTCCTTCAGATGGAATTCTCAATGCCATGCGCCCTTTGTTTTAAACACAGCAAACAAACAAACAAACAAAAGCACCGCAGGTCCAGAGTTACTTCAGCTGCCTTCCCCTCTACACCCACCTCCCCAGAGTCTTTGTCAGATGACCGACAGCTGATTGACGGTGGCTGTGCCGGCCGCGACTGCGCACTACCGTAAAAAAAACCCACAGATGGAGCGTCCTCTGATGAGATAAAAAGACGAAGCAGGGAGACCAAAAAGTCAAACAAAAAACAAACAAAAAAACTAAATATGACCTCTAGTTCGGTTGAGCTTTCTTTTTTGTTTTTGAGTGTAATTAGAAACACCATCCATCATGGTCACAGCATTTCTATTCATGCTGCTGATTGGGGACATGACAAATGTATGTGGGAATAAACGGAGTGTCAGCCCGGGGAGGGAGATGGATGTTCTCGCAACGGGGGAGAAGCAGGAGAAATACAGTTAGTGCTGGCTGAGGGCCAGGCCTTCTGTGTCTCTCCACACATCGCCCCGGGGGCCAGAGGCTGAAGCACGCCCCGCTCCCGGACCCCCGTTTACTTCTTCAGTACATGATGTCACAGTGATCCAAATTTCCACAGCTCACAGGTCCAAGCCCCAAGTCTCACATCATTAAACTGTCCCTCCATGTCAAAGTTCTGTCTGTGACTCCTGTGGGTACACAATGAACATTTGGACTTGTACTGGTTTGTGTTGGTTGTTGTCATTGTGAATCCAATGTAAAAACACAGAACATTAGGAGAGGACAAATTAAAGAGGGTTTAGCACAATGCTGCTCTTGGGTCTGTTACACTGTGTTCTGGTGCCGGAGGGCCACCGGTCCATTCATGTGTAAAGCACAGTGAACAGTGCATATGGTTGCAAAGTTCACTCTGAATTAGACACTATTAGACAATGTTTGACTGACACATGGCGAACCCTGTCTTCTTCTCACATTATCAGCAAACTCCCTTTGATCTTATTATACAGCAGACAATTGTTATTCTAGAAATGAAGAAAAAATAATAACGTTATAAAGATTAATGCACCCTTACGCCTCGTTCTTCCATCCTCCCATTTCTGCACAGACCCTGCACTAATATAAATTTGAATTGGTTTTTCAATTATTAGAGTGCCTCGGTTCACTCAGGCTAAACAAAGAATTTCAATCAGATCCATTGAGATGGAGTTAGATTATGAATTACCGCAATATCCAATTTAATAACTCCGATTTCCCTTTATTGTTTTTTCTGTTGGCATTGTATTGCTTTAAATGACTGAACCAGGCTGGATGATGGGCTGGCATTGACACGAATTCTGCAGCCTCGCCTGACAAAGACGTACACAGGGCCCCCATCAATGGTTGAGAGCAGGAATAAACCAGGCCTTCTTCAGTAATGATGACAAAAAGTTGAATTCGTAGTTCCACTGACTTAGTGGAGCAGAATAAATGTGGTTAAATTAATTATAGAGAAAATTATTGTCTGTGTCAACTCAAATAGCTTCAAAAATAACAGTGATTATTGTCAGTTTGTCAGTTTAACTTCAATTAATTATATTTTAATCACATTTCATCACAAAGCTTGTTCATTCTGCACTATTCTGTCAGCTCACCGCCTTTATCTCCAGTTTGAAAGAGCAAAGAAATGATCTCCGGCTAAATATTGAGGTATCTGGTGATATCCAGCACGCGCCAGCTTAATTCTTAAACGGCCGATCTTTGCTCACAAGGATCTCTCGGCTCTCTTTTTCAAGAAAGAGAGCATGTCATTCGTGTCAAATCAATTTTGAAGTCTTAAAGTGATTGAGCTGCATAAACAACCTGCACAGGAAGTCAGAGTCCCTGTCACATGCAGACACTTTAGTTTGGAAACAAAGAGAGTGGAAAAAGGGATTGTGATCGCAGCTCCGTGGCATATTGGAACAAAAGCCCCACCTGAATGATTTATCTTTCTCCCCACTTTGAAGCAAGAAACACTGTCTCCCCACTGCCTGTGTTTGAGCTGCATTGGCGGAGTACCTGGGGAGGGCAGCACCAAGCGAGACAGTCAGCTGTGAAGCTCTTGCCCTCTTATTTAGTCTATGCAGAGAGACGGTGCACACAGAAAGGAGAGGGAGTGCAGCGGTTCCAGCCTGAGGCTATCTGGTGTAGGACTCCCTGAGCTCGAGCAAAGTGCGTGAGACATTTTCAAAACACAGATGCATTTTGTTACAGACGAAAAGAATAGATGAGGAGTAATAGCAACTCATGAAAATTAGAAAACGCTCTGATGCATGCCATATTTCAACAGGATCCCCAGCTGATTACATCGTGTTGAAATAACCAACTTGATGCTTGCCATGTCTTGCCGCCATTAAAGCAGAGACAGTCATGCTAAATAAGGCTATTTGATACAAATATGTCATTTGAAAGCTCCGGTGGTACCTGACAGCACATGATGTAAGAGCTATTGAATTTGTAGGAACTACATCTGCTGCTTGCCAGACTAAAGTTTCCATTTTAGCATTTCTGGGGGAGGAAAAAACCCCAAAACAAATGATTTTCCCTATTTATACAAGACATACAATATTCTGAAGACATCTGCTACGTTATTAATTTCACATAAATCTTAAGCTCCTCTATGCTTGAAATGAGGCTTCATTCAGGCTGAATTAATGAAACATGATTGTAAGTCCCTCACGTGGAAAGGGCTGTCACACAGTATTGAGATGCTCATAATCACTATGTAATCTCGCTGTATGCCAGGGGAGGGCGGCGCAGAGGCCCCACGTAAAACAAAGTCTCGGGGAGATCAGATGCTCCATCTGTATCTGGCAGGGTAAAGAGGCAGGGAAATCTCTGGAAAGAAAGGGGAGAAAACAACCCAGTGGTCCTCAAGACAGCAGACGCGAGCTGTCATGTGTACTAATTGTCGAGATCAGAGTGCTGCCTGTTTGGTTGAACTTGGGTAATTGTGCATCTCTGGCAGTGGAACACTGATGGTCTTCCCACGACTGAGCGTCGCCAAACAATCCCAGCATTTCACTTTTCACTCTGTGGTATGTGTTTGACATACATTTCCAGGAAATGGTTAAATTTGTGTTATTTGGAGGCTGGCTTAGCTTTCGGAAAGACACGCAAGCTAAATAGAGTGTTCCCTGGGTGAAATCCTTGGGTACCTCACACTTCCATGAATGACACTGTAGCTAACAGGTCTGCGTGCCTGCTTTCACAACTTGTCATTATTTTTTTAACCCGCTCCATGGGTGCCACTTGGCGTGCACAGTATAATTCCTGGCTGCTGTGGCTGAATTCATCACGCTCATCTCCGGTGTGCCGATGCGTTTAGTGTCAGTGACACAGACGGCAACAGTCAAAGCACTTTATCGTACAGACAGCCTCTGTTGTCGTCCTGGCCAACAAGATGACCAAGTGGTGCTTGTTACCCTTTACATTATAGCAAGACTTATTACACACCTGCACAGTAAAATACTTTTATGGAGACATTCTTTAAATTGTTCTTTAAATTAAACACTGTCACACCAAAACATGGCAGTGAGTCATTTAAACCCAGTGAAGAATAATGCACTTCATCCCCTACATCAGTCAAGGGAACCCTGGGCCTTATCTACCATCCATCCACTACCTATGCTCCATCCCACTCTAATTATTTTTCATGCAACACAAGAGGAGCGAGTGACACAAAAACACAATTGAAATTGGGATAGACCTCATCTTTGTTTGGCTGTGCCCACGACTTAATTAAAATGCACTAGGAGCTGTGCTCCTTTGTTCCCTCTGTATTGCAGCATTGTTCATCAGAAGTGAGCAGCAGTACAAATAATCGAGTGCAAACATTTCCTCCGGTGTAGCCAGCCCTTCCTCTAGAGGTTTACCCTACTTTACTTTTCAAACTGACAGAAATGGGTTGTCTCAAATCTGCCACGGCATCGCTTCATTAAAGAAGTAGCCTGCTTTAAAGCAAATAAACAATATACCCACCCACCCCAATTGCTGATGCCCCCCCCCCCCCTTCCCCCCATGCACACACACTCACACACAAGCACGCAGACACGTGCATTCTTGCCACCCAACTGATCCAAAATGTGTCACATCCCCAGCAATCTGTAATTTTGGACTCCAGAGGTTAATTGCCTGCCATGACATCAAAGGAGAGTTTTGATGTGTTTTTGAGGGCTGTCTTTAGCCAACTTAAGGGAGTAAAATGGATAGAAGAGTGTACAAAGAGGGAGGGAAGGGGTGTAGCAAGAGCAGACGGAGAGGAGGGCACACGAGATTTCACTCGCGGCATAGCAGTGCCGGCGTCTCCTCAGGTAATCCTGCCTCTCAAAGGCATTATTGAATTTTCTTGTTTTTCTTCTCTTTGTCAAGGCAGGGAGGAGTGAGTGTGTGCAGAGGGAGTAAAGGGGTTTGTGTGTATGTGTGTGGGGTGTGTGTGTATGGGGGGGGTGTTAAACAGAGAGAGCCTGACTTCAGAAGGGTCTGCAGCGGGTGCTTGATTCTCATTCACCTCTGCCGATTCACGTCAAAACACAGTCAGACCTTTTAAGGCACTCAGTCTTTGAAGTGAGAAGAGCGCCTCAAATCCGAGCTCTCCGCCACATATGCCCAGGCTGAAAAATTAGCAGCCATGCCTGCTTCTTTGAAGTCCTACGGACATGCTCTACTCCCCATGTTCTAACAGCAAAATCAGAAGGTACGCCGCCCGACTCTGAGATTGAGGATAGTGTTCATGCTCGGTACAGACGGCAAAACAGCCAACTTGTCTCTGGCTTTTGTTCAGTCAGATCATGAAAACCTTCACCTTGTTAGTACTGTTTACCCAACCCTTCAGGATGGCTTCGCACCGTTGAATCAACAAGTCAAATAGTCAGTTGTGACAAAACCTCTCTGTGATCTGTCTGCCATGGATCTGAAGAGGTTTGTCAGAATCAAACCAACAGCAGCTGCACATTTCTAACAGGCCAGAAATTCTCTGCTAATAAAGCCTGTGGAGAACCTCTGCCACCTGACTACCAGATCTCTGTTGCTGATAAAAGGTAAAGAGATCCTCGTCTTTAACCTGTTCAATGCAAAGTGACTGTAACTAAAAGGGCAACACAAATGAAAAGGCAGAGTATTTGCCCTGAGGGAGGTGTTAGAAAAGAGCTATGGACTTAAAAGACTTCATAAACCTCATAGAAGCTGTTGGAATATAAGGCTTTTACATAAAAAGAAAAATAGTGCAGATCTAGATATTTCATAAAGTTGCTTAATCCCCTTTTTTCTAACCTACTTTGTGAAAAAGCAATTAAGAAAATAATTTGCATTCTCTTGACGTAATGCAATCCTTCTTCACTTGTAGGAGGGCCATCGAGAGTGGAGCATAATCTGCACAATGTGCTGAAGCTGCTTATCCTATTGTAATCTGACCTGATTGGAAGGGTTTGATTAAAAGCGAAGGGGGCCACACGCCTCCTAATCCCACGGAGCAACGCTCCATGACCCCATCTAACCTCCACAAATACCAGACCCCGCTTGTCAAGACGGCTCAGTGTGCGGCACCAGACGGTGGGGTGTGCTTGTGCGGGAGTTTGAGGCCACTAATCCCTCAAGCTTGTCTTGTCCCTTTCTCTTCTCATCCTCATCAATGAGACTTTCTCTCCTCGGAAGGAGATTTGGGAGCTGACTGCTATTTTGGTGGTAGAAAGTGAAATAGCCCCTAGGGACTGTGTAAAAAGTGTGACTTAACGTTAACTGTCATAAGACGGGTTTTCGGCTAGGCACTACAGATGGAAGCAAATCCGTATCTTGCAACGAGGGAATCGGCTGAGCCAAAGCCTTGCTTAGTGACACATCTTGTTGTCAGAGGGTTCGTCTAAACAGGTATCACAGCCGTAAGCTGTCGTATCACTGTGCATCATTGGCATCCTCTGAACTTAATGTCATCATATCATCCAAACAGTTTCGAGAGGAAGCATCAGCATCAGGGGTTTCAGGGAGAAACATCATTTTAGTGTCAGCAACACAGGAATAACATCTGGATGAGAGTGCACCTGTGTGTGTTCAAACAAACGTGCATTTAGGCAAACCCCCCACATCCTCAAGAGCATCTTTAAGGCGCTGTCTTTGCAGTGAGTGTCGGAAGTTATCTCTAAAGCCCCTGAACTCCCTCCTGTTTGGTGTCTGACTACAATTGAAGAAATTGTCAGGTAGAAGCAAACTAAAAGTGTGGTTGAGAGTCAGGGAGATGAGGGGAAGAGATCAGTTCACTGCCGGTGTCAGTCTCAGATGGTTTCCTGTTAGAGCACTTTAAAAAAAGGGGGTGGGGGTTATGTCAGTATGCAGTGTTTTCTCCACATAGAATGCATGCATGCTAATACATATGTTTTAAGGTATCATGGTGTTGTAGTATCGCTGCAGGAGTCCAGGAGTTCAGTTCTCAAAGGGAGCAGTTGGCTGCTGGGTGGGTCCGGTTCAGGTGTCAGAAAGAAATGGAAAGAAAGATTAATGACCTCTCTGGAAGGAGCACCTTCCTCTGGTCTCCTCCACCTTACCTGTCAGGGAGATATCCGCTAATGTACAGATGATCGCCTAGGACAGATAGGCTGATTTTTTTCCCCCCAAAGCCTCTCTGCTGATTAGTGTGGCGTGTCCTGTGGAGATGCCACTGATTGATGGGGCGGGAAGGAGACAGCAGACTGCTTTTGATTCCCCTCTTCAAATATTTCCCCTTATTTATGGCTGTGTCTCCAGCAAAAGAAATGGAAAACAGTTTAAGTTTGTCATGAATTCCACTAAACAATGAGGATCTTAGAATCGTAGATGTTATTTTGTTTGCAAGCGCTTGCGTAACAATTTGTACAAATAGGAAATATGTTAAACCCAAGAAATGAGGAAAAAAATATTAAGAGAGCACAATCCGTGATATACCGTAGTTTGGCTTCAAAAATCTGTCAGTCAACAGTAATGCATCATTCTTAGAAGCTCTTGACCTTTGAATGCCCGCCTATGACATTATATGCCATTAGACTCACCATGAAGATGACTGCCAATCAAATGACCAAAGTTGGACAAACAGGTAAAATGTTGAGGAAGTATATTAGAGTTCAGCAAATTAAACTGCATTTTCCCTAATAGGACAGAGTTTTGTCATTTTTAACCCATTTCAATGTTGTAAAAGTAATTTTACAAATGGCAATAAGCAATTTATATTTTAACAATTTATAATAACCAAATCAAATTTGAAAATAGCAAATATTTCATGATGTGCTGCTAGCAGTGGCTGATTTTGCAGTGACTCTTGTAGCCATGATTAAAAAATAATAAATGCAGTTTTTCCCCCAGATTTGTGTGCTTCTTCAGCAAATAAATGTAAATAATTAACAATGCAATTTAAGACTAAATTACTATGCTATTTTGTGCCTGCCCGTGCCTCTGGGGTCTAAAAGGAGGCAGAAAAATTGTTGAGCAGTGCCAGTTTTATGAAGCACTTCTAATGAATTGAATATTCAGTGTGTTTAAGGTAGATTTAATTAGAGACAGGCACTCAGGGAGAGTTTTGTTTTCATCAATACTGTCAGCAGGGAGAGACAGGGGCCGTTGGCAGGAATATGCAAGAGTCTCCTGTATAATGCTTTTCAGAAGCTTCTCACCTTACATGCTCACACAGGATCAAGCAGTGAGTCTTTTGTACAACTCAGTTCAAGCACTATTGCCCATCTACTACCAAAGCTATTTTGTGCTTGTCAGAACAGCTTATTTTCCTCTCCCTGATGGACACATTTTTTGGCTGTCATCACCATAGTTGGAGTCCTTTATTGCATAAACATGTTGACAAATGGGCCTTTGTAAACTTTGTTGCTAGCAACATTTATTCGGTAACAAAGCAGTTACTTGAGCTGCTCCCTGGGCTTGCTTTCCATTCAGGCTAGTGATCATTTTTCTGCTGCCTGTGGCCCCTGGGCTGTTAGCCCACCCATAGTGGGAGGCTCCATGAAGGAACTTATTTATAATTGCAACAGAGGAAAGGTTTGCTAAAAGCATTTTTTTTCCTTTGGTGGAGTTAACTGGCACCAATAGGTTGGTCTGCAGCCAAAAGGTTTCCCTATTCTTTAGTTATGTGTTACTACGATTTCTCTTGGCAACATGGAAAAAAAGTGAAATTGGCACAGAGAATAGCCATGAGCTGGGATCCTGATGCCAAAATTGTCATCCATGTTTTTACTTTGAGGTGGGGTTGGAGGAAAAATGTAATTAAGGCCATTGTTGCAGTTCTCTGTGGGGGAGCATTTGCGTTGGCTAAGCCTTGTAATTATGAACGATATCCTCTTTGGCCCGCTTTACTTTCTGTCCCAGCTCCAAAAATTGGATTTGTTCCACACGCCCCTGCAAGACGGAAGATAATCTCTGACCCGAATTGTTGTCACCTGTATTCTCTCCTTAGAGCAAATCTTTTCCCACTCATTTACCCCATTCCCTTAAAAGCTCACCATCTCTGCAGCGACCCAGCTAACACGGTGATCACATCAAATGACCACCCTGCCTACGGAGATTGAGTGATCCCATCAGCGTTGAATTACCTCTTTGCCCCCCTGCTCACTGTACCTGTTGAGAGAGACATTATTGCGGTGGTATGCTAAGGCAGAATGGCGAGATGACCCCCGAGGGTTTGGTTAACGGTGTGAAGGCTCCTCCAGGCCTGAGTGCTCTCTCTCCCTAAGGGTGTCTCGCTTGACCTGGCCAGTAAGGCCTAACACAGACCAGGCATTCATCCCACCCAGCCCTGGGGCTTTGACTCCTAATAAAGCTAGCATTTGATCCCCTTGAATTTCCAAATCGTTCTTCTTTTGATTCCCTCTCAGCTCGGCTGCTGTTTTTCCACTTTGTTCTGAATGGAGGGTCAAATTTCTGCTCCCAGTGACGGGCTGTTTGACGAGCTGAGCGTGACTCTGTGTGTTTGGTATCCTGATAACATGAAGTATGGCTCATTGGTGAGATAATAAAAAAACATTGCTGAGTTGTTGATGACGATAAACATAAGCATCGAGTGCAATAAAATGTTTTAGGTCAAATTGATTCTGGACTTGACAGAAATGAATTTACAAGCACCAGGTTGATACATGTTTGATCAGTTGACTGTATTCCTTCACAGTTTGATTATCATTTTCCTTTCAGCTGCATAGCAAATTATACAGCACAGTTAAAACTTAACTACATAATAATGGCTTAAAACATATTTTAACACATAAAGACATAGGCAAGCTTTAAAGTTTTACTAGGATAAGCAGTAAAATGATGTGAACAAACCAGTAGACTTCACAGGCAGAGAAAATTGCAGGTTTGCTTTTAAAAGACGTATTTTTCTCTGGTGTAATGAGAAAACTACACCCGCAAATCAGCAGAGCTGTTTCAAGGTAGGGCCCAGGTTGTCAGGACTGGGGGCTGATTTCTTTTTAACACCCCTATTTATCTGCCAAGGATGGTGTTTAAGGGGAATTACACCTTACATTGCAGGAACTCCCAGGATTTTTCATAATTGAGCACTGTTACTCATCATTGATGAAAAACTGGCGTAATTATTGGAAGACTGTTACTTTAGAAACAAAACTCAAATTAAAATGTGATTTTTTTCTGAGCAGTCTGTCATTAGATACCTTGAAGAGTAGATCTGTATCTCAACTGTGTACAGATCATTCAGCACTTCATGTCATCCACTGTTTTATGTATTATGAGTTTATAATCACAATTGTGGAATGTTATTACTATCTAGAAGTAAGTTATGTCTTTGAGTAAAAAAATCAAAGCTATTTTTTATTTATTTTACATAATATATAGTTGCTTATAGAAAACATCAGTCAATCTATGCTCTTGAAATGACCCATTCAAGGTTGCCATTATCACACTGAATCCTGACTGTATTTCAAAGATAGAATTATGTTGGGACGATACCATATTCCAGTCCAAAGGAAAAATGTGGAGGACATGTGCGTATAAAACAAGAAGGCTCTGCAGCCCATATTTAATCAGAAAGAGCCCCCTCATGAAAATAATCTGTTTAATAATTTTTAGTGAGGTGTCACATTACTGCTCTCGTTCTCATATGCATCATTTGCAGTGCAAAGAAAATGTCAGGGGGGAATGGACTCCAGCCCCGCTCACTCAGATCACAGAAAAGTATTTTCTGACATGTGTTGGTGACTTGGCCTGTACCCGTGCCCTGCTCTGTGCTCTGCCCGTGGAGCTCGGCTTAAGAGCGGCAAATGAAAGCACTCTTATGCTGGTGCCAGTCACAGATGCCTAGTTCCACCACCCACCCACATCGCCTCCTGCTCTGTCTGAGTTCCCCTCTGACACTGTCCGGAAAGGGCCCTGCACCAACCTGCAGGTGGCCCCATTACCAGTGAAAAGTATGTCAGTGGAAGTACCCTGGGAGTGTGAATAGAGCAGGCTGTTCTGGATTTTTGGCTCTACTGGGAAGATGTGATTAAACAAGCTGATATGGAATATAGTTAATAATTGGCAATTGATGTGTGTGTATGTATATATATTCTATTGATCTAAGTTATACATTTTAATCAATTCTTTTAATGATTTATTGGTGTGTTTTGAGTCATGCAGAATATTTAGCCATGAGGAGGTGGGCCTGTGGCAGACAGGCCAGATTTTATGGCTTCAGCAGTACAGTATCAAGACTCCAGCAGAGCTAGATCCAGGCCCAGCCTCATAGCTATCTGCTCCACAAGCTGAGATCAAAGTGTTGGAGTTGGCAAATCTGCCCAGACTCCAGCACAGCCTTGCTCCAGCAGCTGCTGAGCAGGAACAGTCCCAGCATGCCTGGTTTAGGTTTGGGAAGGGAGCTGAAAGATTCATGGGCTGGATGTGTCATTAAGTCACTGAGATTGATGCCCCTGATGGCTAATAATGTCACAGCTCTGGAGAAAATAGCACATACTTTCATGGCATTTCTTCTGAACAGAAATGGAAAAAACAACCTACATATCTTGCAGGAGAGGAAAATGTTAAGCACATGCTGAAAGCCGGATGCAGAATGCAAATAGGGAGTCAGGGTAAATATTTTCCTAATGAAGGAAGATGCAGAGCAGGAACAAAAGCCTGTAGACAACAGGAATCTGAGACACAGGACTGCAGATGACCACGGCTGGAAAGCAGGCAAAAATCCCAAACCAGTTTTTAATGCACTATTATCAACACAGGAAGGCCAGTAAGGAACTGTGCAGGTGAGGGAGTTGATCACGAGGGTGTGTGAAGTTGGAAGCAGAAGCCAGAAGAAGGTCAGACCCATCCAGCCTGAGAGCAACGGGGAGGATCTGGAAACAAACACACAAGCAAATCCTAACACAAAATACAGTTGATTTGCCCATTTAAAAAAAAGGTGAGCCCACACACTGCCTCACGTGCACGTCCCCAAACTACGTGTTGCCACGATCAAGACTGCAGCCTCTGTGACAATGAAGAGGAGATATCTGCTGCCCATATAAAAAAGAATTCCCCAAATGGTCTGAAGTAGTGCCAGTGTGTGGGTGTGAATGATATATAAATAAAGTGGATGTTACATGTATAGGACATGTTGGGGTTCCACATATTGATGTAAAACCACAAAATTTTTTGTGGCTTTCAAAGTTCTTTGATCAGCTTTTAGCTCTTCTCCTTGCTAACACAACACATTGTGACATGTCATGTTGCTGCCTGGTAAATTCTGCCCAGTGAATCTAATTTTTTCCCTTTTCAATAAAGGGCCTCCTGAGGCACGGTGGTGCACGGAGACAGGCATGAGCTTTTGGCCGTCTGTGACTGTCTGCTCATTAATTAGGCCAGGGAATTCCATCGGCCCACGTTCTGAGGGGGAGCAAAGGTACCAGATGGACATAGGGAGGGGTGTGAAAAAAAAATGAAATGGACAGACTTACGGAGAGATAGAACAGCAAAAGATGCATACACACCCATGCACAGACATTACAACGGTGTCAAGACCATGAAAAACCAGTCAGCCTACACACCCCCAACCATGCACCAATCCTATAAAGTTCTTACAGTATGACCTATTAAGAATCAGAATTAAGTGCTATCAAACTGCTATCAAACTGAATTTGTGCTGTCTCTTGAAAAAAAGGGTCATAAGCTGCCATAAAGCCAGCTAGGCTGTGTTTGACCCATAAATACGCTGTTTGCGTTTTGCCACAGTAAATCCTCCACCCTCTCCGAGTAAATGCCAAGTCAAAGAAGCTTAAGGAGAGATAGAGCAATGAATTTGTCGCTCATGAATACAGTTAATGTTGTTTTTTCGCTTTTCATATGTTACTTGATTTGATTTTCTGTTATTGTAATTTTGGCTCTTAATCTTCTGGGAGTGGAGCGGAGAAGTGCGTCTCCTCCGGGCCGAAAGACAATGAAATTACCAGCACACTTGGCACTTCCAAGCAAACACTAAGATGTTTACTATTTCGCCAAGCGAGATTTGAAACAGAATGGATGTTTTTGACAACCTGCAAATCTGCCACAAGCAGCAGAATTCAGTGTGAGGATAATATTTTGAAATAACATCACGCTGGTCGTGATTGGCTGAATCTGAATCTATGGCTCCCTGTTTATTTGTCCTCTCCAGTTTTCTCAGTTTTCCATATTGTATTTGAAAGTTGTGGAAAAACACAGCGCAAATGAAGGAGAGACAGGTCAATATTTTTTCGATTGAAGCCATTTCATTTTCATTTCGGGGGAAAGGACGTGATAAGGAAAGACTGCTGAATTATGAGCAGCAGGGAAAATGTGACAGACTGAAAGATTCCCATAAAAACAGAAGATGACAGACTGAGATGGAATGGGCCAAGAGATGAGCGGTGGAAAAAGACTGCTGCTAGATAAATGTCAGTGCTCATGGAGGAAATAGTCTTGAATAAAGAGAGGTAAAGGGGGTTCTTGATTGCCAGGCTTGGGTAGGTTGTCTGGTCTGTGACAGCATGCTCCTGTTTCCACCATACGGCGTGTCTCCTTAGCTAACAGCCCAGCTGCACGGGGAATGTCCCTGGGCCTGACATTTTGACACGGGCGCCACGTTGACAAATAGCTGGAGTTTTCACCTCCTGCTACACTGTCTGCTTCCCGCTTTACCAGTCCTGGTTGACTGTATCAAGCGAATGGGCGGGAGGTCTGACAGATCTGCTGTCAGCCAGGGCTGGGGGGGGGGGGGGGTGCTGCTCATCGAGGTCTCTGTGGGTGGCAGACTCCTATGAAGCAGGAGGGTGGCGTTGGCCATTGACAGAACACTTGAGCCAGTATTTTTGTGCGTCTTTGCTGGTGACTGCAGTTATCTCACACATCAACCTCCTCCAACGCCCCCCCTGATAACTCCCAGCTGAGAGGGCCTGTCAGTTTGGTGTTGGCGAGGCAGTGGTGTAGTCACACCACAGCAAGGCATTGTAGCACGAGAGGAGTGGCCACGAGAAGGCTCTGTAAGCCAAAGTGGATTTTCTTTATTTGTATTATTTTCTATGAAATGTGCAATAGAAATGTTGATCGCTTAACTCTGCCCAGCTTAGGGAAAGGAATGTCCTCCACCCAGAGGCAAATTACTATATTATTACCAAACCATTGTTCAACCCCAGTTATGACAAGCAGAAATGAAGTGGTATTAAGGTGACACGTGTAATTATCCCCAGTTGTTTGGGTTTACTTCTGTTTACGCAACACACAATGATCCCTTCCTGGCAGGAAGTTCGGAGATGAATGTATTAGTTTTGAAGCTGCTCCACCTTTTTGCCTGAAGTGTCCTCGTGCTCCCGTCTCTCACACTGTCTTGAATCAGAATTGGACAGGTGCGTGCATGCTTCTGCCATCATGGATCTGTGAGCAGGACTTAGGCGAGGCGTGTTTGGCACCGTTGGGGCTTTAAGCCGCAGCGCCTGGCCATTACGATGGGGCTGTATTGATTAATCCCCTTGCATGTATAACCTCCAGCTCACTTTGAGGTGTCCCCAATGTGCCTCTACCTACGCAAAGCACACAGTGTGATTAATGTCCATCCACCGAGTCTACCACGTTACAGAGTAGCATGTCAGGCCAGATTTGTCAGCTCACAACTATGGATTAGTCCATGGCTTCTGCTCAGTGTTGGAGTCGCCAGTGGCCTCCAGTGTAAATCTGTCTCTTCCTTCCGCTTGACCCCGTCCCTTGTGTGAGTCGACGGTTGATGCATTAAACAGCTCTCTTAAAAGATAAGCTACAATACACTTGACTCTCCTTTCTCACTCCCCACGCCCCCCTTTCCTCCCCACGTCCTTCTTCCGACTGTTCCCTCATATCTCCCGCTGCCGAAATGGAATTGGATCAAAGGCGCGAAGAAGGGGGTTGAGGTGGAGGGAGGGGTCCTCATTGGGTTTTGTTGAAATATTTATAGGTCAGGGTTGACTGGTTAAATTGAATATCTATGCGGATCTCACTTGCCTGTTTAACTTGTGCCTAGGCAAATATGTTTCCTAGGTGATAACCTTTTATGTACCAGACTGACTTCATTGAAATGCATAGAGATAAAAATGTGTCACACGCGGATAGGCAGCCGCCGATGCTCGATTATTCTAACGATAATTGACCCCCACCTGTAGCTTGCTTCTATTCAGTAGTCAATCACTCCATCCACTGTTAAGATATGGAGAAAATACATTCTGTAATTTACATTACAAACCACTGGTGAATGTCAAGTACCCCAGGCGCGCCATTTGTGTGGAGAAGAATGGGAAAAATATATGGGCAATTATGATTTTCAATCTTTTTAATAATTTAAATGCTGTTGATATGTGAATTACTGGCAGCATAGCTCTCGGTCCTGTGCCCTGTCTATTCCCTAGCAGTGTTATTTTCCCCCTAACAAATGACTTGATGTTAATCTTCATATATAATTTTCATTTGTCTGATATAATGGCATCTAGTGGCTTGCTGTCAAAGGCTGATAAATTGAAGAGCAGTGTCATAGCACTAAAATCAACAATGCGGGAGTGTTTGTTGGCCAACACAGGAGGTTTATTTTTTTCTCCCTCACCGTAGGGTACTCATAATAATGAATAAATGCATATTCATGTCCACACAAACACGCGTATGCGAACACATTCAATCATCTGATACCGCCGCGTGAGCTTTGATCCTCATCATACCTGTTCAGGGTATTTCCTGCAAACCACCCATGGCTTGTCAGTTTCTTCTCAGCAAGACTCACAGCGTTACCGTGTGATCTTCGTCAGCATTAGCAGTGTGTTTTAACATTGTCAGTCTATCGAAGAAAACACCCGACACGGATGCTATTTGCATACATTTCCAAATGGAAGGTGTGAAAGCATGCTCGGCAACTGCGCCTGTTTGTTTAAAGTCAGCCAAAGCTCTATAATTAGCAGTGTTTAATTATGGAAATGGCTTCCGAGGAGAATTTCAAACACACTTCATCCCTGGATCATTAGTCACAGGGGCAAAAAATGAAATGCTTTCAGCAATGAAGGGTTCATATTTCAAGCTTATAGCTGCTAAAAGGGTGTACTCAGAAAATCAATTTTATGAAAGTCCGTTCAGCACTAAAGGGAGTTCCATGCAACTAAGCAATTTTGAAATAATGTTGGTGGGGGCCTGATTCATAGATGGTAACGGGACTTTGCTCTCCTTGACTGGGACATTATCCTCTAAGTCCAGGTCAGGGGTCAGCTTCTGGTTTAAATCAACCTCTGTTTAGCATAAGTTCATTTTTAAACCACTCTTCCATGGTGAATAGTAAAGAGGCTGGTGGAGTGCACCAGCTTAAAGTTTTTACAAGCAATATGAAATATAAAGCTGGAGCGGAAAGAGCTCAGGTAACCTGTGAGTGGGGACCCGACCTCCATGATGCACCGCTTTGCCACAACAATCACGACTTAATGTTGGCCACAACCTCACACACTGACAGTCAACACATGACTTCCCTTTGCCTCCTTCAACACAGGCGCTCCCCGCACTATAAATCCTCCATTGCTTCCTTGATAGACCCACACACGCCCTGCTACAAAGGATATGGATGACATGTGTGAGTGTGTGTGTGTGTGTGTGTGTGTGTGTGTGTGGTAGGGGGCATGACATTAAAGAGACAGGACTCACAGACACCTCCTTTGAAACCACATCACCCCCACTCAGCACCCACATGCACCACAGGAGGCCCCTGTTCTAAAAGCGTGTTGTGTGGTTTGGTGTAATATGGTGAGTGCGGCGAGTCTGGAGACGACCTGGTGGCTTGTTTAAGCTGGGAGGACACATATTAGAAAGGCTACAGCTGCACTGGGATGGACGGCCCACGCTCCTCACAGGGGATTCCCATTAGGCAGATTGATTGTTTCCTCTCCTCCTTTGATTCATGTCTTCCATCTGAGCTCTAATGAGCCTTCGGCCGTATGGCACCTCTCGGGGCATCTGTGCACCAGCCCATGTACTGTACACACACTGTACAGTATATTCACACACAAGGGACTGCGGTTCCACCTGGGGTGAGTGTGTTGTCACCTTGTCCCCTCCCACAGGAAAACCCCATCTTACAAAAGTCAGAGCTCTAAGTGAGTTCAATAAAAATGGAGTGACTTCCTGTCTGTAAACATCACCAACTGACCCCACAGAACAAAGCAGGTTTCAGTCAATGCGTGCTGAGCATGTGCACATATGTTATTTATTCTGACACTGAAAATAGTAGGCAGCTTTACAGCCGTCCGCCACAGCCATTATTTACATCCCCAGCCAACCATGTATCCTCCATCATCCACTTTTATAGTACACACAGAATTACAATTATGATAACAAAAATAACTACCCATATGAAGTCTCTTTACTGCTGTTGGGAGTATGAATGAATGAATGACTGCCAGATGAATACATAAATGACCAAACTTTCGTGATGGGTCTACTCTGTGTTCTTCAGCAGAGAGTTGAATCACGCATCCATTTCCCTTCAACTGTGACTGGAGCTGATATTGATTCATGGCTACGTTTGATATGTTTTATTTAGGATAATATTCCACCTTGGCAATTTTGCAGTGGAATCCTCCATGTCGAATCCTTTGGCATGTCTGAAGGTGCCGTATAATCGTTTTTCTAAGCTATAGTCTCTACTTTTATTGTGCAGCTGAAGGTAATACTCTCAGTGGCTGTCTGTGTGGTGTTTTGTGCATCAGAATGAGCTGGAAATGTGTATCTCCATCTGCTTCCTTATCAAAACATTTTGAATTTGTGAAATGGAACCATAAAATTATATTTGGCCTCCCGCATAATGCTTCAAAGAGTTTAACCGGCATCTTCAGGCAGTCAAATTTTAAATCATGATGAAAAATCATGTGTCTCTCTGATTCTTCATGATAAAAATGATTATACAAATAATCAAACAACTGGTGTGTGGGAGATGGCAAGAGAGTAAATAGCAATAGAAACAGAATCATTGATTGGATGGGTATCCCAGCGTATAGAAGTATTTCAGCTTCAGCGAACTGAGCTCAACTGAGGACAGTTGTAAACACAAGCTCTGCGTTATTGATCGGGGAGATGCAGACTGACCCAGGGGTTTATGTATTTATTTAAATGTAGAAGAATACACGAGTACTGGAATGCACTTCAAAACAGGCGCACATTTTAGAGTGTTGTTTTTATCTCATGTCTGCAGGCCTTTTATAGTGCAGCTGTTTTGCACACTCTCGTACGTGTCCAAAAATCACTCTGATCTCTAATCTCACACACACCTTGTCTTGATTTGTGCCGAACAGCTCAGGTTGCCTTCCTCTGTATGTGTGGAGAACTGTCTCTAGAGGTCACTGCAGTTCCATGGGTGACTGATACAGCTGAGGCCAGCAGCCCCGTCCTGCTCAACACAGCCACTTAGACTATAGGTGTCATCTCTTTGGACATGGCAAAGTTGCCAGCTTCAAGTTGGCAGACACACATGAAACAGAACACACTAAAGCGTCAGGTGCTGTTTCCCTGCTGTGGCTGAAAGCTCAGAGGTGACTGATGCTGAAAGCTGTAGTAATACATGTGACCTCTCATTATTCTGGTCACCTTTTGGTCAAAGCATTTACCAATAGTACCATATTTTAGGGCCCTTGTTCTTTGTTTATACTCAACATGCTGATTGTAACTTTTGTCCCAGTGTCCCAACAAATGGATTATATAATTTTAGAGGGTACAATTTCAACATTACACTTGAAATCAAGTTTCAGTTTAGATTCATGTAATTCTAATTCACAAGAGTCTCTCTGTAGCTACAAATAGTAGTTGACTGGTGCTAATAATAATTGGTTGAGGTAGTTGTACAAGTACTTGATTCCACTCAGATTATGTAGGTCTTCCCCCTCAGGCCACTGGTACTGGATGTTTAATTCACCTATGAGAAAAGGAGTAAATAAACACCACAAAATATGTACAAGACAGTTAATCAGCCTCAAAGAGAAAAACAAACCCACAGGCAAAAAAGTGGACATACCTAGAACAGGAAATGAGCATAAATGTTTAAACTCTAGCAAGTCTTGACATTTGGGAACTAGAAAGTACAAGCAAAAATGGGCTCTGGCTGTTTAAAAGGAAAATTCTGAGGTAGATAGCATCTGTGATATGTGTAACTCTCTTTTTGCAGAGTCATTTTGATAGCTAAACTGTAGCCAGTGATGAAAATGATGGCTGCACTTTACGGACTGTAATATGATGATGTCATGTAATTTAAGTCCTGAAAATTTTTATTACTTAAATTCACTTAATGCATCAAAAGACAAAGATCATAATATGCATAAGAATATCATTACAACATAAAACTAAGCACGTCATCCTATGAAATCACTTTCAGACAGTGATGTAAATATGTTTTCCCGCTCCAGACACACAATTGCCTTTCTCAGCAGCAGAAACACAAACGCGACCTACTCTTTCCTTTTTGCTTAGATTGTACTTCTCAAGCTATTATTTTCTACTTGTATAAAAGTCAGAAAATAGCAGTGAACATCCTGCCAGGTGCCTTTTTCCTACAAATTTTATTACACTGGGTTATTTTTAAAACTTCCTTTTCTAAACATTTACTGTCAGTACTACACTGGGAGCTGATGTTCCACATGCTTTGTTTGTATTGTGGTTGTGGTCGTGGTGGGGCCGAGCCCGCCTGCTTCCACTGAGCTCGTGGCAACAGTGAGGTCCACCATGCCAAGTTTAAAATTAGTAACAAATTTAATATGTACTGTGCTGGCATCTGCTCTGTTTTGTAGAGCACAAAATGCTCGGCTTATAGTCGGGGTCTTTCTGGAAGACCACAACCAGCCCCAATATAGCCATCAGAAAACTTAAACATTAGCGCAGGATCACCAAGACAAACTCGGCTTTCACAGTGTCCCTTCTGTTGGCGAGAAGAAAAAAGCGTTTCTCTTCCCAATGGCCACAGCCTTAAGCTCAAGCTATTAGTCAGATCTAAATGACAAAAACATGTTCATGTTAATGGCACAATGGTGAAGGGACGTGATTTATGGGTTTCATTTTTAAGGATCACTCTCTCGATAACTCCTATTATGGAGGAAAATATCTGTTTTCACTAAGGGAGCCTTCCCATAATGCCTCGTAGGCTTTAAAAGCATGGAAAAGAACATATTGGTGTCATAAATCTAGATCTCAAGCTAGACAGCGTAAAACGCAGTGTGGGATTATGAGGATGGGAGTATAGACGTTATACGCAAGCAAAAGTTTATCTTGACTGGCTTGGATGCAAATTTGGAAAAGTTTGAGGTGATTTCTATTAATAGAGCTTCATCAACAGATCTTTTCCTGGCTCCCCGTGCCATCCATCACATCCTCAGCTGCCCATAGTAATAAACAGAGGATTTAC
The DNA here is from genome assembly GCF_901000725.2 of Takifugu rubripes. NCBI lineage: Eukaryota > Metazoa > Chordata > Actinopteri > Tetraodontiformes > Tetraodontidae > Takifugu > Takifugu rubripes. The sequence continues at coordinate 9,031,608 of NC_042297.1, read as the reverse complement.
GATGCATTTTTAAAACAGACGGGATTTGTCTTTAGTCCTGACTGAACGCTACAAGCAAAGTTTTAAAAGGATTTGGACTCATGGGACGGGGATAATTTGTCCTTAGAATGTATTACATCAGTTTTTATATTTGCCCTTATGGTGTGTGGATGTAATTCATCAAAGCTTGAATGTGTTCAGAAGGCCACAGGAATTTTCACAAAACCTAATTTTGAACATTTTCAACATATTCACGACAAACCTCTTGGCCACAACCGACAAATCCAACAGCTGTTAATCCGTTTTACTGTAGTTTGGCCTCTGACCAGTAGAGGGAGGTCATTGATTTGTTTCTGCTGTGTTGCAGCAGGGATCTTTTTAGGTTTTTGATTATGAGCGATTCCAAGGAAATGTGTCAGATATTATTTTTAGACAGCCCCATAATGCCAGCATAGTGGGCCTTTTGAAGGCTCATTTATTACAGAGGAGATAAGCATGTTCCAGCCGCCATATTCTGCAGGAACAGGTCACCAGACTTGATTAAAAGTGACTCCCCATCAGGCAATAAATATTTGCCAGCCCACCTTTGAAATGTAGGCGATTTGTGGCTCCTCTGCCTGTTTTGCCACATGAAAGTGCAAATGGAAGCACTTAGGGTTTTGGGAGCTGCATCAGTCATAGCTGGAATAAGATGGCCAATAAAAAGGGTGTAATTATGATACTCCATCATTTGACAGAGCTCAGGGGTTTGAACTGTTTGCCTGAACGCCATAATAGAAAGAAATCCCACCCGTGAATAATAGAGACCTGCATTTTATGAGCGTTTAGTAGCGAACTTTGAAAACGTGTGGTCTCTGTCGCCTCCCTGCGTGGCTCCCTCTTCTCCTGTACACTGCTGCTGTAGGAGCCTTTCAACTGTCCTTTTTGATGGCTTCTTCATCATTGCTGGCACGCCTTCACCACAACACCGCCTTGTTGTCAGCTGACCTGTTTGCCCATCATGGGCCTTACGGTGATGTCACTTCCCGTGGGCCTATTGGTCTTGTTTGCTAGGAACAATGTTTTACATTCAGTGAACTACAAGCTAACTCTCATTTTGAACAAGGGCATGTTAATCAAAAAGACATAATTCCATGCATACATGTTTTATAAAACAGCTCTAGTAAAAGATGGTAGAAGGGTCAGCTGACATGACAACGATTTCAATGGCAGTCTAAACCTGGGAGGCTCTCTAAGGCGTTGTGATATTATTGTTATCTCTAAGTTGGTGGCTTTTTCCTCTGTTCGGCATTTATCCACTGGGCCAAAACCCAATGGACGAACTGAAGATAATGTGCAGAGGCGTTTAAACATGGGAATAATTTAACTCTAAACTATCTGGACATGCCCAATTTAAGATTCACATACTACTACTACTACTACTACTACTACTACTACTACTACTACTACTACTACTACTACTATTAATAATAATAATAATAATAATAATAATAACTTTAATCATATGTTTCAGAACATTCATAAACAAGATGCTATGTTTGGGGTTTTAAATCAAAAATTGACTCCAGCAGCACATTAGTATTTGTTCCACATGAGTGACGGTGTTCTGCCTCTAAAGATCTAGAGAGAACTGATGTAGACATCACACAAGTTTGGTCAATCATCGTATTTAGCATCCGTTTGACCTTACACACCAGTGTCTATTCCTTCCTTCCTGGGAACTTCACACAGAGCCTGTTGGAGAAGAGCGCTGCCGTCAACATGCTTTTGCATCGTTTCACTGCAATTTCTCCTCCTGTCTGTGTGATGCCAATAAATCTAATGCAGTGGAAATACTCGGGCAGAAGACAATGTTCATTATTGGTGCTATGCTACAGTTCCTCATCGCACAGAACATCTGTGAGGATTGACTTCGAAACCATCATGGGCAAAGTTTCCTGGAGAGACAAGCTGCTGTCTCCACATGCTAGATTTCATCTGTCAAACCTGCAGAGGTTGGTTGGCAGGGGCAGAGCTCACGAAAATGGAGACATAAATTGAGGAGAATTGATAACGCCGCTGCTACATTGCAGAATACTGGTTTTGCACTGCTGCTGTCTACAGTCCAAATAAACTGCTCTGGACTGAGGAGCTGGTATAACTTCACAGAAACAAAAAGTTAGTGTCAGTGGCCTTCACTGACTCTTTATAAGGCAGACTCAGCTAAAAATTTGACCCAAATCTCATTTTTCTCCACATAATATGAATCAATGTAGGTGGCTCTTATTGCTGAAGTGCACGGTTATCATTATTTTTGTATACTTTAATATTATTTCTCGATTCTACAAAGATTCTTTTGTGTTTAAAATATGCTTACATGGACTTAAGGTCCGAAGCACATTAGGTAAAAATCCCCCTGATGATTGCACCACCGATAGCAACCTGAGTTGTTGATGCATTCAGACACGCAGCATCTATTTTGTTTGTTCTGACCATGCCATTACCCATGAGATCTGGCATTATTTTCCAATCCCCTATTGTTTCAATGAGTCCATGTCAGTCCACTCATAGCCTATTTACACCCAGTATGTCGTCCTGCCGCTGCTTCAGCTCCAGGGTTTAAGGTGCGATACATTAATCGATGCTCCTCTCCCTTAATATATCTTCTTTTCAAAATAAGTGGATAGTTTAGTCATTGTTGCCATTCAGTTTGGCCCTTCTGCTCTGACCTATGATATTTAGGCTTTCTAACATTGAGAACAAAATACATATTGTCTCTGTCACTGTGATTATGCATAACACTCTCATCCAATCTGGCTGCAAAAATAATTCCACAGCCATCTCATTCATCTCAATCATTTTCGTGACTCAGTTATCTCTCATTCAAGTGAAATTTATAAAATTTAGCTTAAATTGAGAGTATGCATCGTGACCCCTTTTAAAAGTTACAGAGACGGGCAAAGTAGACAGCAGGAGCTAAAGGCCAACAGATGCCAAATATGAAAGGGAAGAAAAACAGAAGGAGAACAAGAGATTAAAAATGAGATGCTGGGGGGATTATTAAAGGGCATTAAAATGACACACAAGATTATTCTGATGTTGGCAACAGCAGCCTCAAGTGAGGACCAGTAAACTGCCAGTCCAGCAGACAAAAACAAAAGAACAAACAAGGTAGCAGAAACAAGAACACACACAGTAGGGCCTGCATGTGCACAATGCAGGGATTCAGGCTACACAAGAAAGCCCTTCTGCTACCGGCAGTTAACTACCATTTTTTCCATCGTACTTTCATGAATCTCAGGCTCTTATCATCTCATTGGGGCATTTTTACATGTTTAAGCCTGTATTTTCCATTAACTTTGCATTATCATTTTCCTGTAGATACAGATGGACAAAGAGTAATGTAGGCCTACTTTATTGAGATGAAATTAAATAAAAAACCCATTGTAATGATGTATATTGTCAGGACCAGAATCGTCTTGGGACATATGAAACAAGACCCTGGGAGAAAGCAGCACTAAGATCACTTTGGGCCGCGCTTGAGCCTGGCACACCGGGATCCAGTTGGGCACTGATATGAAAAGGGCAAAGGTGCTGGAGCAGATTATTCCGCCTCTAGCAGAGCATCAATGATGGAGCGGGGGCCCGGATTCTTTCGGACACAAACAACGCGGGTCAAACACAGGGTATAGAAAGAAGCATGGGTCACAGTGCAATATACCCAAACCACACAAACCAGCTTTTCATGCTTGCTTTGGCCATTCCACCAAGTCCATAATTGTCTTTGACAAAACTCATTAGCAGAGGCCTTGTAGTAACATTGGTAATCAGAAATTCCATGGATGGAGACATGCACAGAAACAATGTCCCACACACATTTCATTGCGCCTTTTGACAAAATGTAATGAAGTGTACATATTGTCCCCTTCATGTGAACTCAGAACAACTGCCACAAAGACTTTGTATCATGAGCTTTAGATGCCCAGCGTGGGACACATCAAATGGCACCTCCAGCCTGGCTCTTTTGCAAGACCACAGGGCAAAGTACTGATTTAGATGCCTTCTGTTGTTGTTACATTTATTTTCTATGGATGCACATTGATATTAACTCAGAGGCATCCTTATTCTCAAGTCTCGTATAATCAAATTGTTGAGATGAATCTTGAGTGCTTGTGTCAGATCAAATCCCTCAAAGAGAGAGAATATTACCTCCTCCCAACATAAACCAGTTTAACAGTAACAACTTAAACAGTCCACCCCTCAGACAGCATGGTTAAGAAAACAAGCCTCTGAAAAACACTGGCATTAAACGTCACTGCTTCTCATCGATGCCCTAATAGACTCCAGTGTCTCCATATTTTCCAGCATTCAGCTGATTCAGTTGATGTTGATTGAACAGTGGCAAAGTCATCCCGTAATTTGGTCAACTGGTAAATATCACTTTCCTGACCAACAAGGGAGGTGGTTCCTTCCTTCTATAAGAGCAGGAATATGTCGTCTTCTGCCCATCACTGGGGTAGAAAGCATATAATCATATGCCCAAAGCATATAAAGTTTAAATGTAAAGTTTGCCTCTGTCCAAACTTGCCTCAGATGGCTCCAACACTTGATCACCTGCAGTTTAATGGGGGTTAGATCGTGTCCTATACTTTAACAGAGCACCTACCATTTGTGACTGGCTGCCAACTGGCCCACAGACTTGAAAAGAGCAGAGAACAGATGCAGCAACTTGACCCACAAAAGATCAATGAGCCATAACAAAAGAGGGGTGGGGGGGGGTTGAATGAATGTGCACTAATAGGTTTGAGTTTGATATAAGAGACAACATCTGATACTTACAACCTATATAAATATTCATGTTTACCATAGCTTGTTTTTCCTCCCCACTTTTCCACATGTGTGCCTCATTCATAGATTATAAAAAATCTGTTTTGGATTATGCAAACCCTCAGATGCACCCATCATCTGCCCCTCCTTAATGAAAAATGTAATTTACCAAAAGGAAAGACACGTATTAGGAAGATTTAACTGTTCTTATATAGGCTACCTAAGCAACTTATTATTTTGTAAGATTGTAGTTTGCCACAGATTTTATGTCTCGCCTGCAGATTAAACATGTCAGACAAACAAATATATTGTGTTAACACCCTCCCTCCTGCGTCCCACCAGCAATTACTCCACAATTAAGCTGAATATGTATTGACTCGGTCCTCCATACTTTCGCTTTTGGTTATTTTGTGTTGCTCATTACGTTTCCTCTGTAATTTACGAATGGAAACCTGACGAACAGCCTCTGACCTGATGTGATTCAGAACTGCTTCTGTTGGCAAATATGTTTCCCCATTGGCCCACATTTAAAGCATCGTATTGAGCATCCCATAATGGGATATAGCAGCCATTTATGTATGTGCCTTGTCACAGGTTCATCATGTAGCAGCATACATCATTGCCTTCAGTCCATTTTTTCCGCATGAATTTCATGCAGTTGTTAATATTGCTGCATAATTTTAATGTAAAGCACACATCAGCAGTCACAGGTTACTCTGCAGTGTCAACAGCCTGAAAACGACATTTGTAAATAAGAAAATATTTAATTCCAGCAGATGCTGTGTTAAACATGTTAAACATGTTAAACAGTTAATAAAATCACACCACATACAGCCGATATAAAAGCTTCAAAAATGGAAACATTAAAAAACTATTGCTCTCAAAGTCAAATACTTTCAGAGGTTTGAATAGTGGTATTATAAGATACAGATGTAAATACGCAGTTAAAATTGGATATTTGCCTTTTCTTCCTAGTCTTATTGCGTCATTATTTCCTGACCTACATCACAACCGTTTCTGTGGCTTCTTCTAGGACGGACAGACAGACATACATAAAGGACATACTTCACGAAGTCGTGAAGTATGCAGTCATTTATCAAATATGTGGTCTGGACCGTATTTAGTATAAGGTGGTGCCACTTGTGCCTTTCCTTTTATTTTCAAGCATTTTCCCCGTTAATTCTTACAGTGTGTCAGATTCTGCGGAATCATGTATTAAAATCAAGATCACACACCCGCGACAACTAGTTTGTGTGATCATTTAATTTCAAAAGTTGGAAATGTCGGATCAGAAACTTTCCCAACGCGTCGGCGCGGTTTACGCACTACAGTGATCATTTTATTGCAGCTGTCACAAGAAGTATCGCGGGACGAGATGGACCGGACGCAAAATATAGAAATCAAAGAGACTTTGATCGACGATGAGAATTTCCGTGCCGGGTTTGATCCTACAAATGACCTTTTTAATCAACACTGCGCTAAGTTGGTTCCGCGGCTCGCTACACGGGGGACAAAGCAGCATTCACCCTCCGGCCCATGCCTCGCTCCTCGGCCTCAACAGTAACAAAGCGTTTGATGCCGCTTCTGATTAGATGCTGACAATGGAGCAATGATGTCCCCTTTCTTCCGTAATTTCTCATTTTGCGCACGTCCCACGTCTGAATTTTGACCTCCCATCAGTGTCTTCCAGAGCGGAGTCAAGACAGTAAACTTTGATCAAAAAGCACATCGGCAAATGTTTTAATTGCCACTTTAAATAAACACGAGACATTTAATGGAAGTTTTTTGAATAGAAATGTATTCCTTTAGAAAATATCATGACTGACAAATACATAAGAGGCGCACAATTGAGAACACAATGACACAATTCTTAGCGCAAACAGGGAGTCCGGTCCTTCATCAACCTTGCAAAGACCGACTTTTTTTTTAGTGTTTTACTTTGTTACATCAAGTAAAATGACACGGAGTCACAAGAAAACGCAACATTTAACAAAATAGTCAGGATTCAACCAGTAAACACGACAAATAATAAACAGACGATATAACAAAAATAATAAATACACAGCGAAATAAAGAGTCTTTTTACACAACACGACTGCCAGACACAGATTCACCGATTTATCAGTGGCCATTCTTCTTCCATTTCATTTCCATAATTTGCATAAAGTCTTTGACACCTCCAAAACAAAGTTGTGCAAAATGTTCCACAGATTGACAGCTCCCATGTGTCACACTGAGGCCGCTGCTTACCCACAAACTCTTTTAGTGCATAATAAATATAACATTTTCCCACTTTTGCTAGAGTTTGAAGTGATCTAGAAAGTAAAACACCAGTCTTTAATTTCATTAAGCTGATCTGTGCAAGTTAAAGATCAGCTCCAAAATTGTAAATATCAATAATCCACACAAACTAAGTAAATGTTGGAACTATTTGGTACTGGTTTTCCTCCAGTTCAGCTGGGTGCAGACTCTCACCTGCTTCACCTCTTCATCACTGGTCTGAACGCAGTGACCTTGTCATCCTGCGTGGTCCCGCAGGCTTCGCTGAGGTCAGTAGACTGTGACTCTGCTTTGCCCCCAGAGAATCCTACACACCCAAATAAAAGCATGTCACAGAAACTGGCACAGCACTTGAAGCACTTCTAAAGTTTCTTGGAAGTGTCATGCTGGACTTTAAATTCTGTATGTTGTACAGAGAACTTGTAAATACACATATTGGATGTCAGAGCTTTCAGAGAGATGGTGACGTACCCTCTATAGTGGAGTACTGGCACGTGTCGGGCAGTGTTGGGTATGACGAGCAGTGCAGCTGGAATTCTTTGTGACTGTAACTTCCGTAGACTTTAGAGTGCAAGGATGAGCCCTCGGGGAAGGGGCTCTCAGCGTTGCCTGATTCGTGAAGCCCCCTCAAGCCCCCAAAGTGTCCAGTTGGAGCTCCAGTAAGCCTGTTACTCTGGAGTTGGCAGTCCCCGCTCAAGTTACCTGTCCTCAGCTCTGACCCATGGTGCTGAGGGCTCAGTATGATTCCTGAAGCTGCCGTGCGAGCCAAAGACCAAATCCGGGGTTTATCCGATGTTTCAAAGTGAGACAGGGACACTGTCCCCGTCAGGCCAATCGAAGAAGGTGCCTTAGATGCTACTGGATCCAGGAAATCCGATGGGAGAGGAGGGAGAGTGGTGACACTTTTTATGGCGCAGGGAAATGAGTGGAAGCTGTTCATTAAATTCAGTTGCAGGTCAGAGCTGCAGTCTTTTTTTTGAGAGCCTCCAGATGCTGCCATTGCCCTCTGGAGGTCTTCCTCATCTGGAGCCACCTTTTCACAGTCATTGTCCAGCTTGTCACAGTCGTCCTCATCCATGTCCTCCAGATCACTCAGATGTAAATCCTTCTCCTCCTTGCAATCAACTGAGTCTGGATGGAAAAACAACAGCTATAAACACTGGCTCTGATCATTGAATTACAATTTTGAATTGATTGATTAAAAATGCAACATTTCGGCCATCAAAAGTTGACAGAGGCTTTACCTTTAATGGCACCGTCTTGGTCACTCTTCAGGTCATCTTTCCTGTCCTCGCCAGCCTTATTCTTTGGTGACCAGGTCATCTTGTTCTCCTTCTTTAGCCTCCGTCTTGCATTGGCGAACCACGTGGACACCTGCGTGAGGGTCATTTTGGTGATGATCGCCAACATAATTTTCTCCCCCTTGGTGGGGTACGGGTTCTTGCGGTGCTCGTACAGCCAGGTTTTCAGGGTGCTGGTGGTTTCTCGGGTTGCGTTCTTCCTTCTGGCTGTGCCGTTGAAATCTACTGTCCCGTATCTGGAAAAAAGACAGATCAGCATTCCCAAAGAAAGCCCTAGCGCAGATCATTTCCATCTGGGTGAGGTGCGCATCACTTAAGTTCAGTATGAATTTCCACTGTGACCTTTGATCCAAATTTATGACATCCCGAGTATAAATATTCACTCTTACTAAGGCTAATTGTTAACTGTTTCTGCAAAAGGAGCTGAACACAGACCTGTCATACTGATACTGTCCCAATGAGTGGTCGTAGGGGTAGTATGTGGCTGTCTGAGAGATGCCAGAGTGTAAAGTGCCCGTGCTGTCCTTAATGTCATATTGTGGATTCTGGAAAAGACAATGACATCATTTTAAATAAACACCAATTGATAATTTAACATTTAAAAAAATGATCCTACACATTTTATTTCCTATGTTATGAATGACATAAATAATACTTTTTTTTAAATAGTTCAATCACTTTTATACATGAAACAATGAATGAGGGATGTGTCATGAAAGGTATCACGAAAAAAGTAAGATGCAAAACGATTGTGTACTCGTTTGTAAATGTAAAATAAAATGTACAGGATGCTGGGTGGCTTATCTAGACAGACACGTTGGCAGCACGAGATAAATTGATGAGAAAACCCCCGGTGATCGATCAGGATGAAAACCTCCCAACCTCCCCCTATTATGAGATGAGGCTGAAGTGAGCCCACCAGAGTGGAGTAGATAGCGGATGGATCTGTGCTATAGGGGAAGTAATTGGCGTAATTCTGGCTGGCGGCGGCCGCAGCGGCGTAGGGAGAGGTGTACATTCCAAGCGCTGCGTTCAGCTCCGACCGGCTGCTCGCCAGGAGCCGGTTCTCGTAAGAGGGACAGCAGAAGGAGGCGGCGGCGGCTGCGGCGGTCTGGGAGGTGCCTGTCCCGTCAGAAACCGACCTGGAAATCGAATCGCAGCAAGTCGTACTGGGGTTTGCCGACACGAAAAACTGCATGAAGAGAAGCGTGGACACAGATGGTCATTCGCTGTTTCAACCCTCATTTGGATGTGATAACTCTCAAGTTGCCCGATGTTGCCTTTTTAAAATTCCTAACCGAGCAAGAATTTCAATGTCTGTTTTTATCTGTCTCCATCAGGTCAGTTATAGTAAAGCAAGTGTTTTTTAATAGTAAATTGTGACCTTACTTTAAAAAGGTAAGTGATTTTAAAGATAATTTCCAGAATGGACTCAACTTAAAGTAGACAAGCGGTAATATTTAATAATACCATTTTAATTCTGCAACAATAAAACGATATCACTGCGATATGTATGTCTTTAAAGTTTCATATAATAACTTGGATCCGCGAAATATTCGAAGTTCAATGACAACTTCACGAGGGCAACTTTTTCCCTCTCCCTCTTAAACTTTTCCCCAACTTTTCATTAGCCACCACAATAGTGTCTGAAATCCAAAAACAATGATTATAACTGAGCTGAGCTTCATGAGGTGTCACAATTACGGCTAAAATCGTATCCGGGGGGTTCTAAAGTAAAATCTGGAGACGTGTCCTCTCAGTGTGCGCAGCGCAACAGCCAAATTACACCTATGTGACATTCATCTCTATTGTCATCAGAAAAAAACACGTGAGTTCATTCATAATTCAATGTAATTGGACACGAGTGCGCGTGTATCGATATTTGGTTTCACAACAAAAGCATCACACGCAGCAAGCTGTCAATAGTGTCAAACCGTCTGAGAAAGTCTTCTGGCTATAAGCGATGCGCAAACGATAAGCAAGAAAATATTTTCTTATGAAAAGTGTGCGCGCGTGTATATGTCTACGCGCTCGTGTAAACAGCAGAGGTAACGTTAGAAATTAAAAAGAAGCAAAATGACTTACCTGTGAAGTTGCATTGTAAGGATATCCAAACTGCGAGAAAGACATAGCTGCTTCTTTTGTTACCATCAGCAATATTCTTCACCCTTGATCGATTGCAACCAATTCTACCTCAAATCCACCGTCTTACACACATTTCCACGCACGGCCTTTCGCTCAATAATAGATGACTTCAGTCATAGGAGAGAGACTTTAGGCTGGCACCAGCTGCAGATTGTTTTATATGAATGAATAATCCCCCCGAGGACCCGATAAAAATGAAATTAAGCGTCATTAAGTAAAAAAAAAATGTTGTTTTAGCTGAAGGAGGCTTAAAGGATAACGTAAGACTTGCAAGATATGGACTCTGCTTGTGCTATTATTTGTGGCTCTATAGTTCTTTAGCATTCATCCATGCAAGGGTATCAGCGTGACGTCACTGTAATCCCGGAACGGCAGGGTACCATGGATAGAATAATGTCTTTACCAATCACGTCCAACGCGGTGTTTTCTTGAGATGCACTGTACACAGCTTTGTTCTGCTTTTATAAGAGAGATATTTACGGATTTAGCCCGATAAAATCTCCCTGTCCATCTCTGTTTATCACAGAGACGCAGCAGCGCATGGACACTGAAGTTAGACGAACTGGGAGAAAAAACAAACAGAACTTTGGGGTATTCAGTGATCTGCCAAAGAACAGCATAGATTTCAGTTTTTATTCAGGTAAAGGCGTTTCAAATATGTATGCAAATTAAATCTCAATCATTTATGTTGGATTTTAAGGCTGTTTGTGCTATATTCAAATGCAGCAAAGGATGTTGATAAAATGCAATATTTCATTTTCCTCTCTTTTTTTTCTTAAGCTCGACCTCCGTTCGCCTCTGGCTCTCTGGCCAAAGGTCCATCTCGGAGTTAATGAGGATGATGTTTCTATCTTTCTCTATTAGAGAGAGGGGCAGTCCCAGCAGGAGCGGATAGAGGGGTTTTTGGCAGGTCAATAGACCAGTGATTGATGCGCGCCTGGAGACCTACGTGACCATTACGCGTAGTACGTAATTGTATCAATTAACAAATGGATACATGCCCTTGTTTAACCAACGCGCAACACAGAGAAAATATGCCTTAGATATGCCTGGGGTGAAATCAGAAGAGCTGTGCTAAAAAAAGAAAAGAAAAAAGAGACAGAGGAAGCCCTCTAATTAAATATCCGTGGATGTGGGCGACGAGAATTGCATTTTAATTGAATGATGCTGACTTAAGTGAGTAAGGAATGATAGTGCCTGGCAGAGGATGAAAAAAGAAATTATTTTATGCCGAATTAGATCAGTAGCTCAACCATCAGCAGCTCTGTAACAGTTCCAAACGACAGTCCCACCTTTACCCCAAACTTTCCATATATGATGCTGAAGGTGCGTGGGGGGAGGGTGCTCTGGTGCGCTGCCAGTGACGTGTGGATCGGTCCCACTGAGTCATCAGCCTCTCCTTGTCAATGTAAAGCTTCCATTGTGGCGACTGATACGTCGTGCCTCCTGTGCTGTGTCCTTCCCTTCCACGGCGGCATGTATGTGGTGTTTCCTCCCTCAGAGACTTATCTGCGATTATGGGCTTCCTCTCTGAGGGGCGCTAAAGAGCCGCGTGTCAAAGATGAAGATCTCCTTTCAAGAGATGGTCCTCAGAGGATCAGTGGACAGAATGTCCCTCTCCTGTCCAACACACACACACACCCACACACACACACACACACATTTTTTGGGTCTTTCATAATGCTGACTGCAATCAAGGCTCATTTTTTCACTATATACAATGAACAAATGTGTGAAAACCCAAATGAATGTACTGATCCACATATTCTTAACAAGTTGAAAAAATGGGAAAGAAAGTAATTTCCATTACTTTTGAGAATAATTATCACAACCCTGACAGGATGACCTAATATTTTAACTGAGAGATATTTATCAATAAAAGTGTTCAATGCTTTACAGAAAGTATTGACATTTTTAATATGATAAGGAATAAAAGACTTATCTTAGTGCAAAAGGAAAATCAAGTAAATGTAGTTGGATGTGTTGGTGGATGTATTTCTACAAGGGCACACATGATGGCCCAAGTTCATATAGACAGACTCATGCATAATGTATGTCCAGCAGTCAGAGTAGATCTCAGTGAATCGGGCAGAAATGAGCACTAATTGTAATGACACATTGACCACAGTGCCCTTCACTCAAAATCATGTGACAACCACACAGTAGTCTTTTTTTTTCCTTTTTAACAATTCTTACTTTGTTATGCTTTCATTTTGTTACTTTCTGCATTGATGCAGTTGCACAGAAATAACTTGAGAGAATTACTTTCATCTTTCATTATGATAAATAGTCAACAGATCTTCATATACTTTCATATATCATATTCTGCAATGGTGTGCCTCCAGCTAAAAACGAATATTAAACATGTTACATTTTGAAAAGGAATTTATAACAAGTCAAGGCAACATTGCAAGGAAACCATCGGGAGATATTCTCTTGATACAAAAAGCTTGACCCAAACTCTAGAAGTTGGAACTTCGACATGTGTCCCATGATAACCAATGTGACAACAAGCAAGCAAAGGCTGTCACCCCAAACACCTTGTTTTGACAGATCCATACAGCTACTAATGAAATTGATCCATACATCTTCCATTAGAAGCATCCCTTGCTTGACGAATGAGAGGAGATAAAAGTATAAAGGTTAAGTCAACACTCAATAGCTCCCAGCCCAATTCTCCTACTTAATACAATTCTGACTTAATGAATCACACAAAGCCTTACTGGTTTTCATCAGAAGGGGTGTTGATGTTGGAGTTGGGGGGGGGCTGCTGCATGAAATGGTAATAAGGGCAGACAGACAGATAGAGGGGGAGAGAAGCCCCAGTCAAGAAGGGGATGAAGCAGCACCTACCTGGAGGTGTGTGATCTCATTAAAGCCAAATTGGTATATGCCAATAAATCCAAGGCACTATGATCTGATATTATTACGACGCATACGCTGCATGTGTGCAAACGTTCCGCGTGAGGAACATTATTAGCACCTCAAAATTATCCAAAGTGGAAAGAACAGTAATAAATATTGTAATGAGTAATAATAGTGACGGATCTGGTCATCATGGCGGGTTAACACCAAAACAAACGTCTCCGGGGCGGAATAATTACAACATGATTACAGCTTCATCAGGTAAAAAAAAAAATGAGTATGAGTATGAAGATGAGTATACGATGTCCCAATAGAACAATCTAGAGAAAAAGCAAATGTTATCTGGATATGATGATGGTACAAGTTTTATTTTTGGATTAGTGCTGCTGTTGTAGTAAGAGCTGATTGGTGGTGTGAAGTATGCAACCACTCACATATCTGTTAACTGCCTACCTATTAGCAGTCCATTGCTTTAATGGAAAAGAGTAATTGCTGGTTAATTTGTGTCCCTGTCACTTTGAATGCTGGTAGTAGGTGTGTATTTAAGTCAAACAAACCCTCGGCATATTTTTGTATGTGTGTTTGGAGGCACGTATCCCAGAGGCCCCTGGGGCTCCTGGGAGAAAGTGTACCGAGTGAGCGAGGGGAGAAGGTGTTTGCTGTTTGTGTGTGCTGGCTGGCAGAGTCCCCCTTGGGGCTTTACTGTAAAGCTATCATCAGCAGTGGTGTCGGGGATTTGTAGCTTGTCACTGAAGAGAGCGAGCGAGTGCTGGTAGTGACATTGGGAAATAAGTGCTTATGTAGAGAGAGACTAGGTCTCTAGTTTATACAAGTTTAGGTGAGAGAGAGAGAGAGAGAGAGAGAGAGAGAGAGAGAGAGAGAGAGAGAGAGAGAGAGAGAGAGACTAGTAGTGTGCCTATTTTCTCCCTGGGGTGCCTGGAGATAGATGGGCAGGCGCATGTGTGTACGGGTAGACTGTGGGTCGATCGTGTGATGTGAGTCTTTCATCTCTGGGCCTGAGGCTCTATATATGCGTTTTCATGGGTGACTGTTGTGTGTAGGCCGAATATTTCTGTTCTGGGTGTGTCAGAGCTGCTGTGGTAGGGTTTTGTGGAGCCACTCCACCTCGTGAATTGGCATTCACATTTGGGCAGGAATACGATCAAATATGTAGTTTGTCTCAGTGCCAATAATGAGCCTGTGCAGAATACCTCCCTGCAATTGTATTTGACCATGTGTGGTCTTCTCCTTGTAAGATGTTGAGTTCAAACCAAACTTTCCCTCAAGGCGGGGAGCCAGCAACAAAACGCTGCTGTTGGGTGAAAACAAGTATCTACAAAAAGGAACAGAAGTTCCTGCAGAATGACAAATGGAGGGCTCATTTTCTCATTGACAGCCATGTATTTTTGAAATAGCATGCTGGCAGTTGACCAGGTTTCAAGGGCCCGAGGGTCATGGAACTCACTCAGCTCACGAATGATCATGTCAGCGTTAAAATGGAGGAAGGGGAAAAAAAAAGAAGAGGATGGAAATTGCAGTTACATGGTTTACGTCTGACTGCAGCTGCTAAATCCGCGGCAGCATTGTGGCCCATCTCTAGGGCCCACAGAGGCAGAAAGACGGCTCCTATTACTGTCAGTCCAATTACTGGCCACAGCTCAGCCGCCGCTGTCAACACCAGACAGGTCATGGTATGCATCAGCATCTTTTCTCTCATGTAGAGCCATTTTTTCTAGTCAGGGGAGCTCTCAAATGCAGAACAGCTGGATAATAAAACCGTTATCAACCTTTAATCTTATAAAATAGCCATTATGTGAGGTCAGAAGTTGAGTGGGATGGGCAGGAAATGATGAAAGGCCTCGCTTTCGACACAGTGTGTCTACATCACAGCTTGCGTTGAACAAGATTTCTGAAAATGGCAACACAAAACTGAAATGGTTGCAATATTTTCCCAGTAGTTTAATGTGTCCCCCCCCACACACACACACCAGACCTCACCCAACCCAACACTTAAAGACATTCAGACCTGGGAATGTAATGAGAAGTGGTCTAAATATTGAAACACTTTCCATTAGGGTAGCGCTATGTGATCTGACACTGTTTTAGGATCACACTGACACCGAATAAAAACCCTGTTCTATATGGTCTTGGTTCAGCCTAGTTTACAGAAAACAAGTGAGAATGCCAAGACTTTTACTTGATGATTGCGTTCATTGGTTGTTTTGTAAGACTTCCCCAAGTTTGTTTTGTTTGTGTGTGTGTGTGTGTGTGTGAGGGAAAGATGGGAGCCAACCATCGCAGGATAATCTTCGATGGGCTGACAGTTTGATTTGCTCTTCTTTCAATTATTTTTTTCTTTCTTGAAAGATTGCATTGATTTTTCCTCTGGGTCGTTGCATTTAAATTTCCAGGACTTGAAGCAGTGTCGAAGAATCACTTGTGCATGTATAGCTCTTGCACATAACTTTGATATGCATAAAACCTGCTGTGCTTTTCTGGCACAGTCTGGAAATCATGGGGAAATTACATAGCATAAACTGTGTGGGCATGACCTCTTACTGTATATTTTGGTTAAAATAGACATGGCACCGATTAGTAGTCATAATCCCACAGTTCTAGTTTTGCTAGAGGCACTAGCTTGGGGCTAAATAATATCAGACAGATTTATTTTTCCTCTATGCATATCCCCTCAAATCTCGACGAGAGCCACTAATAGAATGGAAATCCTACCTCTACCAATGACAGTTCAATCGTTGCGGCCCACTGTTTCACATTTGCTGCTTAGCCAGTGGGGGTCCCTCTTTGGTCAGCTCTAAAGTAGATCCAGATGCAACTAGAACCATTGCTCGCTGCAACATTTGTTTTTGTCCTCATCTCTCCATCTAATGTGTCAGGCCAAGAAGTTGATGATGCTTTATTTTCTTGCTGTAGTGTCTCTTGTCCAAAGGTCCCATCAATAGTGTTAAATCAGATCACACCAGGTCGTCCCATATGCCTTTATGTTCTCTATGCTTTTTTTCCCTGTTCATCCCTGTTAAATGTCTCAGGCGACATGCCTATAAGGTTTTTGGCATTTTGATAGCTATTGATATGGATCCGCCTAAAGCAAAGAATAAGGCTCCCACAATCCCCTCAACCTAAAAGCAGATGTTGTGTGTTTTGTAACATCAAAAGCTTCTATTACTGTAAAAAAAAAAAAAGTGAAATCATATAGCTTTGATTAGCCTCTCTCTGCTTATTGCTAACAAGCTTTCTACATGGTTGCTAAGTGAACCTTAACCTTGGCTTCATGGTTTGGCCTTGTTAAACCTAATTTCTGATTTGCAGATTGTCAAGCTTACTTTAGGGAAAGTAAGAGGACTGGATCGAATCTCCACAAGCCCCTCAGATCCGCTGTAAAAGAGACGCCTCTAAATAAGGCGGTGGTACACTTAAGGACTTTACTCTTCTTTCCCTATTTAGCTCAAGATGTTTTCCATTTTGAGGTCAAGTTATCTAGAATATCCACATGTCTTCTATCTGTCTGTAGGCTATTTATTTTCAGAACAATAAGGGGTAAAATATAGAGTTAAAAGTCATGGTGGTTGTGATGATGGGGAAAGGCACAGCAGTAATGACATTCTTTTGACAACTGTAGTGAAGTGCTTTTTACCTTCTGTCCAGGATATCAGACACATGTAATGTTTTTTTCAAAATTCAGTTTTATAAGTCTTAAATATTTAATATCAACCTAATCTCTTGAAAGTATTCCAAAAAACTACAGTTCATAAACAGAGCCTAACTTTAACCCTGAGACAAGGCTACATATTAACTGGGAATAATATCAACAAGCTCATATTAACAGTAGTATTCCTCTCGATTGTCGATAAATAGAATACAGAATGAAGACCATAAAAATAAATTGCTGGGCCAATGCTAATGCTGCAGTTTAGATCCTATTCCAATTGTGATTTAATTTACCTCTACCTCTTTATTTCATTTTACATGTCTTTTTTTAAATTTCCTTTTTTCAAAGAATAACCTTCATGTCTACACACCAGTCACAGGGCTTATGTACTTGTCTACTACACAAATGGCTGCCAGTTGTCTGGGAAGGGTCATCAGGGACAGTAGCTGGTCTGAGCACTGAGGCTGAAGTCTTGTAGCCCCCAGTCCTCCCCCAGGGCACGAGAGCCTTGCCACAGGCTTATCTCTACACACACACGCATTGTCATTTCCGAAAGTCTCACCCCATCCTCTTCCTTCCACCTCCCTCCAATCCTTCCTCTTCTCTCTCCATAGCACCTCCTCAAGCTGTCGGCACGCTGGTTCAGAGGTTTTTCTCCAGGAAGGAGAGGTCCATGTTCTGACAACAGGCTGATACAGGAAAGTTGATAACCTCATAGCCAAGTGTTGCACTGCCAGTTGACGTGAAGCAGATGTCCTCATGACTGCCTGCTCTTTGAAACGTAGAAAATCAAATGAAAATAGTCGGCAGCTGAGGAGCTCTGCTGACAGGAAAAGTTGCTGAGGAAGTGCTTCTATTTGAGCTTTGTTACGGTGACAGTATTAGCATCCTGTAGCTATTGCCATTAAAAATTACAGCTCCACCAGGTACCCATCAATTGCTGAAAAAACGAGAGAAATTTGAGACTGTGGGTTCTCATGGGTGCCATTGCAACAAAAGGCAAGCTACATCATAAAGTTACTAACCATAGTGTTCTTATTCAGGATAACAATAGATTTATACATGTCTTAACTTTTCTGGCAAGTTTTAGGATACTGTCTGCACAACATATCTTACTGACAGGTTGATCATCACATATTGTGTGTGACATTACAGACATATGCTTTCCTATTATACGGAAATGATGTACTGCATGCCCTCAAGCTGAAGTTATCCTAAACACACACAAACATACTGGTCACCCTCTTGGGAAAAGAGGTGAAGACGAGCGTGCACTGAGACCTTTCAGCCCCGTGACCTCATTACTATTCCAAACCAGTGGTGAGAAGATGAGTGCTGCTGTGTTCCCAGTGCAGCTCACCCTCAGCTCAAGGAGATGATGTGCATGAATGGGAGGGTTGTGGGGTGAGTCGCATCTTCTCCTATCACCCCCCTCCCCTCCCACCACCACCACTGCATGCGCACTTCCTCTTGGGAGATAGTCGGCTCTGCTTACTGTCAGGGTGTCCTCGGCCACAGACCCGTGGGGTATCTCACTTGGTGGGAATCTAGTCCTCCTTTTCCAAAGATACAACCCCCCCTTCCTACACATGAGAAGGAAAACAAGACCTGAGGATGGCACTGCGACTCATCCTCTGCTGTCCTTTCCCATATCACTTTTGCTATCTCTCTCTCCTACGCCTACATCCACTTCCCTTCTTCTCTTTCTTCTGCCCAGGCGATCAATGGCGTTAATTGGCTCACTCCGTCACTGCATTGATTGCGGTCACTAATAAAAGGGCTATTGATTGGCACTTTGTTTAACACTGGCCCATGCAGGGAGAGCTGCCCTCTAATACTATACAGACAGCAACCTTTTCCTGTTTGCCAGTCTCTTAATGTCATAAATTATGTCGGTCGATTAAGCAGATATTTCGTGACTTGTGTTTATACTACTTCTGTCTAAAGACATGATTAAAAGGATGTGTAGCACCTGAGAGAAACATCAATCAATAAACTTGAGTCATAAGCTGAATCCAACATGCTCATATGTTTATCTACTTTAAATACACGTCTGTTTGAAATGATAATTTTGTTTTAATTCTTTGTATCTCTCTTCTCTATCCACATGAATATCCAATGATAGCATATGCAGTATCCTTGAGTGATAAAAGGGAAGCAGAGTGGATTCAACAGAAAGATTACTACCAACAAATGTGCACCTCAATGGGATCATAGTGGAACCTTCTGCGCTACTGATGCCATTCTGATATTATGAATAAAGTATTTAACACTGTGACACTGACGTTAACATGTTAAAATGTTGGATCACTTTGGTTGCAATTATGTCAGTGGCACCATATGTTTCTCTGTTAGAGACAAATCCTAAAGACTGTATGCTCTTGGACACATGGGATTTACACAAAACTACATTAACTGTCATACTGTAGAAAACTGTTACAAAACTAATCATTCTATACATTTCTGTCTTTTTTATGGTAATTAACATGTTACTATACCGTATTTGTCATTGTGTAGAACTAATTATATGATCAAGACAAAAAAAAGCCATTTAATTTCACATATTAAAGGAGGCCCTTTCACACCTCTGGGATGGAACACACATGGTTGACAGAAAAAAGGGTGAGAGCAGAGGTTTTGGATGCACTGTTACACTCTTACACTGTTACACTGAACAATCCAGGGGCTTCAGTGAGATAGGCCTCTTGAGTAAGATAATGGAAACTGGAAATGGGGTGTAAGTACCTCAATGAGAGATTTAATTATCTCCATTAAATATTCAATGATCAATAGAATTTGTTTTAGCCAATCAATAGGTGGCCAAGCCTGCGAAGGACAATGTGCATAAGTTACTATTTGCATTTCAAAGCAGCTGTCACGTGGCCCCATTGGAAATCCATACCATTTTGTTAAGCTGTATTTCATATTTAGCTGCTTTATCCCCTTATCACTGACTTCTATTGATCCCTTTCCCTTTATTTACTGCCTAGAAACTGCCCTGGGTTTAAAATGTCAAAATGTTTTTAGGGAATCCGATACACCTCCATCTGCCTTCTTCATCTCATATCTGTATTTCTCCCTAACTTCCCCGTCTGTCTTTCCTCTCACTCCCCCCTCCTCTTCTCAATGGAGTTGGAAATTAAACACTGTCATCTTCCCACCCACTGTACCCGTCTCTGCTCACTTGAGTGTGAATCTGCACATTATACAAATAATAACTCAGAGGTATCAGGGAATATTCCGAGCCACTTCAAAGAAGCCCGCCCACCCGCAGCCCTTCGACGTTACTTGTTCTTGCCGGAGTCCTATTTTGTTTACCTGAACTGGTTTTAATGGCTCATTTTTTGCTGTATCTGTCACACATTCAAGAGCATTTAGCCAAGTTCCAATGCAATGTTTTGATTGTTCTTCATTTGTAATTATGAGGTCTAACTTTAGATGAAAGCAAGATTCTCCTGTTTTTTTTCTGGTGTTCTTTCATAGCCTGAATTAAATCCTCAATTTCAAATTTGTGCAACTCTCTTTTTTTTGCAAATAAAGCATTTGTCTTACATTCCTTTATATGACAGATGTATCTATGAAGGGCTTGTATAATTAAGGGCCATGTAAACAGAGTGGCTTTTTCAGATTGTTAAAAGATACAAAGCATGAATATTCGCTCTACAGAACAAGTACAGTACACAAATTACGAGCCATGTAGGAGCTGTAATGAATCCGTCATCTGTATCTCTGTCCAGCCATATCGATGAGCTTAACCTCAGCTCTGGAGACCACAGGGGCCAAGAGTTAACCTTCAGAGGCTCAAGGACTGCATGAAGCATCACTGCTGTCATCGGTGGATGCAGAACCACTGCCAGCTGGGTGGGGTGAAACTTGAAAGTGCTGAATGGGTCCATCTCTGGACTGGACATTTATTAGTCAGCACATCTGTGGTGGTGCTGCACTGCTGAGGGTTGGCAGTGATGATGGAAATCTATCTATCTATCTATCTATCTATCTATCTATCTATCTATCTATCTATCTATCTATCTATCTATCTATCTATCTATCTATCTATCTATCTATCTATCTATCTATCTATCTATCTATCTATCCATCCATCCATCCATCCATCCACCCACCCACCCACCCACCCACCCACCCACCCACCCACCCACCCATCCATCCATCCATCCATCCATCCATCCATCCATCCATCCATCCATCCATCCATCCAGAGACACATCATTTAGGATCAGGCCAGGACACTTTGGCTCGTATGTTTAAATTGCTCCCAGTCGTATCCTTAATCTGGGTAGAAATCAATATGGCTTTTACTGTCACATTGGAGGGGCGGCGACCACATATTGATGTTCAGATGTCATTTCAGGGGGATTTGATGTTTCCGTCCTCGGTGAGAGGAGATGGCATGATAGATCAACCGATGGTGTCGGCTTGCTTCCTCCAGGGTTTTGCTGGAGCCTGGCATTGTTCAGAATGAAACAGCCGATGTTTAGCAGAGTGACAATGTGATGAGCTCCCCAAGAAAAACGGGAAGGCTACGTTAAGGCAATGTTCTTATTGATTATTTCTCTTTGGCCTGGAAAGCTGTTTGAATTAAAGCCTGATAACTTAATGGGGTTATCACCTTGAAATCGGCCACATACAAACACACACTTTAATCGGACTTTAATCATTTAACAAGAATTCACAAAATATGAATGCTTACTTTCTTCTTCCTTTTGCAGAAATGTATTGACTAATAGACAGTGATTAACATTTACAGTGGCGTTATACACATTTGCCTGTAAAAAAATAAGTCCTGGTTTCGCTTTTCAATGAAGAGGTATTTTTACTTGATAGCGTATGCTAAGGTGTTAGCAGTCACTCTGTACTATGGATAGATGTGATCAAAAGTACAGGACTCTCTGCATCCTCAGTGCTCATACTGTAACACTATAAGAGCACTGATACACAGACCATAATGTCACTTGCACTTTGGCTGTTTTAACAATGAAATGCAAGAAGACCTTTTCGTATGTGTCCTTTGAAGGTTAAAACATGCTTGTAATACTCTGATAAATCACAGTGAATGCTGTAAGTTATCACCTAAACTCCCTCTAGTTTCTCCTCCCCTAAAATCACATTGATAGATTTATCTTTTCACCAAAATGTCAGTTCCTCACTCCCTGCCCTGTGTTTTCCTCTCTGAGGAGTCTTACCTCATCCCAGACAGCCTGTGAACCCTAGAGTCACATTTCAGGCCTGGCTGCTACTTAAAGGCCCATAATCTGTTCAGAGAAGGGCTTCAGTGTGGCGGCCAGAGCAGAAGCAAATTATTCTCTTTAAGGACTCCTGCTGCTGTGGGACCTGGGGCTAGTGGCTGATGCCGTTAACGTTAAAACACACACATACACACACACACATATACCGAGTGTGCAAGCCATCATTATTTATTTAACCCGTTAAGTGTTTAAAGTGGAGGTAGTCCATCGGGACGCAGCGTGGCTGATTTAATTATTCCACATACACACTGCTATACTGTATATACAGTTTACCTCAGTGAGATGTGCGATTAACAAGAAAATATAGCCAGATCTGTTTTTTCTTACATTTTCCAGAACTGAGAATCTTGTCACCCAACAGCAGACTTCACGTTCATTATTAAATCCATCTTAATGCATTTATTATGAATGTGTGTACTCGGTATAACATATGGCAGCAGCACTTTTATGCCTGTCTGTCAAAAGTCTTTGCTTCTTTTATAGCTTCAACAGTTCACCTGAGTTGTTTTGAACCCTGAACTTCAGTTTCAGCCAGAAGCTGGTGGTACTTTTGTGCGCATGCATTTCTGTACCTAGGAGACATTGTTTGATCACGGCAATGGTCAGGGAGGTGGGAATATTTGTTTTCACTGTTGTGTGTATGGAATATGGTGACCCAACATTAATAAGTAATCACTGGACATTGGCCCATCCATAACATGTCTGGCCAGCAGCACTTGCCCCTAGTAATGACACAATTACAGGACTAAACTAGCCAGTGGAGACTACACCTCTGGGGATTGTCCCCCTGCCTCCTCATCATAAGGGATGGGATTTGGTTCTGTGCACCCTCAGTGCACTGGGGCCACAAAAATGTCATTTTAACTTCAAATTTGAAAATACGGGTAATCCTATTTCAAAAGAAAATATTGACGTTCAAAGGAAAACCAAAAATGGCAAAAACAAGTCAATATTTTGGAGAATGTAATGCCAAATTAAAGGAATTATATGGAACTGGTTTACACACAACTGTATTACACACAAAAATAAACACATAAACTGACGTCATCTGTATTTAGCAATATAAACTAAATGAGAGAGAGGCAGACTGAGAGAGATAGAGAGAGAGAGAGAGAGAGAGAGAGAGGGGCGACTGAACAGATTGAATGACTAATGAAATGGGTACCTCCAGGCCTGAATAAATTCTCTGGTCTGGCGATCCCCCAGGATGCTGGCCTCCCAGGGAGATTAATGACCACTGGGCCATGGTATAATGAAGTAGTTTGCCTTGGCAATGTGCTTGTGAATTCATCACAGTGTCCACAAGTGGGTTGGCCGAGCACAACATCTTTATAAATCCCCTGCACTCTTCACTCCTGCTGGTGCTGATTTATGGTCTGCCCCCCCCGCCCTCCAAATGGTTTGGCCCTGCTCACCACACCCCACCCTGGCTGACCATCGCCATCCCGCCGAAATCCAGGTCATTGCACTGATGGGGAAGAAATGGGAGGCTAATCAGATAATGGGAGGTGAAAATGGGCAAGAGTGAGAAGGAATCTTCAATCTTTCAACTCAACATCCTTCTCCCAAAGGAGATTAATTCCGTTTGCATGGTCTCGACAGATTCAGTGTTGTTTGCATTGCATGCATTTTCATTGCCTGATGCTCTCTATGTGGTATTTAAATGAAATTGAAGACACCCTGCGGAAGAGCTTTATCCACAGAGATGGTTAAAAATAGCCAAGTATTATTAAAGTATTCCTAGACCTTAATACTGGAAATTCATTACCAGATATAATTATAAATAGCTTTGATGTTTGATTTTCCTGAAAGGGAGGAAAAAGAAACAGAAACACTTTCATTCTAATTTTATATGGAGGGATTCAGGTTCAGTTTCTGGTAAAGCTATGTTATGGCCTAAAAGGGTGTCTAGTTATTCTGTATGTAGCACCTATACTGATCAAATTAGAATCTGGGGCTTTATTACTGTTTCATCATTCACACAAGTTATACATTCAACGTAGGCCTGACTATTTGCTTATCGCAGCAGGTCTTCTTACTCAACGGACTGTTAACACTAGTTAAACTACGGTGCCAACAAGAATCAATCAATCAATCAATCAATCAATCAATCAATCAATCAATCAATCAATCAATCAATCAATCAATCAATCAATCAGAATCCCAGGGCCTGACCCGCAACAAGCAATAGTGGCAAGGAAAAACTCCTCTTTAACAGGAAGAAACCTTGAGCAGGACCAGGCTCATGTAGGGGGGCCCTCCTGCTGATGGTCGGCTGGGTAGAGAGGGAGGAGAAGAGGGAGGACAGGTAGAGGAGATAATAGGTAGAACATAGAGATACATTATATTAATTAAAATAAGCTGATGGTAGAGTCGGGTTGGGTGGGTCAGCGGGGTCGGAGATCAGTAGGTCAGCATACAGCTCTGAAGGCGGTGATACGAATACAGAAGGGGGTTGGGGGGGCAGAACAACTACACAAGAAATAACATCACTGGTCTACTTAGTAAGGAGGAGAGAAGAGAAGCAAATATCCCAAATCTGCTGTTACCAATCTGAATTTATATGGTAAGATCAAAGAAAGCACAGGCTACTTTAATAGTTATCTTTAATATTCTGTTATCAGGGTTAATGGGGACTAATAAAAGTATGATTTTCCTCATGGTACTTTTTGCACATGATTCTACTTCAACTTCATGCAATTGATATAACAACCTAAACCAAGAAGAGAAACATACCTACCTTGTTACAAAAGAATAGAGAGAAAGAGAAAATAGAGCAGAACAACATACAGCTGAAACAGGATTTAGCTTCAGTTTTGGTTTAGTGTAAGTTACACTAGTTATTTAGTGTAACTAACTGGGTAGCTAGTTGCACTTCTTTAGTGTGTGCATGGTGGGCTTATTTTTTATGAAAACTTTAACTGTTGGTGTGTTTCACAAAGAGATTTTATCATATAACACCCCCTTTTGTGTAAATAATTTCCCCCTTAAGTTAGTTATATTTACATGTGAAAACTCTCTATTGGCTGTGGTTTTAATATTTGATTTTTTGTTGGGACCTGCTCTGATTGACATGATCACCTTCAGCTGGGGCTGTTCTGCCCTGTTGCCCCTTCTGCATTTTTGTCACTTGCTGCTATTTGTTACGGCAAATACTGATCTTAGAGAGCGACTCAATGTTTTGAAAGATGCTAAAATATGTTTGAGAGCAGAAATGCTGTCCAATGTAGTGAACCAGCAGTGAGTTTTCCAACTGTATTTGTTACTACTGTGGCTTGTTACTTTTACAGATATATTTCCATCTACGAGAAACATCAGCCTGTTAATGATGGAGGACTGATGAGCGTAGCTTTACAGCTTACCTGCTTGATAACCATGGTTCCATATGGAATAGCGGCATACTGAGGGATGTTTAGATTAAACTCTTTTAATCGGGGTTCCTAATAAAGTGTTCTCACGCTGCTGTCAGTTCTGCTGTGGCTCTTTACTGAAGCTTAATGGCGGCGCAGTCATGGTGAATGCAGCCTAACCTGCTAAAATAATTAAAAAGGGCAATAAAAACAAACTATAATAGAAAGTTATGAAAAAGGGAACGCTGCAGTGCAATTGAATGAGTATTAAATTTGTTTACCATGAGGAATCTTCACCCCAGCAGTGTGTATTTGGCAATTGTCAAAGGCTTCACTTCCCCATTCTTTCTTGAAACAGCTTATCTTAATCTAAAGTGTCTTTCTTGGAGAAGGATGGATGAGTTGAGTAATTGTACAGTTGACATCGGCTTAGACAACATCATCCCCTTAGTCCCCAGCTAATCCTACAGTCTGATAACAATAATGGGAATGAAGAATGGAGATATTTTTTCCTACAAAAGAAGATATGGAGTTTAATTTGTAATTATCTGTAGAGGTCAGAGACTGCATCCCCCATCTGAAGGTTACCCTCCCTTATTTTCCTTTTTTCGTCTCCAGCCTGTGAATCTGATTGTGACCTTGTTGTAAAGAAGTCAAGTGTTAATTTTTGTGCACCTGTGTGTGTTTGTTTGTGCGCTCAAAGGAAGATCAGTGAATAAAAATGAGGCTATTTCCCACATGATTGCTTGACAGTGGTGTCTGTTTGTGGAGGTGTGTTTGCTGACAATTGCAAGTGTAATTTATTTTGTGGGGGTTGTGACCCCGGATCCTCATCCACCCCATCTGCCCCCACCACAGACAGCTCTGTGTAGCCCCCACAGGGCATCTGCAGGTTGTCGTTTTTGCCCATATGTGGTTCAGTTTGTGTGCAGAATGCATTTTTACTGGCGTGTATGTGTGTGTTTTGGCACGCACAAGCCTGCGCACCAGTGCTAGTATTGATCCCCCCCTCCTTTCCTATAATGAAGTGGAACTACAGCTCCATTATGAGCTGCTCTGCTATTGGCTGGAGGTAATATGAAATTAGCTAGCGTGCCTTGAGCCTGTCAGTATTGATTTCACTACCTAGATTACTTGTTACAAAAGAATAGAGCTGTCTGTGGCGTAATTGAACAAGTTAACTCCTTGTCCCATAAAATGTAGGCCTGTATTGATTGTTACAGGGGAGAGCTGTGTAATATGCAGAGAGAAAGTAAGTTGTATGGGTGTTAACAGTAAAGAGATGCTGAGGGTTTTCTTTTTTCAAGCCTGCCAATGTCACCCTGAAACCCAGATCAAGCTGTTTTTTGCTGAGTTGCAGGGTGGCGGACAACATGTGGCTCGCATTCAATCAGCCACGCTTTACAACGTGCAGCTTGTGTTTTTCCTTCCTCTGTCATTTTTCATTTTGTTCGTCTCGGCCCCACTTTCAGTTTATTACTGTGTGTAAAAGGTGTCAGAGCATATTTACTCTGGTTTATCATGAGTGACCTGTTTGCTCGCAGGGCTGCCATTGTCTGCGTAGCGATGAGGAATGATGATGATAGCCTCAGAAACCTCTCTATCTCACTCTCTTTGCTCGGCTGATGAACTGAAGCGCGCTGCCCCCGTTTAATCACACTTGGCAGATTTGTGCCATGGAAAGCGAGCTGTTTAAAAGGCATCCATCCATCCAATTAGCAAGGCTCCCCCCAACTAAAAATGGAAGAAAGTGTGTGTTTAATAATGTAGAAGGTCTAAAAGGGAATTACAACACCAGCATTGGAAAGACATGGCCGGATCCGCTTTAAAACACATTTACGTGCATTTAAATTTACGGTCCACAGTTTAATGATCCTGCCATGAAGCTTCTGTTGAAGATACGCTATGTATTTATCCTGGGTAATTAGAAAATGGGTCCTTGGGCAGCAATAAATTTTCCATGATTGCTGCAACAGTTTAGGAATCTGTGGAAGCCTCTGACCAGCGACACCGTGAAAGAGCAGCTGATGAATTACTGGATATTCTGATCATTCTGTTGTCCTTAAAAAAAGACGTACAGCATTTCCTCCCTCCAACAGGGCAAGGGATTAATGAAATGCTCTTCCACGCGCCAATTTCCTGCACTCCACTGCTGAGTGATAAGTAGCTAACCAACGAAGCCTGTAATTACAATCTTACAGAAACCAGCCTGATCTGTATATAAATCTCGCCATCCAATTACAAGATGTAATAATTCTGCACTCAGGCTGGTAATGAGGTCTAATACTGGCGCATGTGATAATCCCCTCTGGTTGCAGGCTTGATCAGATGTTGGCTTTGTAATTAGACTGGCAGAAAATCATTATTTTGTGTTCGGAAAAAAATGAGGTTGGTGGGAAGTTAATTTCCTCCCCATTCTCTGAAGCATAGACACAAATTTAATGATTTAATCATGATTGTTAGCTATTTTGCAATCAATTTGTAATGATTGTGTCGCAACAGAGCCTTTCAGGGGGAAAGGTCTACGAAGATTGAAGGTGTCATTGATATACTGTAACATGGTCCTGTCAATAGAGCTATGCAATGTAATGCTGATACTGTGGATCTCTGACTGTATACACTTATATGTGTGTCCAGGGGTGTGAATTTCTGCAATTGTGTGGCCTTTTCTCTTATTCAGGTGTGTGTATGTGCCACAGGCAGTCTGATTAGAGTTAGCTTTAATTGTTTAACAAGCATAAGCTGAGGATTACTTTCCTCTTTTCTCCATCAGCAGCAGAAATGAGTATCTGCATCCTGCCGACTCGTGATCAGTACATAATCAGTGAAAGTGGACACCATTTCCATCAGCAGTTTTTCTTTATCCTGGACTCTTTATGATTCAGATGACAAAGCTTGATGCTTTTAACCAAAAAGGTAAACAATCAAACTGAATAATAAATGGGAAAAACTGAAGAGAAAATATTATTTCAAGTAATTGCCAGGAAGATATAGCAAACGGTATTGTATAAACAATATGAAGTCCCCTGAAGTTGCTGTGTAAGGCTGTCTGGGATGTAGCTACTATATAATCTGCATGGAAACGTAGCATTGGACGTGATTCATGATGCAGAAACATAGCATGTCGGAGCTCACAATAACTTAATATGCAACAAGTAAATGTGGAATAATCAGAAACCTTCAGCTGCAGAGCCACATGTAAAAACAAGAGCCTGCAAGTTGTGATGTAGGTCATCCTATGCTGGTAATTGTAATGATCTACAGACAGCTGTTGTTCTGCCTTATTTCTTTGTGCTGGAAACATATCACCTTACATCTATATCACCTCTGAGTAAATTTTTCTAATCTGTTATTGTCTTCTTGGCCCATGTACACTTGTATTAGCTTTAAAATTTCTTACAATAACATAATTATTTGGTGACAGTTTGTGTTTCGGAGAGGTTAGCTGTGTATTAGCAGCTTCTGCTACGTAGTTGTCTGTTGTTTGATTAGAATACTGTTTGTTTGATCATATAGAGCTGCTTGGTTTACTGGAACATCCACCACACAGTCGATTTAGGGAGTTCTGAAGGGGTTTGCACTTAGCTCATCTCTGCTCCTAATCTCTTGATGGTTACAGCCGTATACGTTATTGATAGGGAATTGGCTCCACTCCTCTGAGCCAATTTCTATAATTGATACAGTTTGAAGTTGCTCCCACAAGAGGGAGAATTCAAAGGTTCCTGATCCCTGCCTTTTTTTGATCAATTATATTAAAAGACAGATTTGGGGAAAAAATAAATCCAGATTGAGTCAATATTGCTTTCCAGTCTTTTCTAATTCTGTAGAGCTGATATTGAAATCAGTTTTTGTTGCTTTTAAACTGCTTGACAGAAGAATGAGAGGTCCTTAAAATATGATTTACTTTGTTTAAATCAAGACAAAAGGATCAAAACAGACTTGAGTAAATGCTGTAAAATTTGTCAATTGTACTCAAGCATCTAGTTTCCACTTCCACTCCTCAGGGATTTTTGACTGGAGTTCTGGGCCACTGGGCCTTTGGACCTCAGAGGTCTCAGCTCCTGTGCACTGGATAGAGAAAGAGGGAGCTGCTTTGCCCAGCCCTGCCCCACTTCCTCTCACAATCCAATTCCACCTGCTCAGTACCCCAGAAGAGCTTTCAAGTGCTCTTTGAAACGGGGAAACGCAGGAGGGGAAGAAGAAATCAGAGCCTGTACTCTTCTAGGCGTTCAATAGCATGGCACTATCCTCCCGCAATTCCCCTGACACCACTCTCCTGCTCACTTCTCTGTTCTTAGTGTGTTTCGCTCAATTTATTTTTTTCTATTTCCTTTATTCCCTAGTCTCGGACTGACTTTCTTCTTCTTCTTCTGGCATTTTATTGCAGTTACAACTACATAACGCATAAACAGAGCCCCTTCTAGATACAAAAAGAGGGCAATAGTAAATATGTATATCCCATATAAAATGAATGGGTCCTAAATGAACTACAGAAGTGAGGAATATATTGGCTATCATTCCATAGTGTTGTTATTTACACAGCCATTATGGATTCATGAGTACTTTTTAAGCCAGCTTAGCTTCACTAATTATTTTAATTTCCATATGTTCAATATTGCTAACGTATAAAAACAAAATAAAATATAGCCATCAGACAGTAAAGATAATTAGTGTTGTCTCGTCTTTTATCCCTCCCTTGTGATTAAACATGACCTCTCTATGTTTTATGGATGCTAGCATAAACCCCTTCACTCCTAAAATAGATCGCATACAGATATATGAGGAGGGAAGAGCTTACTTCAATCTGGACACAGGCCAGCAGAAATCACATTGTTGTGTGGTCCTATTTATATCATTGTCCATGTTTGTGGGGGTGTAGATGTGTAATGAACACTGAACATTAGTAGACGCTCTTACATATTTGTTCAATGTCAAAAGTAATTCCAGTCCCGGTGATGTCTTCAGTGTTGTAAAGTTAAAACTGTGCTTGGGGAAGCTGTGATTTGAAGATATAAGCCCAAGGCTCCTCGTTCCACTCTGCTTCTGAACTCCTCTTATTCTCACTGATACTGAGACACATTATAAAGTCCCTCCCTGTAGCTCCCCTCTTATCTTTGCGAGCTATAAAACCATCTCCAGAAAATAGGACGGGGTTAAGGTTTGAAGTAATCTGTTTCTTTTTTATTCTTCCATGAAACATATGCCTGCTTTGTAACAAGGGGAAAACTAATTATAGGCTTGTAGAAAGAAGATAATACATTTGTAGAGATTGCTTTGTATGCAGTGTTGGGTTTGTGCCGACAGTGGTTGCTGTTTCTAGCCCCGGAACTCCTACACACACTCAGAATGCCTTGTAATTGCTCTATGTTTGATGCCCACAGAATGGCAGATAAACACTTGTGCACTGGTCACTGGGAAAGAAATAAGCACCAAGAGTCCATTAAAGCCATTTCTCGCTATGATTGTGTTCCGCTGCACAGATTGTGGTGTGGGCAGGGGCCTGCGTGACTGGCAGCAGGCACAGAAAGCGAGTACAAAATACAGAAAAGTTTGTTTGCTGAGGCTGGCCAGTTAAATCCTCACCCAGCAGTTTACCCCACACTGATCTTGCGGACAGAAAGCTGGATGACTCAGACGATTGAGTTGTGCTGTTTTTCCCTTGGACCACTGTTAAACCTGGGGGCCGGTGAATATAGGATAAAGAATAGCAGCATTACAGGTGAACACATGGATCATGTCACTACAATATATCTTCTTGCTAACTGTTTCCTTATAATTCAGGGTTCTGTTAAATACTACCTTGAGGAGTGCAGTTTAAATCTCTACAGGTCAATAGCTTTGGCCATAGCTAACCAGCATGTTTTTAGTTGAACATGAGAGTGACTATTAATGCCTTTAAGAAAATTACTGACAAACATGGAAGTCAGAGTTAATCAGTGCTGGTCTGTTGTATTGAGGCCTCCAAAGCATTTGGTTCTATGAATCCCGAGAAAGAATTGCTAAAATTATGTTCCTGAATGCACTGGGATAATATACTAGTATGCCTACCAGTCAGTCCGTCCATCCTTCCATCTTCTAAATTCAATTACTGATGATCTGTCTAAGCAACTGATAGCCTGAGGTATTCTATGTCTCTTCACTTGTTTCATCTAAAAAAAAAATGAATACACCCTGTATCTGATGTACTTCTGTTGCTACACAGCACAGCACAGATTTTCTTTGACCCTGACCTTGAGGAGAGATAAGAAGGCACATTTCACCTCATCTGGTTCCAGTCTTCCCTGTCTCCATTTCCCAATTGTACTGAGTCAGTGTCATCCAGCCGTGAAGCCATTTGGTGGTGAGGAGGACGAGTGAAGCGGGTTAAGGTCAGTCTGAGGCTGACATGGGTGCACAGAGAGGGTCCTGGCTCCATTAACTGTCCTGTTTTTATTATGGAGGGGGCACCAGGGATTTGGTGGCATATGCTGTAGCCCCTGGCAGGACTGTGACGGAGCACTTACCATGGGGGCAGCAGACCAAGGCTTGGTTCAGGGGACACTTGGAGGCTTTTTCCTGAGGCATGGCTCCTGGGTCAGAAAGGAGTGTAGGCAGGCTGTTCCTTTTCCAAGCTAAAAGCATTCCAATTTTTGTCACTAGTTTCAAACTGTACAAGCCAAAGTCTTTTTTTTGCTTGAAAAAAAGTAGGTGATTAATAACCTGTTCTGCAATCTCCTGAAAAGTGAGCTCTGCAAAAAATAGAACTCTGCTAACCATGCTAACTTTACCATTTACCACTACCCCTCTAATTAAATAATTAGGCCCATTTATTTGCGTATACTGACCTGAACTCAGCCACACATTTAAAAAATAAAAATGGAATCCTTCTGTCTTTAAAGTAAAAAACCAAACCATATGAGTCGAACCAAAGTCATCTGATGAGTGTTCCCTACATTAGAATCTCGTTGAGTCAGGGTTTCTATTTGCAGGACATATTTTCTAACTTTTTTCTTCTTATCCCCATTGTCTTTTGTATCCAACAACATTAAAATGTGCAATTATTTATCTTTTATTATGTACAGCATAGATATGAACTGCAGCTACTTTACCATGACAACAGAGCACCAGAAGCTCCGTCAAGTCAAATGTACAACCAGTGTCAAATGTTGGTCACAGTATATAATCATAATTTAATATAATAAATGTAAACATTTGCAGTGGTTGTGTCTTTTGGGGAAGAACGTATATTAGCATTGTCTCACCTGTACTTGGTAACAGATGACAGAGTATATTTTATATTTTATTCTTTTTTTGAAAAAGTACTTAAACTTTGCTTTACCAAAAGTCCCATTTGGTTAAATGTAGTGTTTCCTCGCTAAAAGTTTTGAGTATGAAAATCAAATAATGACCATGTGTTAGCTTTGTTTCTTATGTATATGTATGTATGTCATTAGTCATTTAAACCGTGCCATGGCTGGTATTTCTATTATTTGGGTTTGTGAGCAACACAATATTAAAGTGAACCGTTCTTTTTTCATTGATTCACATCATCTACGACATTATTATAACGAATCTCTAGCAGTCTGGTTTCAGTAGGTAAAGCCTTTATGTTAGGTAAAGAAACTGCATTTTTACTTGTTATTGCAGCGATCACCCAGCCCTGTACTGCCCCGACTCTACTGTTGTGTTAGCATGGTATAGGAAAGAAATCAAACCCGCTGATCAGTTTTTCAGGTCAGTGAAATTTGGATACAGTTATCTTGAGAATGCATCTTGCAACTATAAGTTGCAAGACAACAGAGTGAGACATAGAGGACATTTTGCTATGGAGCTCTTTCAAAATGAAAGAACAAAAGAAGTTCTCTTCTGCCTTGTTCCTGAAGGTAGACCTTCCGTTGCTCTTCGTTAGCGACTTTGAGTGGCCAATATTCGGCAGAATGGAAGATGGATAATAACTGAGTCTGCTTTTACCTGGCCAGTTTTAAGACAACTCTGTGGGAAGCCGTCTTCATTAGGACCCTGTTAGAACGTGTTTCACCTGGCTGACTGACAGACTGGCCGTGATGAGGCTTCATTAGACCGCTGCACATCTCTCTGTGGACTACCCATTTACAAGGTCTCCCTCTTTCTCTCCCCCTCCCTCATTTCATTTCTTCTCCTCTTCCTCTCTTGTTCTGTCTGACCAGGCTAACCCCTGGAGCCCCCTTAACCCACAGTGGTTGAGAGCCCAGTCAATCAGAAACAATGATGTTAAACTCTTCTCCAATGAATACCTGGTCATCAGGGAGACTGTCTGCACTGGGTGTCTGATGAGGGGGTTTCAGTTCAAGGAGGCTTTACCATCTTTCTGAAGATAGCGGTTTGTTATCCTGTAACTGTGTCCTTAACATGGCTGCTTCACCTTGAAACAGAATTACCTATAATTTTGCTCCCAAAGCAAAGACAACCATGTGCATTAAGATATATATGTTGCATGAACATTCAATTTAGAAAATGCCAAACACCCGGCCCTCAAACTGTAAACTGTAATCAATTAACAAGTAAACTTACTTGTAAGGTTGTGTTGGGACAAGAAGACAGGATAAAAAAAATGACTTTAATGCTTCTGGAATCCCTTATGTCACACACTTACAGGCGGTGATGAAAATGGTTTATATATCATCCATTGATCTCCTTAATGCATAGCTTCCTGTTGCCAGAAAAATGAGGGAGAAGAAAAGTTTGAGGTTAATCTCTGTCACTCTGTAAAGAGGGTAGCTGGCACAGGGTTTGATCCCACTTGGCCTTTTGGTTCAGCATGGAAAGATGCTGCCCGTGGTGAGCTATGGTGTCTCTGTCAAACCAGACATATCAATAAGCCTCCCATCAGCCCTCACTGGCTGACAAGAGTGATGCACCACTGGAAAGACTGAAACTGGACTCTGACCCACCCTTCGTTGCCTGTCATCACTTGACAAGTGATATAAAACACAGATGAGAAGAGTATCAGTCCCTCCATAGCTCTGTTTAACAGCCATCAACCTTCTCTCCCTATTAACTGTGCTATTGTTCATTCAGATGTGATGAATGATACGACAATCTAGAGTGAGACCTGTCTATTGTGATCTTTCTGCTACTCATCCAGACTCTCTAGTAGTGGAATATGTAATTGCCACGGGATTTTGGTTAGTCAGCTTTAAAATAATTAAGTCAAAGGGTGTTATGGAAAAGGAAGACTGGGCACTGGAAGGTTTGACTATATTATTTGTTGGTACTTTGCAACATAATTGTAAAAAAGTCGGTGCTCTTTATTACTAAATAACTGGATAAAATGCTTTTCTTTTTGTGGCCATCCACATCTCACGTTCTCTGGCTTTGTTTACTGAAACCTGTTTTATTCAAATTTATTCTGAAGAATTGATATTATTGCAAACTAACCATTCACTTCATCTCTACAGTGCTGTAGATTCCAGTAAAGCAGAATCTGAAAACCTTCCTCTATCTCCTGGAAATGTATGTCCAACAGTTCTGAGATCAGAGAACATTTAGAAGTGCTCTTAAAAAAGGAACAGAGATTCACCTTCTCCTTCTCACGCAGCTCCAGGCCTTCACTCTCATCTATGTGGGAAAGAAGACAGAAGAGGAGGACAAACAGTCAGCTGTGATATCCAGGCTCTGAGTGCAGTTGGCTGGCTTTAAAAACATCTTTTATCTCCTGATATTCTCTTAACAGGCTTATGCAGGACAAGACTGTGTTTTAGAAACAGAGAGTGGGCATGGTGCACTGTAAAATCCAATTTTGAGAAATCTGAATATTTCAGGGCCAGTGAACGGTCAAAAAATGATTAAATATTCTCCCTCTTTTTATCGAGTTGAGTACAATAGTGAGTATATAGTGGGAATTCTTTTCTTTTAAGAAACCTGTAATGTACCACATGTGAACAGGAAATTCCTGTAAGAGGCCCAGCTTGTGCTCTGTGCATCTGTAAGTACTAACCTTATTGCAGCTGATGTTTTGGTATCAGTCTAAGATTTATTGTTTTCCTGTTTTCTTTTAGAGTTTTGTGTGTTTACAGGCAAGTTGGGACTACATTCTTAAAAAGACAATGGAGAATTATCCACTCGTCAACAACATTCTTTTTAAAGAGGATAGTCAATAGGATGTAAATGACCAAAAATAAATTAGATATGAATCCCCAACCTATTAGTGTTTGGTAATACTCTGCCAAGCTGTCTGTCTCTCTTTCTCTCTCTCTATGACTTTCTCTCTTGGAGAAGGCACAATTTGGATTATTACTTATAGTTTTATATTGCAATCAGGCTTTGTAATTATTTTCAGAGGAAATTGGCTGTTATGTCCTTGATAATTACTCTCTTTTTCCTCTATTAATGTTATTACGTCCACCGAGGAGGTTATATGACGGCAAACATTTGTTTGTTTGCAACTCAAAATTTTATGAATGGATTTTAATGTCATTTTTAGGAAATGTTGAAAGCGAGCCAGGGAAGAGCTCATGACATTTTCTTGATGTTCCAGATTCCAGAGAGACTTTGAACTTTGTTCTTCCAAAGATCAGACCAAAGGGCCTTTGATCATAAAGCAACACTGTTATATAACTGTGTAAACTATACTACAGATGTAAGTCATGATCTGCTTGGCCGAGGTGCGCACTCTCAGTGTCTTTTTCTCTAGCTTTTATTATTGCTTCTGCACAAAGGTCCGTAAATTTGTCCGTTTAACCACATCTCCCTGTTTTGAGCCCCCATGTCAGAGGTTAAAGGCACCATCAGATGCTTGCCTCCAAAATCTAAGCAAGCATTTTGATGACCTTTTAGTACCTGGATCTCCTCGGGGATCCATTTTGCCCATCAGTATTCAGTTCCACCACCTCAGTTCCGTCTCATCCTATCAACCCCTGGATTTATTTTCATAGTATGGGAGTATGATAGCCACTTAATAATTCATATTTAGAGTGTATACCCATGCACTGAGAAATTCTGATTCATCCTCCTGAGTAGCTGCCCACACTCTTGCATCATTTAAACCTCCAAATCTGAGCTGTGACTTTCTCTCTCACACTGTCAAAACTTTGACCAAAGAATTGTGCCAACAAAGTTACAGGTAGCATAAGAAAAGATTTCTAAACTGTAGAATGACTTTCACATATGAGTCTCAGAATTTAGATGAAATACATATTGTTTAGAAGTAGTTTAGAGTTGTTTACATAGAGAGATCAGAATAGAGAATCCTTCGGTTATCTAATAAAAACCTTTTTGAGCATTTTTGATTATCAGGCTGAATTAAATTAACATTGCAAAACTTTTTTGTTGCACGCAAAAATACCTGCACGGAATTTTTAGTTTTTATTTCCAGCTGGACATAGAGTGAGAGGATTTTTCAATCTGGTTTGTTTCCGACCAGCTGCAGAAACACAACAGAAGACATGAAGAAACAGAAAGGAAAGAAATGTCTCAGAAAAATAAATTCTCATTTAATGGAACTCTAGTTCCAAATTTGTTCCACAAATGAATCTTAATGAAGAAATATCTCATAGTAACATAGTTTTAATCTGGAACTCTAGTTGTTTTAGTGTAATTAAAAATTGGCTTTCTACAGACAAATGGATTACTTGAAAAGTAATTTCTTATTTACTTGTTTTGGTGTATTTTTTTTTCAAATAGATTGAGGACATTCAATTAAATCATCTTCACTCATCTCATCCGCAAGAGAAAATGATGCTTTGAATGACAGAATGTGTGTATTTATTTATTTTTTTTAATCAAATTGGTCCCTGCTGGTGCATGAGATTGGCCGTTTTACTGTCCTCCATCAGAGAAGAGCTAAGCAGACATGGCTGCATTTGAGGCATTCAAAAGAACAGCTGAAGATCACATATAAACATGTAGAAACCTGCCAAAACATGTTAATGCTGATATACTTTCATCCCAGTGTTAGCAGGACTTCCCACTGACATTTGGCAATCAGCTAATCTTTGCTTATGTAACTGATGGGAACAAAACAAAGTGTAAAGTTTGCATTCACGGGACTGGAGCCAGCATTACCTGGCTGCTCCTCACGTCACATGTGGTGTCCAGATGCATGCGCATGTGTAAACAGAGATACTTCACATCACCAGTTCCAAACTATTTGTTCTTTTTATTATCTTGATTCTCTGTTTTGCCTTTGTGCATGAGCGAGCGCATCTGTGCTTTATTAGATGGGAACTTTAGCGTGTGTGTCCACCAGTCAGCCAGAAAATGTTTATAAAAAGTACGTGACTGTTGGAACGTTGCATCAGTACTCCGGCGTACAGATTGGCAGAGCAGTATATCCATCAAAGATATATAGACATATTCCTGAGAAAGAACCAGGAATGAAGAGTGGTGGAGCTTTTTCTTTTTACACTATGTTCTCTTTCAAATCCTATTTGTCAGGGGAAAAAAGAGATAAATATAGTTTATGACAAACCGAAAATAAATGGGTGGGTTCAGAAATGCAGAGAACAAGCTGCTGAGGAAGATGTGGGCTCCACAGGCCACAGAAGAGCAGCCTGCATGTGCCAGTGGAAATACATGCTTACATGGAAAGAAAACAGTTGTGACACTTTCACAGTGATTATAGGCTGAAATCCTGTTGCTGAGTCCTTTCATACAAACTTTCACAATGCTGACTGACTGTATTTACATTGAGCTATCCTCACAGTGATGGTTAACCATATGTAGTAACAGTAAAAAGGGACACCTCTTCCGCTGAAAGAACCACAGCAGAACGCTGGTTGTGGGAAGAGCGGCAGGAGATGATGGGGGGTCTCCCATGAGGGCGGTGCCCAGAGGAGGCGCGATTAGGAGGTGAGGCCCAAACGGCTCGCACCAAATGTGCTGGTATGTCATGATAACCCCAGGCTGTTCCAGGTTAAGGACCGACAGGCGGACCCTCTTCATAGCTGTCTTCAGCTGCATTGTTTATCATCTCCCATAGCTGGGCTTATGATGGGGCTCCTGTTCTCCTCCTGATGAGTTGGAGCCTGTACAACCCTGCAAACCATGGCACCGGTCGCACCTACAGTAAAAAAAAATCCTCTTCATCAACAAAATCACAACTCATGGGTCATTTGAAACCAAAAAACTACTGGGAAATAATACAACTGAATGTGGAGGGGGACATGCTCATACATGATCAATTTGTGCACCAGCTTCCAAAGTTACATTGGTGGAATTTAAAAACATAATAACCCTTTGTAATTTGTTGAATGACAACACCAGAGATGAGCAACAATGATGTGGGTCACATTGCATCGAGCACGCAGAATGACAGTTGGCTCACTCATGAGGTTAATCACTAAAATAGACAAGGCTTCTTCTGTAGCACATTATAAGTTTTGTCCGTGTTAAAGTTATGGAACTCACTCCCTGGGATTCAAAATTTATGTTAACATATTAGGTTCACCCCAATGAGTTTACACACACACACACACACACACACACACACACACACACACACACACACACACACAGATCTGCTTTCTGTGCTGTGAATAGACCTCTCAGTGAAAGACAAAGCATGGTGGTTACGCTCCATTTCATTCAGCACTTTATGTCAGGTGACAAGATGGCCGTCACTGTGGAAATACCTTAGATGTTATTGCAGCTGGATGTCTCCTTTGTTTTTGCATTCTTCTGTTGTGCCAACACCGACAACGCTGATAATTACAGCAGCAAAATGGGCTTTTTTGTGTGTGTGTGTGTGTGTGTGTGTGTGTCAGCTCTTCAAATGCCTGCCGGGCCTGTAACCTGTGTTTGTGTGAATGCACGGTTGTTTTAAATTTGACTGTAATTGTAGATGACACATACTTTAGTACCTTTCATGCACAAAGAGTTTATGATATACCAAAGCTTTTTGACTTGTGGGAAGAAGAACAATCATCTCAACAGAGGGGTTTCGTTTTCCCAGACATAATTTGAAGCAGGTCAAAATTGAGAGCATCATAATATGATTGCCAGGTGAATTGAACAAGGCCAGTGGGCCAGGGGCCCTCTTTGTTTTTCCAGCAGCGGTGGCTGGGAGCTTTTGATGGATCCTAATTGAACACATATTTATTGTGCTCGGTTCAGCTGGAGTGTGACGGGTGTGATGATGCCTCAATTAGAACCATTAACAGGATGACTGTGCTTGCCTTTCTGGAAAGTTAGGCCAACACTGTTTTTTGTTTGTTTTTCTTCTTCATCCTTCCATCTGTGGTCTAGCTTTCAGAGCACAAATACACAACGGCCTTCTGGGAAAGTCATAGTGTGATAAAGAGGATGATGCTGACTTGAGTTGTTGCTTGTCGAGGTCAAAAACAATCCTTTTAGCTTATGAAAGAAATATGCCAGGATGTGTGAAACAGCCAGTAGAGCGGGAAAACTGTGCTTTGACATGTCTGTCCGAGAGCCTAAACCCGAGCACAAAGTTATTGTCACTGGTGTCTTCAGGGCCAAATGTGAGCAGTCACGGGAGGCAAGCGAGTGTCAGAGCCAGTAGAGAAGTCATAGCTTGTTTAAGGCTTAGTAGAGTGTTGTGACCGTAGAGGCCTGTGTAGCAGCTGATAGGTTTGAGTGTGTCTAACCCTGTGATCTGTGTGCTAACATTGGCCTACTGGGGTAAGATCAGTTCCTCAACTCTGAGCTTTTGTCCCCTGTGAAGGGAGGCTTACCCAAGGACCCCCTGTTTACTCTGGCCTGCACAATGGTAAAGTCTAAACTCCCTTTGTCGGGCGGATTTAGGCTAGATTTACTTCAATTTGATCAGGGAGGGCCCCTTTTCATCAGCCTGGAGGTCTAATGCCCTTAACTGGCTTAACCTGGCTCCCCCTGTGAGCCTAGGACCCACATGCCCACAATCTCTTGCCTCTTTGCCACTCCTACTTATCTTTTTTCTCTCTGCCATGCCCTCAAGTCTCCTGGGAATCTTCAATATTGGTGGGCTTTGAATGTGGCAAACCATGCAAGGTGCATTCACGCACGGTTGGTGACATCAGAAATGTATGTTTAACATGTAATAAAGGTGCTAAAAAAGTTGTATAAAGCATTTGCATGCATTTATGGAAATATTGACTTCAGCAGGTGTTTTTAAAAGTAAAATAGGGAATATTTTACAGAAGAAATGCCACTCTGCTTTTCACAAAGCTTAGATATTCATGAAGCTTTTTTCGAGTTCAGTGTCCACTATGGTGTTTTTGCACATGAATAAAGATGAGACGTGAATATGATATTTTAACCTAGCGACTAAAGGAGAATGCTCTCTCAACCAGAATGCAGTTTCAGAAAGCACTCAGGATGCAACTAGCAAGTGAAAGAAACTAGATAGCCTTTTATCGTAGTTGTCCTATTCTTGTATACCGGTGGTGCTTTTCCATGAATTACACTGATGGGAATATTATTTTGTTTTTAATAATTTCAGTCTGTGCTTGCTAGTTTTCACAGGAAAATGTAAATATTTTTTGGCTTTAAATTGGCGGTCTAGTTGAGATAATTGACAAGATAAGGAAAAAATTATCAACATTGTCTTCTAATTTCCCACATACCCAGCCTGGTTTATGTCGTTTTAGTCCCAGCTAACCAAAAATGCTCTCCTGTTGTTGCTGTCTACATTTTCAACCCTGCCTCCCAAATTCTGTATTCATGAGACGAAAAAATATTCTTTTCAAAAAGTTGTTTTGAATTGCAAATGTTCTCAAATCAGCACCTCACAGAACACAGTTAGAGCAGAGCAAATTCAGGGACAGTGTGGCGCTTATCCGCGTGTCTGTAAGCTTCCACACTGAGACGCCGGCTGCCAGTGCTCTGACATATGTGCCCAAATTGTCATGGAATAATTATGTAACTATTAGACCATCTAGATTATTCAAATACCACCTGAGAGTGTCATCTTCAATACCGGCGAGGCTCTTGAGACCTGTCACCTTACTGAATTCAAAATGGT
Source organism: Takifugu rubripes (assembly GCF_901000725.2). Taxonomy (NCBI): domain Eukaryota; kingdom Metazoa; phylum Chordata; class Actinopteri; order Tetraodontiformes; family Tetraodontidae; genus Takifugu; species Takifugu rubripes. The sequence goes on along the minus strand of NC_042297.1, from coordinate 8,990,032 downwards.
TAAATGTTGAGGATGGGTCGATGCTCCAGCTCATTCGACCTGCTCCCGTCTCTCTCTCTCTCATTCTTTCCCTCTTGCTTTCTCTCTGTCTCCCCCCTGTAGCTTGGCCTAATCCAGAGGCACCACGTCACTGTAGCATCAGTCTTACCTTTGATGGGCCCGGATTAAAGCAAATCTGCATTCCTTTGGTGGATTTCAAACACTGCCTGAACAATGATGCCAGCCAGAGGCGAGTTAATGAGGCCTGCAGTGGACTGGCAATGACTGACTTAAAAATCAACCTGATTAGGGGCAGATTTTATCTCTGCACCTCCCTCCTCCTTTGGCTCCTTGGCCATGTGTGTGTGTGTGTGTGTGTGTGTGTGTGTGTGTGTGCGCACTTCTCTTTTTCATTGCCCTTTTTGTTGTTTTTCCTCCTCAGTTTTCCAGTCTCTTCATTTTTTGCTCTCTTTTCCTAACCCTGCTCCTCTTTCACCCCACTCTCCCATTACTCCCTAGTGAGTGAGGCCTGACTTAATTAGTGGGCTGGAGTGTGAATGTGCCTTTCACAGGGTGTTAATGAAAAGCTTTGCACTTTCCCTTTCAGTGTATTAGTGACTGACTACAGCCACCTCCCGACACCCTCTCGGCTTCCTCTCCACGTCCTCCTTTTTCTCCTCCTTTCCACTTCTTCCGAGTCCATCTGCCCAGAGGGAAGAGTTATTACAGGGCCTGTTGACTCGGTGGCTTTAGGTTTTCAGTCTCTGTTGTCCCAATCTCATAGTTTAATTAAACAAGTAAATCCGATCTATCAGACATGGTTTTACAACTATTTGATGTGTAAGTGCCGTGTCCTGTCACATGTTTTTTTTTCTCATTGTCTGTAAAGCTTAGAAATCTAATTAAGCAACATCAACATAAAATACATGTTTTTCCAATTTAGATAGAAAGTGATTCGTGTAAAACCACCAACAAACAAAACGGTCTCTTTTTCTATTTAGAGACAGTTAGTGTCTGTTTCCTACTTGTATGTTCCAGTTTATCTGTATTTCCTAACTTTTTATCCTGATTCGCTTATATGTTGACATCTTTACATTTTTGAGGCCTTTCTTTGGGTGTAGTCTTGTGTTTGTGTGGTTCCATTACTCATGCGAATCTATCTGTATGACACAGTGAGAAACTTTCTCATGTTCTGCATAAACATACCTCAGTTATTCATTAGCCTATCTGCCTTCAGGCGAGGGCCAGGCTAAACCCTGGGGAGATTGCCAGCTTGTCACAGGAGAAAATATGAACAACCGTTGTCAATCACATTCAGTCCTACGGCCATTTTAGAGTCACAATTCACATGTCCAACAAATGCATGTCTTTGGACAAGGAACCAGAAAAAGAAAAGCCCCCGGGTGAACCCAGGACCTTCCCACTGTTACGTGACTGCGCTAGCCACTGCACCTATCAGTGTACACATACACAAAGACACAGAGTCAAGTCACTATAGGCAAAGGGTATTTGGAGTTGTGCTGCTGTTAATATTGTTGAGGGTGTGCAATTAATTATTTATTGCATGGCTTTTTATGTGTATGTCCAATAAATTTAGAGTAATGTTTTATTGTAGAGCTTGAAAGAGCATATCAGCAAAAAGATCATGTGGTTCAATTCCCTGGTGGTGTCAAATATCAGAGTCATCATCAAATTCTTCACTCTGGCACAAGCAGGCAATGGTTTTACGTGGGGAGCGGTGGCACATTTACAGCAAAGCCTGACATTTAGCTTATTTTATTGTCATCTGCCCGTCCATGATATTTGATGAAGCTGTCTGTCAAAGGGCAACCCCCCCAGCCAGGAAGCAAGCTAATCCTGTGTTGCAAGGATGTATAATGTCATCCCAAGGCACTATAGGATGTTTCTCTCGGCATGGTGCCAGCTTCCTGAGCCCGTTGTGCAACTCTTTATGTGTCCTGGCCCCACCCCAGACCTGGATGCAAGCCACTGCCTTTAGGCATGGGGTTGGTGCTTTGTCACTTCCCCAAAGCAAAATACAAACCAGTGGCACAAAGAACAATTTCTTGGCTATTGCTGGTCATTAAGGTAAATGAGGAAGGAGGGTGATTTTGGAGTCTGTTGATGGTAGGCATGTGAATACAGCAGAGGGCAAAGCTCTTGATTGGCAGTGGCCATGTGTGAAAAACGGGTATCTCAGTGTGTCGTATATGCATGTTTGTGTGTGTCTGGGTCTGTATGCGGGATAATCCTGCAGAATCTCTCTCTTTGAAGGGGAACAGATGTAGATTTACATATGTGGAGGGTCCCCAGTCTGTGATGAGATTAACTGGTTGGGATCTTTCTTCACAGCAACTGGAAGGTGCATATTTAATAAATGCCTGGAGCTAGGCTGGGGCGTGCGGGGCTTGGCCCTCAGAGAGCCACAGGACAAAGGCAAACGAGGCCCATGGCAGGCTGGCCCATATGGGAGCAGGGTTTCTTACAGATTGCACTGGCCTTTCATTAGCTGCGAGAGCAGGGTTTAAGGGTTTATATACAGAGAGTTGGGAGCTCTTCATGGGCCACTTCTGCATCCTCTCCATAATGAGAGGTAATAAAGGGATTTTGAGCTTGTCATGGCTCATCTGTGTGCTTGTTTGCTTGCAGTGGTGCTTGTGTGTGACAAAAGGAGAGAGTCTAATGTGTGTAGAATGGTGCGGGTGGTTGGGGATCCAAGCTTTTAAATTATAAGTATGCATTTCATAATAAATATAATTGCATTTTTAAATGTGCAGTAACACTCAACTGTGGTGACTTTGCTCTTTGTGTGCATGTGCATGGGTGCGCATGTGCATGAGAGATTTAGTGAAGTAGACTGGCAGTTGTGAACATATTTAGCTCATCTCCCTACACCTCATTTTGTTTTTGAACGTATTTATACTCTTCTGCTTCAAACGTCCCAACGTACACAAAGTTGCTCCTCAAATGCCAAAATTATAATAGTTAGCTTGGACTAAGTTATATTTCCCTTAATCCATACTTACTATATCATTATTTCAAAGGTACCAGGTACTAGTTTTAAACTTTGGATGGAATTTTTCACTGGAACAATGTACATTTGAAGTCCGACAGAACAGAAATTTTAACGTGGTATTTTTAGTTGTCAGTGTCTACATAAAGGGCATTTTTATTGGTCCATCTGTCCATCAGTTGTCTATTTTGTGAAGAATTACTGTTAAATAAAAACAATAAAAAAAATTACCTCATGTTCAAAAATCCTGCAGTACAGTATGGAACAGCATCTTTTATCTCCAAGTTTAATTTGTATGTAGCTGAGGAAGCATGTAAGTCGTAGACTCTTTAGAGCTCTTATTAAGAGCAGTCAAAACACAAATTTGGATTTTTATCAATGATAAAGCCACTATAATAACAGCTCTGGAAATGTTCCTTCCTCATGAGATCTATAATTATACCTCTGAAAATACCTGGACTTCTTCCTTTGATATAAATGTATTCATTAAATCATTATATGACGTTTTTAACTGCGGCCTTGAGAAGCAGCACAACATCACTATTGTATCACACACATGCACAGCTGCTTTAACATTCTCTCCTTTCTTTCTGCCAGCATCACATAAAAATGAAAGAATAATGCTGCAAATCAAATTCCAATCCTTTCGGAATTTGACTGACCTGCAGGTAGAAAATCATCCTGTGGCTGTCTGCTGCTGACCTTTGACCTTTCAAAGTCAAACAAGCCGGCAAATGCTGGTAAAAACATAAAATTCTGTCCTATTTCATAAATTGCACTAACGTCTAACATGTGAAATGGAGTTAGTAAAAGTCAAACATGCAGCAAAAAGGAAAAATGTATAAAATGTACTTGTAACCGGTCATGTTGATAAATGATATCAACGCGTCTGCACGCGCAGTGACTGGAATAAGTCATTTGTTTGATTTTGCTCGAACATAACATAAACCCTCTCTTGTGTCAGGTAAGGTTGTCAAAGCTTGTTTACACAAAGAACAAGTGTCCCCGTATTTCCCACCTTCCCACTGGATTACCGCTAGCAAGAACAGAGCTACGCTGCACCAAACCACAGTAGATGTCGTAAACCACAACACACATTAGAGCTCATGTACATCTGTTGTGCATCCCCACGTATTAATGGCGACGACGTCATGCGATCGTGTCCGTGCTATTTTTTTGGCAAGCGTTTCAAAAAATGTTCTTACACAGAAAGCCAAGATAAGTTTTAATCCTGATATAAAGTCACAAGTGTAGCGTTTCCCCCTACAAGTATTAGGATGTGTAAAAACTTAACTTTAACTGAACTCATTGCTATCTTCCCTCTTTTCCTTGTGTTTTCTATTGATTTGTTTTTTTTTTCAATAAGAACATAAAAAGGATGAAACAAATCCCAGAAATCCCCCATCTTGTTCATTGGCTATCCCAGTGAGCTGTTTCTTTTTCAGATGGGAAGCAAATCATCTTTTTAAGGGTCTGTTAAAAAAAGTGAAGAATTGTGGGAGAATTTGCGTCTTTCTTTCTTTTACACTCCTCAGTTTCCCGCTTCCAGATTGTGGAGGGACAGTGTCCACTCGGGATAGTTTGATCATCCGGGTCTCTCAAGGACAGAGAAAGCCTAAAAAGATAAGTATAAAGAAAGAGAAAAAGGAGAGATTCTCCCTCTGGTACAGTCTTTCCAAACACACTCTAGCATAATTCAAAAATGCATGTAAATACATATCTTTAACTCTTAAAGACAGTCGCTGAGGGTGAAGTTAGCAGCGAAGAGCTCTTAGGTCTCTGGCTTGTTTGCCTGCGGATCTAGCAGAGATGCCTTTTTAACTTTTTCTGTCCTTTATTCTTCACACTTTCACAACAGGAAGAATGATTAGAAGAGAGAAGAATTTGCCAAATATAGGAGTGAAAATGGTCAATAGAGGGAGGTGGGGAAAATGATGGAGTGAGAAAGAAGGAGGAGAAAGATGGCGAGAACAGGGGAGTGCTTGATTGGAAGGGCGTATGATAGGTTGGAGGGAGGGGGTGTCTCGGTCTACCCACCATTCTCAGTGGATGTGGCAGCCCTCTGTGGACCTCCTCGCACAGACACCCCAGCTAATGAATCAAACCTGGTTTCCACCAGTCAGAGGAACTCGGTCTCTACGTCTCTGCGCTCGCCAGAACAAAGCACACCTCCATTAATATTTTAGCATTCGTTTTATCTCAATGCTAACACCACTCAACACGTTTTTTCTCAGGGAGGCTGCGAAAGAGAAATATTGGGAAAGATGGAGCGGAGGAAAGTGAAAGGAGGAGAGACAGACAAAGTAAGAAAGACCTCTGTGTTCTCAAGATTTCCACTTGCCTGGTGTAATAGTCCCACTGGTAGAAAAGTTGCTTTCTCTGAGCCTCCCAGCAGGACATCAAAGCAAAACCTGATATCCAAACCACCGTACACACAGTAGAAACATTTGGAGTCCAACACAGGAAAACCTGTCAGTGTGTTCCTTTTCGAGCCAGAAGCAGAACTGTTCTGATCCCTAAAATACAATGCTTGTCAGTGCTGGTATTTACATGCATTTTCCATCCAAAAATGTTGCTTCTATTGCTGGAAAAGCTATTCATGGCAGGATTTTCAACTGTCAAACTTGGATATGAATTTGTCTTTGCAAAGAATGCACGTTTTATTTAAGGGAGCTGATCTGAGGTTTAGCACCATCGTCACTCTTCTCCCACCTCAAACTGTCTCCTGGTTTTCTACAGAGCGCACCTGAGAAGGAGCTTCCATCTCCAGATGCTGTATTTCTCGCTTTCTCATTCTCTCGTCCTTCTCAGTATTTCAACATTTGAGCGTTTTTGTCTTTTCAGGAACAGACACATTAACTTTACATTTCCATCTGCTTTCTCTTAGATTGTAACTGCTGGAACATCTCATAATGTTCTCCTAATTGAATAATCACGCTGTATTCCTCTGAGATGACACTCCACCCTAATAAAATGAGGGGAGGTAATCCATACAAAACTACTGCAGAGAGTAGAGCAGATACTTAGCCATGGCTATTACAGCCCCAGCCATTCAACACACTTAATCTACTATTAAATGAAATCCATTATTTTCCTAAAACATATCCCTTGAGAACCCTCTCTCCATTTGTAATCACTTCATAGGTGAAATTAGCCTAAAAGGAGAAAAATAGAGAAATAAGTCATTTCAGTTTAACATGCATTCTACACATTACAGCAATTACTAGGTAACAATGGACCCTGACTCTCTGAGTTAGGTTGGCAGAAAAGAGATCCACAGACATAAAAGGAAGGCCCCTCCAGACACTCTGTCTCAGACACGCAGATTAATTGCTTCTTTGTCCCCAGAAATGGAGGAGCAGCACTTTTACCTGTACGCGGCTGCCAGGGGCAGTTGGCCCAGGGGACATGTACAGGGAAGAAGGAGGTCCGCAGTTGTATGCACAGGTGGGGAACTACGTCTACATCAAGCCATAGTGGTGGCGGCCAGTTTTGGGGTGTTGTGAAGAGCCTGGGGTGGTAGGGCAATAGCGAGGGAGAGCTGCAGGATGCCGTCAGGCGGCCATGGGCATTCAGCTGTGAAAAGTCATTCAGAGGGAAAACGCCGGGCATCCTTTATTTATTTGTGTCTGAAATATTTATCTGTCACGCGGGCCGTTTTATAATGGGGCTGTCAGTCTCCTCTGCCCACTCAAGGGTGCAGACATGTTGCCCTGAGCACCCGCTGTGGATCTCCTGTGAATAATTGCCGGAATTTCACTTTTGGGAACGTTGCACTTTGACCCCCGGCCTTGTTGTTTTTCTGCATCAAGAGAAAGATAGAATGTTAAACTATTTACCTTGACTTAGCTTTTTTCATCCCCCATCACACGAACACACACACACACACACACGCGGTGCGCGCACACACACACACACACACCAAGGTATGCAAACACATTTCCTGTATATTCTCACAAACATTCAAGTTGAAAAATAAATAATTCATACCTTTAGTCCAAGACGAAAACCCAATCAGGCTGAAAATCCCTGTGTTGCTGCACCTCTGAGCTGCCAGTGTTGTTGGTTAACGTGATGCTAACATTTCTAATGTTCTGTTGTGTCAAACTCAAAGAGGATCCTTCCCTAAATGGAGTGTTCGCTCTGAAGCATTAATGGCTATCGTAATCTGCCGTAATTGACTCAAGGAACACGTCTCCTCCTGTGTCGCTGTAATGCAGGCTGAAGCATTACAGGAGCTGTTGTCTTTCGAGCTGTTTCATCACTACTGTTACTTCAGGGAGCAACGTCCAAGTGTGAAACCTGTCACGCAGATAAATCGACAAAACACACAACAGCAACACAAATATGCTTTGTTGAGGGGTGGAAAAAGATGGGTGGGTCGGGCGAGAGCCTCCAAACGAAACACCCCATTTCATCTCTTCACGTCCAACGGATTAGCTAACAGAAGCAGCTGGTTTCATTTCAGTGATTGAATATCACACTGTCTTGTTTGCATGTCATTTTACATTGCTTGTCATTTAACAAGTTGTTACAGACCAGAAAGGATGTAGATGCAGCTGCAGGTGGAAACAACAAATCATGATTAGATAGTTTCTTATCATCTGCTTTATAAAGATGGGACAAAAGACAGAAACGGAGACCTATGCACGCATACACACATGCATACCAAAATGTAGTGTCTGTAGTCAGAGCATGCATAATTAAGATGTACCTTGTTTAGAGAGAGTGCACGTCGCCTCTTGATGTGCACACCACATCCCCAGAAAGAAGCTTTGAATAATGAAAAGTGTCACCTATGCAAAATGCAGGAGATGAGTATGCCTGCCTGTGAATGTGCTCTGTGCCTGGTTTTGTGCGTGCCTGCCCGTGTATATATAGTGTGTGTCGACGTGGTTGTGCCCTCAAAATGTGTGCACAGTTTGTGTGTGCAGAGGTGTCTGGAAAGGTGTGTCTGTCTGTGATGATGGAGAGGCAGGGCTCTTGTCATTTAACACAGCGCTACCAGGACACTGAGCCATATGTAAGTGCACGGAGCTGACAGCTGAGGCCCAGTCATCCCTCGTCCACCCTCCCACATCTTCAACATCCCCCAGTGTCCCTCCCACTGTCTGACTATGCTGTTTGATTGACAGCTCGTGCTGTCCCATGAAACAGAGGCACAAACACAAATATGGCCCAGGACGTCTGTCGAGGAGTTGGGACGATCAGCTGACGATCAGCTGGGACCAGGGTGTAAGGGAGCTGAGAGCTTCCATGCTGACATCCCTGTCGTGACTTGTAATCAGTGATTCAATTATGTCGCTCCCTTTGTAGTTTTCCCTTCCTTGGTGATATTATCACCCCCCCCCCCCATGTTTGTGAATACCTTTATGCTGCATTCTGAAGGCAAGAATACTTTACATGCTGTCCTATTCAGCAGTAAACTATTTAGTTTATAGGAGTAAAAGTTGCCAGGAACATTTTGAAGAGTATTCTCAAAAGGAACATGAGGAATCGGGACAATAAATGGAGTCGATCTGCAGTTTACAGGGACATAAAACACCCTAAATTAATAAAGTAATCAAGCAGCTGATCATGTTCCACAGATGACCTCATTATGGTGGTGAGATAAATAAAAAGTGGTCAGTAACAGCACAATTGGATAATAGTGAGGAGAATATGATTTCATGTGTTGGGTTCATGACAAAACAATGGGCAGTTACACAATGGAATATCATCCATTACAGAGCCTGCTTTCTTTTTTTCCACTTAAGTGATTTAAGTGACATTAGACAAAAATACAGAGCTCCTAAAGAAATGAAGTGTAGTTAAAAATAAATAGATGGATAAAAAACAACCCTAACCAGTTGCGAGATATAATCCTGTGGTTTCTTCCTCTTCGTGACTGAATCCTGAATCTGCAGAACGATGTAACCCTCAACTGTTTACACCCCTCTAATGTGAAAAATGTCCTCTTGGGTAAAAGGAGGGAGAGACAAACGCAGAGAAAATGAGGAGAGCGTCTTACTGCCCAAAGCAGCTTTTCAATGAAAATGGAGGATAAATGTTTATTTTCTTTAAGTGTGCCACCAGGGAGAGTAATTGTAATTATTTCTAGAGGAGCAAACAAAGAAAGTGAAGCTAATAATGAATCAGGGTGTTGCCCTTTAATTGCATGAAAGATCGTAATAAAAATAATTGTCACTAGATTGTGACTCTGAATATTGAGGATTTTGGAACAACAATAAAGAATCACAATGGAAATGACCACTTTTGCTCAACTAAAATATTTCAGTGAGTTAAAAGACACCTGACTTTGCTTCCAGTGGATGTTTCCTTTTGTAACTACAATACCTCCTCTGCCTGCTCACTCTTAACATGCAACCTTGAAAACCCACCCTGTAGGCACGGATAAAACATAATATCTAATTAAGTTTCAGAGCTGCATTTTCATTTGTTAATCACTTAAGTGCTCCGAGGATAACCTGATATCCAAAGGTCTGGTCCCTGTAGCCTAAAATGTCAAAATGTAATTTTATGCATGATTAGCCTGACCCGTTTCTATAGCAGCCTCCCTCCCAGCTCCTTGCTACCGGAGAAGCTGACAACTGCTGGCATGTTTGTTTTGATGAGATTAAAAGCGGAGGAGGCCTCGGTTATGTGCAGCAGTGATGGCGCCCCCATCTGGCCATTGACGGGACTAACAGCGCTCCAACTCCACTAAGCAAAAGAAGGCAGGGAAGAATAAGGGATAAAGTAGCGTGTGTCCAGGTGGGGAAGATAATCTTTCAATCTCCGTTTAGCCTTGGAAACTGTGGATGAAACACAGAGACAAATGGAAAATAAATAAATAAATAGAATAAAACAATTTATACTTCTTAAAGGATAATATGATCACAAATTATTAATCAAATCATCTTGATCTCGGAGGGGGTAAGAGGGCGCTTTACTTTGTGGTGCTTAGTAGAGCAGCAATCCTCTCTAATCTGATTGTGTGGAGATAAGGCGGCTTTAGCCTCACCATTGTGCTACTCTTGATTAAAGAGTGCAGGAGCCACATGGCTTTCAACGAGGCAGGTAAAGCACACACAAATATGCACACACACCCACACATGCAAGCTCATAGATAAACATGTACACTTTTGAGACTTGCATGCAGGTTCTGATATAGACACAATCATCCATTTGAATACACACACACACTGTTAGGAGCTTGCACAAAAAAAATATGCAGTTACACACAGTAGAATAGATTTACATGTACATCTATTGTTACCATGTAGACAAAAAGGCACATTAATTACCAAAGGTATCAAAAAATAAACAACTTTAATTTATTTTAAAAAAGGGAATAAGTGAACAGTTGTATTTTGAAGTTTAACTTTGATCGTAAAGAACCAGTGTGATGCAAACAGTACTTTTCATTTATGCACTGTCACACCATTATACACACTCTATAATCATAAGCAAACACACTCACCAACCCATACAGTGTTTCAATAGTTCCTCATGCCATGTCTCATGTCAAACAGCTCATGTGAAGTTGGCCTGCTTAGCCTAATTGGCTCTGGATTTCAGTTTGGTGTTAATAGATTTGAAAAGGAATATCTGAGGAAGTGTGCATTTTGACAAAGGCTGCAGGCTGGGATGTATGGAGCCCATGTGTCTCTGGAGATTGGCGTCAGGTCCCTTGGTAGCCCATTAGAGTGTACGCCTCTTCTACACCCCCCACCCCGCACCACTCCAGCTACACGATTTACAATACCAAGGGAGGGAGCGTCGGCCAGACGCAAAGGAAAATATTCATGTAACACTACCACGCACGTGAGCTTAAATCAGCTGAGCACACACGCATGCAAGCGAGCACAGCGCCCACACTTTCACTGATGCACACACACCCACACAAACAATAAAAAAGAAAGAGAAGACCCGATGAATGTTTGAAATTAGTGGGAAAAGAACCGATTTCTCCCTTTTAAACATCCAAACTAACTTTATCAACTGGACTTATGGAATTTATTTCATCACTCATGTGAAATAGTACACAGGGTGTTGAAATGCAGAGGAAACCATCGATAGTTTCATACAAGTTTGTCTTCAGGGTCCTTCAGACTGGCAAGTTTGGCTTCTGAGGCCCCAGATCAACACAGGAGGATGTGGACACCATAACGCAAGTTAAGAGTCATATTAACAGAAAAAGAGATTTTCTAAAAAGGAGATTTTCCTTGTCAGACTTTTTACAGTGCCCACATCAGAGAGAAGGGGAAATAAATGGCCCCTGATTGCCACAATTTTCACCAGTGAACAGCCCACCTGGAAAAGCAATGAGAAAAAGCTTCCACTTATGCATTTTTCTCTATAGGGGCAATTCTGCCGTCAATCAGACATTAAGGGTGGAGCTGACTTAAAAAATGCTGATTCACTCATTATCCAGTCACTCATCACTACAGGTGGGTAAAGGTCTCCAAAATGGAAAGAATAAAACACACAATGCTTCGACAGATGAAACTTTCCATGAAGCGCTTCTAATTTAGCCTCCTGCTTTTGATCGCTTTGGTCTGTGCTTATTTAAGCATTGTAGACGAGGAAAGCATCGCCACATAAGCAAATGATAAAAATGATGAAATTCAGATTAGTCATCGTCCCCAATACCCCACCACCGCACCCCCCCACCCCTTCCCCACCCACATCCATCTTGAGTTTACTTGATGTTTCCTCACAGGCACTTGGCAGGGCCCTCGGTTGGAGTAGCTGTGGGCCCCGAGGCTTTAAATGTGACCTCATGTTCCATTCTGTTTCTGCGCTGCTGTGCCTCGGCTCTCTGTCCTTCTGAAGCCGACTCCTCACTGTAGCTTCAACAACTGCTGTGGGACAGTGAACATCTGTAAGCCACAGCTCCAACTTGCTCGCCTCTGTGCTGCGCTGCTGTGTGTGTTTCCAGCCAAGTTTTTTCATCGCCGGCGTGCAGAACACTTTGATGCTGATCCTCTCTGGGACGGGTCGTTGCCTCTGCGCCCGGGTCGGCACAGCATGCAGCTGTATTTGGGACATTTTATGGACTGAACCAACTATCCGAGTAAACAAATCGGAAAACTAATGTCCCAGGTACAGCGAGAGAGGGCATTTAGAGTAAATGCAGTGCTTCAGAGCAGAGCTCATCTGTGCATGCACATGTTTCTAAAAGTCTTTTTACCAAATTCTAGAATGCCCTGACAGGAAATGACAGCATCGCAGCCATGTGACTCAACACTTCTTGCTTTTTCTTCTTTTTGTAGTGTTGTGTGAGACAAAAACAGTCAAAACCTTTGTAGTCAATTCAACCCCCCAAAAAGCATGTTTTATTAAACTCCTTATGTTTATTGACTTCTCTTTCATGTCAGTTCTTTTGTTCTGCCTTTGTAGTGGCAAAAGATCTCTGCGCATCATCATTTGCGAGCGATCGGAGATGTCAGAGGTGTCCTTTTGATGTAGACTGTACACTTCGCGCGAGGCGCCACCTGTGCGGCTCCAGCAGAATGTTGCAGTGCACTTGGTTGCATGTGTGCAAATGGCTGCATGTGGGTGTAGCTTTTTGTGATTGTTCAGCAGGGAGTGTGCCCACACAGACACGTAAATGATGAGTTTGTCTAATCAGCCACCTCTGGCTCCCGTTCCCCAGAGAACTCAGGGTGTGCACACCTCCTGTTTTCCTACTTCTCCCACGTTACATGACAACAGTAATTGCAACAGTCTGGTGCTCAATGGTGATGTAAGTGGTTGTCTTTGATCTAAGTAACCCTGCATATATACTGTATGTATAGAAAAAAGACCTACTTTGTGACACATTAACAAATATGCAGACAATTTCAAAAACAGTTGAGTGTGTGTGTCATTGTGAATCAAGTGTGACCTGTAGGCTGTGAGGAGAGGTAATGGACTAGTGAATCATGTGATTGTGTCCGTAAAGCTCATTAAAGGTTCAAAGTGAGTGAGGTCTCAGTCGAAATAACACAACTTAGGTTCAACTGATGAAGATTACTGCAGCTCTTCTTGATCCGCTCCTCTGATTTCCATCAATAGATGTATACGATACGCAGATATTCCAGAGTAAGACTTCAAATAAAAGGCGTCACAGTGGTGCAGTGGTCAGCACCTCAGGATTGAACCCCTTGGGGGCCCCTTTCTCTGTGGAGTTTGCATGGTTTCCATATGTCTGCATTGATTCTCTCTGGGTCCTTCGGCTTCACTCGGGGAATTTTGGGGGACATGTAAAGTGTTCCTTTATGCTGGGCCTGTGATGACCTGGCACCTTCTCCAACTGTACCCCTCCTGTGGTACCAAGGAAACCCACTAAGGCATAAAGTAGTAGATGGATGGATGGATGGATGAATGGATGGATCGATGGATGGATGGATGGAACAAGCTTGAGGGCTTTTGTTTTAAATGTATTATACTGTTAATACCGTTTAGTCACTGAGGGTTCACACTAAACTGCCAGATAAAGCTGATTAGTACCACAAAGCAATGTGGGAAGGAGATAAATTTATAAGGTGAACACAGCTAATTAGATCAATTCCTCGCATTTCCTTAAAGACTGCAGTCGTGCAGTTTTACAGATTTGGAATTTCTTTTGTTATTTCACCATTAATGAATGTCAAAGTGGACAAAAACAGCAGCACACCCTAATCAGACAGTACAGTAGCAGAGCTACTTAAGTGAAACACTTGGATACAGCAGTGTACAAGCCTCTTTTATTCTTTTTTTAATGCAGAACAAACCAAAACCTTCAACAGCCTTTGTTTGAGATTGCAGGGAAAGCTTTGTGAATTTTTACTTCTTTGTACAATTAGAATTTCCACCTTTCCTGGTCGGCAAAAACATCCGTTTCTGTCAGACACAATCATCGATGCCACATGGTTTGGTAATCATCGACCTGCTGTACAGATACTAAATGTGTGCCATTGTATTGTGATTGTGTTCAAGATTTATCAAATAGACCAAGCTAGTTCATCTAGAGTCCAGGTGAAGGCGTCAATCTGGCGTAAAAGCTTTTGTATTAGCAAACATGACATTAAAACTTAGTTCTGGAAACAGTTTGATCAAAGATCTTTTGAATATTTGGGTCAGAATGTTTTTTTCTAACCTTCAGTGTTGTTTGAAAAGAGGCGACAGATTTCCCCTCACTTATTAATGCTTGTTAACTAGTTACTTTTAATTATCTTTGAAAATCCCTCATTAATACAAACGCTCATATATATATCTAACTTGTTTATGCCACCATGTTGCCTAAAATGCAAACAAGCACCACAAATAAACTGTGCCCTAACATTTTAAATGAAGCTGGTTTGTTTGTGTTGAGTGTCTACAAATGATCTTTTAAACATGCCATTGGTGGAACTTCTTTAAAGTCACTCCAGGAAACAAGCAGAAAGAGGCTACCTGGGGACAATTCCTCGAGTGCCGCTAATGAACACAGGAACTGAGACAACAAACATGTTTTCTTCTTTAAATCTCCAGGCTTTAGCCGTTTGATATAAGATGTATGCCAAGACCTCTTGTGGATTGGTGTACTTCACATGGGAGCCTATAAAAAAAGCAACTACTAGACAGAGCCTGTCTTTAGTGTGCATGCCAAAGTAACTAAGTCAGTGTCACATGGTCTGCTGGTGAGAATGGGGACAAAGCCTTTGCTCCATCTGTTTGACATTTATCAAAATGGGAATAAAAATCTTTCCCCAGTCACTTCAACTTATTGATGCTTCCATTTTGCTCCCTGGAAGCACTTTGTTTTTCTTCCATTGCTTCCTGTTCAATTCAGTTAAAAGTAAAACAATAAAGTTTTCCTCATCAGATTTGGCTCCTTACGTCAGATATCACAGTTCTCGCACAGCGAGAAGTTTCAGAGTTCAATTGTATGTTTGTGATTCTCTGTAGAGATGGAATGTTCTCTCCGTTGTTTCTGCAGTCCAAAGACACCTCGGGTCACTGTGGACTCAATTGTTCTCGATATTGTGGTTTATAAATTTTGTCTTTTTTGGATCGTCTCTCAGAGCTCTGCTGCCACTTGTCCCACCACAGGAAGAAGGTCCCGATGATTAGAAGAGGCCTTTCACTGAGTATCATCCATCATCCAAGCCACTGTTCCTCCCCTCTATCTCCTTCGCACACACAAAGCAGCACAAGCACACATTATTTAAATAGTGCACATTGATTTAATCAGGATTAATTAGCTATGAGGTAATGATTGGCTGCAAACAAGGCTGTATGTCAAGAGAGATGACATTTAGTCGACACTTGACAGCAAGAAGAGAACAGAGTTGTGCGTCAGCGTGCATGCACGTGCATGTGTGCAGTTATTAGGGCCAGTGATGTTGACGTCTCCGACTGCGCTCTTTCCTGTCGAAACCAAGGCCTATTGGGTTGTAAAAGCAAGCTGACAGCTTTGTTAACAAGTCCGAGCAGATGAGAGGGATTATTTCATTCCATAGCCTGATGAAGAACGGTTTGAGCAGGCCGGAATCAGACAGCTATGGATTTGTTAGCTTCCGGTAATGAAACTGTGATTCTTAATAAACAAATGTCCTGTGCACTTACAGGCAGCTCTTGCTCTAATTAAAGAAATGGGTGTTGTGTTTTAGGCACTGTTGTCACGGTGATTACAGTTTTGAAATATTAAATTATGACTGAAATGAATCAAATTCCGTGAAGCCTTTTCTGCTTTCTATTTATGATCTTGATAGGGATTGCTACACATTCATCCTAAAGTGTCTGCCTCTAGTTTCCATCAGTCAGAAATCTAACTCGCAATCCAAATCAGCACTATAAAGCTGCTTACGTGCAGTTTTAGCACATCATCTACGTATATTTATCTCATTTCACCATATATGACTCGACAGACATTCATCTGCATTGAATAAATGTGTTGTCTACCTCTCACTTGGGAACCAAAACAGGCTTACAGACAAACTGAAGCTGGAAGATTCATGGACAGAAATATATCACAATGGCTCAACAATGCTGTCTCAGGGACACAGAGCGAGAGTTTAGTATGTGTTTCTGTTTTAAAACAATTCCAGCATCCATCAGACCTTCATGGGATGTTATTCTTTTGTTGATGGATCCATTAGCAATTCTACACCGCTGTCATGCTTCTATGATGTCATGCTACATATGTAGCTGATGCAGCGATCGCCATACACCCGCAACAAGCGAAGGTCAGCGCGTACGTAACGTGCCATCGGAAACTTATCTGCACTGCTCATGTAAAACTTTTGCAGATGCTGGTGTATGTTCACTTTTGGAGCCTTACTACCCTATTGTGGCATTCAGTTACAAAAACCCAACACAAATTATAACATAAAGGGTAAAACTAAACCACACATTTCATCATAATTCCATGTCACAACTTGTTAACTAACAATGCAGAATGAGGCTGTAAGTCATTTTTCTAATACTTTTCAATTATACATTTTCAGCCCTTTCTCTGTGCTTGTGTTTGACATTTTTCCTCTATAGCAGAACATGCTTTCAGGATGTGTGGGAAACGTGCTAACACAATAGAGCACCAACCTAATTATGTTGCTGTCAATTATTCATCGGTGATTCAGGTTTCCGAGCTTGCAGACACATACAGTTTCCTCTTCAGCCAGCATGTCTTAAAGGCTTGCTCACAGAGACCACAGACGAAGTTATGGGCATAAATATTTCATAGATGATTATTACACCAAAGCTTCTGACTTTAATATTGCTGGAGAGGTGCCTGTGGTGGGCTGCACTGATGGTAGTGAGACACTGATAATAAATATAAGAGGACATCGAAGTGTCCAACTACACACACTCAAGCAGTAAACATCCATAAAAACAGTGGACAGACTTGGAAATCAGCTGCTACAATTATTATTTGGACTCTTACCCAAAGGAAAAACTTTGAAACTTTACTCATCATATTTAAGACCTATGGCTATTAGATAATGTCATTATGATGGTACTGTTTTTCTATTGGGGCAAATAAATGCATTTATCATTGTAAACATAAAATATCATGTTTATTTGCATATTGTTTTGCTTTATAATGACAGATGGAACAATATATATATATTGGATTTTAGTCTGACTGAAAAAAATGTAAAATTGCATATCTGTGGGAAATGTATTTATGTGCATTTTCTGGTTTTAAATATAATAAAGGAACTCATCATTTGGTCTGTTCCACCAGTGTATAAAAGAGAGCGAGACACAGATAAATAAAGACTTGTCTGGCGCAATATATTAACATCCCGTTTACCAGCTGATAAAACAAGGTCAAAATAAGATGTATTAAAATAGCAAACATTTTCTTAAATGCAGTAGTATCATAGTACATAACATAAAACGCCATATTTGCTTATCCCTGTAGGAAGGCAGTGGGTGGAAGCTGGCCTTTAATCATGCATGCCCCCAAAACAATACATAAAAGCCACGTTTGGCCAGCAAGATAGACAAAATTCACCCATTGTTTCTTCTGCATTGCTCCCATCTGACTCTGCAATTACCCCCAGGGACTAAAGCTGGGACTCTGGAAATGGGCAATGTTAGTTTAGTCCCGCCTGTGGGACTAATCATCTAATGAGGGCATTAGAGGAGTGTTAGGGTCACAGTGATTTGTATCCGTGCATGTGGATGGTTGGTGCAGGTGGGATCTCTTAATGTCTAGTGGGACTCCTGGGAGACACTGGGGGACCAGTTCAGGCTGGAGGGCCTAAGCTGTGCCCGGTCCAAAACTACTTGGTTGGTGATGGATACCTCGCCCCAGGGTGGTTGACCAAAAGATCACTAATCCGTAACCAGGCAGAGACAAATGCAGCGGCACAAACGCTCCACTGAGCGAGCACAGATCCAGCTCCGAGACTTGGAGCAGACACTGCACACTGCAGAGTGGAAATGAGATGTTTAGCTTGATGATGCGTGACATCAGTAATACATTCTAATTCTCCCCATCGGAGCGCCAGTCTTTAAGATGATTGATGATGTTGTTTCATCGTCTCGGTAAACACAGCTTAATAGATGAAGACCGTGTCTGATCATCTATGAATGGAAACACCGCTGCAGTGATTTAGAATGAATTCAGCATTGTCCCAAAACTACAAAAGGCATCATGTAAATTTAATTCATTTTTTATTTTGTTTCCAAGGATTGTTAACGCCGCTCCATGTTTGGAACATCATAACAACTTCTTTCATTATATCACACCAAGTAAGGCTGAATTTCATTTTCTTTGGCCTCTATATAAATATATGTCTATGAGCGATGCAAATCTGTTTGTGTGTATGTGTGAGTGTGTGTTCCTGCCTCTCTAGTATGTGTCACTGTCTATGCAGTCCTTGTCTCTGAACGTGCTCATCTGACTGCTCAGTAAATGGTGCAGGGGATAGTAATTTCACAATCATTACATCGCGCTTCGCAGACGGTGTTATTACAGCTGATCTGCCATTATTGTGATTTAACCCCTGTTCTTTGCTCTGAATATAAACCCATTATTAACATTAAATGCTAATCACCCATACACCAGCCCCCCTGCTGCAGCATTCTGGTGTGTTCTGCACATATTAGACTCCTACGCTGTCATTTGGTTGTGTATTTTGAGTCAAATAGATTGCAGCTAATGTTCAGAAAAAGGGAAAAAAAAGACTTTGACTTCTTGTTGCTGACACATTGCAAGTTGTGCTCCCACAACCATGTGTCTGGTGTGACTGCTTTTTGAGAAACATTTGCATTGCAGGTTCTTCTCGAGATGGCAGGTGTGTATTTGTGACAGCATGACTTCAGTCAAGACTTTTACATTCACTGCATACCTCCTTCCAGTCACTTCTTTGAGTTCCCTCAGTGGTATTGTTGGATGCAATGCTACAGTATGTTCTTGATAGAGTACACATCCTGCATTCTGCTGCACTGGTGTCATTACCCTGACTCGCATGATATTACAGTGAGCTGCTCTTATTCTCTGGAGAGGAGGCCAAAGACTGCAGAGCGCCACAGACCTGGCATGTGAGGTTCCTCCACAGGAGAGCATCCTCTCAGGAGACCCCAAAAGATTAGTGGAAGTGTATTCTCTCCATATCCTGTATTTGTAGAAAGCACTGGGTTTGTCCATTAGGTGCTTTTTTTTAAATTTTGTGTAGAAATGCCAAGAAGAGGCCAAAAAGGAGGTCTGTTCTTACATTCATGTAGAATCAAATCAAATTCAATTCATCAAGATTGCCCAAAATTACAAACATTGTTTCCCTCATAGGATTCACAATCTACACAGTCACCATCTGTCCCTGGAATCAGGTCAGGAAAAACTGAAAAAAACCCTGTTCGGGAAGAAGAAGAGTCCTGAAGGTGATCCGCTGATGAGGGACGCCTCTGCTTCATGTTGAACGACATTTTGGAAAATGAAGACTATTTTCAATATCATCCTGTGCGTGTGGCACAACAGTGACTTTGTTAGCTGCTCCAAAAGGTCACGTTGTTAAGTCTTCCGGTTGTGCCTCCTGTGGGACTGTAGACAAGATCTGAGAGGGTTTAGTAAATTGTAGTGGAAATGTTACTGGAAACTCTGAGGAAAACACATTAACTAAGAGTTTCTTGGGATTCTATAATTTTCTTTTTTATTTTTGTGTGTGTTAAAATGACAAACTCTGATTTGTTTTTTGGTTGTTTTTTTTGGCTAATGTAATATTTCAATGTTTAGACAGGTAGTACTGTATAATCTACTATTTGTGAGAGTATTTGGGGGTTAAAGATTATATTTTTGAATACCGGTAGCTTGAACTTTTTTTTTTTCTTATAAAATACAGAACTTTAATTAAGCACAGCAGATGTTGATGTGGTGCAAAAAAAGAAAATTAAGCATAACACACCGTCAGATGTAAGTTTACAGACTCACAAATGTAAGGAGGATGATGACGGCATGTTTGCCTTTAGTGTAATAGTTTTTTTCCCCCTTGTAGCCCATTGCTGAAAATGAAGAAACTGAAGCAAATACATCACGTGAAAGTTCAGGTCTGTTAAAACAGAGGGTAGCTTATTAAACCCTTTTTGATCCTGCACTCTTTGATATCTGCGCTCTCATAAAGAATTCACTTTCAGACATAAATACAGGTAGTTCTGAGAGCCGTCATCACACTCTTTTCTTTCCTGCTTCTTTAAATTATACAAAACAGCATGAGGATATGCAGGCTATACATTGTATAATTTTTTTAAAAATGGGGGAGATTAATTTTTAGCAATGGGATCATCCTGAGTCTAGATTTGAATATCACTCGTCTTTGTCTACAAACTTTCCTTGTCTATCAGATATTAAAAACTTTGTGTTTGTTAGTATGTGCCTACTTATTTTTATGTGGCTTATTCAACAACAGTGCCTGCGCTATGAAAGCCTTCCCCTGACCTCTTACTCCAGTTGCCATGGTATCTTTTGTATTTGTACCAGTTTTTCTGGGTTGAAAATAATGAGCAGCATCTATCAGACGCCTGCCATCCCTTCCTGTCCTGTTCCAGGCAATACCCTGACCTGGCAATGCCACCCTGCTGAGCACACCCTGCCCGCAGGCCAGGACTGTTTGTTTGCCTTTGCCCAAAGTCTGACACTGTGCTGTGGAGATGAAGAGGTCGCGACTGCCCCTGACCTGACCTCTCACCCCTCCTTCTGCTTAGTGCCAGGGTGCTGTGGGTGTGATGAAAAACACATTTGCTCACACTTTCAATAAATGAGCATGCACAGGCATTTTCACATATTCATGTGTACAAACTCTGCCTTTGATGCTGCCACATTCTTTTAAATTGGTGAATGTAAATGCTGCATTCTGCTGCACATTGTTTTTTTGTCATGGAAACCAGCAAAAGGCACACTTTTGCCTACCCAAAGAAATAACGTTTAAACTCTACTTGATGTCACAGTGAAAGTTTACTTAATTGGAGCTGTAATCTGCCATATTAGAGCAGCCTGAGCCATTCAGTCTCCACGTCCTCGTTAAAAAAAGTACAAACCTACTTTTCTACAGTGAGATGGAGGGTTTGATTAGAAAGCTGGTGCGTGTTGTGGCAACCATTTCCTTCCCTTTCTTCTTTGTTGGCTTAATGCAGCAGGCATTTTCATGGTGCATTCCAATTACCTCAATGCAGATCAAGAAAGGTGCCAGATTAACTAGAGAAACCTTGCTAACACAAAGAGAATTCCTAACTTAACAAGATGTCATTTCTCATTGATAAGCCCTATCAGAATTTCCCTGGCTTCCCTTTCTGAATAATTAGGGGGGTTTGGATATGAATGCACACACAGAGGTTTCAGGAGTCCTTAGATTGCGCATGCAATGCTCTGTTTAATATTTCACAAATTTCCTTTTGCAGTCGAGCCCATGAATATTTGTAATGGGTTCTTTCAACTCCCTTTTTCAAGCTCATGCTCTGAAATCTGAAGTTGAAAAAGTATAGCTATCCAAATTTGATCTAATTTTCAGTGTATAGTAAGGAGTAGAACTCTTCGTGACATGCAAGTTAGTAATTAAGCTGGGTTTTTATCGTGCTATGGAGTTAAGATAATGGTGTGTCAAGCTTACTTTTAAAAATGTTAACATTACACTACATGGCTGAGATTTAGCTCATAAAGTTTCACTAAGCACTCACTTTCTGCTTTCTGCCCTTTGATTTATGTCCCCTTTGTGATCAATGTGTTGTGTTAATTGTTCTTTGTGGCCAAAAGTCACTGTTAGCTGAGTTTGGACTCTCTAATGGGCATCACGCAAAGATCAACTTTACCAGAGCCTCTGACTTTACTGCGTACATGGAAGACAGCATCACGTGGTGCCTCAAGAGTGTGTGTTGGTGGAGCTGTGGAGACAGAAGTGTCAGCATTTAGACTTCAGCGGCCTTGGTCGAAACGAGGAGGAGGGACATTATGATAATGACCATCACCCTTTCCTAAATGCTAAATGACATTACATCTTTCCCCTCTATTTAAGATTTTAAAATAGATTAGCTTCCCCCCCACGAATGTCTGTTAGTAATGGAAAATCTTCAGAGGCTGAGCTGAAAATACCCATCCCCACACAAGCCTACACACCCACCCACCCTCCCACACACACACACACACACACACGCGCACACACACACACACACACACACACACACACACACACACACACAAATCATGTTATTATCACACTCCAGGGGAAGTCTTATTAATCTTCATTGGTTTTTTCTGCCCTTCTTCCTCATTTGGAGGCAGCTCATGAACAATTTAGCTTCTGCCTGCTAATGGTGTTTCACAAGGCTCTGTGGGATATCTTTTATACATCAATAAGGGCAATTATCAGCTTAACTGAAAAAGCAGTGTCGCCAGTTCAGCCATGGCCTTCTCATCTGGGTGCTACAACACCAGTCTGCTGTCTTGACATGGTTTAGTAAAGCCAGGCACCACAACTGTCAACATTTCCGATTGGGTTTGACCACTGGTATAAAAGTTGGTTATTAACAAATATTACATCTTAAAAGTAATTTACAATATAAGCGCAATTTGGAACTTTTAAATTTAACTGTCACATTTCATTTGAGCATTGATACAGAAGAGGTTTATAGTTTATTACACTGTTAATTCATCCAGAAAAAAATTATTCATTTTATTTACGTTATGCTTCCACTTCCACTCTTCTGAAAAACACTTTGGCACAAGAGGGCACCACAGTCACATTTACCCCCCGGGGATGCCACCCCACCCAAGCCCCATCCCAGCTGTCCAGCCTCTTTGCCATTTCATTGTTCTAAAAGGATTTGCCTGCGTGTGTGTCTGTGTGTTGGGGGTGGGCAGCCGTGCACAGCTGGCAGCATTAGCGGCTTAACCCTTGATGCTAATGTTAATATAGGATTGGGCATGGAGCAGTCTTAGCAAGCCCACTTGTGGGCAGGAGTTGAGAGAGCAGAGGGGTTACTGGTGGTGAGCCGACCCACTCATGGATTAGTGGGCAACATGGCAGAGGAAGTCCACCAGAGTCCCCCCAACACTAATTAGATCAAGTGGAGGAGATGTATATTTGGTATTCACGACTGTTCATCCAGTAACGCTGTGGCGTCATATGCCTATTTTCACTGTATATGAAGATACAGATATAGACAATTTGTTGTCAAACCTGCTATTTATTTTCTGCTACTTTGCACTTCTGAATTTTGCATGGAACAGTCAAGCTTTTAAGCAGTGCAGAGAAATCTCCCAGTCAATTTGAAGCAATGCCCTGTAATCTCTTTGTACCCTCATGTTCCAGGTCTAGAATCTCTGCCACCATCTCTTTCAGTGCCAGCCACTGGCTTCATTTCTCTGAAATGCTGTTCAGTCCCCTCATTTGCTGCCCAACTGTCCTCATCTGGTGAGACACCAGCAGCTGGCCAGACAAACCTGAGGCATGGCCCTGAGAGGCCCGCAACCCTTTGTGCTCAGTTCCCACAGCAGCTCCAACCTCTGTTTATGAACAAGAGGGATCAGACCAGGGCTTATATTTATAACCACACCACCGTGACCGCCGCCACACCATCACAGTAATCACCAGTGTGCATTGAGCCTGAGTAAAGCAGACACTTGGCCCTCTCCAGATGGGCACTGGCCAGCTTGGCCCCTCAACCCAGCAGCTCTGAACTGAAATCATAGATGGAATTTGCCCCTGCCAGCTCTGTACTGCCAAACCAGTTGTTGTGATCAATGGGAGTAAAAAAAGGGAAAAAAATGATAATGTTTCAGCTTAATCATTTGAAAGGTCAGTTTTGCTTTGTTCCCTGTTGTGCTTTGTACAGTGATTTGTGAGGGCAAGGTCTCAAATTGCCAGACTAATGTTCTCAGACAGAGTCCATGTCATACATTTTGGCAGAGTGAATGATTTTATATCAGACTGATTGAATTTCTGAATTATAAATATAATTGAATTTCAATGACTGCCAGAAATGCTCTTCATAATTACAAAGCAAACCATTTAAAAAGCTCGGGCCAGGTCAGCTTTTTAATTTTTTTTTTTTGTGTGTGTATATGTGAGGCCATTCATGTAAATTTTCTTTCTAATCACTTCGGGCAGACCCTTTTTGCCTCAATTTGTCCTCAAACATGGGTATTTTACAAAGATATATTGCTTTCCCCACTCAGTTTAGTCAACCAAGTTTCTTTTCCTGTCTTGACCATTGGAAAGATGCTCTTGCGGTGACTCAACATCGGGGAAATGTGAAGATCAGTCTGACCACAAAGGCCACCACAACAACCTGACAGTGCTTCATGTTCTCTCTCTTAGTGGTCCGGCAGACTCCACTAGTGTGGAGCACATGAGCAAACACATCCCTTAAACAATCCCTTTGCATGTCAAGGTCAATTTCAGTGGTCCTGAGGTGCAGGAAAGTACAGTGCAACGCGCCAGTTTAAACTTAGCCCACATCGATGTGCACATTTGTGGTTTTAGGTTGCGTTTCTGTGGTTTCTTTAAAAATGCTCATGGAGCAGTTAGACGGAGGTTTGGCAGAACACTGGAGCCACAAGTGTCTGTAGGGCAAGCAGATTGACTATGTCAATCATGGCTTGAACAGCAATAGCCATTAGCTCACTGAGCTCAGCCTTGGCTGGTTGGGATAAATGGTGAAGAGGTTTATTTTGGTAGTCAGACAATCAGAATTGGAAACAGCGGTGGGCTGAAATGGCCGAAGTAGGACGTCATTTTCCCAGGCTTCATTGTAATTGTACTAGACGTTCAAAGTCACATGAATTATAAGTGAAAAATCTATTACTATAAAACTATAAACTGGAATGTAAGCCTCAACCTGCATTAGAATAAAGAAGCATTGGATTTATGTGAGCCACATTTGCTGAATTGGTGATCCTTGTCTACAAAGTTTACAGAGATGATTTTCCATATGACTGATGTTGCACGCATCTCAACTTTGCTTCGAATGAAGAGATACAGACACAAGGTGGGACATAATCTAGTTTAATTCAGTCCTGCTGACCATGTGTTACCAGTTATACTATATGCTGGAATTGGTAAAACTCTATTGGGCATAATCATAAATGTGAGCCAATATGCCCTAAGTCAAAATGGAATGGAATGGCCATCAGATGGAGGTAACTAGCAAAGCAAGTAGCTTAACAAAAAAAGGATGTATATACTAGCACGTGTTTGCAACACCCCCGTCTGCCTATTAGACGGTAGATTTGTACTTCATCACGACCTGTCTGGGAATGAAAGAGGCATGTACATGCACGAGCCCTAGCTGTGCAGTTGTCTTGTCATCTGTCAAATCTGTGTGTGTGTGTGTGTGTGTGTGTGTGTTTGAGTGGGAGAGAGAATGGGATCAGGTTACATTGAGGATAATCCTCCCAAAGCCGTTTTGTTCAGGACTAAATCACAGGATATTATCCTTGCCATAAGTGATTTTAATTTGTTGTCTCATATAGCACGTGCCCTGACCAAATGCCATTCTGTAATTGGCTAGAGGCTGCCTATGACTGTCTAGTTTAACAAATAACAACACTTTACATGAAAAAGTTGCAAAAAACGTTAAATGATCGAAGACTCTGATCCTTGCCACCACACTGCCTTGGCTTGGTTTACACGGCAGGTGACGTGTTCTGCTTATTGTCTGAGTCACTGCTGTCTGGTCTGGACAGAATGTGGCACATTGTCCCTCTCCATTGAAAATTTGGCTCATCTGATGACTCCAGATCTATGCGTTACCATGGGGATCATGGTAGCTTTGATAACCATGGATGACTGTAATGCTGCCTCCTGCTGACTCCATTGACCACAGTTTGGCCAACCATCTGGGGTTTAACTGGCTGGCTGAAGACACTTTTTGCATGCTGGTCGGCTGCTGGCATCTTCAACCTGCCACTTGGCTTTTTCGTTCAGCAGGAAGATTCCAACACAGAAATATTGATTTACAAAGTTAGATGTAACACTTTACACATATTAATACAAATGTTACTGTATAAAGTTTAACATGTTAATTAACATGTATAGGGAACTTACTGTTCCTGGTTTACTAATTTAACACTACCCAATGAAAATACCTGTACAGGAGGCAATTTACTGAAGACAAATGTAAGATTAATGAGCTAAGCTAATGCACTTTGATTTTTCAGATACAAACTAGCCTAGATTTCCTGCCAGAGCCCCTCGTTTCCCCAACCAAAGCTCTTAAAGTTGATATAAATGTATAACAGAACCAGAGGGCAGCAGCAGACAATGGAGAGAGACAATGGTGAGTGCAAGGGTGAGACACAGTAGGTTGGCCCACATTTTTATCTGTGTCAACTCACTTTCACTGCTCATCATGGCACCAGTTTTGCTCATTTGTTAATTGTTGAGTATGGGATGTAATAGGTCAACTGGGATATGATCCAATAATAGCAAGCAGACGGGGTTCAGGCACAGGCTAATAAAAAAAATGTAAGATTTAGTTTTGTAAAAATGTCCTTTTTTTCTTTTAAAAGTCTAATGCGAGTTAAAAAGGTTACGCTTATAAAGCAGCAGTAACAACAAGGAACAGAGTATTTGAAAGTATCCTCCATGACAAGTAGGCACCTTCAAGAAGACATTTAGAGTAAATTGGGATTTTTTATACCACCTTTTTGTTGGTTCATATGACTAAAAATGGACTAAGGGGTTTCTATTATTGCACTAATATCACACAAACTATATGAAAATGGCAAACGCATAAAGCTGAGTGACACACTAACCCCTCTTTTACTGGCATATGTTGCAGACACAACACAAAGCAACTATTTCATTCTAATCCCCTTTAAGAAGGCTACACTGTTTATTTTGGTACAGCCAGTTGTCTCAGACAATATGCAGGCTAAAGAGCCTAAACTCCATAGCTTACTCGCTCCATCCATTCAACCAGGCCTCAGTGACTATCACACAGGTGCATCTGTGTATGCCTTGACCTCCGGAGCAAAGCAGAGCTTGTCTTTATGAGGCCTTGAGACATGGCATTTGTGGCATTTAACCCTCTCATAAATCTGTAACCCCCAACCCCTCCCTCTACTTTCTACTGTCACTCTCGTTTCAGTTTCTGCTCCAACCCCTCACATTTTAGCCTTCCTGCATATTAATTATCTTCTCCTGCTACTGCTTTTCTTATTAAATCTCCATCTGTCACTGACTTCAGGCCTTTAACCTGGCAGGTAAACAGCCGTGGACCAGGTGTGGTTATGCATATGTGCTCGTGTGTGTTTGTGATAACCAGACAGAATGTGCTCCCTCCTCTTTTTGACAAGGTCACTGAGCTTTGTAGCTCATAATTACCTGGTCTGGGTCGACAGCAGATTATGTCAAAGCAACTGAACCATGCAGGATTAATATTTTATAGATGGAAATGAAAGTCCAAATTTTGTTTACCTTCTTTAAATGCTGCTGGTGCTCACCTTTACTTTTATGTGTAGTCTTTCTTCATGACAAACACACTTAGCCAAATTTGACATGTTTTCCGGATAAACTGGGTTTCCATCTGAACGAATCACACTCAAATATATAGGTTCTGATTGGTTTATCGGGCTGACCAACAGCTTCATGATATTTAAGTCTCATTTATAGACTCATCCACAGCTTTCCCAGCATTGATTTTACACTCTTTACTTCATATTTGTTGTAGCGTATATTAATGTATTTTTTCAGTGCATATTAATATGAATACAATGCAGTAAATACATGATCCAATGGGAGTTCCCGTTTACTCTAAGGATCAGTATTTAGCCGCTTCAGAAATAAAAAACTTTCTTATTTTTGAAAACCGCATTCTCACAATTTTGATTATGCCTGAATGGTCTGTTAATTAACTAACTGTTAATTAAGTGTTAATTATCTTTACACACTTTCTTATTTTTGCCCCCTTTTCCATCTTTTCTACATATTTGTGACAAGCAATTGAATATTATTTTGTGAACTGTCTACAGCAGATGAAAGAATGTAATACAAATTATATACTACTTGGTAAAAATAAGTTGCAGTTACTCAATGGGATAGCAAACGAACCACAAAGAAAACAACTGGTGCCAAACTAGTGCCATTTTGCAATAAAATGCAAAAGCATTATACAGATATAGAAGGATTTCTTTTCTGAAGTTTCTCTTGGCGCAGTTGGTGCTGCGGTTATCAGAGATGTGTAGCGATTGTTACACACCTGCATTCTCTGTGTCCTTGGTGAATTCCTAGTATAACAGTTCTCACTCACCTGATGATTAAGAAGATTTAAAATGGAGGGAGCCACATGGGGCCTCATTATCATTGGAAATGCATATCCCACTGTTCCATTTTTGTCCAATTTTCCATTTTCTTTTCCACTGAAATGTGAGAAAATACAGTTAAAGTTGAGGCAGGATTGGGAATGTATCCAAGATGATGTAAGGGGAGGGTAGTTTATTGTTTTGTGGGAATACAGACCCACCCTCTCATCCTCTTTTCTCTAAAGCTGACTCCCAAGACACAGGCATTCTCCCCCTTTCAGGGTCCTCTGTGGCCCCAACAATGGCCCCTTGGCACATTATTCCTCAGTTCGATTACTTCTTATGGTGAGATTCAGAATAATCTAATGAATGCAACTTACTCCTTGATTTAAAGTGAAGTTCAAGTTTATTTAAGTTCAAAAGCATTGTAAGTTCTACCATTGTAAAGTTCATATAAACTAACTAAACCCACAGAAACACTGCATATCTTTACGGACCACAAGTGTTACATACCCAACCAATGGTTCGACAAATAAAAAGAAAGAAAAAATATTCAATGTCTTTGTCTGATCCCAACAGACTTGTCAACATTAAGAAGTGAGGCCAAAGAAATGTTCCACAAGCTGAACCACCACGTATGCTGGATGAAAGCTGAACTAATTTCTGAACTGGACCAAAAAGGCTCAGTGTTCTGCATGTGCTCCATAGCTGTAATGGTTGTGAGCAACAAAAGTTGAATAAAACATTAATTTAAATTCATTTATGATTCATTTAGGAATTGTAACACCTAGTCCTATTAAGCAATCCAAATATACCAAGAGCCACAGGGGGAATGCAATTTCTATTTTGACAGGTTTCCTCTTATAGTCCAGCTATAATAATGCAGATCATTTTTACATTCAGCGTAAAGTCTGATATATATTAGTCAACTTCCAAAAGTTTTTAAAATAATGCATGGGCCCGATGGTCAGAAAAGGTACTGGTGGCGTTTCTGATTAAAAATATGTTGATCTAAAAAAAATACCCATATCTACAACAATTTAAACATAAGCAGCTATTATTTTGATATTACAGCTCAATAAATGTAGCAGTACAAATGGAAGCTGCCTAAATATGCTGGCACCAAAAGTCTGAGAACAGATGAATGAAGCAAAAGAACTTTAACAACATGTGATTCAAAGTCTCTTGACTTCTTCAGTGATTTCACAAGATGCCAGTTTTCCATTTTTCAAAGGGAATACGCAAATATTACATCAAGATGAATCAAGACAAAGCTACAACATGACTCCTACACCCAGTGCGCCACTTTATAGACACACCTGGTGTTTTGATCTCTCCTATATGAAAAGAGATCATAAAATATGGGATATGTACAATTTCATGGTTTTTGACAGACAGCCCCATTAAACTTTGAGCTGCAGGTCACACAGGAGTCAAACTGAATCTACTATATCGAGTTTTTTTGTCGCTTATCCTTTTTCAAGTAGTGACTTGGAGCATGAAATCCCTCCTGTAAATACAGCGACAGAAAAAATGGCACAAATATACAATTAGGGGGAAAGTGTTTCAACGATGAGTTTATCAAAATGACACCATCATATTTCCTGTGATACATTCTTGCTTTATAATGCTTTAATGAAACCAGCATCATAAATCTAAAATATGTATTCTTGCAGATAATCCCGTATGATAACCCATTAAATACATGTTTTCTTCCCAGATACCAGTGAAGCAACTCTGGGGGATGAAAGCCCTTAATGTGGCAGATGTAAAGATAGAAGTGCCTCTTCTCCACTTCTCTGGCATTTTGCCTTCTGGGGGAAGAAGCTAAGGGACAGGTGGGGACTAACTGGCCCGTGCCAGCTGACCTGTCAGATTCAGACCCTGCGTTTGAACAAAAGGAGGGAGACGGCGGGGGTCTGTCTGTCGGATGTGTGTCTAGGAGTGTGTGTTTGAGGAAGAAAGGGAGAGGAAAAGAGATGACAAGAAAAGAGAAGGAGACAGAACAGGATGGTGCAGCTGATGGAGATGGGACGTGACAGTTCTCCCTGGGATTGTGTGATTAATTGGGATCAGGTCACCTCTTCAGTGTCTGGACAGTAATGCTATGCAGTCTCATATGGCTATTTACATACAGTGGGCCGGCAGCACTACACACACACACACACACAAACAGACACACACACACAAACAGACACACACGCACTTGGGAAACAAAACAAACTCCTCAATACACAATACTGTTCATATTTTTAGCTTAGCTGCTAGTCTGTTGTAGTAGTAGCAGTGGAGCTTGTTGGTTTCCATGTTGTATTCAGATATAACTTTTTTCCCCTTGTTTTTCTTTTTCATATTTTTCTTGTGCCGGAACAAATATATGTACTTGACAAGAGCTCCTACTAGGAAAGTGGTTGTCGGTGCTGAAGTTCCTGTGTTACCTTTTGCAAACTCTATCTCAAAGCAGCAGCCATCTTTCAGAAAGGGGGATAAGATAGCATCCCAACGGAAAGCAGAGATACTAAGAAGACACATGGTACTGAATAATTTATGGCCCAGCAAAATAGAGACAGCCACTTGAAGTCCTGAGTAAGTATGGGATATAGACGGTGGTGACATATCAAGCCACAATAAAGACATGGGGAACAGTAGGGAAAGCAGGGGGAAAACGTTCTGTGAATTTCCCAGAGTTAAGAGTTTGTTTTGGTTTCCCTGCAGTAGCTGCCTCTTTCTGAATGTTGCATTGCTCTAGCTTGTTTACCAAGTCCTCTTGAGCTTGCTCTGTCACACCGGGGATAGCACCCAGGTGAGTGTTGCTGCACACAAGGAAGAGAGAAGCCAGTAGCCCTTTGATTCTGGGCTGCTGGTTCCCTTAGATTAGCTATTCTCTCTATACCCTGACGAATCCACTGGCAGAGCAGCCAGTGTAACCAAGGGAGACACTTCCATCCCAATTGGGTAGAAGAGGCGTGGTGTCTGTGGTTCGTGGTGGCTGATGGGCTGCCAGGTTGGGTGCTGCCTGCTTGCAAGGAAGGTGGGTATGACATTTAAAACTTAGTCCCCAGTGTAGATCGAGACAAATACCCCAGACGGTATCATGGCGTTTCTGGGCCCCTCCAGTCTCCCTTCATTACACCACAGTAGCACTGATGATGGCAGGTCACTGCGGAGAAGCTGTCCTCACGCCGCCCGTCACATCCCTGCCACTTTCATCTCCTCGCTCACTTCAAAAGTGACATCTGTCAACGCTAAGAAGCTTGGAAGCACCATGTTCCTTCATTGCGCGGCTTTGATGGTGATTCAGCCTCAGGCATTTGTCATACATAACTTAGGTGAAGAACAATGTCTTATCAGACTTGGATTTTAAGGAGAAAAGGAGTCTAAGTACACTACAGGAGGGCAAAATCAAAATGGCTCTAACCACTGGAGGGAGTAAATCAAAGTGCAGCATGAGCGGTTTGAGTAGTATTGCTTGCCTATATCACAGTCTTGTCACTTTTCTTCTTGTTCATCTCGTTACCGTGTCCCCATCTGCAAAAAGAAACGGCTGCTCTTGCAACTAATCAGCCAACTGCTACAGTATAACTATTTACATTTGTTATTGTTTTCTGGTTAAATGTGTTTTCTCTTTAACCACAGGGCACTTACAACCCCAACTGATGTCAAGAAATATTGTGGCTTGCTGATATATTTCATTTCCAGTGTCAACTACTAATAAATATACTTAGAGTATACTATTTTAAAACCAAAAAGACCAAAAAAGAATTGGGCCAGTCCAAAATTATGAAGGTTTTTTTCACCTTTCTGTCCAAATTGCAAAGGTTGATTCATGACTGACAGGCAAAAGCAGCAAAGTGTAATCTTTAAATGATGATTTCCTGAGCCTTTAATACTTGTGTGCTACAATCTGCAATTTCTTGTGGACTTACTAGATGTCCATGGGGGCTCATTCTTGGTTATATGTTCTTTTCTTTTTCTTTTTCTGCTAGTTCTTCATGCAGAATGATTTTCATCCTTCAAATTCTTTATTGATATTTCAGAAATACTTTATATACAAAGTTTCAGGCTTAGACAGAAGTCATGTAAGTAATAATTTGTTATTTTGTGTGCTAGTGATTCAGACATCTGGAGCTCTTTTATTATTTGGGACACACAATGAAACGGACATTTCTCTTGAATTCTCCTCTATTTGTAATCAGCTAAATTAAAAAAAATAATAAAAAAATCTTACACCACACAACATCACCGATATGTAGATAGATTCATTTATCTGTTTACCCATTTCAGACAGCCCCAACAAGTCTAATAGAAATATTGAGCTTTCTCTCTTCTAATTTTACGCCTAATTTAAATTTGAGTCATCCATTTCATTCAAACCCACATGTGTCCCAATGACAGCTGAGTTCTTTAGGACATCCGGCTGGTTTTCCTATAGCTTAGTCCTTTCTGGAACACTTAATGTACTGTAAGCGAACCATCTGTACTTTTCTGAGAACAAACATGGCACCATTTATCTTGCTGTAAGTCAGGGTATCAACTGGGCCATTAGCAGACTAAAAGCAAGGTCCCAGCCAACAGTTAATGTTATAAACAGTCTAAAACAAGTTACTTCTGTTCCACTGAACGGTCCAAGACAACTAACATAGCTTGAAACACACAAGTGAAAAACAACCCTGCAAGTGGATGTTGATGTAGTCGATTCCTCTGCTGTTCATGCTCACCTGAGTCATAGTAAGAATTGGCAGCTTCTGTAGAGGTGAGGAGTGTTGTAATTGAGTGCTATGTGAGAGCCTCCTGAACCAGTCAAGAAATATGAGTCAATATAGCCGCTCATTGTGATGTTCCATCCTGGGGCCAAGCAGACATGATATAGAAACTCAGTGTGACTCACACAACCCTGATTCTCAAAGTTCTTTCTGGTTTTCTAGGGTCATGATGGTAAGGAGACCAAAACCAGGTCAACATGGACACAGTGCCTCTGGGCGAACAACACTCTGGGAGCTTATCAAAGAAGAACAGCCTGCAGGTATCAAGTCAAAGACAAAACACTACCTAGAACATTTCACACACACAAAATATGTTGAGTTTGTGATTTTTCATTATGATCTGTAAAGCATGAATGTTGAACAAGTTAGTTAAAAGTTGTCAAAATTAAAAAAAAACTATAATCAAATTATTTATCTGTAAATATGCTATTTTAATATTATGGTGAAAATGTAAAAAGTGTAAAAACTGCAAAAAGTATACAGACCTTTATTTTTCCAACACTCACCTAGCTGTTCCACAGCAAAGTCACACATCCCATGAATAAATCAGTCATTTTGGAGCAACACATTAATCAATGATCCAAACAACAGAAACATTTTTTTCTAAATTAATCATCAACACTCTATTTGAACTACCCAGAACTTTAATCTGGTCTTGTCTGAACAGAGTCCTGCTTGTTGGGCACTGTTGTAGAAGCATCACATCACTTGTAGTTCTGGACAAGCTGACACTGATTGTTTCATGTATCTAGGCCTGTGCTCCTGACGCCTGCAATGCTTTTGAACCTGGCCTTTTGTGTTCTCCAACTGAGCTTTTGTTCTAGATGAAACAGACTATGTATGGTCGGCAGTGAGCTTTGTCAGGTACGTAAGACCAGACACACGCAGAAACACACACAGACACACAGGATCTGTAGAGAAATTGGTTTATAATCCCAAACTTGCGTATAAGAACCTGTTAGTTAGACCAGAAATGGGCAATCAAGACCTACAATGGCTGCAGGTAGCTTCAGGTTCATGTGTAAATGCTTTTCGAATTGGTAGGAGGGAAAACCTGCTGGATCGTGGCCCTCGTAGGACTAAGCCTTCAATCCCTGAACCACGTGATGTTGAATATGTCTTCACTGTGAACGTGTGTGTGAGCTCGATATCGATATTAAGGGCCAGATGACACTACCAGATGTTTCCTGATGTTATAGCTGCTTGTCTAGAACAGAAGAAGACAGCACATATACTCAGTATGTTGCAATTCAAGGTGGACTGAGATTAATTCATACTGTGCTTTATGTTCATTTATAAAATATGTTTATGGGAAAAAATGAATTGCGAATAATTCATGTCTTAAAGAGTACTACTTAATGGAGTTATGACATTATTCAGTCGAAATGGTTGGTTGGTTTATAAACATGTATCATGAAGGGGGCTGCATGGACAAATGTCCTAAAATGCCCTAAAATATGCAATGGTTGTCTATTTTTCTCCTTTTTTTAAAGAAAGTAATGACTGAAAACATTGTTCAAAATCCTCCCTCAAACTGGAAATGCTGCTACAAAACCAGCAAATTCATCATAAAAATCCATTTCTACAGCATATGTGACGCACGTCGTCGACCGTTGTCTTCTTCTGATGCTTGTGATGTGAACACAACACATCTCAGACCAGAAGACTTTGCATTTGGGAGGAAGGAGGGCAGCAAGAATTTCTACTAAACATGACGGGTGGAGCATGAAAAAGTAAATGAGCATCCTCATATTGAGGCCTCTTAATTTTTTAACAGATTTGATGAAGTGAGTTTTGACTGATGTTTCCTGAAAGTGGCAACATGTGTCCCTCTTACCCAGCTGGTGCAGCCCTCTCGTCTATAGATGTGTCGCTTGATGTAACCATCGAATGGCACGCTGCCACTTAATAAAATATCACTCTTGCTTTGACAGGAAGCCTTAATTGAGTCCCTTGTCAGTTTTATCAAACTGTGTGTTATCTTCATTTGAAACTTTTCCCCTCGTCCTCCCTCGGTTTCTCCCTCGCTCTTATGGAATATGCTAACAGTGGAATCATCTGGAGCTGGGAGCCCAGCTTTTGCAGGAGAAAAAGTATTTAAAAAAGTAAAGAACAAGAAATGAAGAACAAGAGTAAAAGGGAGAGAAGGGATGAAATACGGAGAGGAGAACGAGGCGAGGAAGATGGTACACAGACTGAGCCTTCGGAGCCTATCTTGTCATTGGATTTATAATTCAGGTTCATGATTTTAATTTCCCTCTGTTCTTATCAAAGGCCGGAGGAGCAGCGGGGGAAGGCTGGTAGTTAGCTGGATAACTGCATATGAGATGAGCTGCGGCACTCTGTCACAATGCCTGGACGACATAATAGGGATGGAAATGCAGCGAGAAGAACAAAGTATCTGTACTGTGACTCTCTTTCAACCACCAAAAACCTACAATCAGCCATTGTTTACAAAAACCCCTTTCTTTCCATGTCTCCTGTTTTCCTCAGAAGCCATAAGCAAGCTCTCATCCCCTAAAGCATTATACACTCACAAAAAAGTCGACGTGCTCGTGTGAAGCCTTATACAACTTGTGCGGATGAATAATGAATTTTGTCAGTGTTCCAGACTGAGTCTTTTGATTTGATAGCACTGTGGTGAGTGTCTATAATAAAGCTGCTCTTATATCAAAGTATATTTTCTGTAATGTACAGATACAAACAATTGCAAGCAAATGATTAAGGAGTGTTTTTGATAACTTTGAATATATTCAAACAAGGGAAGCACTATTTTTCTGTATTTATTTGTCCAATATTATCAGTTGAAAATCAATGCAGTTTATTTAATCAAACATATCAGCTGATACATTTATTGAACAAGCCAACACATTCCAGTTCTGCCATAACATCAGCACTGAGCGAACACTCCCAAGAGGGGTTTTATATGGAACCTAAAAATTTGAAATTGTAGTGAAATGTCTGGATATTTTAAGCAGTAATATCACTAGATCTGGTAATTAACATGCAACTTGCACACTACATCTTAGCCTTTCTCCCTCCCAAGACATATAATTGTGTATAAAAGTATCAGCAACCTTATTGGGAATGATCAC
This sequence comes from Takifugu rubripes, assembly GCF_901000725.2. NCBI lineage: Eukaryota > Metazoa > Chordata > Actinopteri > Tetraodontiformes > Tetraodontidae > Takifugu > Takifugu rubripes. The sequence continues at coordinate 8,954,011 of NC_042297.1, read as the reverse complement.
CTCCTGGTTAAAAAAAACAACTAAAAACCTCTTACTGTGCTTGTCTGATTCAAAACCCAGGTGCATTTAACCAAACAACATACTGAGATTTCTTGATCCTATAACTGTTTTTCATCCAACGCACAGGCTACATGAATTCATAGTAGATTCTGTCACCTTCTTTATTAGGTGTTGTCTTACAAGTTGGTATTCTCTCCTTCTGTCCTTCCATGACTCAGTGGTGACACTTTACTCAGTGATTCATTTGATCATTAATTTAGCGCACTTCCAGCAGTTGGTTTGACAGGTGGAAGTGCTTTCATCAGAGGAAAACTTGCAGAGCATACAAGGAAATTTACATGTTGAATAACTGTTGATCAAATGACACTTTCTTGACAATGACCAACTTCTGTCATCTATAATTATTAAATGATAATCTTCATATATATAAAAAGCATGTACCACACTGTCCAAACTGGGGCCTTGATGCAAATCTAGCTTTTTCTTGGTGTCATAGTTAGGCTTATCTAGTTTGCATTTAACTTGGCTTGAGGAGTTCATCAGAAGACGTGGTTCATGATCTCAACATTCAGATTGTCAGCTTCTTTTCAAAGAAAATCTCTCCTTGATATAAAAAAAACACTTGCCAAGAAATTTTCCTTAAATATATATTCCTACTTTTTCTATATTGCTGGGGTGGAGATAAATTTGCCACAAATTAGGAGGAAACCTGTATACAGGAAGGCAAAATAAATGGACTGTGCTTTCATGGGAGCAGTAATCAAGCCTTTGCATGATGCTGCAGCTCATGATCTGCTTTGGCGGTTACTGTTTGTGTGTCATGCCACCGTAGTTTGCTGTTCTTTCAAGAAGCTAAAGATGCTATTTGCAATTAAAATAGAAACACCTGACACAGAAGACAGTAGCAGTATTAATTATGCTGTTTTTGTATTTTTACTCATTTGATTGTGGACCTACTTACAAGCCACTGAAATACATTATTCAAAAAAACAGAGTTTTGTCTGTCAGCCATTATTTTTAATTCAATGTATGTATTTTCATGTTTCTTCTTCATTTAGTTCATTGTCATTATCTAAATTGTTTGCAGTTAATATTAATCCTGTGATCAACCAAACAGTCAATAAATTTGATTTTTCCAAATAAACTCCAGTGTCTAACCATTGTTGGTTTTTTTTCTTTCCATTCTTCTTTCTTTTCCCTCCCTCCATCTCCAGGATCAAACTCTGCTGGGGCATTTTAAGACAGACACTTCCTCGACTATTTTGGTATCAAAGCTCCGAGGCAGAAGGAGGCATGCTCTCTGAAGTTGACATGGAAGAAGAGGAGGGCCATTCTCTCTTGCTGGATTTTAGGGGGCAATAGTTGGGAGGGGCACACGCAGTGGCCCTGCCAGGAGGGATCCCTACTGGGGATTGGGGCCTCACATGCATATCTTCAGGTCCACACCCTTCTGAGCCATAAAAGGCTTGAATAAGTGTTGCAACATTATGTAGTTGTTTACTGCTGTTTCTAGTTTTAGCTGAATTTTACAACTCTGTGCAGGTGATGCTCGAAATGGAAACAAGATGTTACTGATCATTTTTGTGTTTAAACTGACTATTCTAAATCTGTTAAAATTCCATAGTAAAAGCTGCCTGATTTTAAATATAATATCATTTAAAATATGGCCTGCTTTAATTCATTCTTCAGAATAACGAGTTTTCACGCTCTTACATGAGGAAATGGGAATTTTCTTCTTCAAGCGTAGTACCATTTTTTTTGGCTGATTGGCAATTGTGTGCAAAGATCCCACTATATGCTTTGATGTGAATTTAACCATCTCCAGCCCCATGTGGCAGACTGTTGTCCAGATTATCTCCTGTGTTTTTTCTCTCTATGCAGAGGAAGTCCAGCCTTCAGAGGATCAGACTGTGGAGCGCTCTGACCTGGCTAGTCTCTCTACCAACACAACTGCTCCCTGATTCATCTGCTGCCAACCCCTTCAAGTTATTCATCTGGAAGAAATATGCATTCATCATTGTATTTTTAAACTCACCAAATAGATAGACAAAGAGAATGCCTTAGAGAGTGGGGGAGCAATCTACAATTCCCAGAGCTCAGATGGTATTCCTGCCCTGCATCGCCAAACATTCCCTAAATTGACTCTGAATGAATTTATTTTTAATTTGTGGAAGATGCTCCACCATGGAGAATAGAGATATGTGTGTGGATTTGTGCTTTTGTTATTATCTGTATTGTTTGTAACACGCTGGGTACATGTGTGAATTTGCTATGTATTATTATAATTATTATTATTATTATTATTATTATTAGTAGTAGTAGTAGTAGTAGTAGTAGTAGTAGTAATACTAGTAGTAGTATTTTACTTATTCATTATTTTTCCCATTTTGCTGATCCATCTTTCGTTAATCAAAGCTCACTCTTTTTGTAGTGGAGCTGTTTGATCTTGTCAGTCCTGAACAAATGAGCAAACTCATTGCGCCATTTCATTGTATTCATTAATTAATTTATCAGCTCATATTCGTTCCAGCCTAATTGAGTCCCATCGCATCCCACTAAGTAGGGCACGTACTGATCCGGCAAATGGAATGCTATCTGGCCCCCAGTCCTCTGGGCTATGCCACGGTCCTGTACCCAGGAACGCGCCACTATTGCTTTGTTTGTTGCTTCACATGTGCTTGCGTATGTTTTCACATGGATAGATTCGATATCTGCCCATCTGTTTTTGATAGCTGTTGATAGTAAGCACAGTGCCACCATTTTCTCTGCTGCCAGGACAGTTTGGATGGTGGGGGGGAGGTCATCCTGGAAAGACAGGGAGAAAGAGAGGAGTAGAGAGAAAAGGTGGCTTCCTATTACCCAGATGAGCCCCTGTAGTGTTTTGTGTCTCTGTATACACAAATGCAGATAAAATGCATCTTAACAGATGTGCCCACACTCACACACTGCAAACAGATGTAGGCTCACAGAAAAGGGAGGGTCTTCTATAGCTTAATGCCATTACATTAAATTTTAAATAATGTTATGCAAATCAGAAATGACAGGAGATTATCTCCTTGGGACCTTGAAAGAGATTCGTCAGTTCTTATTCCAATATCCCTGGAAAAAAGCCCAGACGTCCAGAGTGGAGAAATATGGCAGGGCGTGACTGCTGCTGAAGTGGGTTTGGGGGGGCAGGGGGTGCTTGAGAAAAGGCCCCCAAGTGTTGGCTATTAAAATCAATTTACCCAGGAAGTCAATAAAGAGAACTCCCTCAGTAAAGGCATCTCCCAGGACAACTCAGGGGTCCTGGAAGAGGAGAACAAGGGAGGATGAAGGATATGATTGCAACATGCCAAGGTGACAGGAGCACACAAGCCAGATTGGGGGGGTGGGGGTGGGGGGTGTTCAGAAATAGGGAGGAAGAGAACTGTCTTTTGTGATTTCCTCTTCTGCCTTTAATCTAAACAGGCTGGCTGTAAGAGCAAAACCTTTTTGAAGAGCCAAGCTTGGCATGAAGCCTCCTGCCTGCTTTGCTTGACATGGCGATGAAAGTGTTATTCGTTGCTGGATGAAGAGGAGACTGTTGTTTCCAGGTCCTGCTGTGGCCCTTCAGATCACGTGATGCCTCCATTTTCATCAGCTACAACAGGTCAGGAGTGCATCCGCCATGCTTACAGTGGAGTCTCTCAAAATTGTGTCATCCATTACTGAGAAAACAAAGTCTTGTCTGTCTGCAGCGCTTTGGGCCAACAATTAAAGACAGCACGCCAGCACAGAGGCACTGCAGGGGGGGCAGCCCTTATCAGAGTCCATCCATCAAATATTGATGGACCTAATTGAGGTTCTTAGGCTCTACAAAGCTTCCTGAAAACGACCAGCATTTATATTAAAAACAGTGCAAGGATACAGACAGTGTGAGAAGAGTGCAAGAAGAGTGCAGTCTTGTGTGTAAATTTCATGTATGTAGACTAACTGCAGGCAATCGCATGTTACTGAGATGGAAAATAAAGGAGGAATTTGAACCAATGGAATTTTTCTTCTAAAGATGGAAAGTATGCCAGCACAGAGTTATCAGTTTTATCTGAAGGAGAAATTTGAAATTATGATCATATCATGGTATTTTTATTCTTCATGTTGAATATTCTTCCCTATTCTGTCAGAAAACAGAAATAGCATCCAAGCTCCCTTTTGGTGTAGACTGTATGTCTTGCAGCCTCTTTCTTTCTTTCTTCCTTTCAATCATTTTGAGATAATGCAGAATTACATTTCTTTTTTTTGAAATACAAAACTTTACTACTGTATTTCCCATTCCTCTCCATCTCCCAGTGCTGGTCCCCATGACACCAGCCTAAGAATGGCAGCTTTAATTTGCAGGAAAACAAGTTGAGAATATTGATTTTCAAAAACTGCTCCCTTCTCCCCTTGGAAAAACGGAGAAGAAGAATAAGAGACTGTCTGCTATGTGAAAACCTGTAGCCTTCAATTAAGTGGGGCTTGTAGGTGTGTGTTTTCATTTGGGCCCGGTGTTCACTTAAAATGACACATTAAAGGCTGTGTTTTACTTCAATCAGACTGTGAAAATATACACACAGGCCTGAGTGTCTCTTGAAGGGCTCTGATTTTGGCACACACACCCAGCTGCCGTACAGCACCAGACAGATGGATGGTATTTATCTTAGAATAAAAACCATGTTCTCCTGCTCCAAGAGAGGAAAACACTGCCTTCCTTACATCTAAAGATGACATGTGTCCTGGAATTCTTGTCGACGGATGTACACCGGTCTCAAGTCTCAGCTTCCCTGCTAAGACTTTTGTAAAACATGATGATTTCATGCAGCCTTTTTGCCCATGCACAAAACAAAAATCAGCATTGCGCCTTGGCTGCATCCTCATGCTGGACTACATTTATTGTCACTCACAATAGACCTTAAGAGATTTATTTGATCTTGTTTGTGCAATGTACCATCCCCGTGGTAGGATTTATCCCCTTTAATGTCTAGCCTATTCGGGGTTCTGATCTGGTGCTTAGGGCTATGACAGAGTTTGGTATCACCGCAGGGACTGATGGCAGCTAGCGGATGTAACACACTTTGGAAGTCCTCCCGCTAATGCAGACATGACTAAAGCCCCCTATCATCCTCCACAGAATGACACGGCATGGCTCCACGACTTAGCTCTTACAAAGAGCTTAAATATCTTAGATGTGTAATGCATAATGAAGGTGTATTCTGTACTTTGGGGTGCAGAGCGGTCCCTTCGTTATATGAGTTTGTTCTACAACCTCATGCTGGCTCGCTGGCTGTATCACACAGCAGCATCAACAGTGAGAAGTACACAGTGATGGCTCATAACAAAGAGACAAAGGCCGCAATAACAGTAAAATAATAAAGTGCATTCCGAGTTTGATGTCCTCCCCTGTTGAGTAACATTACATTTGTTTCCCTTTTTCTCTCTGCAAGTGTGTGTGTGTGTGTGTGTGTGAGAGTGCCATACGCTTCACTGTGTTTGCAGAAGAGGGGGTTGGAAGATCCCCTAGTGGCTCCTCTAGAGAATTACCTGAGAGCGCTGCAAACACGCTAATGGCATAAAAAACAGCAAACACATTTCTTTTGTCTCCATCTGTAGTCCGACTGCACCTTCTATTTTTACTTGCTTACATATATCTGGCGAAGCTTGTTTGTGAAACATAGCCCAAGCTCAAAAAAGATGTAGCTGTTTAGTGTTTGCAATTCAAGTACAATGTTTTCATCAGCAACTACTAAATAAAATAAAAGTGTTCGGGGAGAGAGTTGCTTATTTTCATATACATGATTTCCAACTTGCAAGATGTAATATTTTTGCCTTTGGTATCACTATGATCTATACTATTACATTCTGTTTAGAAGTGAGGGAAGCTGGCTTCAGAGTGCAGCATTGACTAGCAGGAAAATAACAATATGGTGGGTCTTTTAAACATAACCATTAATGATTTACTCTGTTTATACATCTGGTTTACAATCCACACACTGTTTTTGAGACTTGGACATGTGTCTGCTGGCCGTGTTGTGTTGTACAGAGCTGATAAGTAGTCTTACAAGATGAAGAGCTGAAAATTCTGTTAGGAAATGGATTTTTCTACAGTCTGTTAGTGTCTAGTAGCAGAAACTAATGTACATTCATGCAGTCAGGAGTTATTTTGTGTTCCAGGTTCTGTCAATATGTTTCTGACTGCATGAAATAGATGACATAGGCACAGTAATGCTAAGTATCTTTCGAGCCACTTTCATTTATGATGAAATGTGAATGAGGGCCTATAATGGTGACTCGTTATCCTCACCTCTTTCGTTAAGTTTGACTTCTTTAATGGTGCGGGTGTCTGCGTGGAGGACTGTGAGAGAAGCATCATCTTGTTTGATCTAAATTGATTACTTGCTTCTCTGCCCCTCTTATGTGTGAGGACGAGCTGATTGTGTCAGGAAGACGAGCAGCGGCCTGGTATGCTTCAGTTTCATTGGATTTAAAGAGGAGGTGCAGACATTAGAGCCTCAGTGCAATCACATTTGTCAGCATGATTGTTTTTTAAGAGCTTTTCAATTAGGCTTTGATTCTTTGATTTTATTAGGCCCCGGCCTTGCTGATAAAATGCGGACTGCTGGTTAAATATTCTTCTCTCTAATGTACACAATTTAATTTTCTTAATTGAACTAACATGTTTTTCATACCCTAGTTCCAGGAATAATCTTTGATTCTAGGATCCACTGTGGCGGGCTTTTAATGAAAGAGGGAAGCCTTGAAACATCTGTTGGACCTGTGATTAAATCATCTGCATAGCATGTGCATTTATGAGCATGTTGCACTGCCCTGTATTTGATCTATTTTGGGCAATTATCTGGTGGGTCTGTAGTGTTACAAGACATTAATATACTGTAGATCTATTTGTATACTTACTACCTTCCTACTGCAGAGGTGGACAGAATACTTTATCGCTTCCCTAATTTCATACTTTTCTGTCATTTTTTCAGCAATTCGAGAAAATGAAAGAGAAAATTAAAAACTACTCCTTTACATCTTAAACACCATCTGCCTGTCCCGCCCATTTCTGTCTTTCCTCCATCTCCACCCACAACTTCCCGGTGGTGCGGTCATCTGTCCATTAAGAGGGGGTGAGTCAGTCACCTGCCATGTCGCCCCCTCATCGTATGACACACGGCGGCACAGCACGGCTGTCAGGGCCTCTACCGAGCTTGGATCAGGTGACCAGATTATCACTCTACCAGGTTCCATTTCCCACATAGTCCCGCGCTACCCTGAAAACAGATCACAGGCAATCTACATGGAATCAGCCAGACGACCAGTGGCTCTTGTTCTTGCCATTTCCACAACACGTGTACAAGAGACACTACGATCTGAGCTTGCTGACTCAAAGGTTTCAGTTTAAGGTTTTGCAGATGGGCTGCGCTCCAAATTGAGTAATGTCACTGTGTGCCAGTGTTAGAGACATTGTTGGGTATCTAGAAGGACATCGGCCCACAGTTTGAGTCAAAACAGAACAAGCTAGTGCTTGTTCTATGGATGAACTTTCTGCTTTTTGGTAAGATTCCAGGTTGTTTTGTGGGAATTGGCAGAACTGTATATCTTATATTTGGCTTTGGTCAATTACAATTGTGAGTGTGCAGCTTTGTTATTGTGAATACCTTAAAAAGCTTGTGAAAGTCATTTTCACTCCGATGTGAAAAAGTCTTTTGAATGAGATGTTGTTTCTGCAAAGATTTGAACAGGTACAATTGTTTTGGAATCAAGCATTTAACACTATAATGATGTGGAGAACCTGCCCTAACACAGTATATTAAGCAAATATTTCAAATCAACATCAGTGTGTTTTGTTTTGTCTGCAACCCCCCCCCCCCCCCCCCCCACGCTCACTTAATCATAAAAGCAAAATGTTACTACCTATCATTAAAAATGAGTTATTGACCCTGAATATGACATAAGCTATTTGATCTTAATTTGAAACGTGTGTGTCTGATCTTTGCTTGCAGCCCACAGTTGCTGCTGATTAAAGTTTGGTGTCGTGATCAACAAAAGAAAGGGCATAGGGTCAACAAGGAAGGGAGTTGTCTAAGATCAGCCAGATGTTGTTTATTTTATTGTGTCAGCACTGTCATGTCATTCATTACACGCCTCTGTGGTCGGACACATATGAGTGTCTTCAGACCATAGCCACACCCAAGGATACGGCTAATTGCTGCTGTGCTGCCATTGTCTTTACAGCCCCATTTTGTGGCTCGCTTGCTAACTGGCACAGCAATAAGGGACACATAGATATACACTGGCAGTGTCCTTCGTGTGGCGGGTCCAACTTTTGTTTATGATTATGGAACATGATTTTGTTTTTTCCCTCTCTCATCTTGCCCTCTCTCCCCATGCCTGGTCTGTTTTAACTGCTTGGGTTTAGCTGTTCATGGGCGGTGCTGTGTCCCCAGCACTGCCAAAGAGGTTGCCTCTGCCTCATTTGGTGCCCACATTAGGGCAGAGAAACTTTCCAGAGCTGCTAAACCCACCCAGGATCTGCCTTGGCCTCATTTTCCCCTCTGCGGCAGAATCTTCAAGCTCTTCATAAAATCACTTGAAATCAAAGCTTTATGATCAATTTTATTTGAGTGATTTTAATGAAATGATCTTAGCTGATATATATTTTCAAACAGTGCATTATTTAAATGCAGAATTGTTTCTATCTCTATGTCTACAATAGAGTGCATTCCCCAAAGACCAAACTGTCAGAAGTTCCTTAGGTACTCATCACTTTAATGTGTAAAATGGTTTTGACAGACACTCCAGTGAAAGTCCAATGTCATCAACACAGTTTTCCTTTAGTGCTCTCCCCGTAGACAAATCTCAGAGCCAGTTTGTGTTGTGAGACCTCAAATCCTTGACCTGGCCCTTATGCGCGACCTCTCCTAGCGGAAAGGAGTAATCTGACCGGTGCACTGCTTGCAGAAACAACCGAGTAACCTCTGTTGTGCTATTATCAGCTGAGTGGTATTACCTCTCCTTGCACTGGAAAATATGCCTTGATTTCCATCGACCCATCACCAAATCAATGCTTTTAAAAATCTGAGACACCTTTTACTTAAGAGCAAAAGCATGCATTTTATGTTTTGACATGGTCATATTGATTGGGGAGGTGGGGTGAAGAAGGAGCAGAATGGAAAGAGGTGTGTGTGTTTGTATGCTTGTGTGTTCGAGTGTGTGTGTGTGTGTGTTGGGAGAGGCTCTCTCCTTTCTGTCTCCCTTTACGTGCAGCCTTTACGCAGCTCTCTTTTGCACACTCGGTCGCTGCCAGTGTCTGGTAACACTACCATCCTTAATGGCTTTCCTGTGCTGTACACCCACCCTTTCCACCCCACCCCACTCCACCTCCCTGCTCAACCATCTCTGGCTTTCATCTCCTTCATTCCCTTGCCCTTCTTCTCTCTTCTCTTTGGAGTCCCCCCTTTGCACCGTGCATTTTTTTCTCTTCCCACTAATCAATACTCAGTACTCCCTCCTGTCCACACCCCACGTCATTCACATTTGGCTTGCTGATAAATTATGGATGTTGGCCTCTCACATCACATCTAAAATTTCTATTGTGTTTGTCAATGGCTGATCGATACTTCACCTTGCCTCATGCTCGGAGCTCCCCATGCTTCCACTGTCTGACCACTTACATCCTTGGTCTCCTTCACCCCTTTTTTTTTGTTTGTTTATGATTTTGGTTTGCTGGGAATGCCTCTGGTGTCAAAATTTCATGGATGGCAACTTACCAAAAAAAACTAAACATCCTATACAAGTATGCACCCTATAAAAGTCTATTTCTTTTCCAAATGTTGTTAATGTTTTCAAGTCTGCGACTTGATGCTGGAGACATATTTTCTTTCCTTTTTGTCCACTCTGACAGTTGCAAGGCAACTTTGATATTTGAAGTGATAGAGTGGATTTGAAGATGGCGCACGACTATAAACAGGCAAACATGCACTTGGCTTCTATTCCGGAGTGAACTTTATTTAGCTGTAAGTGTTTTCTTGATAATGTATACATGGTAAGTAGACCCTCCTAACCTTCTCTGTGAACAGAAAAAGAGAACCCACATGCCCCACACACATTTGCACGCACTGGCATCCACATGTCTCAGCTTTTGTTTCTCACACTTAGACCCTCAAATCTCTCACTTTCTCTTCCCTGCACACATACAACCACTCGGGGTCAAAGCAGTGCTGGGGGTGTAATTTAAGTGGCGTTGGGCTTATCACAGATTAAGGCTCAGCTCTGATCTCTGGCCCTGCGCAGCACCTGCTCCTCACACCAGATCTCACCTCCCACCTGCTGACGAGAGAAACTATGCTGCCTACTAACGTCGGCTCGGCCTGTTTCCTTTTCCGTGACCACTTAACCTCTGATGCAGGCTTTTAAGTGAACGTCTGGTATGTGTCTGCCAGCCACAGCTTGGCAGCCGAGCTCTAGTACCAATACCTTAAGTAGCGTGCAATCACCTGTCAGTAGTGAGGCAAGAAGCTACTTGAAACTGCTACCCTTCTTGCATTTGGCAGTTGTAGTTTCTTGACTCTGATTTGACTTATCTGGCCAGTGTAGTTGAGTTACAGTTGCAACCAAAATATCAAACCAAACACATGAGACGAGTTCTATAAAGCAGTATGTAATGCTCTCCTTTTTTCTTGTTCATTTGACCAGCAAATCAGCAATTTACACCAAATGTCACTCACTTTTCAAACTATTTGATACCTGGAAGAATATAGAGGCCATAGTCTTAGTTTACTCCAGGCCTAATATAAATTAATATGTCTATAGTGTAGTTAGCACAACCATGGGCCTCACTTCTTCGTTCCTCACGATTAACAGCACCAACTAGGAGAGACATGGATTAAGGTTTTTCCCAAACATCAATAAATATTTTGAGCTAAATGGATTATTTTTTATTTCTATTCTTTGAATTTTTTTGAATCAGAGAAAGGTCGCCATAGTTGAGGGAGGGGTAAAAATGGCTCCGTTCTTCTATGCAGAATAATCTGCCTCCTGTCTGTCAGCACCTCCACTCCCTCTTCATCAATGGTGGGATGACAGCCTCACACACATAGACACAGTTGTCTTTTCCCAGATCCCTGGTATGCCATCCCCTCCTAAACCAGGGGAGGTGAAAATCTTTAGGACCCAAACTTTTATCCCCTTGGACACACCTTAGTGGCTTACATGCCAAGTCTTAGTTGACCCTTACATAGACACACGGGCACAAATTATCACATAAAGACTTCTGCCTTTGAGGTATGCATTCACACACATGCACTGCTCTAGTGACAGGAGTCAGGAGTCACAGAGCAGTGTGGCATGCTGCATATTATGAAAATCTCTGTCTGAGCAGAGGTCATTGTCTTTTATCTTTAGTGTGCCTCACCTTAGCGTGAGGATTATTCGGCTGAAAATGTTGCATGTGTTAGTGGAGCTCTTTGGAAATGTTGAATCACAGGTATCAATTCCTGGCAGCAAAAATCAATGTTGTGAGATTCTGAAACACAAAGAAGTCAAAAGGTTTGAGTTGAGATTAAGATATTGCCATGTTCCTTTTTCATTTGATATGGTGAGTCCGTGGATTTTAACAATGCACAAACATTTGCCCCAGTGTAATATTCCAGTCATTTTACTACCTAATCAGCTATTCAGTTAAATAAATATTCACTTAAAATAAAAGACACAATAGAGAATAATAACCGGTATGTACATTGTGCTTGCTGATATGTCTCTTCTAATCAACAATGACTGGACCATTTACTTTGCCAGACTTTCTATTGTATTTGACCTCTGTTATAGTCCAGGACATTGCTCTTTACAAGTCCTGGTATCTCTCTTTGTTTCCTTTCTGTTCCATTCAGTCTGGCACATGGACAAATGCACACACACACACACACACAGTCATACACTAACACAAGTTCTGTGGAAGAAGTGGGTGTCATCCTCCCCTGTCGTCCGTCGGGCTGGATTTGCCTCAGAGTGCAACGAGACTTCCTGATTTGTGTGACAAACACAAATGCCTTTAAATTCCCCACAGCCCTGCTTCTTACCAGCCTCATACCTTGTAATGCATTATTCACATCCTCTCTAGCATCCCCCTTACCTCACCCCAGCTCTCTACGCATCAGGGAAGGGACAGACACACACGACTCTGCTGGCAGAAAATCCATACGGCCTTGACGTCTTTGCTTCAAGTGGGCAATTAATGGAACTGCAAGTCAGTTCTATTTTCTCTCATAATTGTAGTTAAAGGTGAAGATATAATGATACCATTAAATGACAGTGTTCATACATTTTGGCAAGGAAAGTGTGATCGCAAGGAACATTATTGGCAATTATGCTGGATCAGCTGCGGCCTCTCCAGGGCACTAGTTATGAGTTGCCAAGTCTGAGAGAAAAAGTCACACCAGATAATATATCCCTCATCCTTTACAGCTCTCCCATCATGACCTGCGGGATCCCACTGCCCTCTGACATCAGTTATAGTGGTTATGGGACTAGTAGCCATAAAGTTAAAGTCCTCTGGTGCCTTACACTATTTCTCATAAACGTCTACAATTTTCTCACATACGCTACAACTACTTTTCCTCAGACTATAAGAAACTGTGGAGGAGTTGGGCTGATGTCACTGGAGTTTTACTGGTGTGAGTGATCAAAGTCCTACCTGTGTCGACAGAGCACGCTTCTTTGTGATTTTTATCATCATGGTATATATTTTTTAACATCATCGGTTTTGCTGTGCTGACGTTTGAGACAAGCTGAGCACCCCATGCTGTGGCCAGAGGCTGCACTACGCAACCTGTCTTCTTGCCGACTCACTCCTGTGCGCTGACACCCAGCTGAAGCCGAGCGGAGGCCTGCCCGCCTGCTGCTTAATGGTGAAAAACGAGAGCTGTCATGTCGTAATCGTGTAATAACCGTGCATGGTGTCACTTTCAGCAATTAATGGAGACGCTGTGACTGGGCTGCGTAAATCCTGCCTAAGTCGACTGCGGCCGCATACTGTGGTGGGTGAGAGTAGGAGAGGCTTATGTTAGCATAGGTTGGATTCTTGTTCGTACGTGTTTACCTAAAGGGAAAATATAAAGATTTGCATGTGTCTCCTCATTACAGCATTTCATCAGTCATAATAGAGCAATTACATTTATCTGCCAGTAAATGACTGATTAGTTGTGCTACAGTCCATGGTAGTTCACTAGCATATTTATTTTTCATTTATCAATTCAAGCTGGCATGGCTGCTGGCTTATTCAGAGCAATGCTGTCACGGCCTTTTGTAAATATTTTATGAACATAAAAATATCAAACTTTTGACAGAGTACTTTTTTTATGTTACACATTAATACTTGTGCATGTGTACAAATGTTTTCACACTATTATGTGTGTGCCAAAAGTTTTTGAGTGAGACCAACCTTTGAAAGCCATGTTTGTCCACAGCTTTAAGTATCAACAGCGTGTTGAAATTGTCAAAGTAAAGTCACTGGGGGCCAATGTCACAGCAAGGGTGTGAGAAGGGGTCCAGGGGCCTCTGAGTCTTGCCCATAAGGCAGGTCTTTATAGAGGGCAGACAGATGAGGTGAGCGGAGCTAGCTGTCACTGAGTCCAGAGTAATGACTGGCCCAGTATGCTGCTGCCAAACCCTCTGATTGTTTTAAGTATGTTTGGGTGTGGGCACTCTCTGACTTTATGGGGTGTTAGGATAGCGCGCAGTGTGTGTGTGTGTCTCTCTCTCTCTCTCTATGTATGTGTGCTAATGTTTGGATTTCTATTCACAACAGACACAAAATAAGCCACACGCATACATATCCATCTGCAATGCCATACACACACACGGATTTTGACACAGAGTCTATGTCCTTTATTGCACCCTTCTTGAGACTTCTCGCAGTTTCCCTTTCTTCCCTTGGCTCATCAGTTTACTTACAAAATAGATTTTGTCAGGCTCATTGATGTATAATGCACTGGCACCAGTGAGCCTATTTTCATTTTAATAACACTGAAATTTTTTTTAATATTATGTGACTCTTTGTGACAGAATGAAAGCAGTATGGAGATGATCAAACAGTCGTTTGTTTCAGGTCACGTCTCCTCTGTCTATCTGTCAGAGCCACTCCGGAGAGGTTGAGGGAATGAGAGGGAACCATGACTGGAGGGACTTTCTCCAAAACAACGCCAAATCACTCGCTTTGCCTGTTCCTCCCCGTGCACCAGAGAGACGTGTCACAATCCAACACGTCTGTCACGGTATCCCACAGCAGCCTCTGGATCCAACAACGCACTGCGCCCCATGTCTTGTCACCTGTTATCTTTACCATGCCTTGTTGTTCTGCGTCAAATCACTCGCAACATTCCTAAAAAAAATTGGGGTCGTGCTTTTATGCAACGTGGAACGTGCCATGGCATTTATTCAATGTTATTAGAGCTGGCAGTCTGCAATCCAAAGAAGTCAAATAGGAAGAATTCACTCTGAAATCATACTTGTCTGTGATGCAGTCATGTTGATGTTTTTAGAGCATGAATATCTGGAGGTAAATCAACTTCTTACGTGAGATGACGGATGATTTACATTCTCTAAGCAGAGCAACAAGGTCTCGACCAAAGGATGCACATGTGAAACAAATTTGCGATAGCAGCTTACGTATAACTTTTCGTGCTGGTGCAGAAATTCGTGAGATGTTCATGTGGCAGGTTGGTACATAAAGAAAAACACTGAACCTCAAGTATTTATCGCCCACCTTGTACTTAAAGTAAATGTCTCCAATTCTGTAAGACCTAGTGTTAACCAAAAGGTTTTCAACAGACAGAGTCAACCATCTGCTCACCACATTGTTGGAACAACAACACTGTTTCACCTAAAACTAATTTATTTGGGTACTTTAAAAAAGACCATATGTTATTTTTTTTAGATAATCCATATGGTATCATCTTATTCTTGCAACATATTTCCAACATTTTTCTTTCAGACCACTCTTCAGTTAAGGGTCTGTTGCTGTTATAAATAATAACTGTAATTTTTCAGGTTTTTTTGAGCAATAACTCAACCGTCATTGAATACCTTCGGTATGGAGTGAGCTAGTTCCTCTACATTTTACCTATATTAATATTATTCATTTGTGCATATAGCATCTGTCTATAAACATGACTTCATTCAACACTAATGGCCATAATACCTTTAAATAACATCATTATATGTTGTGAAATGATGGAACTTTTTGGATGAAAAGATCAGCGATGCTTTCAGAGTTTCCTGCAGGGAGGGAAACATCCTTGTCTGTGAGAGCTTAGAAATCAGTGCCCCACACAGCTTCCTCTTCTGGTATCTCTTGTGACAGCCAGATTACATTGGCCGTATAATATCGTTGTAGGTACAAGCATCCAGTATGTACTTTGGATTAATGGGGAATGATATATGTGTAAAGAGTAGTGGGCTAACTAAACTCTGAGGAGTCCTGCTGTGAGTGCGTGAAGGCTCAGATTAGCAAAATACTTGCAGCATTTCTAACAGGTGTTTTGTGTCTGTCTCTGTGTGAGTGTTATAAATGACTCTTAAACACACTAATGGTGATCTAATATCCTATTTACACTCTTGCAAATGAGTGGTTTTTTTTTCTTTTTTCAGCTAGGTCCTTTCTGCGAGCATCTCAGCAACTTTGTGTCAGGCTGCTGGCATTTGTTTACAGAGTTTTACACAATGTCAAATTTCTGAAGTTGTCATATTGAATCCACTCTGGAGAAGAGTATAAAAAACATGAGTATACCAGTGAGCTTAGAGGCGCAACAAATATCCACCCTGAGTTACTCTACAATGCAACTCTAAAGTCAGAAATTTAACAAAAATGTCTACAGAGCAATAGGATTTTCCTTCTTTGTTTGCTTCTTTGTATCCTTTGTTTTTTTAACTGTCTTTTTTTCCCCACTCCCTCTTTTTTTGGTGTCCCTGCAGATTCCCCTGCTGTCTGCTCTCGTCACATTCCCCAATCTGTTAGCCTTCTGATACCAGGGCCAGACTTGAAAGGAAGTCTTAAGGACGAGAGCTTATACACTGTGCCAGATTTTGTTAAATAACTACGAGATGTTGGTGCCAATTCATCAGTAATTGTCCCTTCTGGCACATTCTGTTGAAAGTCCTGGAGAATCCTAAGCTCAAGATCACTGCAAGTGTTAATCTTCTTATACTTAAGGTATCAGGTTTTCTTTTGATGTCGCTAAACATGTTGACTTCTATCTCAGCACAGAAGGCAATCCAGACATAGCTGTGAGCGAGATGGGGGTTTGTCTGCCTTTTCCTTCCAAGAAACTCATGGTTAAGTGTTCTTTTACTACCATTTATTATGGTGCTTAGATAAAACAACCACAACAAATGAGAAGGAAATGGTAAGGAACGGATTGATGCTATGCTAATTGTCTCCAACTCAACAATTTGAGCCGCCTGTGTACAGTGTGAAATCAGCTAATTTATTTACAGTGGCGGGATTTTATTTCTGAGACAGCTTGGTGTCAAAAACCAAGGTTATTTCCAAGATCTTATTCATCTGTGGGTTCCTTTGAAGATCAAGAGAAAAGACAGTTGGAAGTAGAAGTGATTTAGTGACTTAATTAATTGTCATGCCTTCCGGGCGTGATGTGCTTGATATGTCCTGGAACTTCAGAGTTGCTTACATATATACAGTGGTGTTGTCCACACAGGGTCATGTTCTGGGGAATCTGCCTCAGGGTTTCAGGTGGATCAACCAGGGAAGAGTTCACCCTCATGGGGCCCAAAGTCCCTGGCATGCTAGACCCCCCTCAGGTGCTCAGGTGAGCGTCTGTGATCAATCACTTAAGCATTTTGTCAGGTGAAACTCTCCCATCAGTCAGTCAGTCATTTGGTTGGGGCCTCAGGTGGTGGGGGATAGTGCAGAAGCTGTGAGATCAGGGCGAGCTTCCACATGTGCATCAACACTGATCCCAAACGCAGGTGGAGATTTGTCGTGAGCTGGTCGGAGCTCATCTGTGGCTGAAAAAGATCTTTTTTCTTAACTGCACCTGCATATATGTGTACATCTCTGCACTATACATTTATGATACATGTCAACACAGAAATATGTCTGGGAAAAATATATGTATATTGATATATCTTTTCTTTCCATGACAAAAACAAAACTTTCTTTCATTCCGCATACTGCAATCAAAAGAAAAATGCTGCTTGCCTGGAGGGACTCTAAACATGTGTCCTGGAAGATTTATGGCAGTTTAGAACTTAATTGTGCTGGTTTGTTTTTGGAAAAAGACAGGTGGGGACTGAGCCGAGACATGTTTTATCAATTTGATTTCAGATGTATGCTTGGCTATTGGCGTAATGCAACATGCATTTTATTGTAATTCCACATTTGATTTAGAGGTGTCTGTCTTTGGCAGACTTTGGTGAATGCTCCCCATGTAATGGCTGGCAGTGGAGAAAGTGCCTGGAAGCGATTGGGTGTTGCTGTGTGCTGAGGAAATCTCTTTTCAGAGACATGTGGCAGCATGATCAACAAGTTCAAGTGAAAAGTGACATGTGAAATGCAGCATTTATTTATTGAAAATCATCCAAAAGTGATGTGGTGTCACACTGATATCATCAGCAAAGCAGCTATGATGCTACGAGTTAATTTAGGGGGTGTTAATGCTACTTTTCTTTTACTCATAGGAAATACACAGTAGGTGTGTTTAGAAAAATGGAAGTTCATTGTAAGCTGGGTGATTTTTTTTTTCTTTCGTGTGTATCAAAAGGACATTTTTAGAGAGAATATGTTTTTGTAGTATTTTGTTTTTAGGATTCAAAGCTTAAGTATTATTTCTTCTAAAAACAAATTAGTCATGAAAAGGCAGGATTTAGATCACATTTTGGATGAGAAAATGAACTGTTAGTATGAGTAACTCTCGATCCAATTGTCCTGGACCAAACCCATTATAGAGCTCAAGTGATGCTAGGGTGGTAGACTGGCATCAGTCAAACCCACAGGCTCCCCTAGGTCACACCAAAGCTGGTACTTTGAGTTTTAAGACTCAGACAGCACAGACATTATACAGCTAATGATGAAATTACAGCACTGACTCACCGTGTAGCTAAATGTTCGTGACAGGAGAACGGCAATAGATTATCGTCTGAGAGAAGAAGCACTTTTCCCAGGAAAAGCAGCTGTCAGTTAGGCTGAGAGTGAGAGGAGTTGAAGAAAGAAAGTGGAGATGGACATAAACTCCCAAGAATGGAAGCTTAGATGATTGTAATTATGACTGTAAAATGCTCGATACTGTCATTATCACTGAGTCATGTATCCACGTAAAAGAAGGGGATATTTAAAGATGTGTCACCACTGTCTGAGGCTGACATTGGAAGGACAGGTTTACACTAGGAAGGACTAAAGGAAGGAGTAACTAAATGGAATATCCTTTAAAGTCCTTATAGTCAGTGGTAATATTATAAAAGCCTTTGGTATGTGTTTCTGTATCACATGTATGGTTTCATTTAGTACTGACTGTTTTTCTTCCTCAAATGGGCATGTGTCTACATTTAAACATTTACAAGCTGGTATGAATATGTGCTCATACTGTGTGTGTATGTGGGCGCGCGTGTGTGCGCGCTCGCATGTGTGTGTGTGTGCATGTAGTACCAAGATACACATTTTACTTAAAAACTGAGGACATTTTGGCTGGTCCTCACATATTTAAAGGCCTTAGTTTGAAGGTTGATGTTAGTGTTTGAGCATAGGTTAAGGTAGGATAAGGGTTAGACATGTAGTCATGGTGGTTGGGATTAGGGTTTGGAACTGGATAATGCAGTTTGTCAATAAAAGTCCTCACAAAGATGGAAGAACAATGTGTGTGTGTGTTTGCTTGTGCGTGTGTGAGACATAGAGAGAAAGAGAGAGAGAGAGAAAGGCTAAAGTGTCTATGCCTGGATAGCTACATGCTCCAAGTGTGAGTGTGGCGTCTATATGCTCCTATGTTGCGGTCACTCTGTATAAATGTTGTGGTTGCTCTGTTTTCTTACTTGGGTTTCAGAGCAAACGTCTGAAAACGGTTGTGTTTTCAATGGCAGCTCCAAGGGAGCCATAAATTCACAGCATGCTGTATTTTTATCCTTTTCATATAATGAAAGTTCCAGAGGACAGACCAGTCACAGCGAGGGTGGGGCCACTTGTGAGAAAGCAGTGTGGGGGTAGATTGTGGTTTTTTTGGGGGGACATAAGAGAAGGGAACAACTGCACTGGACATTTGGGAAAAGCAACTAAGAAGTGTTCCTAGACCTGTGCTTGCTGCTCAAAGAAGCCTGAGCCTTTGAGCAATTAGTGTGCTTTTCCAAGTGAAATGCAACTGGGTTGAGTCTGAATATTGTTGAGCGAAATGGCTCCAAGTTCAATTACACATTACAAGCCGCATGACAGTTTCCATTGTGCAATGCTCAATTTAACACGATGGTGCCAAATCGTCCAGGCAACCTGGTTCACACTGGAGTCAGTGTGACGAGACAGAGGGAAGGACCTTCAACAAGAGGCCCTCTTAACTACTCTATTATGGTAACACATACCTGTAGAAAAGGAGACACCTGAGACTGCGAGTCAAGCAGCTCGAGGCAACTAACTAACACAACCTTCCTCTGGTAGTGTCCTGTCCTACTTGATTGCTGTCAAACTGTTGTGGTTCTCATGCTTTTGTGTCAATTGTTGGAGTCAGGAGGAGATTATCTGGTGGCCCTGTAGCCTCGGGCTTAATTCTTGTAATGAATCTGAAAACCCTTTTTTCTCTTTAATCTCTGCTTAGAGGACAAAGTTTTCAG
The DNA here is from genome assembly GCF_901000725.2 of Takifugu rubripes. Lineage (NCBI taxonomy): Eukaryota > Metazoa > Chordata > Actinopteri > Tetraodontiformes > Tetraodontidae > Takifugu > Takifugu rubripes. The sequence continues at coordinate 8,934,190 of NC_042297.1, read as the reverse complement.
ATACTGTATGCAGAGGATACAACTCTCGTGTTGGAGTGTATCATTTAATCATCAGAGACGCTTTGCATGTCGACAGCGTTCAAACTGGCTTGCTCAGCCTCCTCCAGAGTCTAATTCACAGCCCACCCGTGTAACCTCTTTTTCCCTTTGGTGGCAGGAAAAGGAAAATAGAGGCCCGTTCTTCACAGTTTGACTGCTGCTGTGGTGGTGGTGGGAATGCTGGAACCAACCCTGTTAAAAATTGAAAACGTTCCCGCTTCGAAACCACCATGACTGAGTAGATTAGACCCGCATCCACTGGAAAACAATTTTATTTCCTGAAGATATTCGGGGCATTTAATTCAGAAACAATGCTGCCTGACACACTGAGCCTCTTATATTACACGTTTCTTTTCATCACAGTAAGTCAAGTTAGTCAAACAAAAGGAAATGGGTGGTTCAGTCAAACATGTTAAGATGCAGCCCAAATACATTTGTGCTGGGCTTAATTATTCACCCAGATGAGTCTTTTCTTGTGTCAACACCAATTAAAGTCAAGGGAATAGAATCAGAGAAACGCACGTTCCCTTCCATGCAGTGAAGCCTTTGTAGAAGCTATGTCACTGACGACACACGGCTATATGCATATTTCATTGGGACATGCATATTTTACAGTATAATTCTTGGCACACCGCTGCTTTGTTCACAGTACGTGGGGTGGCCTAAAGAAATAGAGGTTTTCTTTGTGTGGTTGTGTAATATCAGTGGGAGAAAAATGTGGAGAATTGAAATGCGTCCTGGCAGTCACTATCATTTCCATGCAACTGGGAAGGTTTTGATATGGATGTCATTATTCCTGTTACCCTCGGTTTTTTAAGCAGGTGTTCAGTACTAATAAATATTGACATGAAATCAGATAAAAAATAATCACAATTTCTTTATTTCAGATTATTCCATGACCACCTATAATCCGAGTCACATTGATATAATACATGAAACTTAAAATCCATGCACAAAGAGCACCTACATCCCAAAAGACTCCTGTGGGAGACTGAGTTGGCGGAACAAAGCTAAAAGTGCTTGAGCAGCAAATGTTTGCACGTGGCAATTTTCTGAGCTCTGTCCTGCGTCATGTTGTGGTTGGAGTGGATTAGAATGTGCCAGAGATATGCTAATGTATGCGTTCAAAAGAGACATAACATCCAGACACAATGCAAGCACAAACAAGTGTCAGCCAGTGTTTGCCTTAATGGCCGGGTTCAGAAGGGAAGGAGCGTGAGGGAGGAAAAACTCAAGCAGGGAAAGAGAAACGGGAGAAAAAAAGCATGGTCACAAACACATGTTGCACGAGCTCGGTGAAAGAATGAGCAGCGGCACTAAGAGTCCAACTCTGTAGGCTACTGGGATAAATATCAATTGGTGGGCTGCAGACACACACGCAAACCATGCAAGTGTTTTTTTTTTTCAGTGCAGTTCACAGGAGTTCACAGGAGTTAACTTCAACCATATCACTCACATCTAATAGCCCTGTGTACTCTGGCTACTCATGCTACACGCACTTGATCATTGTGTTGGATTTGGTGCCTCTGGTCCTGCTTCCTTTCGAGTCTGCCTCATTCACCCACACAGGCAGCGGCCAAGACAGTATTCAGTCAAACATTAACCCAGCTGCTGGTCATGAAATGCCCGAGGTCAGTGCGTGCTATAGTGGAAACATGAGAATCAAGACAAGTTGATACAAGAATTAATGCTAAACTGGATACGGCTGCCAAGAAGATCACAGAGCTTTAAGTGATCCTTGTGTATTAATCAACACTTATATTAGAGAAGTCTTTGATGGTTGCGTATCAGCAGCATTTGTGCTCACTGGAATCTTTAAACATGTGCGTTGTATTAAGATACACATGCATTCTTGTATTCAGACAGCTGCACTCCGGAGATGTGACCACAGATCTTTATCACCAGCTGACTGACCAGTGTCGTGGTTTGCTTACATTAATGAGGCTGAGGCTTCCTCTCCTCTGATGTGTTCTCTATCGATCACATGCAAGTATGTCTTAATCGCTGTAGGGCCCAACCAATCTACACGATTAGAGAATTCACTCACGCTCGCTCATGTCTTTCTTTTTTGGGCGAGGCTTAGCTGAAGGCAGTTTTTTTTTTTTTTTTAACATTGTTAGATGGGAAAGGAACTACCAAGATGACAAATACTACTTAAAAAAAAAACCCTAAGGTGAGCAGACTGGTGTCTGAACATGGTCACCAAATAGATTACATTAATGAACAGACTAAAGTACAACATTACCAAAGGCTTTTACATTTTAATGTCTTTGAAAATGCAAATATTGAACTTGATGATCCTGCAGAACTAACAGATATATCCTGCTTGACCTGCATTTCCACTGCTGGGATATTCTAACATTCTTCCATATTTGAAAGGAGGTCCCACACAGCTCACACAGGAATTGGAATATTGTAGTCTTTAAATTTAAAATTCATGTCAGGGCTGATTTCATTCCACTGACAAGATAGTACCACGACATAAAAGGTACATGTGTCCTATATGTATGTACAGTATCACATTACAACTACATTTGTGTTACATTTTTAGGGGCGATCTAACCAAATACTCGTGTATGTACACCTACGGTAAAAACATGACACAACATGACTCGAAACCAGGTCCCCCTCTCTTTAAACTCATTCATTCATGAGGAGCTCACATATCATGTTTGTCTGTTGCCAAAATACCAAGTGTCTTTAAACTATTCCCCGATTAGAGCCTGAGATATCTCTCCTTATCTATCCATCAGCACCCAGAGTGATCTTCTCATGTGTAAGTCACTCAGGCTCGACGTTGGCTCTGAAGTGCGTGTCACGACCGTACATGACAAAACACCTTAAACAGGCCTCTTTTTGGAAAGAATGTAGCCGGGCAGTGGCGTCCGTATTTTCCCTTCCACATCATTGCACACTTTGACCCGCCTGCATGTACTTAATGTGAAATCACAGGGTACCACCCAGACTCATTATCTATGCTGGCAAATTAGGCCTTAAAGATGAGAATGTCCAGAGAAGAGGCCATTTTTGTAGATCTGCATATGAAGGTGTGTAGTACTCGGGCAGGCCTTTCTGCGTTTGCAGGCTCTGGCTTTTGTCCTCAAATGTCCATGTCCTCTTTTCTTTCAAGAACAAGGAAAAAGCTCTTCCTCTCAAGGTCAAGTGCTTAACTATGGCTGGTGACTTACAAATCATAAGTATTGATCATGGCAGCAACCGTGCCGAATGTAGGGCAGACAGTAAAATCAGCTCCACTTAAGGCTTAATAGCCCACATTAAAGCAATTATGCACACAAAATAGGACGATCTAACTCTACGGATATTATGCCGGTCCATATATCTTTTTTTCCCCTATATTTCCTCAGTATTTTTATCCAGGCACTTCTGATAATGAATCAAGGGTTTGGCTGATATTGACTGCCTCAGGTGGAACCATTGTAATTGGTTGGGTGACCCTTCATCAGCTCCACGCCCTGTACAGCCTTGGAGGTAAAACTGCTGTAGTCAATGACATAATGTGTGCAAGGTTTTCGCTGTATATGTGTGTGTCAATTCTCATGTATTTACTAATGATGGCACAAGTGGAGACTGGTGACCCGTTAACAAAGGTGGTGCATTCGGGAGTCAGTCAGTCAACAGCTCAAGGACCAGCCTTGCGGGTGTCCTCTCTTTATACAGAGCAAGAGATTGGTCAAGATGTTTTTAAATGATTTTCATAAATGTATGTTTTACTTCAAGAATGTAATCCCAAAAAGAAGAGATTATACTCTACATTCGTTAGTACTTACGACATTGACGGTTTCGTTGAAGGTTGCTATTCTTTCACAAAATACTTGCATATGATAACTGACATACCTCTAACCATTATATGAGACAAACTCCACCCACCAGCTACATGTTAAATTAAAATAAACCTGTAAATATTAGAAAAGGCTGTTTGATCATGTCCTAGACCTCAGGCATACAGAGAGAAGAAAGCCTGTGTATGCGGAAGTATTATTCATTAAAATTCCAGAATTCCCAAAGGCGACAGTGTGATTATGACCTATTATTGATATATGTAAGTGAACCTGATAACTCTTGGTTCAGTGCATTTCTGGTAAGTCTGAGGGAATTTCTAAACATTTTGATACTGAAAGCCTGCGTTGTAGAGACACATACCCTAGGCTATTACAGTTTAGCATTGTTTATGCAGAACAGTAATTCAATCTGTGCATCATTGGAAAAGCAAAAAGGCTTCTGAAGCAAAACACACATTTAGAAATGTCATTTGTGACACTGTATTGTGTTTCTGATTCAATATTTTGTCTAATTACCACTTTCCTCCTTTTTATCTGTTTTGAGATGAAAGATGCTCATGAAAAATTTAAAGTTGAGATCTGCATATGCCGATTAGCCTGATTGGGATGCCGTCTCTTGTTTGGAGGAAAGCGGAGTGAAAATGACATCAGGGAGCAATGAGAGAATCCCGCTTTTCCCCTTTTGACACATGCATTTCATCTTCACCGTGTGAGGAGGGAGTTATCCAAGTCAGGCTGGCCGTTACTAAACCGATCCATCCGCTACGTCTGTCTCTTAGAGGGCCGTAAATATTTCAAGAAGTTTACCTTGCAAGTTTTAATGTCTAACACATGAGAGCCGATGGATCGCTACATCTATGCAAATCAATTCTTTGGCATCTAATTCTAACCACAAATTCTGCTCAGATGATATAGAGCAGGGGCAAATTACACAGATGGTTTTGTGCTGCGGCGTGTGCTATTTTGCGCTGCATACTTAAAGATGTGCCAGAGGATGATGAACACTAGAAAGAGGCAGAAAGTGAGCTTTCTGTGAAAACTTATGTCATCAAACGCTTTCATTATCTAATGTTAATACCCAAGAGATCAGCATTGTCTAGAAGATGTGGGACTATAATTGCTTTTATTGGTTTATTGTGTGAGCCAAGGATCTCTTTGATGTATTTAAGGGACCGAGCTAATGAATCAGTGAATGCAGAAGCAGCCTATTGAGGGAGCTGATCTCAAAGAAGTTGACATTGGAGGAGGGGTTGTTGTGTGCAAATGTGCATGTGCACACATGCATGTGTGTTTGTGTTTGGTAGTGGAGTTTGGTGGGGTGGGGGTAGATTGCAACAATGTGTTCTTTCGTTGCAATGGTGAACAAGCGGGGACTTAATCAAGCACAGTTGAGTAAAGAGGGGTGGCGAGAAATCATGGTGTGTAGTCATGTGTAAACATCCCAGACAATGTTAAACAGAAAGATGCGTGACCCCAGAGTTATGAGAGCGGGGCTAGATGCGAGCTCAGGGGGGTGGACCCTGTAGTGACCGCTTTACGAGCCCTCTGACAAACCCATCGGCCATTAATCATCGTTTGCGACGAGAGCGAGCCTCGTTAGACCAGAAAATGCATCGCGTAAATGCCATGCTTCCATTTTTCAACATGGCTCTCACTTCCTGTGTGTTGTTTTTGTTGACTCATTACTGAGTTTAGAGGACCTTCTTTCTTTGATCTTTCCACCCGGTCCCGCGCTGGTAGATGTTGCCAGTGGGTATTGTGAGGGCTTGTGTCATAGGCGGTGGCGGGTGAGGGCAGATACAAGCGTGTGGATCCGGTTACCCCCCCTGCTTTTCCCACAAAAGTGATCAGAGCCTGAAAGTTGAGAGCGTGTGTACCTTGCAGCAGGTTTTACTCACATTTCTAGTTAAACCTTTTATTAAACTGTCCATTGTGCTCCTTCTCTGCCCACAGACGCTCTGCTTCATTCTCATGCCCATCAGGTCAGTGAGGTTAACAGCCAAAGGGAGGTAGAGGGGATCAGGGCAACACTATCCCATCTCTGCCCCTACAACACATTGGAAGAAAGGGAAAGAAGTATATACTACAACCGTTTGATGAGTAGCAGGGCAATAAATTCATTAATCATCATTATATGCCTCATCAAACTCTTTGTCAGGCTCTCCGTGGGAGTTACACAAATTAGTAAGTGAAAAAAGGCAGTAATTTAAGAGGAGCTAAGTAAGTGCTTTTTGATTGCTTTTTTTAACAATGCTTTCCCTGACAAGCTAATAAATCAGATCTTTCTATACTTAAAGTGCAGCTTCTGTGAACCAATCTGAGCTCCACAAAAAAAGCACAGAAAACACGGCTGTGTTGGGACGAGTGCTTTTACCACAGCCAAAGCCCTTTCACCGATTTGTTTTGGATTCCTCCTCTTTATTCTTTAACAAAGAAGCCCGAGTACAAAGCTTTTGATAACTGAATGAACTGCTGTTATGTCTCCTGATGCGACCCGGGATTTTCTCTTCTGGGAGTAAAATAACCTCATGTTTGACTTGAGATTTAAAAAATGCAGCAATGGTGACCATATGGTGGGAAATTCAATTAGGCCCTCCTTTTATTATTTTTGTATGCCATATTACATTTTTCTGTTAAGCTAATCCAGGTTTATTGGCTCAAATGAGATGCGCGAATGCACCGCACCCCCTTGCTAGCCTAATTCTATACAGAGAATTCTAGCTGGCAGGTGAAGCATACCTACTACAGCGATCATATCCTTCCCTCCAGATGGCCGTTCCATGCGAGACCAACAAATCATCCATCAGACTGGAAATGGCTCCATTATTGAAAATGAGGTCAATAGAAGATTTGTGCCTGAATTGTTGCCTGGCCATTTCAGCCTTCTGCAGGTATTAGCAGTGCATCGGAAGTTAGATAGGAAGTCTCATGCGGGAAAGGATGCAGTTGGTGGGTGGCGCTGGTGGTGTGGTGGGGAGGATAGTTAGGGGTGGTCTTTATCTGTTTAAAGCCTCTCTCTGATGAGATTACCTATTGGAGTTGGCTGTAAACCATCCTGTTAATCAGTGTGTAGCAGCCAACTCACTCCCACTGGCATGTAGCCACTGTCTGATTTTTCCCCCCTTAATAAATACTGTTTGAGAGTTAGTTTGAAATTGAAAATTGAAATTATTAATGTTAAAAGCCATCTGTGTGAGAGAAGCCAGAGTGCGCATGAACTCAAATTGCTTGTTTTTGCTTGTTTATTTCGATTTAGCTGCCTTTAAATTTGTACGTTATAAATGACTAAACCCGGCAGCCACCTGCACTCATCTAAACTAGAGCAGCCGCTGCTGTACCTCTTGAACTGGCAGTTTCAAAGTTGAATCACTAGAAGGCACTAAATTGGAATTGCAGCAGCAGTTTGCATACAGCTGAGGTGGCGTCCTCCCCTCATTGTTTGGGAGAGAAGGCTGGTGGGGAGTAGAGTTTTGAATCTGTCCGACAGTGGGGGCGTCTCCTCCTTGGCCTTCCTCATTAAAGTTCGCTACACACACTGCTGAACTGAACAGGGCTCAAAATAACTTGCAAGAGGAAGGGGAACTAAAAAAAAGCCACTGCCCTGTTTATCTCCATCTTGGGAAATGATCCAATTAAGTAAGCACCCATTTGCATCCATCAGACTGCACCAAACTGGGAGGAAAAGAGACGGGTAGAGAGCAAACATAAAGGGGCCTGCAGCGGGAGAAGGTCTATTTGTTGTGCAGCGTGGTTCGGTGAGGTTAAAATGTCCCTGATGAATGGTAGCTAATGGTAACATTACAGGAAGCGAATGTGTGAATGCCAGAGCAAGTGTGTGTGTGTGTGTGTGTGTGTGTGTGTGTGTGTGGGTGTGTGTGCGCGTGTGTGTGTGTGTGGACATTACAGCAGTCATTAGGACAGATATCTGTGTGGTAATGTGAAGCAGATGTTGAGAAGAAAGGGATCATTTAAAAAGGGCAAATGTAAATAAACACTCAGACGGCTCAGTGCCCCTCCTCCCTGCTGGACAGGGAGGAGGGGCGTCAGACCTGTGGAAAGAAGCGGCTGGTCTCACAGTCTCATCCTGAAAGAAGAAGCGGCTGGTGTCTTCATTTCAAGAATAGGAGACATGCTTACTGCTCTGTAGCCGTGCAAACCTGAGGGGCTGTTGGCAACAACGTCGAAGTCCCTCCCATGCATACGTGTGCATACTTGTGTGCGTGCGTGTGTGTGTGTGTGTGTTTAAGTGCATATGCACATCCCCTCCTCGAGGGCTTGGTTGGAACCCCCAGCGTGGGTGTCAGTGAGCCCTTACATGGCCACTGAACACAGACCCTTTGCAGTCACCGGGTCAGAAGCTCACGCCACACTGCTGTCAGAGCAGATTGGTCAATGAGCAGCGCCTTTCACGGAGTCAAGGTGCTTGCAGGGAAGCGCTGCTCGTGTGCGTACGTTGTGTCATCCAGTCATTTAGATTGCCAAAAGAGCTAAGATATTTGTAAGTTAAATCATTTTAAGCATTTGGCTGTGTTTTATTTTGTGTGTTAAAACCATTTTAACGATACATCTATTTGTAAAAAGGTTAATTCTTACTTGCCACTGAATCTGATTCCTCGAGTCCTCCCTACGTCAGGCCCTGGCCTCCCAGGACTTCATAGTTCATCACTCTATGTTCATGTTTTTCCCTTTTCCCCCTTCTTCGTAGAAATGTTTTATTTATGTTGGGGGGGGTGGGAGGACACTTAAACCATCTCACAGCTGAAAATTACACATGTAATCTGTCCCAGAGGAACTCCACGGAGAAACAGAAAAACAGCCCGGGAAGTGCAGAAAAATAGTGGTAAATCACCTTCAGCCACTTTATCCAGGGTGCTTTACAACGTGTGCAAGACCGTTTTATAACTCCACTTAACATGAAGGTTGAAAGGGCCAAATGATGGAAAATCAGGGACCTGTACTATATTTTCCAGGATTCAAAACGGAGGATGAAAAACCTCAGTTGGGTTTTTGATTCTTTGGATTACTGCAGGTTGAGAATATGTGCTGCAGCGACGTCCCATGTGGGCTCAAGTGCGCAGTCTCGCCAGAGAAGTAGGTGACGTTTTCAGTTTGCGTGACAGTTTAACGGCCATCAGGTCCTTAGTGAGTGTCCTAAATAAACGTTTGTCTACATTCTAAAGAGAGAGTCTTTAGAATATAAATATTTAGCTGCACCTTGTCTCTATAGCCTAAACTAAAGCAAAATAGCTTTTAAAAAATGTGCGTTTATTGTATTTATGTGGCTGGGTGTTTTTTGTTGTTTTCTTCTTAAGTTAACGGCTCGCAGCAGCATTTGGGACACTTAGTAATCCTTCAGTGATCTTGGGAGTATGTTGATCATCAACAGGTCTTCGTGTCACTCTGCTCTCTGACATACAGCGCTCACGCAGCGGTCCATGCGGCAGGTGCCTCCTCCTGTTTGGTCCACAGCTTCTTCGGGACCGAATCTTCCCGCACCTGCATTTGCGATTCGAATGGTTGCAAATGTGGGCCTCGTATTCCTGTAGAGGACAGAAGCTCATAAGGTTAAATATAAAGTTAGAATAGAAGCGCTCACTAAAAGTGTTACGCAATGAAAAGGGTTTATAAATCAATTACAGTATTTGTTGTTTTTTTTCCTCAAACGTTGCGTAAATCTTTAATACTTCATCTCTGATGTTGCGCACTGTCAGATCATTCCAATAATAAAGGGATCATACGGACTTTTCACTTCAATTTTCACTTCATCCGATCCTGTCGATCCCAAAAGCGTGGAAAGCAGACAAGAATTCCCGCTTACTCTTGTTACTCAACTGTCTTACATTAACGCTTTCAGTCATCACTGAACGTTATAACTGAACTGAAGATATCACAGAAACATTTTTAAATCTTCAGCACAGTGGTGAAATGTCAATTAAACATGTTTATAGTATCCTAAGTGCCATCAGACGAATCGATTTTGGGAACACATGGAAAATGTGTGACGACAGCAGGAAAAGAAGACGTGTTTTCCAAACACCCTCAACAAAGTCGAAGTGAAAGGTGCAGACATCTCCGTCTTTTTTTGCGTCTACTTCCTCTGCTGTCTGATTATTCTCTCTCTTTTCACACGTGGGAAATGTTTCACACCCTACTTAGTATTCTCACAATGTAGCGATGCCAACAATGAATCGAAACGCCATTCAAGAGGAGGCGAATTGTGGGACCAAGTTGGATAAAGTTGCAGAAAGCATCTTCCCTGCAGGCTGCTGTGCCTCTCATGGAAATGATCCCAAACTCCTTTTCCTCCGGCGGGCTTCCGTTAATTGGCTCGTTTCTTTAGACTCTTAACCAGAAAAATTTCCCAAATATGCATTTTTACTATTGTTTCAATTGTTATCTTCGAAGGTTTGTTGTGAGCAATGTAATAATAATAATAATATTAATAATAATAATAAAAGAAGAAGAATACGTGTTAAATTCTGGCGCTGCATAGAACTACATCCTATATTTACTTTTGCAAATTAAGTCAAATATTGAAAGATCTTGACAAAGGGCAAAACAAGTCAGACATGCTTTATCACGCCTGTCATTTGTTCCTAATCTGGTTTGGTTTCAGAATCTTGTGCACGCAACACTGCGGCTTGTATTTAATCAGGAACGTTCTTTTGGGATAACATTATCAACCAACCGGCTCTGCAATTCAACACACACCAGCCTGAAACTCGCCACTATTTACACACAGGCTCACAAAGCGCGGAGTTGTAGTCTGCACATTCTCCGTGAAACAACAATCAAATCCCCGGGAAAAAGGAAAAGAAGAAGATTTTCCAAAAATCTACTAAAATCGAACGGTATATTAAAGGGAACGTTGGCTCGAACAGCTCAATCCCCGAAGGACCAAGAAGAGAAAAAACACACATAATTATGCTATTTAACTGGCTGATGCGTTGCAATCATTGCTCCAGCACACTCTGTCAGATTAAACTAGAAGGCCCGAACAGAGGACATTAAGGCTCAGGGAATTATGGAAACCTCAAGGGACGTTTCAACTGGGAGAAAATAAACAATGGAGATTAATGACAGCCATAAACAAGAGCGCGATCTCCTTCTCCAGTGGAGGTCATAATAATAATAATAATAATAATAATAATAGCTCATTCAACGAGTAGTTAAAACCCGTAGACCCGCGATACCAATCTTTGAATAATAATAATAATAATAATAATAATAATAATAATAATAATATCAATAATAATAATAATAATAATACTAATAATTCTTATTTGATGAGGAATCAGTGTATGAAATAAATGGGAAATATTTTGTCAGCATATCGGTCACGTATGTAATTCATGCCATTTTATCCACTTGTCAAAGTTGCTATAATCCTCATAATAACTGTGATCATTGTGTGTGTGCCCTATTGGCTCCACTTCTTTGTAACTAGGCCATTTGATCGGGGATGGGGTTCCGTGACGGATTAACAAAGAAGTCCACCCACCCTCCCCCCTCTCAAATTAGGAGCAAGTGTGACACCTACCTGCAGAAGTTGGAAGAGTTAGAGCTGCTTCCTGCGACACCAGCAGAGCAGAGCAGCAGTCTCATCCCGTGTGCGAACACACAGCAGCATTCTCTCCTTTTTTCCCTCGTCTAAGCATCATGTTTCACAGCCAGCACGCCATTAGAGAATCATCATTAATGGTATATAATAGGACAGTATGTTCGAAATGCATGGTCGCGTCCCTTTTAACAGCTTTGCCACGCCTTGGAAAATAGTAATGAGGTCTAAATTTGGCATAAAATCGAGCTCATTACCGGAGTTCACAACCTGATTTCTTTGCATAAAACACGATAGATAATTGGCTTAAATGACTGCGCATCGGTGCTGTGATTATATGAGGCAAAAAGTGCCCAGTTAAAAATGAAACTGGGGCCTGGTTGCCTTCCAAGTCATTTAAAATGTAAATATTCTTTTGTTTACGATTAATTCCCCTACAAAAAAAAAAAACACCTAACTTAATTTCCGGAACCTTTTATTTCTGAGATATTGCACCATGTTCATTCTTGAAAGCGGGGCCTTTTCTTTCCTGCCACAGCCTTGTTATTTTCACAGGATGTCAGCACTGAAACATCTGTCACTGCGCATTCAATATTCGGACTAAATGTAGGAATGAAGTGACCCCAGATCACGGTTTAAAAAAAACAAACAAAAACACCACAGCAGGCAGAAAATAATCGCCGCACAAGCGTAAATATTTTTCTCCATAATTTACTTCAAAGATAGTGTGTTGTCCATTTTAAATACAAAAATGCTACATTAAATATACATGTTAGTCTTTAATACAAATAGACTCAGGCGGCTGCATCGATTAAGACCATTTTTGTTACACTTTAGGAATAACCATTCAGAAACTAAAAAGAAAAAAATCTGAAGATAAGCATTTGCTCGTAAAATAAGTGTTTTCAGAATTGGCTTCATCATTGTTCTTTTTATGCAACCGCAAAAATAAATAAAAGTCCGTGGTGAGTGTAAAATATTCAGGTATTAAATGTTTGACATACCTTTCTTTAGTTCATAAGGGGAGTCTTTACAAAGATCTACCTGCGTTTGGCCTCTGACTCTCTGGCTCTCTCTTACCAAAGCCTCTGCTCTATTTAACACAGTCTGGTTTAATCCATTGAAATGTGCCGTGGAGCCCGTGGTTACCGAGCCGTGGTTACTGTGAAGGTGTCCAAAACTGCCACCATAGTTCGTGTAGCCGGGGTAGAAAGGGGAGGTGTAGTACAAAGGCCTGGAAAGGACCGTGCTGTTGGGGAGCGGGCACTGAGGGGAGGACCGAGATGGAGACGGGTTGGAGCCCATGACTGCGCTCTGAGGCAAACCGGGGCAGGACTGTGACGCGTCGCTGCTGCTCTTACACCTGTCTGAGGACGTGGCGATCTCCGCCAGGGACCACAGTTTAGGTTTAGGTGCCGAAGGGGGCGAATGGATGACAGAAGTGACGTTGCTGGTCACCGTGGTCGCTGCGTGACTCAAATCGGACTGCTTGTCTTGTTGCGCAACGGCCTGGTTCCCACGGGGCACCGCGGAGGGAGACGAGGTGGTGGGTTTGGCGGAATCCGGCAGCAGTTCTGTAGTCCGTTCTTCCTGTTCCTTTAGGTCGGAATCGCTGAGGAGAGGATCCGTGTCTTTGCCGTGGTTCTCCTCCTTAAATCTGTCACAGCCCATGTCCCCTGGGTTCAGAAGTTTATGATCTACAAACACAAATAGAGAAAATAATTACTGCTAAACAAGCGTTAAACCGTTGATCAAAGCGTGACATGGGTCTGTGAGCCGAGCGAAATGCAGCAGAAATAAGATATATGAAAATGAAATGACTGTTTATCCACATTCCCCTTGGGTATAATGGGTGGACTATAAACTCTCCTCTTAAAAACACAAGACCAGTCAGCTAAAACTCGAAATACGACTTAAACATTGTAAGAGAACAAATAATATCGCACGTGACTATTTCTAAGTGAATATTTAAAAATACCAATATTATCATTAATTACATTTTCGGATTAAAAATAATCGCATCACATTATTAGCCCTTCTTATGATAATGAGCACTCGACGACGGTTCAAAACTCGAGTGTAATTATCATTCACAGGCAATATTCTTTTAGCCGGAAATTCACCAGCTGCATCTTTATCACGCTGTTAAAGATGAATTGACTGCTAAACACCGTGCGTCACCAGCAATTTCACCGCCTGGGAAGTCAAACGAGGGGACTTCAAGGTGATTATTATTTAAAGCAATTGTCCCATTATAAATAATATACCACCATTAACCAGCAATCAATTTTGCACCCTGAGTGGAAACGACTGCTATGAAAAATTGATGATTTTCCTTTCTTTAATTTTCGTGCACCACCGACCTGCTTCTGTGTCTGTCGAGTCTCCCTTGTCTGTGGGCTTATTCGGCTCGTCGTCGTCGTTTTTCTCCAAATCAATATTCTCGTCCTCCTCCTCGTCCTCGCTGCGGTTCCGGGGGGTCCAGGTCATCTTGTTCTCCTTCTTTAACCTCCTCCTGGCGTTGGCGAACCAGGTGGACACCTGGGTGAGGGTCATTTTGGTGATGATGGCCAGCATGATCTTCTCCCCCTTGGTCGGGTAGGGGTTTTTGCGGTGCTCGTTGAGCCATGCTTTAAGGGTGGCGGTGGCGTCCCGGGTTGCGTTTTTACGGTATGCTGGGTCACCGTAAGGGTAGGTGCCCAGAGGTGTCGCGTAAGGGTGATATCCTATTGACCCGGCCATACCGCTCGTGTGATCATAAGGGGAACTCTGGGAATAAAAACCAAGCATAACTGATCAAAATATGCCAAAGTTTTCTCTCAGTCATCTAATAAAATCGTTAGGACATGAACAACTGTGCACACATTCATCCAAGCACACGCAGGGATAGATACACAGGTTCATTTCGGTTTTAAATATTTTTAATAATATATATATATATATTTAATATATCTTCCAATTGGGTGTTTGAAATGTTATACATGTCGCCAAAAATGATTTGCGTGGCAGCAGCACGCACAGCTGTTCCGCTTGCAATTAGATTGAACTAAAGAATTTTTCAATGAAAAAAGTGACATAATAGAAAAGGGGCCTGACGTTCTGTCGCCGCCTGTTCTGCGATCAGTCTTTGTAAACAGGCCTGTTGTTTTTATTCTATTCCCTGAGAGCATTCCACGCACCTTCAGTCCAAAGTGTAGTACTTTAACTTTTTACACCTGGAGCATCAAATGGGAAAAAGCTTTTGAATGACACCTTACAGCGCTTTTCGGTAAGTGCCTTTCGATGGAAAATTGTCTTCTTTTAACAATCCCCACTTTACTCCGATAGCACAACACTTTATTTGCCAACCGACCTGGCATTGTGGAATATTACCTAATACCCACGCACTGCTGGGGACCGAAATCCTACCTACAAATTGACTGTTTCTGAACGCGCAACTGACACTCTAGGGCTCAGTCAACAACGTATTCACAGGTTCTACAAAATATTATTTTGCAGTAATCACCTTTAGTTTACTCACCACATACGAGGTGAATGTGGCAGCTGCCGCTGCGTCTGCACTGTAGGGTAAATGGGAGTTGTAGCCTGGCGAGGCGCTGGTGAACGCAGTAGATCCAGCATAGGGCGCAAAAGCAGATCCCGAAGAGGATCGGCCAAGTTCCTCGGTCCTGGGTCCTGATATGACGCTGGTGCTATACGCTGGACACGAATACAGGGCGAGAGAAGCGGACGGCTGGTACAAGTAGCCCTGAGGATACGCCATGCTGGAGCCCGGAGAGTAAAAGCCACTTAACTTGCGCACTTTCCCCTCTATTTTTCAAGCGCTGCTGTCGGCGCGCATAGAGCCGTGTGCGCAGAGCCGCTGCCTGTTCTCCCCCCTAAATGACAGTCTGAGCAAAAAAAAAAAAAAAAAAAAAAAGAAAGAAAAAAAAATCAAAGTGGTCAGATCAAGAAAGCTTTAGATACTTTGCAGAATATTTCGGTCGCCGTCAGTCAGTCACTGTCCGTCGGAAATTTCTGTCTGGCTCTGGCTTGTTTGTTATTTGTTTTCGTTTTTGCTGCTCCCTTATCTGAGTTGCACCGCCGCTCACATAGCCGCGTAGAAGTTTTTTTTAACCGTCGGACGGGGGCTTTGCTTGGGAAAATGTCCTGCCAAGATGCTAAGTTGAAAAATTGAAGATCCCGACGCCTATGACGCTCCTCCTCTCGGGGTGTAGTCAGAAGGAGAAGGCAAGCTTATGCTGGGTAACTCTCTCTCTCTCTCTCACTCCCTCCCCCTCTCCCTCTTTACCCAATCCCTCTCTCGCGTTAACTAACAATCCCTCTCTTTCTCCTTTTCTCTTTTTCCCCTTTAACAAGGCTCGTTGCTCTTAAGTCTCAAGTGCGTCTAGGAGCCCCCCTTTGGATGGCGACATCACGCGAGTCTGTCAACTCACAAGTCTTTTTTCCTCCTCTCTTTTAATTCAAAGCCGTCACTTTCACACTTGATCAATAACTAATCGGCTGATATCCCTGGATATTGGCTGAGATACCAGCAGGAAACAGCCACGCCACTCTGCTCTCCTTTTACTGCTTCTCTGCGCGTAAAAAAGCTCTTTTTAAATACGCGTTTTAAATCAAAAGAATGGTGATCTTCGTGCGCCGTCAGTTAAAATCCGCAAAGGGAGTTTGCAATGGATTATCCAATTGTTCACGTCGACATTCTAACGCCAGACGAATATTGTTTTGGTAAGATATGACAATTAAAAGTAAGACAATAAAGTGGCACAATTCTTAGTAATGTGTAGTTTTTGTGTGTGTGTCTAATAACTTTGTGAGAAATATTTGCTCAAATCGTGACAATATGTTTTTTCTGCGTCTCACTTGTGTTTGAAGGATTTACTGCAGGCGGCGGTAAATAGTTTTTGCAACAGATCCTAGAATAAACCAGTCAGATACTTACTCTCATGAAGTCATAAACCCTCAAGCCAGAGCAGATTAGTGCCAACTACACCAAATCCGCCTGGACCAGTGGATATAATCTCATTTGATCACCGCAGATACGTTTCAGTGCTGAAATATATGGGCAGATTTATTTAATATGCTTCTGTTATCGACCCAATTTTATATTCAAATGGCTTCAGATATCTCTCAAATTATATACATATATATTATAAATACGAGGGTTTGCGTGTGCGTCAGGCCTGTTTAATTTTGTAATATTTCCACAGCATTAAACTACACTATAAACAAGAGTATCGTTTTATGCGTTTTCAAATTATTCTCTTGTTTTACAAATTTGAAAATGAGATCATTTACAGCCAATCTTCTTCTTCTGCTGATTGACTTTGCAGTTCAAGTCTCAGATAAACCGAAAGGGATCGCTGTAGGCGCTGCTAAAGAGTGTGTGCACACGCTGTCACGTGTTTTCTTTTCTTTTTTTTAACACGTTCTGAAAATCTCTCGAGAGAAGAGAGATGACGCTGGTGGAGTGAGAGCATAGGCGCACACTTCCAAAAAGGAGAGAGAGAGAAAGAGGGAAATTAAAGAAATAATGATGAATACACAAAGCGACCCCACTGTTTCACCAAATCAGATGTCAGTGATACGATGAGAACTGGTTGCAGAGTCTCCTGTTGAGCAGACAAACCAGCCAATTGCCGGAACTTTTCGCCGGACGAGGACAACTACCTGGATCCGCGGGTACTGAAAGTTGTCAAGTTAAAGACGCGATCAAAACCATTACAGAGCGTCATTTATCAGACTGACACATCATAAAATCATCAAATCAAAAAAAGAAAGCCTGTCACCACACTCCACCATCTGTCCTGCCTTTTAGGAATAGAATCATTTGTGGAATTGCTTATTTTAAATACTGTATTTGCTCGATGAAAGACGCGCTTCGCGTGCGCTTTAACGCTTTTAGCGCTTTTAACCGGCTTGTTCTGCGGGGTTGGAGGACGTTCAGTGAGCCGACGGAGCCTATAATAGGAGTAGATAATGGCAACTGCTCCCATTTCTCTGCATTGATAAAGGAGGATGTGTAGGTGAGTATAGTTTTGTTAAACAGCGCTTTCAAAATGTGTTTTTATTGCGTAAAAGTACCGCGCTGTGACCCGTGTGAATATACCATTCATTTTTGGTATTTCCTGAGAATATATAACTCGCGCTTTACGCATACTAAACGGTTTTACGCGGCATGGAAGAAGGGAATGAAAGATGATGCACGCCACTTGAAATGCCTGAGGGAGCAAGTGTAATCTAAATTGGATATACAGGATATTATTACACAACATTATGCGTTGAGGCGGACTAATTGCGTGAATGGGTGAGTTAAACAGTCAGTTAACGTCGAGAGGCGGACAGGTTTCTGGAGCACGCAAGGTCAGCCGCTGCGCTCTCAAGCCTGTAGTGGCTCACCGGGAAAAATGCTTGAAGTATTCATGGGATTTTTAACCATTTTAAATCTGTGTCCTAAACCGATTAGTTGACACCAATTTTTCTTTGATGTATTAGCTGAGGGCTTTTGCCACTTGGAAGCCAATTGAAATTCAAAACAGTTTTCGCTCCAAATGCTTTGGGGAGATCCGCTGCAAATAATGGATGTAATTTATTTTTGACCTTGCTTTTTTTCCCTCTCTTTTTTGTTGTTGTGAAGTGGGACTATTAAATGATTAAACACATGTGCACTGTGTTTTAATATGCTTAAAATAGTTGCCTAAACAACTGTCATCATTAGCCATTGTTCTGGAATTACAGCATTAGGCTAATACATACATGCAATGTTTAGTATTTTTTGATTTTACTTTTTTGTAAAGTGCATTAAAATAAGAATTTACAGTTATGCTGATATATATATATATATTTAAAAAGTAAATTTTGTAAAAGGGAATACATTTAATCTTGTAATGTTTTTATTGCACCATGGCAATCTTTTGGTTTCAGCAGTAGGTCTACTTGTGTTTTTAGTCAAATTTGTATTTTTTTCTTATAATATTATGTGTATCGTTTAATCCTAATATGATATTGATTATTTTAAAAATCACAAAAAAATAAAATGTCAAAGCTCAAATAACTAATGTGGCCTTGATGAGAGAGTGCAAGTCTATTTTCAGATTTCCTTTTTCAGCTCATGTGATCTCCTTTTCTTTTATTGACCTGAATGAAGATGTATGGACCGTGTGCATGTGTGTTCGGTTTACTCCTGATGGTGCTGTCTACCCCCCCCCCCCTTGTCTCCATACACCCCATGATCCCCTCAAGGCTGAGTGGCAGGGCTGCGGATAGGCTAAGTGATGAAATGATGACCCTATTATGAGAAGTGATTCCGAAATGAAAGGTATCAGGCAAAGACTGCACCCCTTCTCACACTGCCACGCCATTCCTCCCCCGTCTCGCTGCCAGCTGTGCGGATCATGATTGATTTGCTTCAGATGGCTCGCAGGAAGCACCCATTGATTTTCCAGTGTTTTATCAAAAATACTTATTTACAGTTGTATCACTGGGGCATGGACGCGACTTATACTGCCAGTTTCCAAATGGCACGTGGTGGAAAAGGGATGATTCTCCCCACCCCATGACAAGATAAATGACCTCTAATATTATTTCAGAAACGAGTCAATAAGCTCAGTGACTAAATGAATATTGATTAGATATAATGAAGCTTGAGTGTGACTGGAGGTTTTCCAGGGGCCCTGCTACACACTACCCTGTCAGCATGTCGCGATGCAACTTATTATTTCACAGCTGGGACAAGATAAACCCCATACAGTGAACAAGGTTGAGGATGAATCTACATATATATTCTAGAATCCTTCTTACTGCTGTTAATCTGTATTATATGATTCATTTTCCACGTGTCACACTATTTCCTGAGCAGACCGATGGATCAATAGCATGTTTGTGTTGAAGGTGTTCTAGGTGCCATATGGTAATCATCTAAATTCCATACTGCTTAAAGCTCTCGGGGGCAAGTAGGAGGCACCCGTGCAATGCTTGTGTGAAGGTAAAGTGATACAACATACAAATCAAAAGACTACCAGAATGCTAAACCACAGTGTGGGAGCCATGTACTAGATCTTTGCACTGACTTTATAGAATTGAAATAGTATGAGTGAGTTGCAGGAGCGCCCAGGTCTTTTGCTCACTTATGTATGTGATGCATAATAGAAGCTGACGAGGTTGGTGATAGATCACAGCCCAGGTAATGTAAACACATTAATCCCTCAGGGTTCATATGCATGCTCTCTCTCTCTCTCTTTCTCTCCCTCTCTGGCTTTGACCCCCCCCCACCCCTCCCCTTACGTTCATCATCTTCCTTTAAATGCATTAGTGGAGCACAAACCAGAAGCAGCCTTAATCTGTCAACATGGCCTTTAATTGGAGGGAGAAAACAACACATGCTTCTGTTGGTGCCACTCCTAAGTGCACATGCCAAAGAAACATGAAGTTCATGGAAGAAGTGATCCCAGGAGAGGAGGGAATAATTAAAAGTATCTTTTAATAGGCTTGTAATGCTGAGCCTGACTCTTGTTGCCTTAAGTAGAGGGCAAACTCTGTGGCTGGAGACGGACGTGCACAGGGCTTCTGCTGAGCGAGACTGTAAACGATACGTCGCCTGGCCTTCATTAGACATGCAGTCTCTGCCTTGGTTGTCATAGTTGGGACAGCAACCCCATCAAGCAAACCTTCGCTAACCCCTTACTGCGTTCTTTTGTTCCCCAAATGAGGGATTTCGCTCAACAGCATCATCTTGCCTCGTGGGCAACTTTGACACCTTGTGTTCCGACTCCCACTCACGGCAGCACGAGACGGGACTGAGGGGTTGATTTGGGGTGCACTGCACTGTAATCAGATGGGACTGCTCAGGGGTGAGGAGGAGGAAGAGGAGGAGGAATATTATGTTCTGTCGCACAGTCCGCTGCCGCATTGTTGCGTTTTTTTTTGTTTGTTTTTTTGTCAGAGCTGACTTTGATGTTATATCCCCGTACTTTGAAACCTCATCAGCCGTTTGTTTTAAAATGAGCTTTTTTCTTTAATTTGAAGATTCCCCCCCCCCTACCCCCACTCTGCATACAGTCCAGAACCAGTTGCACTGGGCATCTCCCACTGTCAAGGCTTTAAATTCCCTCTCCGATGCCTCATTTAAACATCGTACCATCATAACCTTTTATGTGGGGTGTCATGTATAATCTATGGCAACAATGATGCCAGCATGGCACCGTGACCCCCTCTTGCTGGGTGCTGAAGTATTTCACTGTTTTTCTTTTAGGGCAATTTCAGATACAAAGAGCCCACTTGTCTAAAATATACTTTCTGTCAGGGGTTCAATTTAGACCTCGCCTTTGTGATTGAGAATGTGATATTTATATCAAGCTAAGCTTCTTCTCTCTTTGTTTTCTTTGTGTTATGAACAGTCAGTGCTCAGTTGTCTTTGTAGTTAACTGGATATCTCAATGGGATACAGTGTAATGTTATTTTAAATCTATCTTAACTCATTAAAACCCAAAGTGTTCAGCTCTGCTTCCCATATTTTATTGTCTTCCCTTTGTACTGTATTCTCAGTAGACTCATTTCATATGTAATTGAATATTTAAATGTCAAACACTGAAGAGAATCATGGCAAAATAATAAAATTACATCTGCAATAGGGCCTTTTTATTAGACATGGTGTATATTTAAATTTGCCCGGGCCAAAAACTTATTCTGTGCACTATTGTTGAGTCTCAGGTCTTCCTACTCCTCCTCCCCCTTCTCTTTTCTGCTTTCCGTCTGGAGTATTAGTTATGTCCTGACGCTCACTGCCCTGGGTGATTGAGCCAGATGCAGAAAGCCAAATCGGAGATGCTCCCCTTAATGCCCAACACCTGGTGCAGATTTGGAAGGGATTGCATTGCAGGTACTATCTTACCTCTTCCTCAATCCAAGAAAGTCCCTGAGGTATTTCCTCTTCTGTCTGTGCCTGTGTTTGTTTCTCCTTTGCTTGGCCACACATCTCTCCAACCTGTGACAAAGTCGGCCCTTGTGTTGGGATTAGGTGGTTAAAGTGTTTAAAAATGTGACGCCTATCATCCTTTTGCTACACCCTGTCCTGATTTGTTGATGTATTTTGTAAGCCCCCAAAGAAAGCAAGATGACAAAATCTTTTGTATTAAAGAAAACAGTCATTGTTAATATCTGTTCTGAAGATCAGAAAAGCTCAGTTGGATAATTAGAGGTGTTTGTTGATAAAGAGAAGACTTCATATCCCGGATGCTAACAGCATTCATTTCCTAATCCCACATGTCTTCTACCTTGTATCCGTCTGTTTCTTTTGTTTACACCTCCTCCCCACACCCTTGCCACGCCCTCTGGGCTTTGCTGTACAACTGGACACATTACCAGAGTGTTGCCATTCACCTTCCAGCTTGTGGGCACATCTGCATCTGCACTGGGACAATGATGCCTGCCAATATTAACACAGCAAGAACATCAAAGGCTGGCAGCCTGGGCCGCACCACCTGAGCGCGGTGACTGCCATGCGCCACATTGTCACCTGACCTGAGGCTGAACAAGATTTTGGTCAGCCAAGTGGAGGAATTACATCCAGGAAGTGGTGATTCTGCTTAGCACAGTAAAAAGCAAGGCTTTGTCCACATATTTAATATATGTTTTAAAACCTGATCAAAGCATGTTGGCATTCTACAGTATAACCAGTATAAACATTTGATGCATAACTATAATATACCCCAAACAAGGAATGCATGCAAATGTTAATAATGTGCATTTATCTAATACTACTGTATCATACTTGTTCATATATTGTGTAAGGCTGGGAAATATTTTTTCCATTTATTAAATTTTTATTTAATTTTACGCAGTTTAAACCAGGGTTTTATATTGATATTTTAGTTTTCAACAATACTTTGAAGGTGAATTTTTATACCTTAGTTTTACTAATATGCCAAATGCGAGTTACACATAGGAAATTTCACTGTGTTGTTTTTTTCATGCCAATCTTCATGTATCGGTCCTCCCTCCTACCCCAGACATCGCCACAAACACCAACACATGCCACGCGCCTGAGCTTTATTGGCTATATTGACATGTGCAGCCCTCTTCCTCATGCAAATGCAATCTAAACATTAAGTGAAGCGGAGGCAAGCGTGGCCCATAAAGGCTGGGAGCTCCAAACGCTTCAAACAGACAACTATCACTAATCACTCCCAGAGCAGTGCGGCGTGTAATTACTCTGCCAAACGTTTGCCTTTCACAGCTTAGCACCGGGAGCCCTGACCCTGCGCTTCCCTGTCTTTCCTCACTGCCGTGCATGTGGAAGGGGACGGATTCCCCCCACACACCGACAGACACACCACCCCCGCCAACACCACTACCACAACCACCGCTGCCATTACACCCCCCTCCTTTCCATCTCTGCTGTCTCCCTCCCTTTTTCCTTTTTTGACTCAGGAGAATCGGAGGGGAGGGGGGAGAGGGGTGGGGGGTGTCAAACTGAGCTCTCCCTCAATATTTAGAGAGGGTGACGGACAGGGAGAAAGGCAGAGAGGGAGAGGACTGAGCTAAGGTTGGTGCTTCCGGCTTTGTGGGAGCCCAGTTAAACAGGCTTTGAAACCCTAGCCATCCGGAGATCAGAAATAGCCTTATTGACTGCACAGGCCCAGAAGTGACTGAGCACACGGGGTTCTAAGAGTTCATTCACCCTTCCTCGACACTCTGAACAGAAGGGGGGGATCTACAAAGGCTTTGGACATTAATTTTACATTAGGAAAAAATAATACCATCCTGGTGCTGTTGTATAATTTGTGATTTTTGTTTCTCTTTTTTTTTTCTGTCCTCTGGCAGGTTGCTCGCTCCTCACCCTCAGCCCTATTTACTCATATTAGCAATGCAGCTGTCAGTCGTCTGGAGTGTGATCTGTCCTCTGTCTGGGTGACTGCTGATAAGATGACACAATGCAAATATGAAGTGTGAGGGAGCCTCCTTGGCAAGCAGGTAGTGTGTGCAGGCCCCTGGATCCCGTAATGACTATTAGTTGGATTTCACAGACTGCTTCTGATCTTTTGCAATGACAGGGGCCTTTATAGGAGGTTGGGTGTGCCATCACCTCTCCTAATGACATGCAAACACACACATCCACACCCTCCCACACACACATGCGTACATATAGCACAAATCTATCATAAGTAACAAATACATTGAGCAAAAGGCATAAACCATCATTTCAGCATATTATAGACCCATTATGTATCCTTATCTAAATGTCGCCACTCGCCACCATATTGCTGTGCCGCTTCACCACTGTTGTACAAATTCATTTAGACTTGCAGTAGCTTAAAGTGCTCATTTGGCTGCTGCATGATCTTATAAAGGCTTTTCAGAGTGGCTCGTTTTATCACTGATGTAGTAATTTCACTTCATCAGTCAATTGTGACTAAAAATACATCAGGGATTAGTTCCATAGCCAGACTATCTCTCGCAGCTTTGATAACATAATGGAGGCTGGTTGCTCATGGTTACAATCATCTGATATGTAGGTTCAGAACATTCAAAACTACACTGAGAATACAACTTTTTTTCTTCAAATAATGATAGTGTGTGATCTTTTTAAAATCCTTATGAAAATTAAGTGTCTTCCCATTTAATTCCTTTGTAGCAGCATTTTGCCATGATGAAAACAGAACCAACCCCCATCCCTTCCCCTTTTTTACTCTACACAAATTAGCTATGGTCCTGGAGGGCAAAATGACAAGAGGTTACTGGAAGACTGTGTGTTTAATTAATTGAAAAATGCTTAAATTGCTTTTACAGTTGTTATGTGGAGTGAAAAAAGGGAATCCGTGTTGCCAGTACTCAACCATAATTAGCACCCAGGGGAATTAAATATTAAGCATTGGCTGTGCTGCAGCACTTAGGACACAAATTTCTATTTTAACTATGAAAGTGAGCCTGTCTTAAGTGCATGAGCCTGTGTGGACAGCTGTGCAAAGGAGAATTGCACAGGATATTTCAGCAAGACACCCCAGTGGCATTCCCGGTCCTTCTACATCACATGTGTAAGAGATATGGCAGTTGTATTCCCGAGGGCTCGGCATTACTCAGAGTATTTAGTTTTCTAATTAGGCCGAGGGCCTTCGTCCATGCCTGCCACCACCACAGGAGCCAATGAGAATTTAGTCTCTTGCATGTCAACGTTCTCCCTGCGTCCCAGGAAGAAAAAGAGGAATGGAGAGAGAAAGAGCTAGTGTGAAGGAAAAATAAAAGACCTGGGGAAAAGCCTTTGTTTATTCCAACTTTAATTACACACTGCATTTAATGACTCCAATGGTGTGTTCGAGACTGCAGAACCTTAATGGTCTGTAGCCGCGGATGTCAGCCAAGGCATTGGAGACATTTTTAACAGTCCCTTTTGGTTTGGGACATAGAGGTGACAATGCGAATGGGTTTCATGCTAAGCCACACAAGGCTAGACTCTGGAAACGCTTCATTGCCTGGTCAGACTCCCTCATTGACGGGGCGGACCATTTTGAGGCATCAGCAGCTGACGGCAGCAACTGTTGGGGCTTGTAAGTGCGCATCAGGTTACACACTAATGAGAAGTAATAACGGTTATCCCAACATTTGAGGACTTTGATCTCTGCACACGGTGGGATTTAGACAAAGAGCTGGAGAAGGTAGACCAACAGTGGAACTTGAATTTGACCTCCGGTTTTATGTGCGTGTAGAAAAGGGTGGAGAAAGTGGCAATGCAGAGGAGGTAATTAAACCATTCTATCTCTGGAGTTAGAAGATCATTTTAGAAGTGTAATATATGGCTCAAACCAAAATGGATAACTTGGATTAGCCAGTCATGGCTAGAGAATCTTATAAGGATGCCATCAGGCAGGAAAGTTGTCCAAAATCATGGTGGTCAAACATAGTTGCTGTCAAAATACAATGTACCATGAAAGGCCACCACAAACACAATTTATCATTCCAAACTTGGATCCTTCCCTGGGAATGATACATTAGAGCATTAAACTCAAAACAGATGACTTAGGAGTGGGACGAGTGAGTCATGTTTAATTAACTCATCAAACATGCAACTCTTAGAACAACTCTGTTACAGTATTTGTCTTAAGTTCCCAGTGATAGTCAAACCACCTCGGCTTCGGTACAAAACGCTAAAACTCCTTGTTCTGTACAACAAATTCTACAGATTATTCAAATCTCTGAGAATTAGAATGGGGAGGAAAAATCCATGCGTAAAATTACCGTCCATTCAACTTCAGGCAATATTTTCCTCTGGAGGCAAATATGTTAATTGCACTTCCTAAAGTAGCTCAATCCTGAGGTTATTTAATTTCCCCAAAAGCCTTAGCTGTGCTGAATTTAGAGGGACTGGGAGTGTTAAACTCCTCACACCAGCAAGATGGTCATCATGGGAAAAGAAGCAGTAATGAAGGAAAATGAAACATAAAATGGATGGAGAGAGTGGAAAAAAGAGTCTGTATATTCAGGAACATTTAACTGGACTCACTTAAACACATGAAATGCTGCAAAGCAGCTGTGATACAACCCTGAATTCAAACTTCCAAAAAAACAAGAAAAAAAAAACAGTCACCATCTTCATGACAATCATGTCATCTAATTGCCTTTGTGTGTTGTTTTTCTTCCTAGAGGCTGTGTGCAGCTTGGTCAACGCTCCAGCAGCTTGGTCAAAAAGACATCCTGGCAGGGTCCCAGGGCGGCTGCATCGCCTACACACGCTGCTCCCGCCAGCTCCCAGAAGTCTTTGTGGTGAACCACTGACCGTGCTGCTCCCTATTTTCCTCCAGCCCTGAAAATAATGTGTCAGAAAAAGATTATTGATAGGCCATAAAAGAAGAGCCAAAATGTTGTTACCTCTTTGCCTCAACTTTACGGAACAATGCAAGTGCTAAACCATCAGTTTGAATGCTGCCCTGCTCCTGAATGAGCACAACTTTCTTTTTTTTAAATGCTCCATTGTTGTTGGGTTAAAATGAGTTACAACTGTACAAGCGCAGACAACAATAACTTCTATTTGTTTAAAATGCTGCCTCGTTTTCCGTTACATCCCCAATCATTGTTGAAAGGTTGGCGCCCTTGTCGCTGGGTCTTCTCAAAAGGAATAAAACGAGGTCCCTCAAAGGAAACATTTAAATTTCCACCCTGCTCTGTCATTTTTGCAGCTTTGCCCAGTTTACCAGACGTTGGCAAAGTCTTTCGCTCATCTGGTCTCAATGTGGCCTTAGCGGTTGATTCTCAGGCACACAAGGAAAGCTATATTTACGGAATTAACGACACACTTCATCCACCACACAACAGCTGCTTGCTACACTTAGCTGATTGAGGCTGCAGGCCCGCTCCCATTCACGCAACACCACGACGGAAGAATCAAGGCAGCTTTTGGTGCATTTTCTCTATAACGATTCCCAGAACCAGCAGCGACACTCCCATGTAAAAACAAACACTTGTTTAAGCTAAATGCCCATGTCCATAATGATTGTGAGTATTCATGCTCCTCCACCCTTATTTGTTTTCTTCTAGCATCTGTTTTTTAAAACACTGGAGCGAAGATTAGTTCAGCAATCTTCTCCTAATATCCTGCTTTTGACCATGTTAATGTGTCTGGTTTTCTCCCAAATAGCAGCATGAAAAGTTATTTCAAACATAAAGTCTGAAGTAGGAGGCAAAGAAGAGGACAAGGAAAAGGATTGTAATGCGAAATAAAAAGATCTACACTCCAGCAACTTTAATGTCACAGACATTTTAAGCTGAACTGTAGTATCAAAACAAGTAATTACAACCTTGAATGTGTTCTTTTTAAGCGTGCCTCTGGATGTTAAAGGTGTGTTTTGCTGTTGAGCTCTGTTTAGTGCACTGCAGGCATATCTCACAGCAGGTGTTACAGGGCTGTAGGCTACCCAGACGTGTTTGGAAAACTGTTACTCCCATTTGGGAAAGGTTGTCTAAAAAAACCTGACAATAATAATAATTATAAAAATAATACACACAAAACAAAAAGCTGCCAAGCTGAATTGAATTCCGCTGTATAATAAGTGAACTCCAAATATCAGTAACTTCCAGAAAGCCAGACATAAGCTCCATATCAGAACATATAATGGGAATAATGGGCCTTTGATTTTTGGATTTCCTATTGGAGCACCTGTCACTTTTTGGCAAGGGCACACCCCAGCGCCAGGTCCCCTTTGGTAGCACTAGGGGAGGAGTGCATGCGTGTGTGCGTGTGCGTGTGCGTGTGTGTGAGATGAAGCAGCCGCTGCGGAGGCAGTGATCACACAGACAGACGGGGTGAGTGACAGACAATACCTGCTGTAAAATTCCCTCACATCTCGCCTGATCTGTATTCACAGATCTCAGCTGTAACGCGCTGCAAACTGTAGCCCACACCAATGGGCTCCTTTTGGCACGCCATCTCACTCACTTCCACTCTTGCAACTCACTACATAGCCCCCCCCCCCTCCCTTTTTCTCCTACCCAAAAAATTTGCCATCTTTTGTTCTTTGTCTAAATGATGCTTCTGATCACGAGGTGAAAGCTGAAAGGAGCTCTGTGACAAAATACGGACTTTTTCCCATTGGATCTAATTGCACCTTATTCTGCTCCTTCAAATGCAGAGCTCCCCTTTTGAGCTCTCTAATACCTCAGAGATGAGTACTTTTTTTTTGGTGACCTTGTTTTTTTCAGGCAAACGCCTGCTGAGCACGATGAATGAAAATGTTTTTAAATGTTTATTTAGCTTTCTCCACCTGCTCAACTCAATCGCATCTTTTTTTTTTATCTCAGTGAAAGTCCGTCTAACACGTTCCCATTATCGGCGCTATCAGAGCCTTTGTTTTTGCTCTGCTGCCGCCCCCCCATCTGTGATGACTGACCTGAAACTTCCTGAAACCTAAGCTGCGTTACAAGAGAAACACGCACACACACATGGCGAGGACACCACAACACAGCGGCTGCTCAAACCGGATTAGGTTTGTTGTGGCAGATCTAGGTTTCAGGTTTGACTTTAGTAATGTGTCGTTTAATTTCTGTGGGAATTGTTTTGACAAAACAAGTTAGCGTAAAGTCGGAAGTGTTGTCGAAAACAAAAAGCCTCCGTGCACTGTGTACTTTTTTTTGCAGCGTGCATGTGAAGCATATGTCAGTCATCAGCCAAGTGTTACACTGGAAGTGACATCAGAACCCTGGAGGGCTTGCACTATGAGACAGGCTTTTTGATATGATTCCTGAGAACAGAGAGTTTAGTAAAAAAGAAAGGAGTTGCTTTCGTCTCTGTTGTTGGTTTAGAGGGAAAAAACGGTTCTATACAAACAACGGAGATGAACTGGAAGATGCTGCATGATTCTTTCACTGAATCTTTATCATTGTTGCTGTCAGCGAAGAAAATGCCATGATTTGCGTTGCCAAATTACACAGTTTAATGTGACAAGGGTAATTATTGTGACGTTTGCAGGCGCAGATGGAGAAATGTTTGTCAGCCATGATTATAATTACAATCATTCTGTTATATGAAAGCGGAGTGTTGTTGTGTTTGATTGACCCCCATGCTGAAACCATTTCACTGCGTTGTGCCGCATTCTTTCCAAACGGCACCAGCCAGCACACAACCACACGCAAGTACACAATGTCAAGCTGGAACTTTAAGCTTCAATCTCTTTTCTGAACTCTGCAAGTAGAGAGCTGGCGATTGGCCGGAGCCCTCAGAGCTGATCTTTATCCTGGCTTGTCCCAAGCTTGAGGTGATGATGCCCACAGCAGTCCAAAGATTGATGGGGGGCCAACACAGGCGGCGAGAATGAGCTCTGGTCTTTGAAGTCATCCACACGGAGGGAAATTGATATATCAGTTTAAGCCCTGGACCCTATTAAAGGAGCCCCCGTCAGGTTAATGTGATAGCCTCCATGTTACCCCCAGACCCATTCAGGTCAGCCCTAATTCCTCCCCTCGCTCCGCAATCTCATTTTAGTTTCCCATCAGTAATGTTCTTCCATCAGAGGGGCTGCTGGAGTAGATCACCCAGTCAAACACTGGGCCATCTCTCTCCCGGAGTGATTTAAACCTGCAGCCGGCGCGTTAATCACCAGCCACAGATTCCTATGCTTTTCTTTTTTTCTCACAGGCTGTGCAGACTTTAAAGTGAGGCCTGTAGTGGTTTACACCTCCAGAGGCAACACTGCCACTTCTCCCCCCACCAATCCGGTCTGACTGTTGTCCCCATGGTAAATCAGCTGAGCAGGGGCTGTGGGGGACTCGCCGGGTTTGCAGTCCTCTGATCATTCATTTTTAATTGCATGCAGAAATACATTTACATTAAAAATGTAGAGCAGTGTCTTCTTAATTCAAACACGTTTTATTAATTATTAAGCCTCTGTCTTGGAGGTCACCTCACAAGGAATAAAGCGTCCATCAGATGCAGGATATTATGCGAACCGTGGTCCATCCTACGATCTGGACATTTTATTCACATCTGTTATTCACTTTGATTTTATTCCTCTGTCACAAAGTCATCAAGCTGCTCTGAAGCGCAGAAACAAAGGAAAAGATCATGAGCAGAGGCACAAATTTAGCATTACAGAGGCTCTGGCGCTGGATGGAAACTTGCTGCAAGTAAGGAATTCAGGTGAAAACGGATGGGCTCGTGTCAAACTGGCTCAAACTGACATAATAAAATGACAGGCCTGCGTACTCCTAATGGGAGATGCAATGTTGTCCACAACTTCAAAATAAAGCGCTTCTTTCCTTTCCAAACATCCACAGCTAAGAATTAATGTGAGATCAATGGAAAAAATATGCATTTATAAATTTATGATTGCAAATTTCACTGTCTGTATTATCTTTTTTCCCTGCATTGTATCCTGTCCTTCAGGTTCCCATTTATATAGTAAACCATCCAAAAACCCTCAAACAAGTTTGCTAATAACAGCGTGTTTTTTAGATCTATGGATTGACGCATATTTTGTCTCGTCAGAGTCGAGAGTGTTGAGATTAATCCCATGTTGTTCCTATTATTGGCCTCTCCTGAGACATTTTGATATGAATGGCTGTCTAAGCGCCATCAGATTCATCAATTGGATCCAAAGAAATGTTATCCAATGCTCTCTCCAAGCTAGCAGATGTTGAGGTTTTTGTAAGTTGAATTCCTTTATTATGTTAATGCCACTGTTTTGTCAGACGCACCATTTCCATTCAAGTGGGGTGGAAAAATCATCAGATGGGTTTGGCTTCTTCAATAAGAGATGTTTGACATTCAATGAGATGAGACAAGCAACAGCAAAGAGAAAAAAAACATTTCAATGGCAGGTGGCATATGACAATCACAACACCAGGGTCCTTTGAGTAATAAGAAGATCACGTTATAAATTTGGCACAAGGCTATTTGTCCGTTGTTGTTGGGTTTTTTTTACGTTTTCCTGGGTAAATTGTCCGTGATCGTGTCATCTTGCCTGATACAAACCAAAGAAGCTCCAGCGGTGGTGGCGTTGTTCTGTTGGATTGTTGTTATTTTATGCTTTCGGCCTCTTTCCTTTCCTAATATAAACAGACAGCTATCCGCATGGACATGAGGCCTTGAAGGAAGAGTGAAAATCTACACTTGGTTTCCTCTCTTGTTCACATTTTGAATTAATTGACACAGGCGTACCTGCTCTGAGACACACTGTCTTGTTTGCCCAGCTGGGTGTGGCAGGGTCTGTGTGGACATGTAAAAATGTACTTTGCCTTGATGTCAATTGACAACACATGTTAATTGACATGTGTTTTGCTGTATGCATCGTAACTGTGGTGTTGGACCAAGTGTATATGAATAAGAGTCTTATATTTGTATACCATCATTGTTTTAAGGGACAGTCTGAGCACAGGGACAAGTCCTGGATCAGCATCTGTGCATATCTGCAAGTGTGCGTGTCAGCGGTAGACTCAGAGGCATAGCGTGGGTCCGCATGAGGGAGTGTGGTGGCAGCGTGCTCCTCTGATAGGCCAGCTCCACGGTGCACTGAAGCCTTTCGCATATATATGGAATTTTTGAATATCTAAACCATTATTTAGCATCCAAATCAGTTCTGCTTGTCTGACTGATGGACAATTTCAGTGTGACCCCGGTCTTTTTGCATGTGACCTATACTGTCGGGATTCTTGCATATTGTTTGGATGCTCAACGTTGAGTCTCTCCCCCGTTTTTCCTCTTTGATCCTTTTAGTGTGCTCTTTGTGTTGGAATTCATGAAATATTTATTTCAGGACTGTGGCTTTTCCATATCTTTATGTACAATTATTGGCAGGTGTCCTGTTATGTCGAGCCATCTTAATAGTCCGTATTGGGCTCGGTTAAGTGTGACTTCAGATTTTTCTGACAGTTTAGCGGGCCGGTGTTATGAATTGATAAGGTAAAGCATTATATTTGCAGATTATGTAGGGAGCTGGCCTTTTTACATTAATATTGATAAACACAAATAATGTGCTTCAGAGGAAAGACTGGGGGGCTGGAGTATGGCCCAGAAAATTTGACACATCGAATTCTTATTAGTGTTGTTGTTGCTGCTGTTGTGGAAAATGTGAGATGCATTCCTTCCGTGGTTTCTCTAATAGAGTCCTTATTTAAGGTTTGCTGGTTGCGTCGATAATGCTAACAGGGTTAATAGTGTGTTACTCTCCATCACGACCAGCACTATTGGCAGCTGTGGTAATTGGACATTATCATTCCCCATGTGGAACTGAGGATTTGCAGGACCACCGAGGCCCACAGTGTGGCCCCTGCCAAACACTTCAATGTCCCCGGGAGTTTCACATGTAAATAGTGCCTATTCTCCCAGCATTTAATAAATGTTTCTGGTGGTTTATTAATGTGCAAATGGGTGAAAGCGCTTCTCCCCCTGTGCCGGCACAACGTGTGCGCAGAGGCGCAGAGCTGTTTAAGGAGCAGAGATTCACAAATCAGCCGGTGTGGAGCTAAGCCTGTGGCTCTCTCCACCAGGGAACCACTAAGGGTATTTAATTCTCTCTTCCCCCCTGCTCCCTCCATCTTTCTGTATGTTCAGATGAAACCTATGCGTGTGTATGTGTGCGCATTAGACTCCATTACCTGTCCATGTTTACTCAATTGTACCATTCTGCAATAAGTTCTCCCAGTGCCTCTCCAGCCAGTGAATGACTGGGCGAAGGAGGACTGGATGATGTGAGCGACATCCAGATAGTGGTATCATGCATAAAGTTGCTGCAGCCACAGGGGCATACAAATAGGCAAATCAAAGGATAAAGACTCTCAGCATCCAGCTCTGGCCATATGAATGCAAATAGGATTAAAGTGCCAGCTTTGGAGGCTGATATACAATTCACTTATAGGAGCAGGGCTGCAGCCAGACCCCATGCATCCTCCACTCTGATGTTTATGAAGATACCTGTCTTGTCCCAGCCACCCCACTCACGCCAAAATGAGCCACCTTGTAATTAACAGCGAGGAAGGTCTCCATCATTAGCATTCACCGTTTTATCTTTGGGCGGTTTGATGGGTCAATATTAGTTTGATCTCAGTCTGGGGGACAAGTGATATGGCTTCAGACGGAGGTTCTATTGCAGTCCAAAGGGCCCCATTATTATATTTTTTAACTTACTTTGCTCAGCAAACAAACATTTAAACAAACTGATGTCTTCAACTCCAAAAGAAAATCTTCTTTTTGCTCCTTTTGTACGTGCACTCCTGGTACGTGCAGTCCTGTGTCCCCTTAATGTGTGTCGTTTGCAATAAATTTTATACTTATTTGGCTGCTGTTTTTCTCCATCAGGGTGAAGAATACCGTAGGCTATTCTGTTTCATATAGCTTTACTCATTAGGCCTGAGCCACCCCCCACCCCTTCCTTCCCTTCAAATCCAAGGCCTGCTTTATCTCCAACCATGAAGTTAAGGAAGCTGGCAAAGCTGTAAATTTGGACGCCTTTCGTTAAAGGAGCTCCCCGTGGCCGTAATTCATCTAAATCCTCAGCGGTCTTTAGTTCCCTTTCAGAGGTTGTAAAGTACTGCCTGACACTCACTGGGAGCTGGGGGAGACCGGGGTGCAGAGGGTCCAGGGGTTACTGGAGAAGGGCTCGTGTTTGAGGGGACAGTGCAGGGTCTGTGTCACATCGGGGTCAGGTGACAGACCTGGAGATGATATATAGACGCTGGTGTGACACAGCGTTAACAAGACCGGCTTTTACAATGGCCCTCTTTACGCGGCTTTCCCTCGTGTCTTCCGTGTCTTTCTTTCGGTTTCACTCATCACATTTTGGGAAGTTGGTAAATTTTAAAGTGCCAACACTGAAAAATTTCAATTCCTGTGGGCAGAAAACGAGTAAACCTGAACTCTGAAGTGGAATTTGGGATTGTTTTGTTACGGCAAATATGAATACTGCAACATTTCTGTACTTTTAAATATAATATCTTCTGTGGCCATGGACATGGACTATTTATCACCTTTTGTTGACAAAAAAAATAGAATAAAAATCATGTAATATTTAATAAAAAATGCTGAATAAATAATTGTGAAAAGCATTTTGAATCTGACATCTTCTTCTCTCGGGGTTTTTTGTTACTGACGGATCCTAAAGGTCAAACAGTCAGCACATACAGATGACTACAAAGTGTTTAAAGCAGCTGCAAGCCAATTTGCTTTATGTAATGTGTGTGCATGTGTGTGTGTGCATGTGTGTGTGCTTTTTGTGGTGCCATAAAACCAACACTGACTTCTGTGTAATGTTCTGGCTTTAGTTATCTAGTTACTAGTTATCTAGTTAAAAGAAAAAGAGCAACTTTATCCATGAGGACACACACCTTAGAAATAAAACCTAGATGAATAAAAAGTCAATATTTTTTCAGCCATTTTATTCAATACAATACACATTATAATTACTGAATCCTAAAGTTGTGAGGAATTGCACAAATCCTCAATCCTCCAGGGTTTATTTTAAATGCATTTAAATTCATGGATTCATCACGTGGCCTCGGTCAGCATCTGCATCCTTAAGCATCTACGCGGTTTAGACGGCTTTGTGTTTTTATTGTACTGTGTAACATCTGGATCTGCAGTTGTGAGGTTAAAAGAGAGGTCTGCTGCTTTAGGTCACAACCTAAAAATAGGAGAGTCTTCAGAAGCCGTGCCACGGGCAGCCAGGAAGTGCTTTGATTTTATAAGAATATTCAATAAAGCCTTTGGTTCTGGCAAACAGGTGGCCGAGCTTAGGTTCCCTCGCAGTGCTTAAACAAACTTCCCCCTACATATTTTAGCATCACAACGGCCTGGTAGCACGTGCAAAATAATATTACAGTGTAGGAAACCTCTGAGACCTCCTGATGCCATGATTATTAGTGATGACAAAGTCAATTAAAAAAAAAAATCATTCGGCATTAAAACGGTCCAGACTGAATGAGCGTTTCTGCACTTCAGCGTGTGTATTAATAGTGCCCATTAATATGTGTGTTTGTGAGTGTGTGACGCACATTGTGGTCCGTTTGAGTAACCTGAATCCGAGCTCAAGGGCCCACCTGTCTCAAGCTGTGGACAGACGAGTCCTGGCTGCCAGAGGCCCCATCCATCTCCACTGCTAATGCTAATACAAACACTAACATCAGTGCTAACATTAGCTACTGTTCTCGTTTCACTCCGAGGAGCAGTTACTTCTCTGAAGTAAACAGAGTTGCTACACTTCGGAGTCTCCTGCACTTCAAGGAAAAATGTTAAATATAAGAGGCACATGTATAATTATTAGAGCTAGAATATACAGAGGGAAAAATCATGACCTGACTATTTTTCCTGCACAACAAAACTTACTTTTATAATCTGCATATATGTGGTAGGGCTTATTTGTTCTTCTCTTCCTAATAACAAAGACACAGACGTGTTGAAAACAGCAGCTACAATGCCAGACTAATTAGCTATAAAAGCCAATGTGACCTTTTATAGAATCACTGAGGTTACATTTTTACTCTGGTGTATGCATGGGAGAATTGGCCAAATTAATAGTCCAGCACAACAACATTTGCTGTAATTTAGGGAAATGGTTTGCATAGTGAGATTCCCAGTTAAGAATGTTACTTAAGCATGTTCTATTTTTTTCTCTGTGTAATTACAGCATGTATTCTTTTGGCAACATGCATCCTGGAATTAGCAAATGAATGTTTTAACCTCTTTGAACTTTCACTGTGTTTTATGTGCCTCCCTCCCCATTAGGTTGGGCGGCTTTGGAAATGAACACAGCCGCTAATGACCTTTAGCATTACTGGCAGGTTTTAAATGTGATCAGTGGGTATATGTTTAAATGTGTTGTCCTGCGCCTCAGGAGATTACAGTAACCATACCAATTAGCCCAATCTCATTAGCCAGCAAAACTCCAGTGCATCACACAAATTAAGGACTCTCTAATCTGACAGTGGAAGAAATGGCCCCGTACCTTCTCGCTCTCCCTCACTTCCTGCGTGTAGAGGAAGGGTGTACATATAGAAGCTGTGTCTGATCCCTGACTGGTAATTAAGCTTATAGCTTTACACACTTGCATGCACACACCCACAGATTCAGAGTTAATAGGTCAAACATAAACCCATGGTTAAAAAATGAAAGGCCACACAATTTGTCACACGCGTGCGCGCACACACACATACACAGACACGCACAGACACCAAGTTCCTGTTTTGATATTTTTAGAGGCTGATGATACATTTATGACGACTAAAGTGGAACATTTTTAATCTTAAAAGTTCCATGAGTTCTGTGTCTCTGTTTCTCAGTAATACAAATCTGTTCCCACATAAATTTCTTTTTTTTGATTTTCGAATAGCTGCTAATAGTTTTTCTTCAACCTTCTCATCAATTAATGCCATTTTTATGGTTTCTCTTAAATCACATTGGGAAATAATGCAAAGTCTGCAGTTTTAGGTCGTGAGAGGCATCATAAATGTTGACAGTGATGAAGCGTTGTGCATCATCGCTCATTCAGGCCAAGGAAAAGTGAGGTATCTTAGAAATTAGACTGCTTTGATGGCGGCAGATTGAACAGAGGCAAGAGTGCAAAATTTAAAGTTGCCACATGCCCGCTGGTCCTATGTCAGCTCTGAAACAAATGAGAACAGAGAACCTGAAGATATTCTTGGTTTTCACATGTTGATTTGTGTTCAATCATGTTAAATAATGAACAATAACTTCGATTTATAAAATATGCGGTAATATATTAAAAGAGGGGGTTAAAAGGGGAGCTTTACATCTGCATCAACATCTGCAGTTGGGTAACAGATGTCATGTGCCAACTTACCTCATGACACATTTGTATAAAAGGGTTTTTAAAAAAATGCAACTTCACAAAACTGAGCGTTGTGGACAAGAACGAACAATAAAGTCACTGTGCACCTCTCTCTTCCCTGTCTCCCTCTCACTCTCCAGTCGCACATCTGATTAGTGTCTATTAAACATCAGAGGGGTGAGGAGGAAGTGCCCCCGCTGATCCAGGTGCTGAGTGCTGTGTTATCTTTGGATGAGGTTGGCTTTCCCGCAGGCTTACCACGGTGCCTTATTACTGACTTACTGAGTACATTAGAGCACCCCTGGAACCAGTTGGTTTGGTTCATTACTTCGAGCAACTTAAATGAAGCACGTGTTTATTTTAAATACGGATCACTAATATGGGAATAAATGTGCTCCCTCACAGCAATACAGCGCCAATGTGTTTTTACTGTAAATGATCATCACTGAAGACAAAATGGAGGTGGCGATTTTTCTTGTAATAACTCCCACCTTGCTCTTAAATTCGATGTAAACACAACTCAGTTATGTGTTTTTGCTGCGTACAAGACAAGTTCACCGAGGTGAACGGATGAATGGAATTTGTGTTAGCCTACAGCTGTTGGAGGTGGCTACGGAGCTGAATTAATCTGCCTAACATTTGATGTCGCCAACTCGTCCCAAATGTGTAGAGTTGTGAGATACAAGGCTCTCACTGGTACTCCTTTTGTGGCTATGAATTATGCAGCAGCACTCAGGTGAAGTTAATTTCTTGCAGTGGATTATGATCAATGACACAAGTTCTTTTCATCTCAACGTCTACATTTGTTTTTCCGTCATTCACGTTCGTTTTGTCTGGAGATTAAAAGTGTCTCATTATTCACGGTGGTACATTATTTTGCTTTAAATCACACAACATTAGACGGAAGCTTTACACCACTCTGGTAAGTCCCACTAATGCCGTTTAACCCTGTTTTTCCCCTACTCTCGTTCTTGGTCTCATTAGGTCAGGATTAACAGGGGATTACTGTAGCCATGGGCTACTTGCTCTTTAACACTAATATCTTGAGATGCTCCATAATTTCATTTTGAACGCCTCAAATGACTTGAAACAGGCGGGTGTCTTTGGGCCTTGGCAGCTAATCAGAGACGATAACTCGGGGAGGGAGCGTGATGGAGAAGGACTTTTCACTCAAGCCTCCATAGACGCCACATGTATTTCCTTCTCTCTGAATTAGGGAATGAAAGCACATCTTCCAGTTTGTGTTATCTGCATATCTTTGGGCTTCCAGATGTGATGTTTATTTGCAGATAGCTCAGGGGATGGGGGGCATTTTCCCCTCTTTGTGTGATTTTTTTTAACCTTTCTGGCGTATTTACAGCTCAGTATTCCAGGAAAGCGGTGGTGGATGAGTGAGTGGATGAGTACCTGAACAGCAGGGCTCACAAGGTGTGTATGAAAGATTTTTGTGTGCGCACAGGCATCATTGTGGTTGCTAGAGAGACACATCAAACTGAATTGGGGAACACAGGAGCCCCCTCACTTCAAGGACCCGTGACAATCACGGCATCAAATCCTGGAGTTTTGATAC
This sequence comes from Takifugu rubripes, assembly GCF_901000725.2. Classification (NCBI taxonomy): domain Eukaryota; kingdom Metazoa; phylum Chordata; class Actinopteri; order Tetraodontiformes; family Tetraodontidae; genus Takifugu; species Takifugu rubripes. Next base: position 8,895,964 of record NC_042297.1, on the reverse strand, counting down.
CGATGATGCGCATGCACACAGAGGGAGTCACAAGCTCAATATCCCGTTCCCTGGAAACCTTGTGCTGGTGTTGTAGGTCTCTTTGCTGTTTGTGACAATGTTTTGGGTGAAAATTGAGTCTTAAAAACATCGGCGCAACCTCCGCAAAACATCTGCGATTGATGGCTGCGCCCTGCCACCGTGATCAGTCACCTAATCCGCTTGGTACGAATCAAAACACTTTGCTTTCCCAACTCTCAAGATGTGGAGCGCAGTGTTGAGAAGTAAATTGGCATCTTTTTTGGTTTGTTTGTGTGCCTCTTTACTCTTCCTAACAGCCACCAGGCCACAAGACAACAGGGGAGTGATTTTAGTTACACATCACAAGTCAAGCAGTCATATAACGCCGCCTGCCAAAATGACACTCAAGTGAGCTATAATGACTACATTGTTTTTCCCGCCTCCCTTTACCCTTCTTCTTACCAGCAGCAAGCACACTACCGTAAGCTAGTGGCACACTGAAGTCTATGTGCTCTGAGAACTTAAGGAGTTTTGAAAGTTTAAAGAGGCTTTTCTTCCCCCTGATCCTGTTGTGATGTTTCCCTGGCTGCCGTTTGTGTTGGAGTGCACCAGACGATGCTATTATGTTAGAGGTAAAGTAATATGACTGTGACAGGCTTCAGTATCCATTTGAAAAGCACGTTTGGAAGACAGCCTCGTCTAGTGCAACGCCTTCCTTTAAGAGATGCACTTTTCCCTGATGCACACTTTCAAGAATCTTGTTAAACACAAAAGGAGCAGCACCTGCTTCTGTGGGACAGAGCGGGGGGGAGGGGGAGGGAAAGGGGAAAATAACTTTCAAAAAAAATTTACTATGAATGTGCTTGCCAGGTATATGAATGTCAAGATGGATTTGGTGCAAAGCCTGGAAACAGTGCAGTTAAAAAGCTTAAAGGCTGACCTTGAAAAGTCTGCCGTCAGAATCATGTTAGCAGACCCGCGTCTCACCTGTCAACGTACGGCAGAATCACGGCATTGTTTATTCACTTTGATTTGTCAGAGATGCGGGCTAGAGTATTGACAAAAGCCCTTTCCTCACTGCACCTCCTGCCTGCGCATCCACTCGCTGTGCCAAGCGCGCCACAGCCATGCCCGCTCCCGGACCTCTATTGATGTCCCACCCTAATTACGCACCTCTGTTAGTGGCACTTAGGGAAAAATTGATGAAATGTTTTATTTCAAGGGTCAGTGCTGCCCATTAGAATTAGCGTCGACATGGGCGGAGGCTTTTGTCATGCATGTCTCTCTCTCTCTCTCTCACACACACACACACGGTCCTGTCTTACCCCACCCCACCCCAACCCCTGTGCACTCCATCTGTAGGGGGAGGCTGCTGGGGACTGAGGGAAGAAGGAGATGATGGGAGGATGGGTAGGGAGGTGCTGTCCATACGGGGGGCTGTGGTCCTCTCACTGTGGCACATCAAACTCTATAAAGGGAATCATTTATGTGCCACTCCCTATTACTGAACAGCATGGAGACAGCTAATGAGGGCCAAGGCAAAAGGAATATATCCACCACTTTGCTGTTAGACAGACACTGGCAGCAAAAGAAAACCAAGAGTCTTCAGGGAATCATTGTTTTCAGGGGGAAAAAAGGGGGAACAACAAAAGGACTGTGTGTGTGCGCGCGCACGTATGTGTGTGTGCGCACATGAGTGTGTTTCTGTGTGTTTTTCCCACACCCGCTTCATCTACGACCTTATTTATTTATTTCTTTACCCGCGAGCATGGCACCTGAGCTCCGATAACAGCTTGAGGTGAAGATTCTGCAAAACACACATCGCTTTGTGCGCTAAGTGCACTTTTTTTCTTTCCCTTAGCAGTGAATTAGTGATTCATGTTGATGATGGGAAATAAATATGTGCCATGAATGTGTGTGCTAATGGACACCCAGGTTGGATCATGTATGTTTGCGGTGCCTGTGTATACGTGCACATGAGTTCACGCATGCACAAAGGGGTCTACTGGTGCTGATAAAAAGGTAGCTGTGACATTTCCAATTTGCCATGCACCAGCCCACTCCATTTTCTTCCCTGCTGCCTCTTACATGGTAGAGTAAGCCTCTAGGATTGACAATAATTACAGCCTGCATAAAATGAAGAGGGTAATATGAACACAGCTTTGCCATAATTGCCTTTTCATTATTTGCTAACAGTGAGCTATTCAGTCATAAGAAAGAGATTGCATAGTAATTGGCTGACAATGGGAGGCTGAGGCTCTGTTCAGAGGCTGTAGTAATTTTTGTGTTGCTGTGGAGGTTTTTCAAGGGGCTTTTTTTTATTTAAAATCTGAAGCATTAAACTGTAATTTAAAACTACAATTTCCAGCATGAATGAAAATCTGGGTATTAACATGGACTCCTATTTAGAGTGGAACATCCTATTAGCAGTATTAGCACTATTTGGTAACTTTCCATATGGCCCGCCTCTGAGCCCGAATGGGATTTGAGACAGCTTTGTTTCTCTCTCCGTCAGTCTCGCACATCAACAACACAAGGTTGTTTACACTGCTGGAAATTTCCTGTGCAGCGGCTGCATAGGCGAGTGTGTTTGTGGTAATTGAGGGTTAAGGGAAAAAAAGAAAAACATGACAGCCAGTGACACACAAAGGCTACCACAGAGTGCCTCGGTCACTAACACACAATGCAAAACAAAAACCAAAAAAAATCGTGCACATCAACATGAGCACGCGTATCACGCCTCGGCTGTGTTTTGGATGGACGGTGTCGACATGACAGACACACTCTTTTTTCACTAAGGGAACATGAGACTATTCATGCTATACATGCCATAATGATTTTCAGAGAGATCCAACACGTATATTACATCACAGAGTGTTTGCAGCGGGAGCTCCAATGTTAATTTGGCTAAACAGGATTTCAAGGTTCCGCCTGGGACTCTGGAGATGCTGCTCCAATATGCAGTCAAGGACAGTGAAACATGACAAGGGCCGTGTGTGTGTGCGTACATTTGTGTGTGTACATCTGTGCATACATAAAAAGACGGAAAGAGAGAAAAAGATTAATGTGCAAACATAATCCTTAATAAGCATTAAGAATTCTCATCCTCTAAAATTCTAATGTTCAGAGAACTATATTTTTGTCATTTAATGCAGCGCACAAATACCTCGAAGGCTTTATCTAGTGAATCTGAATCCTTTCTTCTGACTTCCTAATTCATAGCGAAGTCCGGATTATTGATTATTTCTTACCAAAGATCTTACATAATCTTTACTTTGTGACAAATGTAAATATTATGTTTTTGTTTAGTCTAAACAGTGGGATAAATCGACTGCTTTGTGAAATAGATTGCATGATCCCTGTTTTTATGGCTGGCACGTGTTGCTAATCTCCTCTCCCTATGCATGACAGATCCATAAGCATGTGTGCAGAATTACAAAAAAAAAAATGCTTCTGTATGGATGAGGAGAAAGACTGCGTCTGTTTGGGTTGAGATCTGAAGGAATGAAATTCCTGAAATGTTTGTTTGTGGCTGAGCCAGGTCAAGACGGCCTATTCTTCATTTGGAACAAGACTAGTAGCTGGCACCAGACAACTCGTTACTCCTGTCTGTCTCCTTTTCATAGCTGCCTCTTCTCTTCTACACTGTAGCTAACAAACCCTCTCGTCAATCAATATTTATCTTATATACTGCGCCACTCCTGAGTAGGCTTAATCGCTTAACTCAAGTGCTTGCATGCATGAGAAATAAATTACATTTACGGTGCCATCATTGAGAGCCTGCTGTTTCTCAGGTGTTAGTGGGTATTTAGAGATGGTCAAATGTGGTAGGACATTAAAGAACAAGGGTGAAGGAGATTGATTAGATGAACAAACAACCGGGCAAGCAGATGTAAAGTGTAAGTGGGGGCTAATATGATTGTTGAACTGCAGAATTATCCATCTAAGTCACTTAACATTGACTCTCAAGTTTTTACTTTAGTTAAAAATAAGTAATGTGATTTACCCATAGTGGTGTCTAGCCAGTTCGGCCTCTGAAATTTTTTTTTTTTTTATAAAGTGTTATAAACTGATTTGAATATGCTTCTGTTTTTTTTATTTTTTTAGATAAATTCCTTAAAAAAATGAGTGTAAAAATACAGTGAAAAGAGTTTAGCGAGGTGTTTGGAAAGGACAGATATCAGACTTTAAAAATATCAATACATACTCCATAACCAACCAGGGTCTGAAAAATCAGGCACAAGATTGTGTGACCTCTGACCCCCAAAACAAATCAGAATCATCGTTGAGTGCATGGCGACGCTGACCTTCGCCTTGTTAGGGTTTGGTGGGTATGTTTAGTTCACTGTTCAGGTTATCTGGCTTTTCCCTGTTGTCTGTGTGGGTTCCTCCCAGCGGGCTCCCCCCCTCCCTTGACACCCCCAACCTGACCTAATTACCCTCATGTCTTCCACCGTTGTCTAATTGTCTCCTCCTCTTCTCCCAGCCATTTAAACTCACTCCTACTTCCCTCCTGTGCCAGTTCATTTCTGGAGTGCTGGTCTGGTGTTTGTGACCTGTCATCTGAAGAAGAACATGGTTCCTGCTCTGGGGTTCAGGTTAAGCTTGATCCCAACTGAACTCTGAGCGCGAGTGGACAATTGTGACCTTGATCTTGGAGAGCAAACACTAACTTCGAGAATCAAACTTCAAAACCTTCAGAACTTGAACAAGAAATGTCTGAAAATTGAGATTAAATGTGAAATAAAGAAATAACATCAATCGCTTAAGTTGAAATGGTGATCCTTGATTCAGAGTGAAATGTTTGCAATGTCTGTAGAAACAACTGGTAGTGAGATGAGACTTTTATTAGAATGATGACAACATACATATAGAAAACAATCCCCTTGTCCCGGGCAGCATGAGGTCATTCATACTTATGACTAAAATCAGATCTGTGTAATAAAAACATTTATACACGTGAGCCATGTGTCCATTCACCCCACTTATCCGGTCATCTGTGCTCACCTGTAATTATGGAGCACGGGGGCAGCCACGTGCCCCAGGTGCTGCAGGTGCAAGTTGGTGTGGTAATTATCCAACACCAGCGGGGTTGATGCTCTTATTAGTAATTAGTTCCAACCAAAACTGAAGGTATGGTTCCAGCACTCATCCCTTTTAATGTTTAAACATTTACTTTGTGCTTGAAGGATTTGTTTGTATATATCTTGTGTGTGATGAGCGCTTTTCAAGTAATTGGCTCCTGGGGGACAACACTTTCTAACAGTTAAAGAATAATTACAGCCCTATGAAATGTTAAACTGCCCCAACTGTCTTTGCGCAGGGGCTTAATTGCACGCAACAAGTAAGTCAGGCTTTTCATTTTGTTCCATCACAAGAACGGACTGAACTCTTGTGGAAACACGCGGAAATTTTGTCGAGTTGTAAATAGCTTCTCATATGGTAATTTTGTAGGACACCAAAGCAGGCGCAGCTCTCATTGAAAGCGATGCGGGTAGCTTGTTTTCTTTTTCCCCCCTTTCTTCATGTTGTGGAAAGGGGAAACGGGGGCCCCGGTGTCTGTGTTTTTTATGCTCTAATGGACTTTTGCATATATTCATTATAAGAGTCCTGAAAGAGGGGGAGATGGCATAAAACACCTAGAATTACTCAGCTTTTGCTATTTAAAAGGGCTGTTTATATTAGTTCATTGTTGATCTATTGCTATAAATCCAATAAAGCATAAAAGTCCATATTCAAAAGAGAACACAGCTTTAAAAATAGATATTAAAATAACCAGTTGACGTGATTTGAGCAAGAAAAAAAAGTTATCTTGTTTTATTCATAACATTGAATGGGATAGACATTACACTTTAAAAAATAAAATTGAAGAAATGCTTCTGGAAAAAGGAGTCATTTTAACCAATATTGCTATTCTCTTTAAGATCTTTAGGCCATAAGATGGATATTGTGGTCATTTTTAGCCTCAGGGGCTCTAATAGGTCAGTCCACAGGTGATAGGTTCACTCCTGCAGAAAGTGGAGATTATTCATATCGGCTGTCAGTTTGTAGCAACTATGAATATGAATTGAGCCATATATTTTCATATATTGTCTGATTTGTTGATTTCTGCGTTCTGTTTGTTGGCCCCTGTACCTTCTGTTTTGACTAGACAATGTATGAAAGTAAGGCAGCGGCCGACAGTCAATCCAGGAAACACTCACCCGCATATTTCCATGTTTGCACATCTACCGTTTCATATTCTGCTGTCATTCCACATGCTAATGATTTAATGTTTGGCACGTGTTTATATTTTCCCCGCTGTGTGCTGGAATAGTGTGTTTTATTGATTTGGACCGATGGACTCCCGGCTAAATGCACCATTGATTTAAGGGGAGTGGATGCACGCTGCGGTCGGCGTGCCTTACATTCCATCCGAAAATACACACCATTTTCGAGTTCTTGCTGGGGAGACAATGCGGTTCTCACCACAGAAAGATCTGCCGGGCTGACCCACCCACATGGCCTTCGTGTTCCCTCACCCTCGAGCTTTTCGCAGGTACCCTGCTGTTCTCTGCCACGGCTGAAGGGGTGTTGGATTAGGTTTGCCTTACAGGTATCAATCATGTCTCTGTTTCTAATAAACAACTGTGACTAAAGCCATTCCCTTTCCCTTTTCCCTTCCCCAGCTGGATTGCCAGAATAATATAATGCATTCAAGTGAATTTCATTGGACCCTGTTTGGCAGTTCTGGCATGTATTGTGCCCAGTGGGCCCTTTGTAAATAAAATGTTATTACACGCCTGGATATTTCATGCCCTGTGTGCGCACAGAGCTCACTGGCGCCATACTTCCACAAGATCACACGCAGATGTTAATCAGAGATTAACGCACACTCAACACAGGACTCAATCAGCCTGTGAATTGCCGTGCTTTCCTAATGCGCTGATTAAGAGAAGGGCCTACCATGCAGAACTCTGCCGTGTCTTTTCACTCAGATCTTACTTGTTGAAAATTATTTTCTTAATTACTGGATAGAAAAATGGGGTGAAGTGCGTGTGTCTGTCTGGGTGTAATGATGAGGGATTGATGTGCCGGAAACATTTGTAATTTTCAATTTTCTTATGTTTTGTTACCTATAATGGAGGAATATAGAAGTGAAGCAAATTAGTAATCTCCATGAAGCAAAAACATACTCTTCAGCAGGCTGCTTGTTGTAGACTCTTGGAGAGGAATTTTGATCTTTTATAGGGTGCCACACAGACCCTGACTGCTTCTACAGCTTGATGGACGCATTGAGCAAAATAGAGACACATTAACTTTATTGCCTCAGAGATACCATTGGTGCCCGGCCCTGTGGGGGTGTATATTTACACCAGTGCCAGATATATATAGTGGTTAATCTTTAGTTTAACATAATTATCTTTAATTGTGTTACCCAACATATATTTGAGGATTGTATGGAAGCGGTGATGAATTTGGGAGATAGCACTAACAGCCTGTGCCTGCTAGATTGAGCCCTGTGATCCAGAGGGGGAAAAAACATAGCCCATGGCTAAACAAATCCTTCTTTGTTTTGGGGTGTGCTGAGTGATCTCCATTGAGAGGAGGGGATGGGTAAACACTGCTAGCTCTATAGAGCTACACATTGTAAACACAGAGCGCTCATTAACTATAATGAGATGTTATGAGGAACCCTAGAGCTCATTGTGTGGCTGCTACAGAAGAACCTGCCTGCTATTGTTGTTGTTGTTGTTTATGCAAAGGAAATCATGGCTTTAAGTAGGGGGGAAAGACTGCCTTCCCCTCACAGTTTTCTTCCACTAATCATCAACACTAAGGGAGATGGTTTAGAAACACCCTGGCCTGTGATTTCTACCTTTTTACCCACTCTTACCTTTCATGCCCCGCGTTTGCTGCAGCCTTTCAAATCGTCTTTCTGCAGACGTGCATGTTAAACGCATGTTACCATGTGTTTTCACAGGCCTTCCGAGGGAACTGACTGGGGGCTTCTTCAAAGTTTTGCAGTTGAGAGCATCTCCTCTTCTCTGTACAGCTCAGGCTTTTAATGAGGATGACACCCAGCTCACACTGGGTTATCATGACCTTTCATTCAGTTTCACCTACTGTGGCATTCCATCCATCCGACCCCCCCCCCCCCCCCCCCACACACACACACACAACCGCTCCCTACAAACAGCTTCATGCCCATCCAGCAATGCTCTTACTTTTATGTCATCTAAACCAGAAATGGAGCTGTGCAGATGCGCTCCGCTTTGGCATCCAACAGCACGTTTATAATTAGAAAAAGCAAAGTAACAGGCAGTTTAGCAGTCTAACATAGCAGAGCCTTTGGCTCCAACGAGTGGCTTTACCTTCACCGTTAATTGCCCCCCCGCTTGGGTCCCTGCCTCCCAGTTCCAGATCCTCTTCTGCCTTTTCCCCTCCTTCGTCTTGCCACTGATTGGGAGTGATCTGAATTGGCTGACAGTTGGCTGAGATTTCTCAGCCACATGCAGCCTGACACCCTTAATTAGATGCTCCTATATGGCGGTTTACATTAGACAAACATTTGCGCAGACCATGGGAGAAGCCAGCTTTTGTTTGGAGATTTATTCGCACACAAACGGCATCTCACTGGAGAAATGAATGAGTTTGCTCATTTGCGCTTGTCTCCAGACTTTGTGTGCCGCGTGTCTGTCTCGACCATATCACGGATTTGGATAACTGTGGAGATAATGAATTTTAAATCCTGTCCCAGAGATGGCACATTGGTAAGAAACCCCTTAAAGTTAATTTTCTTCCTGAAAGTCATTAACATATTCCTATTTATCGGCATACAGGCTGTTGAGAAGCTTTGCTGGTTGTTTTTGTTTCCTGCCTACAGCTTGCTAGCGGCTGAGTATGGAGTCCCAGCTACTGTCCCAGCTTACCCGATCTCTCCGTCCCTGCAGAGATTGTTGCCTGATATGCTTAACACCAACACCGACATATTTCCATCAGGTTGCCTTTTAATTTTCAGAATAAAAGCTACCCCTTCACACCCTTACCGCTTATCAGCTCCAACATCACTGGACCTTTCAAAGCCAACAAACCTGGTTTCAAATGGCCTGTTCAGCCCGTGACAAGATGTAGCTCATTTCCCTCACAGACCCACAGCAAGGTCACCAATCTTTTCAATTCATTCTGTGGGTGGGAAGGAAAAGAAGATGGGAAGGAGGGGGTGGGGGCGCCACAGAACAAGGCCTCGTCCTCTGCCTGGAGGTCACTCCAAAAGCCAGTCATCATATTCAGCTGGATAAGGGAATTGGAGAGATAAGTGTGTGTGTGTGTGTGTGTGTGCGCGCGCGTGTGTGTGTCCGTATACCGATGATGACGTTAAATAGGGTCAATCCAAAAGTCTGTAAGTGTGTATGAGTGTGTTTTCTGCATGTGTGGAATGGGGCTAAACAATACTTGTCAGTTCACCAGTATTTAGCAGACTGTGTGTCCTGAGTGTGTGATTGTAGGTGTGTCTCTGCTGTAGACCTGATGAAGAGGTACCACATCATTACCATATCCCCACCGTTGGCTATTCTGAGGGATTTTCTATAATAAGAGGGCCTTTGTACTTTTGTCTGTCCTCTTGTGTGGCTGCTGGGCTTGTCAGCCTGATAGTTTAATCAGCCAACCTGTCATAACCAGTGCTGGAGAGGGACTTTGCCCTGTAAATGCAGATTTATATCTAAGTTACATCATCGAATTACATTTTCTGTCTAAATAGCAGAGAAGCTGGTTGAGGGATGTAATAAAGCTAATCTACATACAGCCCTGGGTGGATAATCACATCTAATAAGTGAGACTCACGCCCCTATTAGCAGAGAAGTGGGGGGGGGTGGAGGACAATTCAAGGAGTCAGCTGTGCGTGCTAATTATCTCTTTGCAAACCTGATCTGTGTTTGTGTGAATGCTGTTGCAACATGAGTGCATTCCTATGTTTATGCCCTACAACTCCTCACTCTGCAGACACCTCGTGAATTTTGTCAGTTTTTACATTATTGACAGTTTTTCTGTGCACAAAACGTTGCATGCATTTGTTACTGAAATGGAAGGTAACTCAAGGTCTGTCTTATTTAAAGTCCTCAGATGGGACATTTAAAAAACTGAATCATTGTCTTGTTTCTTTGTTTCTTTTTTCTCGAGTTCACGTTCTTCATTTTACAGCTACACTTCTCAGAATCTGTTTTTGCTCTAAACTTGGCTGGAGGAAAAAATCAAAGTTTTGAACCAGCCAGTGTGGAGCATAGTACATTACACTGAATCTGGATCATGATATAGGGGGTAAAGCCCCAGATGCGGACATGTGGCAGAGCTAAAATACACATCACTAACATTTTAAATAAGGTGTTGAAGCTATAAGGCCATGTTGACATTTTTAAATGAAATAATAGTAAATAAAATTCTACAGACACGAATCAGACCTTTTGAAGGCTTTCCAAAAAGGCTTCATAATGGACTGTTTTGCAGTTTTTTCCTGCATCCTGCCTTAGAAATTGGGGCAAAAAGGCTGCCTCAGATTGTTCATGTAAAAATCACATTTGATCACACTTTCATTCAGCGCATTGATGGGAAGGAATTGGAAAAATGGAGAAAAGGGGGAAGAGTTTCATTTTGAGGCTTGGGGATTTGTGTCCAAACCATCTGCGGCTTGGCTAAATTAGAAGAGTACATGACTAATAACTGGTCTATCATTATCTGTCAGAGGCTGCGTCCCAGAAAGAAGAGGTGAGGTACCGGGAGAAAGGCATTGAATGCTGTTTAGGCTCGAGGCCACGCCGTGACAACCTGAACACCTCTCCTCCTTAATCTGCTTGTACCTCTGACCTCCCCTGGCAAAAGCTTGTGCTTTGGCCCCTCTGGGCACCATTATCCAAGACAACGGCCGTGTGTCAGACTTGACCCTGAATCCACTTTTGCGTTACGTTAAAGAACTGATTAGTTACATATATGCAGGAGTGATTCCATGGAGATGCAGGAAACCCCACCTATTTGTTTATATCTACATTGATGTATATGTTCGAGATGGAGGCACCTTCTGCTCCCCTAGATGGAGCTGCTGAGAATTGAGTCCACTGATAGATGCTGATTCTCACTGTAACCCAAACAGCACTCAATATTACTCCTATATAAATCAAATCAAAATCAAATCAAATCACAAAATCTGTTCAGCACAGCAGCAAATATAGATTAAAAAAATCATATAATCACATGCCTTTTCTATAAAGTGATTAGATGCTTTATCTCTTGACATTTGATTTACATATGGTATTGCACCTGGTTTGCTATCAATAGGAATTATTCAGTCCCTTGCTCACATCGTTTTAGATTAATAAAAGTATGATATGAAATTAATGAAGCATTAGCCATTTATGATTTTTCCACCTTACGTATTAATGTCACGCCACGTGTAAAAGTTGACTTTGTAATTGCCGGACAAGTATTTCAAATATGATCTTCAGCTCATGCAGAAATAGCCTCTTTAATCACTTCTGCTTTCTAGTGCTTGTCAATTATTAATGGCTGCGGTAAATGCTGATATTTATGCCAGCGCCTAAAGGACTCTTCCTCATCCTCTAGGATGAGAGAAGGATTGCGGAGACAAAAAAAACAAAACAAAAAAACAACAGAATATGACACCTCATGCCGGTCCGTGCAGAACCTCTCTGGAAAATGACACGTCTGGGTGAAATTGGCAAAGACATTATCATCATCTCTCCTTGCGGTGCAATCTCGGGGCTCTGTGTTGCTGCGTGCGCCACTGCTTGTTGTTAGCCAAGCGGCTAAACGAATGGTGTTTTACCATGATTGAACTGTCTGCGCACATACGGGCCACAAAGGCCACACTGACGGGCTATTGAGAGTGGAATCTGAGCCCGTCTCGATGTTGCTACGCACCGAAGTATTACCTCCCTAACTGGAGACTCCTGTTTCACCAGAGAGCTATCACATTTCATAACATGGAAAAATAACACTTTAGCTGGGGGGTCAGGTGGGAAAATGGCACCTCTAAATGAGGGTTAAGGCCATATCATTGTCTTCTCTGACGGAGCCCCCCTCGTCTCCAATAATTCTGCTGACCTTCGGTGCCATGCAGCTGGTTCGACATGGAAGGGTGAGCTGCTGGTGAGACGATCCTTTTCACGCAGCCCGTTCTCCTCAAAATGGCTTTTTCTTCTCCCAGACAATCATCTGATATGGAGGCTGAATGAAATCACAGATTACATAAGAAAGGTCCTCTCTCTCTTTCTCTCCGTGCTGTCGATAAGGGCAGCACCTGAAGTGACTGCTCTCCTCTCATCTCCCTTTTCCTCACCTTCTTTCTGCTCGACACTTATCTGTGTCTCTTTTTCTGCCTCTATTTCCCTTTTAAAACCTTAGCTCTTGATTTAAATAATGTCGATTTCCTGTAGGCAGAGCAGATTAATATGTAAATGTCTGTAAGCTTTTTAATTACGATCCCCGACGGTGAAGTCTATTGTCATTGCTCAGGTAGGTAAAGCCCAATTTTTCCTCAATCTTTTGGAGTTAATGTTTCCACTTTTATATCCTTTTTCTGTAATATAGGGACACCATCAGAGGAAATATTTTCTCACTGCAGCAAATGTGGAATTGAACTTAGTATTAAATAAAGAATGATATCCATTATACAGTTGAGGATGAAATATAATACTTTATTTCCCTTGTGTACATACACTATATATGAGAAGAGAGAGAAGTTCTATTGATCTTGGGTTTCATTAGGTGAAAATACCTCCCCTGGTGTGCAACGGCAACTTTTCAAGCCCATTGGAGTCCGAGTGAACCTATGAGGAGGGGACGCCCTGAAAATATATTCTCCCACCTGAAATATTCCTCAAACACAGTGAAAGAAATGTAGATGAAGTAATGTCTGTGATGGAAGGATTGTTATGGATTCGGAGGAATCCGCGGTGATGAGAGCACCGAGACGTGGCGCTTAATCAAACTCGCACATGCACTCTCACAAACACACACACAGGCTTTTGATTGTGGGGGGTGCAGATGGTAGGTGCCACAATATGGTTCGCCTCAGTCTGCCTCGAGTCTGCGTGCGGCGTGATGAGAAAAGAGCGCCGCACTGTGGCGCGGAGGGATATTTCAGTGAATAGGAACCAACGCAGCACATGGGCGATGGTTGCCAGCCTTGCGTATGGCACTATTGTCATTCTTAGATTTCATCAAAAGCTGCGCACAGAAGCAATATTTGATGAGAGGCAGTGCTAAAGTGCAGCTTTGCAGATCCGCTCTCACAGGCACTTCTCTCCATCTCCCTTTTTCACTCTTGCAGCACAGAGGCAGATGAAGCTCGAGGGTTGAGACTCGGTTTAAATCAGTAATTAAACTTGAACACAGACCTGATGGTTTCCCATCATGTCCTGGGGATATACTCAGTGAAATTAAATATTTTAGTGCTGAGGGGTAAGCGGGGGTATGTCACTAAATCCATCAGGAATGAAAATGGCCTGAGAGCTTTTGCATAGATTATCCAATTGCAGTTTTGTCTCTATTTTTGTAATATTGTCTTCAATTTAATGTTAATAATATTCAAAAGTAGAAAATATTACAATAGATTAGCACAGATTGAAGTGTGTCATTTTACTTTGTGTAAGACCGAAGGCTGAGCTGACAGACTTGTTAAAAAAAATGCATGGAAAAATGTGCATTTTTTTCAATACAGCTCCAAGCACTGAAACATTTTTAAAATAATGTTTAAAAGGGGCAAGACCATGAGCTGTTGCACTTTTCCTTGTTGCGATTAATCGGATATATTTACATCACAATCTCAAAAGACTTATTTACGCACCAAGTTTCTGGTATCGAGTGTTTGCGAGATAAGAGGAGGAAGCCAGGTCTTGTCAATGGCTGTACTTATCTTGGGAAGACGTGAGAGGCAGATTGCATTTCAATCCACATGTATTATCTTCGACGCTTTGAGGTATTTTGTATAAGGGCAACTTAGCTACTTAGGAATGCTTTCAGTGTTCATCTGGGGATGCACTTCAGAAACTTTCTGAAAACAAACATCTGCCTGGATTAAAAAATTAAAAGATTTCTTGGGAAAAGTGACCTGAATATATAATCTGCAAACAATACTTGCCAACAATTTCATTTATTTACTCACGACACAGCGATCTGATTGGTGCCCACAAATGCAAATTGTAAACTACTTTACACGGCAATGGCAGCTGTTCAAAACGCAGCCTGTCCCATATAGCTTAAAGTTTCGTATTTCCTCACTCTTTGTGTAAGAAAATGTCTAAATCAGGCGTCATTATCTTAAGCAGCTCTATGTGAATACAGTGCGAGTTTGTAGAACTCTCTCCAACTTATTTAGTCTGATTTGTTTATCTCTTAGTAAAGGGGGGTAATTTTTTCACGATAAGTATTCCCCTGTTGAAATCCTCTTTAATTCATTGGTTAAAAAGCACAAAGGAATGCGGAGGGCTCTAATGCAGGGACGAACCCAGGCGATGGCAGAGTGCACATCCAAGACAATCCCAGTGCTACCTGTGCCATGAAGATTAGACCATTGTGCAGAGGGAATGTTATCGTCTGCGTGCCAAGCTCTGACTGCACAGTAAAAGTCTCCAGTAAGGTGCTTAAGATATGCAGTTTTGTCCCAGGATTTATTGATATTGTTACAGAAAAAAAAGGTGACCCTGTATCTTGGATATAGTCTTCACTGGAGTCCCTTTGTGATTTTTATGCTTGTAGATATATTTTTTTTACTCCTCCTCAGCAATGTTTGGGACAGTATCATATCCTTCAAAGGCCTGACACTGTTCATTGGTGAAAGTTTATCTGTATTGCACAGAGATCAGCAGCTTCAGCTCAATGCTTTGCAAGTTGGGAGCCGCTGCCAAAGGAAGTGTTGGGCTCAGGGAACCATGAACACCGCCTAAACCCCCACAGCTGCCTCCCGCCATCACAGCCACCGCCGCTGTAACTGAGTCCCGTTGCTGTAAATACTTTTGAAGAAAGAGAAAATCAATTTAAAAGACTTAAAACTCACTTTGTTTTTAAAAAAAAACAAAACAAAAAGAATGTAAGAATAATGGCAAAGAGACCATGAAAGGCCAGCAGTATATCACAATTAATCATCTCAAGCACAGCTTAATAAAAAAGAGAGATCACCATTCCCAGAGCCATCTGTAGACCACAGAGTGGACACTGGGACTGGTGAGAGCAATAAAAGCACCGAGGAGACTGGGAGTAGAGTGGCAGACCGTTGTGTGTCAGAGCTCTGCTGTGTCGGCACTCTGATTTCTTTGTGCTATTACATAATTAAATTTGGACTTGGATCATGCTTTTTAAGAGATTATATGAGCATATGTTGCTTGAACATGTGCCAGCCTGTGAAATGGGCCCCCTTTCATGAGCGGCGTATCAGGTTTAGAGAGTTTATTGAAAATCAGAATTAGTTTGCTGCCAACAGTTAATGAATTGGTGTTATGATCTCAGTTGAAAGGATGCTCACGTGCTATAACTTAGACTTGACATCAGAATATGAGGGAGAGAGGGAAGTCTGCTAAATGGAGTCTGCAAATTCTTTTTTTATTGTCCTCCAATATTGACGTTTATGTACTGCAGCTTCAAATAAACCGGGAGTATGTTGCAATAAATATAATATTGTCTCAGTGTATTGTTCAATGGAAGGTTTACTGTCGAAGCCATAAGTCACAGAAAGTATCTGCTTATTCAGAAAGTTTCTGCTGATCACACAACTACAAATATAATATATGAATTTGATAGTATATGGACAGGTACAATGCACGTACCCCTTTGCATGATTTACGGGGATCTATTTTGTGTTGCTTTTACTATTTTGAACATCCTGGTGTAAAAAGCTAATGCAGAGTGGAAGTCCTTCCACTCTGTCATGTTGGCCATACATGTCCAGACCCCTATGCATCACTTCTGTCTTGTCTCTGCTGTCCATTTTTCTCTCCATCTCTTCCTGTTGTACATTCATCAGGACGGGAATGGACAAGCCAGTTGGCTCCGGTTAAACAGACACACATATTGACGTGCTCTCCCTGAGCATCTGTCATTTTCCCTTCGGTTGAAACATGCCCCCTGTCAGTTCAGTGGCTGGAGCGCTCTCATTCTTTTTCCCTCCCTCTTTTTCTCTCTCCCTCGCTCTCTCGGTCTCTCTGCACCCTTAGCTTTGCTGGTGCTAGCATGTAGGTCTGTAAAGGTATAAGCGCTTACTTATTTCAGTCATTATTGGCTATTAAATCTGGTGATGGTCGTAAAGGCTCCGTGTGTTCCCCCGTGCCTCAGAGGTCACCTGATGGCCTTCTTTATGAGCTCGCAACGCCGTGCATCATTCCCGGTTCACCATTTCATTCTCACCCTGCCCCCATTCACACTCCATTCCAGACATGGAAACGGATGAAGAGGCGGGCCGCATGCCGCTGTCTATTTGTTCCCGTCTGCTGGAATAAGTGGACAAAAAAAGGGGTCCAAACTTCAAGTCCTCAGAGACTGGGAGGGCTTTTGTGATTTGTGACTCCTGATTATATGAAGTGACTCGATGTTCATAGAGCCGATGGCAGCTGTCATCCTGGGGATGGCAAAAGCAGCTCGCCAAATTTATGGCACATTTCAAGAATTTGTCATTTTTTACAAGCCCATAAGTGCAAGAGTGAGTTACTTGCTCTCGTAACTTGTTTCCCCATGCCGTTTGTTGCAGAGGAATTCCAGATTATCACTGAGTCTAAAATAAAGTGAATGACATCAATTTTATTTGACTTGTTTAAAGGCCTTTTCCTCATAAGAAGCATAGTTATATGAGACTCCAGCTCAAAACGGCTCTGCCACATCAGTTATGACTCAAGGAGAGTGAAGGACAACCTCTATCATTATCACTGGTTTTATTGAACATTCATTCATCACACTGACACGTTATTCTCTATAAAAACTTTGAATGTTTTCAAATGGAATAGAAGGTGGTCAGAGTCAGCGTGAACATGAAACAACCATTTTATTATTTTATTTAAGAATCTCGTTTACCCGTGTGAACCTTAAAGGAAAGTCACATTAAAGGGGCCTATACCAATAGGGACACTGCTCATGTTGTAGCTACCCTGTGTACTAATAATTCATTGACCTGCCAATTATTATCATTTCCATAATAGTAGATGGGAGGAAGGAGTTGAGACAGGAGCAGCAGGAAGTGCGTTTGCTTGCCTCTTGCTCAAGGACTGCTGCTCCAGAGCCAAAGACACTCAAATGTTTCCCTATTTTCTTTATTCTCCTTTCTTGAAGACCTTCTTGGTTTTTTTGTTTTGAAAAGCCACACACAGGCGTGCTGTTTTTACTGCGAAGTGCAGCCCCTTTATTACCAGGCCTCTGGTGACCTCATCCTGCTTGAATGAAGTCATTGACCAAACTGTGGTAAGACAAACCAGCGTTCCAGAGAATTAATCTGGTCCGTCAGCGGTGGAGCCGCTGGGCCATGGATGGTCGTGTTGGCTCAGTTGCCTCTACTGCCCCTGGGAGCGATGCAGGATAGTTACCGAGTTGACAGCTAGCTGATAGCCCTGCGTCCTCCATGTTACGAGCACATCAAAGGCAGGCCTCACGGATAAAGCATTTGGGGTTGAGGAGCGGGGAATGAGGCCTCTCAACACTGCCTGGATGAGTGCAGCATGACCTCATCCCTTCACATACCCAGCCAGACTCGAGATGATGGAGGGGACCGAGGGGCCATTGGGAGGGGAGCAATTTGGATGTTTAGCCACCTGAAACTCGGTTTTCTAAACATGTCTTTTCCCCACAGTGAATAAAATAATAATGATGATGATCGCTCCCCCACCCCCTGCTCTCACTTTTTCCTCTTTTGCTGTCATTTGCATCTCTTCTGTTCCAGCCTGTCTGTCAGAGTAATTTGCCTTGCGTGATGGCATGCTGCTCTGTCCAAAAATAAAGAGAAGACCCCCTTTAGACATTACCAATTAGAGAGACAATTAGACTGAGCCAAGTCGCTCTTGAGCTGCAGCACACTTTGCAAGACTGCCCTGCCCGTCTGGTGCAAGTTGTCATGGCTGTTCCAAATTATGAATCAATCCCTCCAATCTTCCTTTTGCAGCCACGTGTGAGTATAACATTTTTGTAAATTAATACAAAATGTGCACTTTATGATGTGTATTGGAATTAAAGATTATACAATCTCAAATTATAAAATTGTTTCTGGAGTCTTTATTCAAAGTTGTACCATCAAACATGTTGGACATACCCCATATCTCTCATTGGATATAAATTAATACTTTTTTAGTCTGTCTTTCCATTTTTGGTGATATTTTTTAACATGTTCATGTTACATTATGTAATTAATTATGTATGCTGATGTTTGCAGATTCCAGGCTCATTGTCAGGATTTCCTATCTTTAAGGGCAGAGAGGTCAGGAGCAGACATAAGGTGCTGTTTCAAACCACTTTATATTGAACACAACAGTGAAAAGCTAGTGAGCGTCTTGTCACAGATGAAGAGCCATTAGCTCACCAGCCAGCGCTTTGTTATGCTAACAGTTCAGCACTCTATGCAGAAAATGACCCCTTTTTACCCTTTTTGAACAAAATAGACTTTATTTTATCATTTTATTGCCGTCTTTCTTGTCTGCGAAAAGCAGTCATTTGGCAATGTTTGATGGTGTGAGTATGTTTGTGTGCGCCTGAAGAAGAGGCGGGGGTGTTTTGCGTCTGAATTCCTGAGCTGTGTGAAAAGGATCGCTTTCTTTGGGGCTGAATTTAATGAGATGATCAATGACCCTCAAGATTCACATTCACAACAGGGAGAGAAAAAGAATGAGCGCGCTGAAGACTCAATAGGTTTACTGCGTTTGTATGTCAGCTGTGGTCCCTCTTTGAAAATGTGAATTGTTTTTGAAACATGAAATTCTTCTTTTTGATTGCTGAGGGTTGGGTTTCCTTTGATGCTGCTGAGGCAGACAGAAACAGGTCTGGGATTCTTTTTCAAGTTACTTTCTCTTCTAGATGAGACATTGGTCAATGGTAAGTATGAGAGACTGATTAGAAGCTGTGGTTTTTCTGCATGTTGCAGGGGTACAGCGGTCACAGTAACAGGGTCATCACACTAACAGCAAATGGACTTGGATGTCTTAGCACAGTATAATCCTGTTGGACTATTTGTTCTGACTGATTTCAGCTAATTGTACTCACCTTCCCCTCTCCTTCCCTTTGAACTGTAAAGGTAAGAGGGGATTCGGAGAGGTAGGTTGGAAACAGTACTGACAGATAGGGCCGCATTCTCACTTTGAATTATAGAGCACATAGTTGGATGTCAGAATGTATCTCTTTGGAGATCGTACAACTCAAAGTAGTGTGGGTGTGCTTGTTGTGTCGTGCATATAAAGTAGCCCACGCTCTGTATTAATTATGCTATATTATGTTTGCATTGATGTCAATGTGCCAAGTTGAAAAATAACAACGGCAAATAACAAATACAAAGCAAAGTAAGATCTTGTCTATGTTCTTTCTCATGGAAGCGTACATGAACCTTTGCTGCGCGTGCCCCCGTCAAACAAATATGTGTGTCACGTGTCACGAGGACATTGTCCTCTGGTATGTTTGGCTGTGCCCTCTTCCTTAATTTGCCCATTGTTAATGTGGAGGGAAGCTGGGGAGATGACATCATGCAGCAGCCAGTGTTTGAAGTGCCAGTCCTGAAGGAACCACTTATAGCAATTAGGATATCCTTGAACAAGCGTTTGCGAAACATTGGCTGGTTTTTGGCATTTGCCTCCCGTTCCTGCCTACTAACTAGCGAGGTTTGATCTCCCATAATTATCTACCCACCGGCTCCTCACTCCTGACAGCTCTCTCCCAGGAGAGGGCTGAATGCCGGGGCTACTCACTGATTGCATCAAAGTGTCAGAAATTGCAACATCAAAAATAATAACTGATATTCCGGCAGCAGGCTGCTCTTTGAATATTTCTTTCAAAATGCTCTCTAATTTATGTCTTGCATGGTGCCAATGTGTGTGTGTGACTGTGGAGGTTTAAAGCAAATAAAAGCAGGGGAAGTGCATCCATTATTGAACTTCTATTTACATATGGCAGACTATTCTGTCTGAACTGGCATAAAATAGATGTGCGTTAATTCTGGTTCGGCTTCATGCTATCCCACACTCTTTTGAGGACCTGCTCAGCATTTGGCAATTTCAGCCCCAATCCTACCAACTTTGAGACATTACTGCTGTTACACCACAAAGCATTTCTGGCGACATCCCATCAGCAGCACTTACACAGGAACCAGACCATGCCTCTCACATTTGTTTAACAGCAGCTGGTCATTATTGTCCTGCTGAAGTAAGTGGAGGAAACTTAAAACAAAAGAGCTGACCGATTTTCATCATTGCACCTTTTATGTCTGCAAATCAATTAGCAGAATAAAAGCAAATGAAAAGAGACATTCCATCTGAAAGACTACACTGTCCTAAAATAATGCTAACAGAAATGCTAAACAATAAATATTCTGTGAGGCACTGTGTCCACTGGGTCCACTTGCAGAAATGTTAGCGGGCTCTTTGAGGGTGACATCCATATTTCAACACCTATCTTGACTTCCCCGACCTTGGCGCCTTTGGCATTAATAACACATTTATAATACATAATCTCTTTCTTGTTCTCAACATGTACTTTTTTCTGCAGCATTCCTTTTTAATTGTAGACATCAGAAGAATAATTTGAGTTGTCTCACCTGCTTTAGTGTTCCACTAAAGACCATTTGCATCATCCTGTCGGTGTTGGCGGCTAGGCCTTAGCCTTGCTAGTGGTGAGTATTACCTTCATGAATTGAAGAGGACAATTGTGTGTTAAAGCAATGAATTGAAATAGACACTCAGCCAAGGTTTTTGCAGGGATGAAATTAAAATCAGCGCAGTGGTGAATGGGGATGCTTTCCCAGAATAAATTAATGCCAGAAGAGAGGCAGGTTTGCTTTGCAATGACAAATGTTGATTTCCCCCGAGGTATTTAAAGTGATTTGACCCAGTCATTCTTTTAAATCACAGACAGGAGATGATAAATGTGCTACTAATGAGGCCTCCACATTTTATCTCTCACTCTCCCTCCTGCAGGATCGCCATAGTTCTTAAGAAGCGCCTGCTATGCCTTCACATGCTTCTAAAACCACCCTTAAATCCCACCAATGCAGTGCACTGAAAAAAAAAAAAAATCCACACGTATCGCTTACATGCTGCGGAAGATTGTCAGAAAATTAAAATCAAACACGCAATCACATTGTTCCACAAATGCACCCTTTAAAAGGCCCCGCTAATCTGAGCAAGAGTCAGGGAAATTCAACCCTGTCAGCGTTTGTAGACATTATGATAATCTTCCTAGCAAGAGCTCAGATTTTTTTATACCGTCTATTCCCTCCATCTAAAAGGTAAGCACTTTGCCTATATACACATGACAAAAAAAACAGCTGCAGGAGCTGTTAACAGCGCAGCACTCATTATCTCCAAGGAATTGAGCGTGTTGTTGAAAGAGATGAAGATTCTTTTCAGCCGCAGATGTAGAGCATCATTGATAGGGGATGCTGCGTTCCTCCTCCACAGCCAGCCTCTGATCAATCAGTGCTGACAGGGCAGGAGCTTTGTGTGCCACATACAGCGGGACAAATGTCTGCCAGGGAGTCAGGCACACCTGAAAAGAAGGAGGCAGCCCACGCCCGCAGATTAGCCTCAGCTCGCTTTGATGGATTAGCATGTAGAAAAATTGCTTGATTATTGATATGAAAGTGTTTTAGGGGGTGTTGAAGGAGAAGAGCAGGATCCCTGACTGGAGTGCGTCTGAGGGGTACTCGTGTGTGGTGGCAGCGATTATCTACCTCGCTCTCCCTTTTCTCCCCTCTTATCCCCACTCTGAGAGAAAAGAGTGTTACAAAGGAAGACGTGAACGCGAGGCGGAGACGGCGGGAGCCTAGGCCCTCTCCAGGAGAGACACATTCATCTGCCCTTCATGAAATATTGTTCATCATCATATTAACAGGGCTGAATGTGGGGAGATAAGAACCATCTAAAAAAGTAAGCAGAATGTCCCGGTGAGATATTTCGCCCCCCTCCACCTTACTTTCCTTATTCATTCAGCATGAATATGAACAGCAGCAGGACAGAATTTTGAGCCAATACGAGAAAATGATGACATAATCACCTTCTCTTTAATTGCCTGATTTGTCAATCTTTCACAGTCCAGCACTTCTGCAGGGCACGTCTGTGGTTGCCAGCATCTCTTTACTGTCAAATGTTACCATCCCAGACAGGGAAAAATCAGGGATTTGCATAGTTAGGAATTTTTGCCACACATATATAGACTATACAATATAGGTGTGTCTGTTAAAATGTAATTATTGTTGCTATCTCAGCAAAATCCCATTGCTGTCAATTAAATCTCCATATAAAAGCCATATTAATGTAGGACATTCGTCACACAAGCCCAAAGTTTTGCAGGAATATCACTTGGACACAGACAGTTAGATCTGGGAGTTGCCGCAGGTGATTTTTATCCCTCAGCTCTCGGCTGCTGTCCACCTCTGACAGCTACAGGATGACAGTGAGCGATTTGTAAGGACCTTAGATTAGTCTCGTAGTTACTACTCTTCTGATCACAGGAAGTTGAGCCCTGTCTGCTAAATGTCATCCGTGACCCACAGACGGGACACGTCTCTCTCACGGCCCGGGCCCATTACCACAGACGGAGGCCTCCGAGAGGAGCGCCCTCACTAATAGAAACAGCGTGTGCACAGTCTGAACTCCAGAACTCTAGTCACAAATGAAAATAAAAAAGAAACCCAAAAAAACACAAGTCCAGCACCACATCCAGGTCCAGCTGTAAAGTTAGAATTTACACCCTCCATTAATGGTAATACAAAGCACACAACTTATAACAATTGGAATAGCTGTAAAGTAACCATGTTATACCTTCTCAAATCTGTAACTTACAGGTGACCTTGGTCCAGGCACTGTTACGGCAGGCAGATTTACAACGGTCCCACATGCACTGATGGGTTCTGCATTTCAGCGTATTAAAGGTGCCAAAGTACCGGTACAACCGAACTATATTTCTAGGCATTTTGTCAGAAATATTAGTCTTCAAAGCAAGTTTTACAATGTACTCCTAGTTTATTTGTTTTTTCATGGTAAGTTCATGTTGAATTATGTCCTACTTGGTTTTACAGCTGGTCAGGGGAGGACAAATACACGTTTTCCTAGTTGCTTCCTACTCAACGACTCACACAAATATGATTTATTAGGTGTAAAAGCTGCTCCATGAAAGGTAGTCAAAAGGGCTTGTTCTAGATTTTTTCCACAAGCACTAACAAAAAATATACTTTCATATCTTGCGTTTTATCGAAGTCTCAAACTAACTTTAAATCCTTTTACTGAGTGCTGTTGTTTGATTCACAACTTGGTATCCAGACCTCAGTTCATCCTTCATCCATGCAGCATGACTCGGTGAGTCACCTCACAGCCGTCAGTGTCAGAAGGTGGCACCACTCGATGTGATGGTGGGGGTGGGGGTCCTGAGCGCAGCCCCCATTGATGAGATGAAACAGGTTAACTTCTCCTTCGGTCTGAGGCGGAATGAAAAACAAATGTCACGGAGGGTGACGGAGAGCGTCTGTGTCTTATCAGCTCGGCCAACGTGAGTGATGGCTCTTATCTGGCCCCGTGCTCCACGACTGTTTATTATCCTAAGGTGGCAGGGTGGTGCAGGGAAGAGGAGCGGACTGGGAGCCCCTTCGTGATCCATCACTCTGGAGGTCTCCTTCCCCTCTTATCTGACTGCAACATGGATAAGTGCAGCTCTTGTTTACAGATGCCAACCCATCTGAATGAGCAGCAGGCAGAGAAAATGATTCCTTTGCTCTCTCTATCAGTCCAGGTGAGTCAAAGGGAGGGTAAAAAGCACCACGCCATCCTTGCCCACCTGGACGTGCAGAAAGACACACAAACAGACGTAAATATAACAAGTACAGGATATTCTTGTGAGAAAGAAAAAAGGGGAAGTGAATACAACTCAGAGCAACGCTTGTGTGTAGCCCTTATCTCTTTTCATGAATTATATCTTTTTCGGTCATCAGAGGCAACATGTTTTGTCAGTATATACAAACACGAGAGTTGATATGAGGAAAAGAAGATACACCCCTGTGGTGGTCAGCTATTATTCAGTTGAGGTAAGAGCAATGCGTCATGAATGGAAGATGCCATTTCTATATTTACTAATGTTTTTGAAAGGAAAACTTCAATAAAAATGGCTCCCCCCCCTCACTTGTTCCATTTCCTTTCGTCATCTCTATTGGAATATTCCTGGCGCTCGCTGGCCCGGCGGAACGTGTGGGTTTCCATTTCAAACAGGGCTCTCGTGTCCATCAAATCACCAGGGGTCTCTCCTAAAATACATACCTTCTGTCAAAGCTTGGGGAGAGATAGTGGATGGAATAGAGCTGAGGCAAGAGTGAGGGAGAGGTGTTTAAGGCTACCGGTGGCCAAGTCCCTTGGGGTTCAGTGGCAGGCAGGCTTTCTCCTCAGATCCACATTGGCCTTCCCTGGAGCTGAAATAACTAGTGATTGTTTGAATTTACAGAAGAGGAGATGTGGGCCGGAGGCCACAGCTTGTGAACTGACAATCCAACTGAATTCTCCTCCAACACTTATCATTCCTGTTAGTGACATAATGAGACTGATTATGGTTTTAGTGTTGCTCTGCTAGCATTAAAAAAGAGAGGTAGTCATCATAAGAATAGGCATTCTGGTTTTGAGCGTTGGTTAAATGGCTGTTAACAACATAGACCTCAGTGCACATGTATCTGGACTGTGAACGCCATGGCCAGGTCATGAACAAAGGTGTGGCGGGACCCAGGAAAAGGGAAATAATATAAACATATTTAATTTCCAAACATAGGAAGGGGCTCTTGCAGCAACAACATGAAATGAAAAATTGAATTTTAATCATATCTGAATAAATAAATCAAAACAATTTTGAATGAGAATTAACCTTTTTCCTCATAAAGATGTCCAGCCTGAACTCCGCCTAAAATGATTATGACTACTGTCACGAGGGGCCACATTGAGCCAAACGTTAGTGGGGCCTTGGCAAATCTGATAATCCTGTCTGTGACGTATCGGAGACAAGTTGAAAACATCCATTTATGCTCCATGGGAATAAGAATAATGTGGCTCACTCAGCAGGCCGGAGTGTACATTTGAGGTTATGGGAGAGAGTACACACATTCTTCCTAAGCAGGACTAAGTATCAACCAAATGCCATCCCATGATGCTAACCAGAGCATGGTCTGTCGTATGTCCCATGTCTGAACACGTGCACATACATACACAGAAAGGCTAACACCACCAGATAATGCTATAAAACACAAACTGCTTCCTGGACTCTTCATTTATTATTTCATTCACTTAAACA
Source organism: Takifugu rubripes (assembly GCF_901000725.2). Classification (NCBI taxonomy): domain Eukaryota; kingdom Metazoa; phylum Chordata; class Actinopteri; order Tetraodontiformes; family Tetraodontidae; genus Takifugu; species Takifugu rubripes. The sequence continues at coordinate 8,870,479 of NC_042297.1, read as the reverse complement.
AATGCAAATGCTGAGTATCAAAAAGTAATTTATTTTAATTTGTCTTTGATTAATTTGTGGTGTAAAATCAACATTCATAAACAGTCATGATCCACCTCAACATAACAGTGTTCAATTAATCACAGGCTGAGTCTCGTTGCCACTAAAATAATGGCAATTTAATAACGTGACGCATATAGCATGGCAGATTACAAAGTATTTATAAATGTCACGGGCTGGCCTGTAATACGCAGTGACAAGGAAACACGCACCAGGCCCTGCAGTGTCTGCTTCTATGTAATGCAACAAATGCCACATCCCCATAGCAGAGAGGCTATGAATAAGTATGATAATCACTGAACAATGGCTTCATTTATCAATGTATGAGGAGCATAAACGTGGGGGTGATTAGGCTGTCTTTCTATTTTCTGTAACCAAGATTTGTTCCTGCTGGGGTGGAAGACAGGCGTGTCTGCAGAATGATGTCACAGGTGAGTCTACAGCTGTCCAAGTGTTTTCTTTTCTTTCCTTTTATTCTAGGCTGACACACAAAGAGCGGAACAAGTCCTTGTAAAAATGTGACTGGGAATAAAAACGATTAGTGCTTGTTTCAACAACCCCCAACATCAGAGACTTTCCTGACAGCATTTATAGTGAAATTATTATCACTTTCCACTGGCCCTCCACAGGTTTCCTGTACCTGTGAGGCCCGAAATTTGTGTAAGTAAGCCAAAGTTTCAAATTAATATCAAAGCATCATAATAATGAATAAATGCAAACATTTGCTGGAGTATAGGAATCCAAACTTTGCATGCACACAAAAGCATCACAAACGTGAAAAAAACAAAACATTGCACCTGCTTCAGAGCAATGTGAGCCATGCAAATTACATCAGGCCTCAATAAATCCAGAGGAATTTGCAATCAACCACACTTGTCCTAACTCCCCTCTAGCAAAAATGACACCAGATCCGATTACTTACTTATAGATTACTTAGAAATGACATTTGTTGTCACCATTTTGGAAACATTGTGTGTGTGTGTATGTGTATGTGTTGCCTGTGTTGTTTGTCCTAAATCCTTGAACACTACAGGATATCGGAGTTTGACCATCAATATGGAGTTCATGGCAACAGCTATAAACTTTTTCTGATAATGGAACAAAAGAGTTTGAAATGAAATTAGTTAATTGTGAGCTATTGCCATTGACCAGAAGCACAAGCTGTGTCTTAACTGATTTTTAAAGCACACCCTGAATTGTAGCTGACTTTGAAGTCGAGCAGGTTGCATTTTTTACAGTCCTCGTTCATAAAAGATGTGTCTAAATAAAGCTATGTTTATTGTGGTCGCAATTTTTAGCACTTGTGAAAGTATTTAAAGTTATGTTTTGAGGGCTGAAACAGCTTTTCTATACAAGACTGCATTCATCTGTTCATCCTCATGCCTCTGAGCCCACTTCACTGGGTACCACCTGCTCATCAGGACAGCTAACCAATCACACACACTCATGCATTAAAGCCACAGCTCTAGGTGCAGTTGTGTATTCTACATCTTGCTGAACACATCATCATGTAGAACACAGGGCCCTGAGATTGAAAAATGAACCACCTGAGCCACAGTCGAACCTTCTTATCATCACAATTCTGATGATTATGACATCATGTGACATAAGATTTGTACAAACCATCATTGTAGGTTGGTGACCTTGTGACCAGAAGAATGGGCCCATGATTTGTTGTTTCTCTGACAATGAAACACAACGACTGCGTGCAGTCAGTGATGTTTCCATTGTGTGCATCTCATAGGATGTGACAGTGGGGGCTTAAAAAAAGTGGAAAAGGTAAATATAAATGGTTTGATTCAGTTTAAAGGGTGTGTCCACAGTGTGTCTGGATCTGTGTGGTTGAAAGGGTGACAGAGAGCTTCCTGTCTTTGTTGCCATGAGGGAGCCATCATACAAGTTTAAGTATGAAAGTAATGTTTGGTGGTTGAAAACAATACTAACAGACACTAAGAATAGCTTGGGTGTTGGAAATGGATAACTCCCATCCTGAAAGGAAAATTATCTACAGTTATAACTTTTAAAGCTATTTTGGTGTAATTCAGCATGGACTCACTTAAAACAGTTTTTTTTTCTCCCTATTCATCAGTTGTGCATTAGTTACACATTTGCAGGGGTGCAATACTAACACTCAAATCAGTGTAAACAGCTGATGAGAAGATAGATGGGCTACAGGAATATGATCTCCTGCTTAGTGGGGGATGATATTGAGTCCTGGCTGGGTAAAATATGTCAGATGGACAGGCTGACAAATGAAAGAAAAGAGAGGCAGCAGTGGAGTAGAGGTTACCCAGTAGGGATGTGACAGGAAGGAGGTAGTGGTGGAGCTGACCACCGTTGGGACCAGAGAAAGGTCATGGTGAAATGGAAACTGATTCTCCACCCTGGGTCCCTGGGAAATATCCAGTAACTCTGCATTTCTTTTCCTGGTATGACAGTGTTGGACTGCCTCATCACCCTGAACTGTGTTTAGCCCAGACCTGAGAAAGAGCAAACAGGTCACAGACTCAGCTGGGGTGCATCCTTAAACTTCACAAGAGAGAGGGTCTGTGTCGCTGCAAGGGGCTGCAGTTCGAGCACAGAATGATCATTTCTGACAGTATTTTAGCTGCAGATCCTGTCTCTACCAGAGGTTCTGACCTGGGATATGTGATAGGAATGCCACATTCTGGTTCTGATAGTCCTTTTCCATCACAGTTGGTTCTGGTAGTAATTTTACATCAGTTACCTCGAAGGAAACTGATAAGTGGAGATTGCCCAGTGATGAACTGCAATGTTGTTTTTGTATTTTGTTTTAGCCATCCTATTCTCTCTCCAATGTCCTAAAATGCTTATATGTATAAATGAAAATGTTTTCTTTGTCTTTGTCAAATATCGTCCAATCACTTCACTTAATTCCTAACCCTCGTGCAGTTTTCTTGGAAAGCCAAATATTAAGTGTTGAATAAACTTAGATGCTGTTTGAAGCATATAAGTATAGTGGCATGTCATGGACAGTAATTTGATCATTCTGAGAAATAGACCATTTCTATTGTTTTCTCTAATTAAAATATTTTAAAAGAGCCTTAGAGTCAATGGCAAAATGGATAAACTTCAAGGTGATTTAAAATAATGCCAGCCCCTCAGCAATTTCCACCCATCATTTGAATTAATCTTTCGACCAGAGAGGAAATGAAATACAAACCCTGAGTGCTTAAGAGTAAAAGATGCACATATACATATTACTTCTCTGTGTAATAAATAATGGACATTTGTACCAATATATTTTCTTAATTCAACGTGAGCCTAGGGTGTTTTCTTAACTGTTAGAATAGCGTGGCCTCTGCAGCAACTGTGATGCTAAATTCCAGAGAGACCCCTGGACCATTTTAAGTCTACTCAACACTTTCCCTTTCACATTTGCTCAGTGAACAGTCATGGTCAGTGGTCATGTGATGCCCTTACCCAAGAGTAAATGACACAACTTTGAAAAGCCACAAACGTCAGCTTTGTCCTCTCAGCCCTGGAACAAACACTTGGAAAGGTAAATAGTGCAAGACAGATTGTGGGCCAGTGGCAGGGAACTCAGTGGACTGTACCCAAGGCAAGATTACTTTGTCAGACATTTAGAGGTCCACCCTTTGGAGTTATAATGGAGTGGTAAATGGCCATTTTAATGTGAAATGTTTAACAGAATTGTTTCTCATTTTCACTTTCATGGATGGTTTGAGGAGCTCCTGCAGTTGAAAGTACCCCGTGTCAGATGCTAATCTGTCATCGGGATTGTGTTTTTAGACATATTGTTAAACAAGTGTAAAGGGCAGACCAAGCCACTGTGCTGGCAAATGACATGCTGCAGTCATAACTTATAATTTTTGAGACTTTGTAAGACATGACTTCATTTTGCAAGGCGCTTACAAGCGCTGACTTGTTATTTTTATGTTGAAGCACAAAGGTCTTCGGTAGCGTGTTTGTCTTGGTTGTCAGCATGTTTGTGTGGGCTGGTGGTTCAGGTCACCACATCTGTGCCATCTGTTCATTTTGACATACGTAACACAATTGTAGGCCCCCCACAACTCCTCCACCTTTCAGACTCAGCAATAAAACTAACATTTAGAAACTTACCCAACCCAAAACATTATGGGACATTTGCTGCCAACAATCCAGAAAATGTGGTTCTGGTTCCTTGCACTGTTATACGCTTTTCACCAGCAAAGGGGCACAGAGGGTGGGTGGTTTCCTGATAGAGATTTATGTAGGTTTCATGGTCCATTCCTCTATATACGGTGTTGGCAGGATTGCATTTAGGGATACGCGCCATACACGATACATCTATGGTGTTGATTTACAGGATTAAATTGTCACTATTGTTACTATTTATCTTGCTGCATGTTGAACTAGTGGTACAGTTGCGTTAAAAGTGCAACTTTTGTGATTGAAGCAGTCGAATGCGTGCAGGCATTTTTTCCGAAGAATATTTTTGCTTCAATAGCAAAACACTGGGGGGAAAGGCTTAATAAGCTTCTGGATTGAAACACAGATTGCACCAGCAAGGTGTTGATAAGGCTCAAGATTAATGGCTCAGCTATTCATAATCATCACCCCAGTCCCTCCTCTCTCCTGTGCAGTCACATAGTTTTTCATGACCAGGCTGAGACATGTGGTCTGTGTCAGAGAAGACTTAAACTATTTTATTAATACACAAGTCTTTAAACCCAACCACAATCTGATCTCAAATATTCAAAACACATGCCAATATAAGGAAAGTTAAATGTCCTGTATGAAGGAAACACTGCCTCAGTGAAAGCAGCCTTCGCTCAAATCTATTTTGTCCCGCTGTTCCCCCCGTCATCTCCATTATTCTCCACTATGTTGCAGATGTCTTGCAACTCTTTTGACCATTCCCCACTTTGTGTCCATTATTCACATGGTCTGGCTTTTTGACATGCGTGAAAATTGGCAAATTACAGGATGGCGAGCTGTCACTAGTCAGATTCATGTGGTCACAGGGGCCCATGAAGTGGGTTTGAGGCCCATGAGTTTGGGGGGCTGGGCAGAGCAAAGACAAACATTAGCCCTACTTGTTGTGGACTAACATTGTTAGCACAGACCCCTTGATTGACACCCACTTCTGCTGTGATTTCCACAGCAGAAGTACTGCTTTAGGGGGCCAGATTCCTTCCTTTCCCTCCTTTGTGTCCATCTTTTCCTGCATGTTGCTTTGTCTTTTTGCACCCTCATTTGCATCAGAGACCAGGAGGTTTCATAGTGTTTGGAACAACCCCCCCTTCCTTCGCCCCACCTTCCCACCCCATCTCCTGCCAGGCACTCTTTGTCTCATCCACCCAGACTCAATTGAGAGTGCAGCAGGCCTCCTGCCTGGTGCTCCTAGCTGAGATGACAGACCACTGATCAACATGTAGGTGTTATTGTTACTGTTCATGGCCCGTCTAAAGCAGCATCTGCATTTCTGTGTCTGGTTCATAGTTGATACCCCAGTAAAGGATGTCTCACTTCAAGGAAACAGGAAGCTGCTCTGGAGGATGGGATTTCTGAGTAAATACCAAAGCTTTTAGGACAATGTGTTCTTCTCCAAAGAAATGTACTGCCCTGTACTGTTCTGAGAATATATTACTTAATAATTAGCTTATGTCACTGCTGTGAATGCTAATTTTTGGCAGACTACTAATAAATGACAGAAGAAACTGATGAGATTTTTGTGCATTCTTATCAAAAGACTTAGGCTTCAAGAAGTGTTTTATTGTGTAAGAAATGTAATGTTTTTTTGTTGACTGATTTGACACATCAGTACCAAACAACATCAATCGGGGAATACTTTCTTGTGTCGCTTTGATTAAAAGAGAGAAAAAGAAAGTTATTTACTCATCTACAGTGAGTCTTATTTGTAACTCATGTCATGTACGTGTAAACAAAATAAAATCTTCTCCCTGTAGATAAATGCACCCCCCCAATACCTCTCCCCCTTATGTTTTAAGTGGTTTAAACATGATCTTAGTCTGATTAATTACACCTCTTTGCTGCTCTGCCCCTCTTGTTGCTCGCCTGGCTAATGGCGAGTATTTATACCGAAGGTGCAACCATGGTTTCAGGAGGTGGGTTGGTGGTTGAGTCCTCACATGAGGGGAGCGGTTTTAATTAACGTAGAGACAACACCTCTCTCCCTGCTCATCTTTCACCTGGGAGACACGGGGGAACTCTGACACCAGCCCGGCATGCCGCTGATTAAAGCAGGGACTCATTTACCGTTGCCTGCTGTCAACAAAACACCACTAATGGCATTTTGCCCAGGCTTGGAGGAGGGGGGGTTGCAGAACCAGGGACTATCCCCACCCTTGTTCAAATGAATGACAACAAACTTAGCCTAATCTCTGACATCTGAGCTTTATCTCTTTGTGATTTTATCTAGAGGGGTCTTACAAGTTTTAGGATCAAACCCTGCTAAGAAGGCTGGATGGACCGATCCTAAGCAGGTAAAAGCGGTCCTGCTTTGTTTATTTGTACTCTGGTTTGGCAGAAGCCACATTCAGAAAGCAGGCATTGACCCTGGACTGGCAAGGAAGAGATAGTTACACATCTCTCATTACCTGGGTGGAGCTGGCATTGCGGTCCCTTACATTCTGATGCCAACCTCACACAGTCCCTCTTCATCCGTCACTTCACTATTTATAGACAAAAGTCATTGTTCAAATAACCCAAGTTGACCCTTAGAGGTTCTGGCAGAACAAAGCTGCACTATCCCCAAACACTTGGATAACACTCCAGCCTGGAATCCTGAACATGAGGCTTTTTTCATCCACTCCATTAACACTTCCAGTCTCCATGTACATATGTTTGAATGTTAAATAGATTCTTTTTATTATGACGTTTTAATGCTAAAATAAAATGTTGACACTATATGTATGAGAGAAATGGCTTTTCAACAGAATATCCCCATAAATTGCTTTTATAACCCAAATGATCTATCATCATAGTTCAGAATTTTTCTCCAAAATTCAAGGCATTTTTGTCTTAAAGTCTTCTGCCAGATTTACTCTTTCAGTACTCCCTCAGCAGGAATGAATAACCTAAACTTTACGTCATGTCTCTTGATAGGGAAATGTTCTGGACCAGTCTTCTTTTTCATTTATGGTATTAACAATCACTTTAAGCTTTGCCTTCCTTTCACCTTAAATACGGCCAGGCATTGAACCTAAAGTCTATTAAAAGACTTGAGGTTATTAATGTAATTATTAATAAGAAAAGTGTGTTTCCTTGTAAAACTCCAGTTCTTCTTTAAGCAGTCCTGTAAAGTTTTATAAGACCATACAGCTGACCTCACGCTGGAAATTTCTGTTGGAAGTGGTCTGACTTACCATTACAACTCCTGACTGTTGTTAATTTTATATTTGACCAATAAAAGGCAAGTGGGGGTTATGCACATGCGCCATGCACCTCGCCATGAACCCCACTCTTCTTGCGGTCTCTCTTTCATGCGGTTGATGAGGGGATTCCCGGTATTTTAATAGGACAGTAAAATGTTTTTTTTTTCATTGGGATCTTCACTCAACAAATAGGATTATGCATACTTGAGAACAGTGTAAATTTACACATTACAAGAAAATCTTTGTCTGTTAACTGTTAAATTGAAAGGACACAAAAATGTCTGTTTTTAATTAAACCGGCCTTGACCCTTTTGTTCTTGCACATTATCTGTAGTTTCTTCTAGTGGTGCAAAAAAGGTTGCATGAACAAATGTAACATCTTGCAGGCCAACAAAGCACCGCTTCTGTCTTTTGCCCTTTCTGGCTGTTTATACTGAAGGTAGTGTAATGTTAAAAGGCAGCAGAGGAAGTGCACAATGAAGCATCTTGATTGCCGCCATGGGTGGACAGAACAGTGGAACCGCTTTAAAGATAATGCATGAATGACTCTTTTTTAAACTCTGGCTGCCTATTTTGCAAGTTGAAACAATATCAATGATGTAAAGGAAATGGGACCTGAATGGTACTGTTTACAGTTGTTGAGTGTTCACACATAACCAGCAAGTTCCAACATAAACATCCACTTAGTACATGTAAATCTGAGGGCTATTAATAAGCTCTTTTATGTTCTCTTCTGGAAAAGTGCCCCAGAGGCCTGAGGATAATCTGGCCATAACTGCCTTGCTTCCCAGTGTGTATCTCTTTAGCAAAGTTGCCTTTGAGGAAAGTAACTCATTACCAGGCTTTAAACACCTCCATTTAACTGCACCTGTTCATTTGCAGACTAAGATTTATTTGCCATCAGCTGTTACTGCATTTGTGTATACCTGTAGCTGTGCCCAAACTGCAAAAATCCATCAGGGTCTGTCAGTGTGGAAGCTCCTTTCTCCACATATCCAGTCACTCTTTCGTGTGTTGTGGAGCACAATGACAGTATTCGTATGGCTGCATCTCATGGCTGTAGATATTTTCCCTCTGCAGACCGATGCGTTCTGATGGAGCGAGTGCCTTTGTCTCACACTCTCATGCGGACCTGCTTTCAAATGTTGTTTTTCTTATTCCTGTCAACAGAAAGTTGTTTTTGCTGCCTCCTTTCCCTGCATGTCCACGACAGGCATACTTCCTGTGTTTTGTGTATGTGTGTGTGTGTAGTTGGTGTGCACGGATGTCTGCCTTTGTGTCTACATATGTGTGAGTACTTTAGTGGAGTAGAAGCTGCTTTCATGTCAGTGCCAAGTGTGGAGAATGGTTCCGTTACTGAAGGACAGCCTCTCGCACTGCACTGGGCTTCCCACTCTGTTCCGAAGAGCCAAATGCCTTTATCTGATGTGGGATCTTTGTTATTTGTCCATGAAACTACAACTGAAAACACCTAATACCTGTGGGACCAGATGAGTGATCTTCTCCATACCAGCATGTGGACATAATTTAAGCCGTTTTCTCATTTGCCATCATATATAGTTATTAACTTGAAGCCAGCTTCTTCTTTCAGCGGGCTTTGAAATATCAATTGTAGTTGATCACAAGTCTTTGTCAGATGGCCATACGGACAATATTGTAGCCTATGCTTGCTGGCTTACTCCCAAAAGCAAAATTGTTTGTGTCACTGTGTGACACCAAAAACAGTTTCATATTATGTTCTTCCAGCTTTGAATAAGAGTAGCCTTGCAACCTATGGTTGTAGATCTAATGCCATTTGGAATTAAGTGTTTTAGTCAGTGTCCTGTGGTCGGGGTTTACCCCAGATCTCAAAGCAGATGGCACAGTTTAGGCCATGCAAATAACCAATGCTACCAAAGCTTAATGTGTAACCTACTTCACATAGCCATGAAACAAAGAACCTTTTAACATATTCTAACTATTGTCAAAGCAGACTAAAGTTCTAGTATCACTTGCATTTTGCTTTCAAAACACTTCAGGTGTGTTGCTGCCATTAATTATTGTAGTAGGTTATGTTAAAACCAGACAAACAGCCTGATTTGCTGAGCTCCAACCACAGGGAGGGGCAAACCAGTGAATGTAGAGAAGGATGAAAAATAAATATAGTTAAAAAAGGGCAGATGCAATGGGGTCCTCACGGAACCTTGTTCATTGCTATGGTCCTAATTAGACCTATAATGTTATTCCATTGTCATAGTTTTAAGGCTTTAAATGCATTAAACATTTACAAAATGTAAATGAAACTCAATATCATCATCAGTAGTATAGTTAATTTATGCATACATTAATGGATGGTGTACGCCAATATTATTTTCCTCTCAACACAAAACACCCCCCTCAGTCTTTGCTTTATGGTTTGCATTTTTACTTTAACACAGTAAGTCTGTTTCACTCTTGAGATGGAACAGACAATCGAGTTGCCAAGGATGGATGATCCAGGCGGAAGCTTTGATATCTGCACGTAGAGAAATATTTACTAAATCAAAGTAAAGATTTTTCCACAGCTGAACAGAATTTGAGATGAGTGAAAACAGTTGTGTATTACAGAGACTCATCTTAAAAGAATTATCAGGTGAAAAATGATTTCCAAGATTTGGTTCATACTCTTATTTGTATTCTTCTTCTTAGTAGCAGTATAAAATGTTCTATACAATCTGCTTAACACATCCCTCACTTTAACATGCGCTTTTAATTTTAATTTTTTTGGTTGAAAAATGCAATCTTAGAAGTCTGGGCCTTTCATTAGCTGCTCCATTCTGGGTGATTATGAATGGTCTCTAAGCTCTGGCGATGACGCTCACCATTTGTCATCAACATGTTGACCAGGCAACATGGTGTCACTATTAATTTTGATGAATCCCCTAAATGGGTTGCAGGGGACCTGTACCCTTGCAGTAGGTATTTCCTGTCCTGTTGCACTGTTAAATATACACATGTCATCTTAGGAGATCACTTAGACTTCTCAAAGTTTTGCTGATACACTTTTTCTCCTCCCTGTTTTTTATCTTCATTCCTGTGTGCTGCCCCACTCCCCCTTCTGGTGTTATTTGTATTGCTTCGTCATACTTTCTCGGGTTGGAAGCTACTGTGTCCCTGTGATGTGAGCGCTCGTGATGATTTCCACTTATTTGTCGAGCTATACACTGAACTTGATGTACCGAACCTTTTGATCAAGCTTCAGATTTCATGAACAGTGACGCCGTATGCTCAGATCAGCACATTAGCGTTTTATTTGGAAGAATGGTGTCACTGTGTTGACAATCTCGTGATAAGTTTGTGGCTTCTAAGGGAAAATGTTTAAAGCAGATAAATGCCTCAGGACTCCATCTGTCTGCCTGATTGTCCCAATTGTTGTTTATTTTCGGTGATTATGAAAACCTGCTTTAAACAGGCTTTGGGGATGTTGGTTTATTACCTTTAAATGACGAATGCCCCTTGCGCAACAATTCCACACAACGTACTCAATCTTATCTTTTCTGACTTTTGTGCACCTGTGTTTACTGTCTAGGTGACTTGCTTTTTAAAATCATCCCTTTGATTATTGCAGAGAAGGGAGGAGTGAATGATATTCTTTGATCTGAATTTGACTCCCTTCCTTCCTTTTCACCCTCCTGTTTTTCCTTCTCCCTGTTTGTGCTCCTCTCCTCTGGATTTAAGAGGCTTAGCAGCAGCTTAGTGCCCAGGTCAGAATGACCTTTGCCCTTCATCTGTCTGCCGTTTGATGTGGTGCCAGCCTAGGTGGCTTACTACACTCTACCTTTAACAGCAAGTCCTAGGGTCAGAAGAGGGCTCTGTTTCAGGACCCCACTCAAAATAACCCCCCCCCCCCCCCCCCCCCCCCTTCCTTGCAAATCTGGCTGCCTGATGCCCCCGTCTCCATTGCTCTTTGCCCACCCTTGGCTCTTCCCTGCACCAGTGCCCATTATTATTTTATAGTTTGGTTCTGCATTCCTTTCACTTAGGCAGTAGTGGAAGACAGACCTTTGGCTTTATTGCTTACACATGTCCATGGCTCTTTGCCTCAGCAGGGAGAGACAAAACAGCAAGTTGGAGATAGCCAATAGCGACCAGGCCTCTGAACTCTCCCCACCTTGAACTAATCGCTGGGGGGCCCAGAATGCGGGTCTGCCTCAACCTTGTGCCAGCGGGGTTTCAATTTGTAGAGACATAAACAGATACTAAAGCCAAGGTAACAACACAGTGATTTATCAAGCCAGTTTACTTCAAATTATCACAGCGCCCCCCTGCTGTCAGCCCTACATAACAGGCCTAGCCCAGCCGCTACTCCAAGGTGTGCCATGGTCACACTCCATTTTGAAGTGTGCAAACATGTGTCCCTCTGTCTGGTTTCCCTCTGAGCGTGACATGCCACACCAGCCAATGATGATCCAGGGCAGAAGATTGGCAGATTAAAGAGGATGTGATTGTCTGCAGTTGTCCATATGTGAAGGTTTGCATCAGACCTTGTGTCCGGAGACAGGAAGAGAAATTACAACTCCAAGTAAAAATATTAATACAAATGTTACTATAAGTCAATGTGCATTATAGCAAACATATGTGGTCTCCATTCCTTCATTTCATCACCTGAAACAGTCAACAACAGCATGACTTAGTAGAAAAGTTCCAAAGTCAAGTTGAATTGCAGCTTTGCTGTGCGATTTAGGTATGTAACTGAATCTAACTTAAAATAAACAGATTATTTCTCTGTAGCAAAATCATGTTTCACTTTAATATGGTGCCTGAACACAGCACTGCCTTTGATCTCTGTGAGCAGAGCTCAACACATGGATAATATATCTTTCAGAGATAAAAGTAAAAATGTGTGCTAGGTGGTGATGTCATGCAACTGGTGCTGCGAGCCTGGGAGAAAAGCAAACTTCCACAGTTCAGGGTATCCCACGGATCACTCAGGATGCTCTCGCAGCCTTTGGGGAAATCAATTACACATTGTCCAAACTGTGATCCCTGTTGTAGGATCTTAATCGCTGGGGCCTTCTGCACAGGATCATCCCAATGAGTTCAGACACTGTTTCTACTCCCTGGTGTACTCCTGTCCTCTCTCTCTTTCTGTCCCCCGCCCTCTCCTCCTTACCTTTACCTTCGCAGTTTGCTACACTTGTGAGCGGCTTACAACTCTGCAGAGACCCATTCATCATCATTTGCCGGCATATCTGTCTTGAGCTGCTTAGCTTTGATCCTGTTGTGTATTTTGTACTTTACATCTGTTCTGCATTTCGCCATCTGCAATGCTGTTTCTTTGAAACTATTCCCATTGTTCAACAGGGGAAGAGTTCACTTGGTAACTTTTTAGCTAGTGCAACTCTGGCACATTTACAGTGATCTAGTGAATAAATGATCCACCAGTTCAAAAACATTGAACAGATTGATAAGCTTACCTGTATATCCCATTGCCCTACCCTGCCATATAGTACAGGACTGAGAGGGAGCCTGTATTTTCTTTTACATGATAGTCTCTGCTTTGAAAAGCTTACTCACTACTAAACCTATCTATGACCCTTTTAAAATTGCACAGACAGTATATTTTTTGGTATTTTCTCTTTCTCATTCACATGCTGCCGATCCGCCTGCCTAGTGACACACCTCTGTAGACTCTCTCTGTCTCTTTGGCCTCAGGAACCCGGGAGCATAAGGCCCTGACCCCCCTCCCCCTCCCCCAACACACTAATCAGCCCTAATCAGAAGTGAAATGCATTTTTCTAAGGAAGTGGCTGGAAAATTTCACAATCTGCATTTCTCCGACCAAGCTGATTAGAGAAACATTATCCTGCTTTCACAGTCACTTCCAATCTGCCTTTAATCTGTCACTTCAATCGCCTAATTATTTAGTCAATGACCTCGGGACGCGATCTAACAAAAGAATGAAATGCATGCCATATCATTTTCCCTTTCATTTATGCATGGTATCACTGGTTACATGTTATGTTCCCTTCAGAAAAATATGCAAGGCTTGTTCATCAGGCTAGGGTTATCTGTGCAATGTTCTGGTGCTTGCTTTCTCATCGGGCATTTACAGTATTGTCCTTGTCCATCCATACACATGTGGATTTGTGCTTTCAGTGCGTGTCAACAGTAGCTTGTTTAGAAGCTGCTGAGCTGTGAATGCTGGGAGTAATGCAGTTTAGCCCTTAGTAGGAAGAGCCTTTGGGGAATGAGACTCTATGAGGGAGTCATGTTATTGGAAAGGTCATGATTACAGTAGGGGGTCAAAATAACTCGCTGACACTCTTTATACACAAGTGACTGCTATTGTGCCTCGGGGTGTCAGGAACTATATTGAGTATTGACTATATGTCACAGCAATAAAAAGGAAACCTGTTCTCCGATGGTAGGTTTTCTACCACTAAATAGTGTGAAGTCAAGACAAAAGGAAAAAATATAATCAATAATAATAATCATAATCATCATAATCATAATAATAAGTAAGGCCATTATGCCGACATGCTAATTTAGTTTAAGAGAGGAAAAGAGCATTATGCACCTGAATAGGACAAACTATATTAACAGCAAATATAAAGAGTGCATTTAAATCATCTTCCCATTTTAATTCTTTATGTATTCTGTATGAATCGGAAATGAAAAAAAGTACCTACATGACATATATTCTTTATACTCTTACCTAGACTCTACCTGCTGCAATATTTAGACTGAATAAATATAACTAATTCAGGGTTTTATATTATAGTTAACAACATAAATGCTGATTATAGTGGGGAAACATTGGTATCACTCAATGCTCTTGTTTGATGCCATTGCTTGTTCCCCAATTGTATTCACTTGACTATAAAGACTGGATGAATTTTGTTTGCATTATCTACTGCCAAGAGTATAGGTGAGAGCAGATAAAGAAAAAATATAGTCGAGACTTTGAACTTTTCACACAACAGGGACCACTTATAATAGTCGTGGTCTGACACAGAACCCAGCCATCCCGATAAGGACCCAGACTGTTCCAGGGCAGCTGTCTCTCTTTAATCTTTGTCTTCGTATTACGGCAGCTCCTCCCTCCACTCATGGTTGCCTCACTTCACTTATCAAGTGTGGACTATGGAGAGTCTCAATGCTTATTTGTTCCTGACACCAAATATGCTCATAACCTGGCGTTCTTTCAAAAGAGCGTAAGAAAACATTCCACATTCTGGCTGTGAGGTCGCTGTCCAGCCACACTAAAGCCCATGCTTAGTACTTCCATCCAGACACCTCCAGAGGTCCTGAACTCTGGCACTCAGAGAGAACTTTGACCATGCGAATATTGATGTTAAAGCCAAAGCAAACAAGTAATACACATCAAATATCAATGTGAATTGGTGGTCAAAATTCCTTATTAAACCACTGCTATATTGCATTGTTAGTTAGCCTTGCACATTGTATATTTCTACAAAATATGCAGTATTCTAACATTTTCCAAACTTGCGAATTGTTTTGGGTTTTTAATACATCTCTGGCTCTTGTGTAAGGTATTGGTCAGATCTAAATGCACAAACATTGAGGTTACAAGTGCATAACAATAAGCCAAATGTCTGTATCAGAACATATATTGACCCAACCATGTGTATGACTGACAAAGGCTGGGTGATCGGGCTATAATATCAAATGGTGCTGTAACAGGGGAGAAAGGGGGAGGAGAGTTGATGCGTGAGCTATTTCAGGAATGCCGGAGAGGAAACATATTGATCAGGGACACTTAGACTTGATAAGGACGTCAGGTTTAAGAGGAGCAAGGTAATCATTAAGTACACCACTGGCGGCTGCTGTTGAAAAAAATATATTTACTGTTTCACCCCCCAAACGCACACACACAAACACACACACTTACCCACCATCTCTCAGTTCTCCTTTCCACTTTATTTGTCTCTTTCTTGCCAGAGGTGAAAAGAAAATCTCATCTCCATCAGGCTAAATTGTGGTGGGCAGCATTATCAGTTCAAAAGACCTGGGGATTTGACAGCTCCCACTCCACGGTGATTAATTACTTCTCAACCGTGGTGGGCCATTCTCTCCCCTCTTTCTTTTACTTTGGTGAAGCGGCGGTGGTGGCTGGGGGCAACACACGATAAGTGCTGCCCTTATTACTGGTCTCACTGGAAAAGGGGCCCAGGTAACATCAGGCTACAGCCGGCCAATCACACCCTCTGCATCCCAGAGGGCCAGAAAATCTTGCAAGATACAAACCTTTGTTTACTCCTCGGTGTGTGATAGAAAGGTACAGCGCAGCAAGACTGGTATGGGATGTTAGCTTACATCCCATACCAGAAAGAGGGACTTTCCTTACCCACACATCCCTCATTCCCTCCCTCCATGGTTATAAGAGGTGTTGATCTCTTCTTTAATCAGTGCACCAGATTGGATTAGAACTACAGACTCAGAGCTCTCTATTATCATCAGCCAAGGGGAAAAAGGACACACTCATCACATATCTGATGGACAGAATTAATCACTTATGGACATCATACAACAGGAAGCCATCTATTTTACCCAGCATAATCACTCTGAAGAAGTAGCTCCAATCAACTAAAAGAGACTTCAATATAGTTAAGGACTTTGCAGTGTACAAATTTATATTACAAGGCTTTTCCAGCATCTCTGCAGTTTGTAGTTCTCAAGGCAAGCAGCTGGTCCTTGAGCTTCACGTATCCCTGTAGGCTTCATTCATTGGCTTGCATGTGAGTGGCACTTTCCCTGAGGCTGTACCTGATGTGGCTGCGCACGCATGAGTTTCTGTGTAAATTGATGCATATGCACTTTCGAGCGTGTGCACGTATCCTTGTATGCGCGTGTCTAAGTAAGCTTGCACAGGAAAGCTTCATTACCGGACCTGTCACGACTAGGAGTTCCCCCGAAGGCAACGAGGTGGAGATGAGAGACATAAATTCACGTAGAAGGCCACAGGCACGCGCACGCTGTCTCATGCCTGTCCCCAGCGGTGGGTGTACAGACCATTACGATGTCTCGCAGATGGACACATGTGTCTGTTTCCTTGAGAACAAATCTGCTAAAAGCAGAGCGGGAGTCAGGCACACGTCGTCTGAAGAAATGTTATTTGTTTGCATCTGCCATAGACATCTGCCTGGATGTCATGATGTATGGCACTAGCAGGCACCTCCTGAAACCCTCAGATGAAATGTGTGTGTCTTAAAAGCCAATGTACACCAATCTAGCCCCATTATTAAAAGTATTTATTTAAAAACACCCCAGAATAAATTATTTTTAACTGGCCATAGCTTGTCATTTGGATTGTCATACGTTGCTCCCAATCCAGTGGGAGCAGTATGGATAAGCGGTGTCATTACAGACAAGCAAGCAAGGTGAACCTTTCCGAGGCTGGGACCTTTTTCCCTGATAGTACAAGCTCCTCGTGAAGCACGGCTTTTTCTGTTTTGATGCTCTGTGGCATGAAAATGAGGGAATACGGCAATGTTATGGTATTTGAAGTCAATATGTATTATAAAATCAATCTAGATGAAGATCTGGCCATCCCTCTAATTAGACGGGGTGACTGGAGATTGATTTTTAATTGCAAAAGTAATTACATGGAGCAGATAGCCAGTGACATTTGATTATCTATGTGATTGATTAAAAGGCTCGGCTGCCAGGGCAGACTGTCAGCCAGTTGATTTCAGACAAAAGAGAAAATTAAAAAAAGTTGTCCCGTTTGTAATCACGAATTTCAAGGGTGGAATTACAAAGCCAAACATCTCCTCAGAGATGCCCAGCATCCTTTCACTTTGTGTCTGTCTGCCCTCCTATTTCACCCTGCAATCACAGCACAAGACCCCTGTGACATGCTTAAAGAGGGAGAGAATATTGTTGAAAAATGAATAGAGGAAGTGTTCGCTTCCAGGTGGAGTGATACACCCATCATTTATGACTAACACGTAAATGATGGTGTGTGTATATCTGGTAAGGAGCTCTGTCAAACCATCCTACTCAGGCAGGCAGACAGGCCGAGTGGTGGAAGCAGCAGACAGAAGGACAGTCAGCAAAAGAGAGCTCTTATCTCTCAGACTGCTCTTTCACTCTTCTTCATCTCTTGTCATCTCTCCATAATAGGTGACTGCAGCCGTTCATTCTTGTCTGTCAAGCGTTAGGGGATTGGGACTAAATAAGAGCATCTTTTCTTTCTTGGCATGTTTAGAAAAGCCAGAAGAAATCCCTTTTCATGTTGTTCTTTTCCCCTCCTCCGCAACTGTCATCCTTGTGGGATCCCTCTTTTTAGAAAATGAACTATAACAAGGTAAATTGTCAAGGGGACAGCTGAACTGTTTATGAGCCTGACAAAAACTGTTTATGAGACTGTGATGGACACGGCTCTATGATGACAGCAAGAATTGAAATGTGTTCTCTCTGTTTACCTGCTGCATGTTAAACTACATAGCAGCTCCTCCAGGAGTCCCAAGAGTTTGTTTTGTGATGGTTTTGGATAAAAATAGAACCCAGAGCTTTTCAAAGAAAAACCAATACAATACTTGTTACTGTCTTCCATTTGCGTTACTTAGTGGGTTTAGTGTCTTGATGGCGTTTGTCATATTTCTTTTGTGTTTTAACACAATTTACACGCATGAATCGGAGGTCTAGTGCAGCATCTCAAATTGGTTAGCAGGCCTAAAAAATGTATTTCAGTTGTAGTAATTTGCTTTTTCTCTCCACTGTCACTGTAAGGACCAATACCGTCCTTTGTAACACTTGTTGAATGAAACACAACCGAAGCACACGCACAGGGAATCTTGTTTTGTTCACAGTCTGCGTAACCAGGAAATCCATTTATTTCTCACTAAAGAATCCACCTATAAATTATGCCTGCTTAAAGTATCATTTAGATAGATTGTTAAAGCACCCCTGTCATTTTAGTGGTGGGCTCACATTTTGTGCTTTTCATGAAGGCAACATTTATGTCTTTAATTTACAGCTCCTTGCCTGGAGGATACTCCTTAGCTTTATGAAGTGGTATTTGGGGGCCTATTTAGTTGTCTTGGCAGAGTATTGCTCAATGTGGTGTAGCCAGCAGAAGCCAGCCCTTGAAAAAAGAGAAGATGAGGGAGCAAAGGCAACGATTTCAAATGAGAATCGCTGTCCTTTTAACTCAAAGAGCTCTGTAGCCTGGCAGGAGCAGCTGAGCAGGGTCTTTGAAGGGGTGGAAAGAAAGAAGAGAGAGGGGAGGGGAAATGAAACAGGCCTGGGCCAACCCCACATATTATTCCCCCTCAGGATGTACAGAGCCTATATTGGCTGAAGCAGCACTACCCCTAGGGTCACAGCTCCTTCCCTGGCTCATAGAGGTGCAGCACTAAGAGGGACTTTCCTCTGTCTCCTTTGGAAACACGCTGGCGAGTGTCTGCGGGTAAACCATCACACATGTGCCTCCGAGCACTGGGCCTGGGCTCTGTGGGTGAACACAAAGCAGCGGCACTTATTAAATTTCCATGAAGTTTACCAAATTTGTGGGATCAGTGGGGTGAGGCCATTGGGGAGCCAGTGCCACCGCCTGAAGGTTTTCTCTGTGGTGGGGTGTGATGTGGTGTGCAGTGTGGTTGTGGACCCAACCCTCCCTTTCTGTCTCCACCTTCTGCCTGTGCATCTCCTTCCAGCTTAGCCATGGATGAAGATTTTGTCTTAGTTAGCCGTCTGCTCTGTAGAACTTGTTGCCTGCAACCTGTAGCGTTGAGGCCCCAAAAGCAGCAGGTGGAAATTCTAAAGTAATAAATAGCTCCTGAGACATGACACCTGTCTGGTTAGGGCTACTTGTGAAACATTTTGTAATGTTTATAATGCCCGCTAGTTTGTCTCCCATCGCCATGAACTGCTTTACATCTGTCCTCTCTAAATAGCGCCTGGGCCAATGATAGTAGTTCAAATTCTGGTAAAAACAGTCATTTTACAGTCGTCCTTTCTGACACTAAATGACAGCTAAAAATGCTGTTGTAAAAATTTTGACTTTGACCCTGAGTGACAATGACAGTGCTTATTAAAGTAATATAAAATTATTTTTGACAATCAATCACAACCAACTCAAAGTTTTACAAGAACACAGTAAAATGAGATCTTTGGATACAGGTTTTCAGAGTTGATTTGAAAATGGAAAATGTATTTTAACATATGATTGTCAGGTCTCTTGGAGGTGATGCTACAAAAAATCTCTTCTCTTGGTGTAAACTGTCTAAGTTCTGTCTGGTTCTAGCTAAAGGGCAAGAGTGCATATGTTTAAAAAAAAAAACTGGAGTTCAACAAAAGAGACTGCTTAAAGTGAGGATGTGGTTACTATGGTTACCAGACAGTCAATTAAGGCAAGTGGCAGCCATAAACAAACACTTTGCTTTGCAAAAATAATAGTTTACAGCCATGTTGTTGTGTCTTAGATGTCCTAGTCTAAACTAAGGCAAATGCGTAGGTTCATCTTGCTGTTTAGAGCAGAGCTTCTGTGTGATTCACTGTGCTTGTTTGACCTTGCAATGAAAAGATACAGACAGCAGTTTATTCTGTGATTGCAAGTTTGGAGTCAACCACATTTTCCAGGTGCAGCTCATTGCTGTGCTGCGGACATCATTGTTAAACAAGGCTATGTTTATTCAACCAACATGCAGTATTTTGCCATTCTTAGTCAAGACTTCCAGTAAAAACCACATCATAGACATGATGTTAGGAAAAAGAATTATATGCTGTGTTAATTACACAAAAACAAAAGTGACCTTCCAAAATGTACTGAAATGCATTGGGCTGAAATACATCATATTCACATCCCTTTGACCTGCAACTCCAACAGAATAGCCGAGCAACAGAAAAAGATACTGCCAGCAAAATAAAAGTTAGGTGTGCTATTTTTTCCCCCCACCAGTACAAGGACACTGTTTACACTGTTAAAATTGGTCTTGATTGTTTATTTAATAAATTTGCTTGATACTTTTATGCTGAAAGGAATTAAAATGTGTTCATCCAATGAAATGATCATGCGAAGCTCAATTATGCGACATTTATAATTTCAAATGTTGCAACATAAAAGTCATGAAATAACTGAATTGTGTTGTAATTTGAAAATCAGTATGTGTCCCGGGAGTGAGTATTTTGAAAAGGGGACAAATGTAGCGTCCGTTGTGACCTTAAAGAGCACATGGACCCGGCCTGTTAGATCTAAATGGAGATGAGGGCTACGAGAGCGTCCCATTAGCTTTGCCTTTTCAATGCTCATCCTCTCTGGGTGGTGCTGGCCACTCTCCAAAAGGACTGCGTTTGATTTGGGGCCAGATAAGGTCTGGTCTGTTGATGGGACTGATGACATCTGCACTGCGCTGCCAGACAAATCCAAGCAGCGAAGGTTAAAGTTGGTCTGTCTCCGGCTTATCAATCAATTACATTTAGCTTGGTCAGATTAATTGTATGGAATTGTTTGCTGTAGATAGGAAGCCTTTAGATTCTGGACTGTGTGTGATAGTTGACAAATTGTTATTCTGTGTTTACCCTTTTCTATCCCTGTTCAGGCTGTAAATAAACAAATGATCAGTTTGTTCAGTCGTTTGTCTTTCAGTTGTATGATTTTTGTTATTTTGCATAAAATCTAATTCTGATCATGGTCAATAAGAATTTTGAAACTAGCTGTGACAGATCTAGCTGCTGTGCGTCCACAGCAATTTCCCCTTTTAGTGAGGTAGTCCTCATACCTTCCTTTGTAATGAAACGATGGATTAATTATGTAATGTTCAGCTCACTGTGGCTAATAGCTGATAATGATGTGTGAGAGGTGTGTCAGACGGGAGAGCATACTGGACTGCCAAGTGGTGCTGGACCCAGGTCAGGCTGCGTTCATCTTACTAATGAGATGTCACGCAGAGAAGATGGAGCGACCAAGCGGTCATTGCAAACTAATTTCCCCCCAGCGTTGGACTGTACAAACAGCCTTGAATTCACTTGGGAGTTTGCATGGTCTGCCAACTCACCGCAAACCTCTCAAAGTTCATTTTTCAGGGATGTTTGGCCGTAGGGAAGCAGCCAGGTTTGTGTTGGCTCAGGAGCGTTGCCCTTTGTGGTCTACAGAAGTTCCCGATGGATTTATTTGGTCCACAGAAGTTACTGATGGAGTCATCGCTTAACACAGTGCAGCCGATGATCCACTCCTCTATTTGGTATTTAGCTCCACTCTGAGGAGATGAGTTGAGGTTAAACAAATGCTTGTCTCCTCCTTCTGAACATCTAAATCTGAAGTGGAGGAAAGTAAGATATTCCCCTACTTCATCCACCCCCTCAGGCTAGCCTCACTTCTCTTAAGTTCCATGCAGCCATGCCAGTGGTTCAGGTTGATCCCCCTCGTCATTGAAACTCATTTGGGGGGCATTAAAGTGTAAAACAGATGAAAAAACAAAGGGCTTAGGCAAATCAGATGGCTCAAACAACAACAACAAACGCACACTCTGTAATCTGCTTAGGGAAATTAATGAGGGGGAGCCCCCTCGGCCAAGGTGGATAATGATCCCAGACCACGGGGATGAGAGGCTGCAGTGGATCAGGCAGAAGGTGAGAACGGGAAGGGGGATTAGAGACGGACTCCCACCAGAATCAAACAGGACTCTGCCAAAGGGATTCCACCCCTCCTATGCCGAAACTTCAAAAACTCCAGCCTAAGCTGGAAGTAGGTGTCTGTAATCCCCTCTGTGGCTGTAGATCTATGCGGCCAACTCAGGCCCAGCTTTCATCCTGCAGCTTGTTCTGCATGCTCTCCCTCCATGTCCTGGGAACGTAAACTTTTGCACTGTGGCCCCCGTGCAGATCTCAGGGATCTGCTGGCTCATTACCTCTTCATTAGCGTGCTACATCATTGGCTGCCAAGAGGATCAGACCATGCATGGAGTCTAACTGCACAGGCTGCTTGTGGGGGCCAGAGCCCTGGACACGGCAGCCAGATGGGCAGTTGCATGCTACTGGAAAGACAATTTAGCAGCACACAGATCTTTGTGTTGTCAGAAAGCTCCATGAAGCCAGTGAACTTCTTTTTGTGAGTTCTCTATCATCGGCGGTGATATTCAAAGGAAACAGTGATTGGCATTATACCTGTCCATTCATTTGGCATGGTTGTCCTAGCTGCATGAAATGACTATTTCAGACATGATTTATATTAGGTTCTCAGAATTAATGTCCAAACTGTCACTTACAATCTCTGAGCATGTTTTGAGATACCTTTGAAATATGATGCCATGCCACTTGGACTCGGATTTATCCGTCTCAGCAATTCCAATTCATAAAATCCAGAATGATTTAAACAGAGGTGTGGAATTGTGAAAATAAGCAGGCTTTGTGGTGCTTAATGGGGGCCCAAAGCCCTCTGTTTAAGCCCTCCCCTGCATCCAAAACAGTCACCACTCAGGAGCCAAGCTCAATGAAGTCTCATCAACCACTCTGCCATCCTCTGGTGTGATAGTGGCAATACACACATACGCGCATATTACCGCCAACCTCAGCTCACAATCACACAAGTGCACGAGAGCACAAAATGTGCATTATGTGCGCATATATGTATATATTTTAATAAAGATGAAATGGTATGGAGAGGTATATGATCCTTCACTGCGAAGTCTAATTTTAAGAAAAATAAGCATGTGTAAATATTTTAAAGCTCTGTTATTTTTGACATGGACTCTAAATAAAAAAATATGTATACTGCTAAAAATGAGAATGAAGCATTTATACCTGACTAGTAACTGTGTAAAATTATTTTATGTTGTTTAGTGGACCTGTTTTATTTTTCTTCTTTCTGTTTGTATGATGGCTGCATCTAAATTGTGCATTTTCTTATCTGACAGTCATTTCCAAGGCCACGTATGCAGTGTGGCCCCATGTGGTTGTGGCCAGGTGTAAAAGCTTGACCTCTCTGTAGGGCAGCAGAGTGACTTTCATTAGAGCACCCACTGGCTGCTCCCTGCTGAGCTCTTTCATAGATTTAACACTGAGCCTGAATACAAAATGAGAGGGGGGTTAATCCAATAAGAATCATAAAGATGAGGTGTAAACAAGGACATTTATGTTTTGGAAAATACCAGAATCCCCAAAGCAAATTTTTAATGTTTCCACAGTATTTTTTCCCTTTTTCTGGTAGGGCAGAGAACCACGGTTGCAGCATTCTGCACGTCTGATGGGGCCCACTGTGCAAATGACACCATGGTTTTTAAATCTAAACGCCTGTGCTCTCACAGCACACCTTTAGTTGAATGCACACACACACATTTTTAGTGCCTCCGGATTTCCCAGCATGAACACTATTGCCTCCTGCGTGGCTGGCATCGTCATGTTCTCTGTCATACGTGGTTGCGGTTGTTTGTGATATTTTCACCAAGTGGCCAGAGGATATTTGTCTACAGGGGTGCAGTGGCTGCAGAGCCTTTTCCAAATGTTAACAACAGCCAAGTGGCAAGTCAAGAAACTCGCTAATTAATCCATCTGACAAGGTCATTCTGGAGAAGCTTGGATGAATAATGTGTGTCATATCTTAACTGCATGGTAATTCCATGTCAAAAGCACATACAGACACAAAACACTTGTTTTTTTTCTGCCCTTAAAGCAAGAATGAAGTGAAATGCTCCTGTGAGTAGATTGTGGTCAGTTTCTTTTGTCCATGTTGATTAAAGATAAAGTAATGTCAAAATATCCTCTTAGCTCTTTGCTCTGCTTTGTGCGTTAAATTTGTTGAGGTTTATTGTTTGTTTTAATTATCCACGGTAACAATAAATTTAAAGAAAATATGAAAGTAAATCATCTTTCAGGGAAAGTTGATAAAATGGATGTATACTTTTTAAAAATATATTTTCTTAGAGGTCCTTACCCGTCAAGTTACCTTCCACTTATTTGTTACACTCATAATGATGCATCGTAAGGTTGCAGAAATATGGCCTGCTGGTGAGGAGAGGGAGAACGAGGTGGAGCATTAATCTGTTTCAGCCTGAATGAACTAAACTGCTGTGCTGTGGGCTCATTGCTGGCCCCTACTGTGGCTCTTCATGAAGACATATGGGCCTAAAGAGCACTTGATGTGGCTGCCACCGCCTTGCTTGTCATCCACAATTTCGCCTGCCTTAATCCCTGCTTTAATTTACTCCACTCCACAAGACAAGTGGAGACCAGCTCTGTCCTCAGGGGTCCTTTCACTTATGCCACCGGTGACAAGGAATATGCAGCGGTACAATTTCTCACCAGAACGGTGACAGACAGCATTTCCACCCATTTTTAGACATCTTTTATTGGCCCTTACAAAAGCATTTTGCCATCCCAAAGTCTCCTCCATACACTTTTTTTTGATTCAGGGGTTCATTAGGGAGACTGTTCTGCACAGCAGTTTGCGTTATTGATCCGTGGAGATATGTGTACTACTGAAAAAGTTTGTAACTGTAGAAAGAGGCTATGGAGACTTCTTATTCACACACAAAAGTTGCCTTACTTTTCCCACTTGTCTAATTTTCCCCTCTAAAGCTGGGACGGAGAGGAGCTGTTGACGGGCACAAGTAATTGCCATCAGTCTGTCATTAGAGTCTCTCTTTTGCTCTTTCTCTATTTCTCTGTCTCCACACAGGCCTGCGCTCAGTATTGCTTACAAATAAGACACTTAGGAGACGAGTGGAATTTGCTCGCCAAAAGCTGTGATGTATTGGATTTTTTACGGTCAGAGCAGCTCCTCCAACTGCCTTTTCATTCTCTTGTCCTGAGAACCATTTTCTCTGTGTTTGCTATATTCTCTCACTCTCCCACTCTGCCCTCTCCTCCCTGCCTTTCAGGGTATCATTTGCAATTTAATGCTTACCTGGGGTGAGCCTTGACAATAGCTTCCACCATGAAATTGCCCAGGCCCTGCCTGCATGCCTAATGAGGTTGATGTTGAGCTATTTAGGTCATTTTCCCTTTACAATATCTACTTAATGCAACTCCATGGGAGAGGATTGTTGAAACGGTTAAAGATTCTATTAGGTCTTTACAAAAGCCACTCAATTCTGGTGTCCACCACACACTACGAGGGGCACTGCTCTACTTCACTTTTGCTTTGTATAAGGTTGTTTCAACAAAGCCTAGCAAGGAAGTGCAATGTTATGTTCGGAGGTCAAACCACTAATATTGATCTAGTGTTCAGCAGTGTATTTTTTAACAATTGAAAAGACAAGCATCTACTCTCATTTGTGTGACATATGAATTTTGGATTGAGCTGGAAAATTCATATTAATCATTGCACAAAATGATCTGCCAAAACAGACGGCCAACTCCGACTATTAATAAGAGCAGAACCCATGACAGCAATTGGAATCGGAAGGGAAGGAGGGGGGGGGGGGGGGGGGGGGGTTGTCTTTCACCGAGCACTTGATATGAAAACTGTGTTGTTGTGCTTTGTACCAGCCTGTGGGAGTTTTTAAACAAGCCCATATGGTGGTAGCCACCAGCTTTGGAAAAGGCGGGTGGGTTGGGGGGGGTGAGCCAGGGCCAGGATTTCACACAGTCAGTATTGAGTGGAATTGAGGAGGCGAGCTCTTAAGCTGTCTTTTCAGGCACAGCAAAAGCCCTCCATCTGGCCTCTCCTAAAACTCAGGACGAGTTTACTCAGCTCCCCGTTGGCTGATTGGGCCTCCTGAAGCAGAAGTAACAGCATCAATAGTGTAAACCCTTGCCACTTGAGAGTATTACATTTCTTTTCATGCTTGACTTAATCAAAAGTGGGGAAGTGAAATTTACACCTTTTTGATGTTCTTTTTTCCCCGCTCACTAAGAGGGGGTGATCTTAACCCATTTGATCTTCACAAGCACCCACTAAATGGCCAAATATGCCAAGCAGACGGAAGCAGACGGTTGGCAGTTGCCAGTTTGAGCAGGGTCACTGTTGGAGCACTCCATGTGGTGGGGCAAGCAACCTCACAGAAGGCTCCAGTCTTCATAAAGTCCAGCCAAGCTTCTGTCTGTAGGCCTACTGTCTCTCGCTCACTGTCCGCACCCAGCCAAAAATCAATCCACCCTCATGCTGATTATCTCTGCTCTGTCTGAGCCAGTGAATCATGAGCCAGTGAGTGTTGAGTGAGCACCATCAGACCAGCACTGTAGCTGGGGCTTTATAACAAAATGAATAGACAAAAAACAACAGCCAAGTGTCACCGCTATGATGAGTATATTTGATGGTATTAGCATGGCTTAGCAAAGTCACTATCTAGTTTGTATTCAGCTATGCATCACATCCTGAGAACATGGACAAATTGAGTTGTCACTGTATTCTTTTTTCTTCATACATGCTCATCTGATAACAGAAACAGGATTAAGACACCATTAAACACCCTCATTTTGGTCAATGAATACATTTTTTGACTGTAGTATTCTCACTGATCCAAGTTGTTGACTGGTGTTGAAACAACAGAAGCCAACCTACCTATGTGTGAAAATTTCCCTTCAACAGGAACCTGGAGGAAGCAGCTCGTAAGTGACAGTTGTTCCCAGGGCTTTGGCCCATCAACTGTGTGATGTCTGGAGCCTTCCGTTCATGTTAAACACAAGCTAAGACCGTAATTTGACGGAAGGAGTCCTAGGCCTGGGCACCACGGAGCTGTGTTTGCACCTCTTAATGAAGCTAGGGGCCGACGACATTTCCTGGCCCTCTGCCTGCCCTTCCTCTCTCCCCAGGACTGACCCTTTGCCAGCCAACATTGCAGAGACACACTCTATTAGTTCCTGTTTATTTCCCAGGCTTCCAAACCCTGAACCAGTCATTGTGTGTAACAATTTTCCCCTTCTCATTTGTAACCTGTTGTTGATTATTCATTTTGCTCCGGTTTTCTCCCTCACTGTTGTAGGCAGACATAGAAGAAAAAAACTGAGATAATTAATACTCGTGGCCTGTGGAAAACAATGTTTCGCCCCCATTGTGTTGAATCTAAATTACCATTACAGTGCCTGTGCTGCAATAACGTGTGTGTGTCTGTGTGTAAGTTGATGTCAGCATGAAAAGAAGGGGCCCCCATCTAGGCAGCCAAAATCCTGCCGGGGACCTTGTCTGGGACCGTGATGTTCCGACAGCTCCACTGTGACAAGATACATAGTTTCCATTCAGCAACAAGCTTCTTATTGGTTACTATAGTTTCACTAATGCCCAATTGAAGGCGATGCCTAATCTCGACAGAATGGGTTAAAAGGTGCCGATGTCCAGAGCCACAAAACCACATGTTGAGAGTCAAGGGACCAAGGCCCCACAAAGCAGAGCTCTTCCAGCTTTGATGTGGCCCTATCAGGGGTAGGGGATTGAAGAGAGTGGGGGTAAGAATACTCACAGGGCCCCTCAGCATACAAACCCCTCGAAGAACTCGCTGACAATAGAAAATGCTGAAGAGCGGGTCAGGGCCTCACAATAGGTTGGGCATCTCAAGAAGATACACAGCACCGCTTCCTTCGTTTTTTCCACCACTTTCATCATCATTGCTGTCAACTTTATTGCCACCGGCATTATTTCCCTCATTAGAATAGCCATTAGCATTAGCTTCATGGCCACAGTTGGCCCACTATTCACTTTGGGTGTTGTAGAATATAAAACCATTAGGATTTTTGGCGACCCAGTCAGTATCCAGTGCAGTGGTACGAAGCTGAGCTGGATAAATGAGATGTGTATTCTTGAGTGACGTGTTTAAAATCGAACATCTCAAGTGCTATACTGAAGGAGCCTGTGGAGGACATGGTCTGTATTGGTCTGCTGGGGAGTGGGGACACTTCTCTCCATTTCAATAGCCTGCTACCCAAAGGCTCTATGGCGTAATTGAAAAGCTAATATTGTTCGGCATGTCCCTGGGATTATGCCTTATTGTTGTATATATGTGTGCAATACTGCAATGTTTATTTTTGGTCAGGCTTTGTTGCAGCCACTAATTGGTGCTGAGTGTGATGTGTCATTCACATTGGCATTGATGAGTCACGACAAAACTAGTCAGTTGCACAACATTGTCCCTGAAAGGTGTTTTGGCTAGGCTTTAACGTGGCAGTGTCAACTGATGTGCTCCATTTGACAAATGTTGAAAAATGCCCCTGATGTGTAGTTAAGTTTGTGATGCCATAAAATAAGCAGGGCAGAGCATCTGCGTGTGGCGTGCATTTAACAAATTCAGAGCCAGCTGTTTTAGAGCCCATTCATTTATTCGAGAAACATTAAGTAAGTGGTAAAACTCTCTCTACGTTGCTCTGACGCCAATTCCATATCTCTACTCATTGTGCACTTTATGGCAGATTTTAAATCAATTAAGTATTTAATTTGTAACAACTGCTGAGACTGGTTTGGTCCTAAACAATGGCAATGGGATAACTGCCCTTTAGTGAAGCATCAATGGGCTTACAATGTGCTGAATTAGCTGGCATATTAATGACCAGGCGCAGTACCCCTCCATTCTCCTTCCCCAAATCTGCTTATGCAAATGGCCATGAATCCAGTTCAAAAGAGTCTCTTTTAAGTGAGGCCTACACCCATCCACACTGAGGGCTGTGAGAGAAAGTGACATGAGAAAAGTTAGGGACACTTGTCTTTTTTCTGTTTTTTTTTCTCACAGAACATGATCCAGTTAGCATGCACCTCTGCTGGTTACCAGCATGGTAGGGGTTGTCGAGTCCATTGGCTTGGCTTGTGGAGAGGGGGGCAGGGAGTGGGTTAATCCAACCAATTGTGACTGTGTGTTTAAAATGTGGTGTTCAGCAGGGGGAAAGCAGGACCCATCCAAGTTCATGCCCCTGTGTGAAAGAGAGAAAGACTCTGGGGTTGAAGTTGAAGGAATAGAATAATCCCATTCACATTTGTTAAAGGGCCACTGGTCTTTTGTGCTCGCCAAGACAAATTTAAAAGGCAATGTCATAATGGTTCAATTGGAATGATATCTTTGAGTACAATAGATGTGGCTTCTTTCCATGAACAACTTAAAGCCCCATTGTTCCTATTATTATGAAAGATGTTTGGATACATGCATACACTCTGAATAAGAATAAGTTCTTGTAATACAACCTTTTATAAAATATTGAGCATGATTACACATGGTCTCATGAATGATATAGACACAGTGAGGAAGCAGGGGGATATGTTGTGATAGTTAATGTGATTTATTGCTTCACACCACAGACATGTGAGGCAACTGTATGAATGAGTTCAGCCTGCAAACAAGTAGACATCACGTTAATTTGTCTATCTTGTTCTTACACAAAAAGAAATGACTCACATTAAAACTCTTTCAGGTGAAACAGCATTGAACATGGTTCAAGTGTTTGTTTTCTTTGGTACTTTCACCGACTTTGTTCCTGACTTTAGTGATGATGTGTTTGGATAGAGGCGTGGAAATTCTTGCAGGACTTTAAAGGTTCTCTTGTAGTCACATTTCCATCTGCTGTGAAGGTACAAGCACCATAGTAAGCACTTTAATATCCAGAATAAATAAGACATTCATTACAATTGGCAGCAAACCTTCTTTCTTTACAATGGCTGACATCATGTGTTTGCCTGCATTTCCCAACAACTGTTGCTTGTGTATCTAGAGGCTTAGTGCTACGTTTATCCATGAAGTGCACATTCACCGTACTGTTAACTCTCATGGGGAGTTGCCAATTATACACAAAGACTTAATTTATAAATCTAACTCTCCTAAGTACACATAATACCCTATTGAGTGGTATTTTTCTTTTTTATTAATTCATGTGTGTTGCTGTCGCTGGGAATATTCCAAGACTTGCAAGGCTCTGCGCCAGCAGCGGAAGCAGGGAGAAGTCAGACAACCCCATGCTTGCTGTTGGACCAGAAGGTCGTTTCACTAAGTCTGATGGCAAGTGGAAGCTAAAAAGGAGAGCCTACAGAAACTAGTAAAAAAGTTAAAGTTCATAAAACGGCGTCACCAGAAATAAATGGCAAAAGTGTGTATTACAAAGCACTTAATTCACTTTAGGAAATGTACTCTTTAATTCATTCTGACTGACATTTGGCATCATAAAATGCAAAAGTAAAAAGTGAAAGGTCTTAAAAGTGTGTTTCAAACAGTGTGAAAGCAAAACAACTCCCCTCTAACTTCTGACCCACAACTCCTCCTCCTCCTCCTCCTCATCCATCATGGTGCTGGGATTGTTGGATACTGGCCTCTCAGTGAATTTTCCCTCCTTAAAGAAGCTCATAATGGCTGTGTGAAGTCCCTAAGAGGGAGGGTTCCACTAGGTGACAGATTCTTCCTGTCCGTGAAATTCCCCCTGCGATAATTTGTCTTTGTGCTGATGGGTCCGTAGCTCCACGCGACATGGGTTATGGCAGTGAGGGCGGGACCGTCCTCATCACCTGCCATCTCCGTGGCCCTCTTGACACCCCAGACACCCAACGCCCCCACCCACACACTCCCTTTTCTCCAGTGCTCCCTGTCCCTCGCCCCCACCTACTTTCATCTCTCCAGCAGGAGCTGTCTCCTTACTGGCAGAGCAACCAAATAATGGAGCTTGTCACAGGCCTTGTTCTTTGTGTTCTTCAGGGCTCAAGAAAAATGCAAACAGTCTATTGTAGTCATTAGTTTTCCCATCCTTTCTGCTGTGGCTTGTGGGTGGGGGGCTTTGACCTGGTTCAAAAGGGGCTCAAAAGGGAATTTGGCTTTTTTCAGAGAGAGTGAATTCTTCATGTCACATGCTTGGTGTGTGTGCATTATAGATAGGGACTATGCCTTTTTGGAAAAAAAAAAAAAAAAGTGTTCCGCAGTGGGCGTTTCCCCTTTGCCCATACATAGTTGGATTAATTTAATTTGTAGTGCGTACTTGGCTAATTATTTTTGCACACGGGTCCTCTGTTTTTGGCTGAAGACATTCCTGTCACATGGAGCGATGGGACCAAGTGTTTCAGAAGTCCCCAACAGAGACTTGGGTCAGATGGGGGTGTTTGAACCAAGCTACAGGGGTCCAAGAGGAATTTGGGAGCTGTTGAAAGATTGAACGTCTGTTATGGTCATCATACAGCTCTATAAAGCTGAAAAACAGCATGACACCAGGGGGAAACTGCTCAGATCGCCTTTGGAACTGCAGAATATTTACTTACCCTCATATAAATGATATTAGCACTAGACAATGTCAGCAGATTTATCAATTCATCAATATAGGACATTTTGTCATTGTTGCATTTCATTTAGCTAAAATATGTGCAGACAGACATTTAGTCTTTTGCCATCTTATGCTTCTTTATCAAAGACTGTTAACAAGTGTACTTGTGTAACTTCTATATTCAAATCCATCATCCCACTCGGTTATTCAGCGTCTGGTGTAACACAGAAAGCTTTGAAAAAGCTTAACAGGTCTGAACAGGAACCAGACAGCATGCGTGTTATTCTCTGCCAGTGCTGTTTTGACACTGTGTGGATGCTTGTAGAAGCAAACCATTTGGGTCTGATTGAGAAGCTCATCAATAGGAAAGGAGAGACAAAGAGGAATCCTTAGCTTGCTGTCTTTGTGCACAATTTAAATTCAGCCCTTATCTGGAATGTTCCAGCTGTCCACTGTACACAAAAACTGCTGCCTTTCCCAAACCTGATCCTGGAATTTGTGCTGAGCAGAGAGGGACGAGGCAGTGTAGGCCCCAGGCCCCTGGGGTATGACTGGGGGTCCCTGGGAAGAAACTGATGGACAGGATTGGAGTACAGCAACAGGCTGGCACATTCAGAGAGCCCTTTATGGGTTTGAAAGGGAACTAAACGTGCAGTTCAATGGGTGCTAGAATTTTTAGAAAGGTACAGTAAGTGTGTGTACATGCACATTGTGCGCACAAGCTCGTGTCGGATTCCTGAGCGGGATGTCCTTCTAAGATCCAAAGAAGCACTTTTAATGATGCAGGGGTAAATATAGATGTTGAAAAGCAGTGTCATATTTTCACGCAACACATGTATGCAAACCTAGTCTGCACAACAATCAGACTCAGACCAGACCAAGAGCCCCTTACAGCCTGATAACCCAAAGAGCATGATAGATGGTGACAGGCACTTTGAAGTAAAGCTTATCCAAATACAACATGAGGAACTGCCCTTTAACACAAAAGCTCCCCATTCAACAGCACAGCCAAGAACACATACCTGAACTTCCACGTGGTATTAATGCTTGTCAACCTGAGCTCCAGACACACCTAGCATGAAATGTTTGACCGTAATTCTCACTACGTTTAAACCCATACAATAAGAGAGGGCATTTGTGTTTATTTGTAGATGCAGTTGTTCTTAGAAGTGCCACTGTGACTCATGCTTCTATAGATGTGTGTTTGTTCACAGTTCATTTGATGTTGTTATCTCGCATTAGCCACAGGATTTCTCCTCGCCTGTAGCTGGGGCTGTGCTGGGTCCTCAGGTTATAGGCCCTCGTTTTATCCATCGTACTTAATGACTTAACCAAACTAATGAATTACCCAATTAATCAGAGCAGGGCCCTCTCTCTGCCCTTAAGTGCTCATTTATAGAAGCAGACCGCCCCTTTGACCTCTATTCCTGTAGGGCTGTTTTGAGCAGTTTCTGTGCGTAACATTAAATAAATATCATTTCAAGGCTATGTTAATTTCTCACATAGCCATCCTCAAACCATTAGTCACACTCACTGTACGCATTCTAGGTTATCAATACGTGTTTCCTGGCAGTAGTGCATGTGCACGTGTGGAAGCGTACCTGTGCCCTCTGTTCGTGTGCCTCTGTATGTGTGTTTAATGCATTTAAACCAAGTCCAATGCAGTCCTTTGGCATTTCCTCTCTCCGTCAACCTTATCTGTAGCTGCTGGGGACAAAAATAATTTGAGGTGGAGTAAAACGACTGAAAATAATGGGAAAATATCATTTTGCTCCCCATTTATTCCATACAGTCAGAATGAGCTTTATCTGGCCTTACACATCACAACATACCTCCTCCTTTTTTACTTCACTGATTTTATTTGGAACGTTCAAACTTTTCATTTTTCTGACAGATTGAGGAACCCCATTTAACAGTTTTATTCATCTGTGCCTGCAGGCAGGGACTGGCGTTACAGTCAATAAAAATGCAGGCACCTCTTCTTTCCCCTTTCCTTTGTGTGCAAAGTGGTAGCCATGAATTTAATCGAGGGAGAATGTTGTGATTACTTAATGGTTTCCCAGGCAGCCATGGACTGGAGAATTAAATTCCGCATCTGCTTTCCAAGGCGTTAATCTCCTCTCCTCACATTCCGCCTGTTATGATGTGCACACAAGAGATAATGTTTAAACCGACTAAAGCAGGCTAAACCAGCGCAGGCTGTTATTGGCTTTATAATTACATAATTACCTTTTTGTTTCTAATCGTTATGGAGGTAATGGCTCTGCTAAAACAGGGGGCATCTGCCGAGCAGAAAAACCAAATCAAAAATCAATAATCCATAGAATGTCATTACAGTAAGTGCTTAGTCTTAAATCGAGGGGAAGAGAGAGAGGGGCGCGAAAATATAAAGAGAGCAGGTCTGTCTTCTTCCTTCTTTTCCTGCTCACAAAATGAATCTCATTTGGAGATGAGAGTGTTATCTGTGGGAGAGGATGCCCGGCAGCTGTAGGGAGCAGTAGGGTATCAGGCACTTCCAGCTGCATGGCAGGAGGGAGGGAGAGAGAGAGAGAGAGAGAGAGAGAGAGAGAGAGAGAGAGAGAGAGGGAGAGAGAGAGAGAGAGAGAACCAAGCACAGCCGTAAATTACACCTGGCCTCCCTGCTCCGCTATTGTCGGGCGATTGACCCACTCCAGATGAATTCCATTTTCTGCAGGTCCCTCCTTATTTCTAATTTACATTGTGATCATATATGTCTGAAAAATGATATCATAAAAAAGATGAATGTACTAATTACCTCTCCTGTTATCTCTCCCTCAGCCGGTGCTCGCCCCTTTGGACCGACTCCTCACAGCATGTAAGTACGTCACTTATTTCATTGTGACAGGTGTAATGTATTCACAAAAGTGTGCCATAAATACAAGCGTTCAGGTTGGTCACCTTGCACTCACATCGGAGCCCTTGCCGTACCGTGCCCACTCAAATGAATGGGGAATTGACAAACATTTCTGGAGCCAAATTACCCCCCGTGTCACTGTGAAATTAGGTTCTTGACCCAGCCTCTGATGCATGCTTCTATTTCTACATACCCCCCCATCGATTTTCATGCACGGTGCCTGGCCATTGCTGTGTGAGCTGAGGCTCCCTATGAGAAAGGGGTTAGCGGTATCTTAATACACCTGTGAAATGAGACTCGTCATGAATATGCTAAAGTAGAGCTGTCACAGCAGTCAGAGTGATATCCTCCTCACTGCTGCCAGATGAGCTGAGTGGGGGATAACTGACTTCCATTCTGAGGGATAGGGGACCAAGCATATGCTGCCTGCCAATGTCATTTTAACAAATAGGCTTATTAACAGTTCAAAGGCCAAGGACAACAGCAAGGTTATCCGACTATAGTGATGAATATGGGAGAATATGAGAAATATTAGGTTTCCCGGGAGGTGCTGATAGTCTGGCTCCCTGTTCCATCAGGACACAGCCTTGTCTGAATGTCCAGCTGTCAGAAAGATGGCTTCTTCAAGTGTTTGTGTCTCCTCACCTTGGAATGAACTTGTAGTCTGCCTGTCAACATCTGTTTGCTTAAGATTTCAACTTAGAAATGACTTTGACTTTATGCTGGCTGCGTCTGGCATTTCCCCCTCTGCATCTGCTAGGCTCTTCAAGCACACATGCTCCATCATTTGACTCCGTATTCCATGACAGCGCACTTTGGCACTTGACCTTCTGACCTCTTTCCCAGACTGTGATCACCGCCCCTTGGAGCCGAGCACGGAGAGCAATATAATGGTAATTTGCTGAGGTCACTGTTGCGAACTTATTTTACAACAAACATCCCACCAACATATAAATCACTGCTGAACAGGGTATTTAAAAGTAGCGCAAAAGTTTCTTTGCGCCTGCATGTCCCATTTTCACCTCTGAAACTTTTGAAGGAGAGTACACCCTGGCGACAAACAGGGCTTTCCTTACAAACACCTAATTTTGTGTGTAGCTATTACCCTTTGGTGTCAGATTTGGCATTTGTTTCAAGCACAAAGGCACTATCTCCAGCTGTAAAAGCCTGCTTGAAACGCTTTGCTTAACCTGCTGACACAAAGAAACCACTTAAGCCGTTTTCCCCTTCATCCTCTACAAGCGCAATGACTCACTTTCCATTTGAAATCAATAATGGGGGATGCTGCTGACTGAAGGTAAGGAAGCAAAAAGAGGACATCTATACTGAAACATATCAACACTTTAATGCCACTAGGATCATTTTATGGGCTGTACAGGATGGTAGATCACTAATCTTTATACTTTAAAAATGTTTTTTGGATAAGAGACATTCAGGGAGTGTGGTGATTAGATATGCTGCTATTGGGGCAAACATGACTGATTGGTAAGTCAGAGGAAGAATTCTGCCACAAAGCACATAGTTAAGGTTCTTTAAACAGGAGTTCTTAGAAAGCTTTTCTATTTTAGGACCATCTCATATTTTACTCTGATGTGTTACATATACATAGTGTAAACATATCCGCATACTGCACTTTTGTACATTTGAAAGGGTGTATGTGGTTGCATATCTCACAGTCAGATATGTTAACTCCTATCCATTTGAACTTGTGCATATTCCTAATCAAAGAGAAGGTGGGGGGGTGCTGGAGCCTAGCCCACTACTCTCTATCAGACAGGAGTGCACCCTAGGCCATCACAGGTCGCGTACTCATACCTCAGGGCAATTTAGAGTCTTCAATCATCATTATTGGAATGTGATAGGAAACCTGAGTATTTGGAGAAAACCTTTGCAGGCACAGGAAGAGCTCCACAGCAACAAGCTGGAATATATTCCAGGAGCTTGCCACGAGGCGATAACCCCCGCATGACTCTTCAACTCCAAAATTTCAGACCTGTTGGCAGAAAAGGAACTGACCCATTCAGCCAATCTGTCCTCAGGGGGAGTGTAGAATTCAGTACTGAGGACGCCCTCAGCCCCTTCTGGAGGCTGTAAGGCCACCTGCATGTAGATGGGAGTGCCAGTGATTAATTCACCTTGTTTAGGGTGCCATCATCAGAATGAGATGGGCGAGGGCTTTGGATGATGGATGAGGGCCGGAGCAAGGGCTGATAAGACATGGCCCATGAATCTGTTCTACATCATTGGCTCCTTTGATCACTGACAGAAGTTCAGAGATGGCCCTCTGCATCTGTCCAAACAAACAAAAGCCTCTTCCCTCCACAAACCCTCCCTTACTCCAGACTGCTGCTTCCATCTTCTGTCAGCCTGGTTTTCAGGTTTGCTCTCACTAGCAAACAAAGATGGAATGGCAAGATGGCATGCAGCTGCAAGCACAACAGAGTGATAGAGAAAAGAAAAAGAGCAGGATATGGATCGGAAAAGACAGAGCAGTAGTGAGAGAGGGGCCAAAGTATCCATAAAAGAGGCTTGGAGCCTGTGAACCATGGCAGCGTGGTTTAAAGCCCCCCCAAAAGGAGCCCTCCTCTGCAATGACAGATTCGGCAGATAAGAGATGATCCATGAAAGCCGATCGGTGTGCTGACAGCAGGAGAGAGGCCTTGGCCTCGGCCGGCAGGATGCATTACTGTGGGCAAACGCAGCTGTCAGGGCCAAACGGGCTTTCAGCTTTGTGCCATGCCACCAGCCTGACGTCACGCAGCAAGAGCTTGAGCACATCCACCCCCTCTTTACTTCATCTATTGCATTCCGGCATTGAAACATTCCCAAGCTGACCTATTGCACTAGTTCATTTTGGAGAATATATCGGCTGACAGGTGTTGAAATTATCATATCTCAGCAATTTCTTGACATATTGACAACATGGAAAGAAATGCAGGGGTGAGGGAGGGGAGCATTCCTGACAGGTAAGACATCGAAGATTAGACTTGGATTTATTCTTCAGAATCATGGTGAGCTTCAGTTACCGGGACTCTTTTACTCTTCTAACACTGCTAGACTAAGGAGATTTAACACAATTCTCAAGATAGACAGACAAAAATATGGACAGCATGGAGAATAAGATCCACTGTGTAAAACAGGAGACTTTCATGTACTTCCCCTGCTGTACACGCGGCCGTGCGGCACTTATTCCAAAAGCCTCCAAAGAAAATTACTCCGTCTACCAAGGGAGCTAAGAAAAAAGAGCTGCAGATGATTCCCTCAAGGAAATGAAAGGCAGTAATAAGCTATTTAATTTATACTTGAAATTATTTTATGCTCAATAGATACACTCTGGCTCCTTATTGCTATTTAAATGATTATTCTCGCCAAATTATTTTAATCCATTTTCAGAGGAAAAAAAATTCTACATCCTCATTTAAACAGCTAAATGGGGGCATCTTTTAACTTCATGCAGTCGACATAGTAAATTAAAGAACCAAAAGGCCTTCTTTTATTTTGGCATTCATTTCAAAGTATTAGCTCAGTAATGGATCTCTTCACATACTAATGCTGAATTATTTTACATAAATGTCAATTTAAATGCACAGTCCTGTGGTTCTTTTGCTCACCATTAAAAAAGCATGTTTCATCACATCCTTGCGTGAAGACTACTTAAAACAACCTTTGTATAAGAAAAAAGGATATGGCAAGTTCTGGCTCAGATCATGACAGAATATGTGTACCCAACATGCTAATAGGCCAGGCATTAAGCAAAGGTGAGGATCAAGTTCCTATAGAAGTCACAGTGTACCATTCATGCCGCAAAGGCAGTGAAGTATAAATATCATGTACCACTCAAAAGTCGGTATCTGTGGGAGATAAGAGCAGGGAGTGTGTACCTCATGGCTCTAACCTTGGTCTGAGAACTGATTGCTTTGGTCTTTTCCTTCTTTTTGATCTTGTACTGCTCAGAGTCCTGCCTCACCTCCTTCCATGTCTAAATCCAGTATCTCGCCCTCTCCTCCCCTCGCTCACTTCTCTCCACTCCCTTGCTCACCTTTCAATGCACATTAAAAGCAGAGGTGAATACATGAAAAGATTGGTGACCTTTTAATGAAAATGTCAGTATTCCTGTAGTGGAGGGATGAAGTCAGTTGGTGGGATCGCTGTCTCCATGACACTTGAGGTTTTGCAAACTCAACTATGCCTTCAGTGACAGCTCCTGAATGTCTCTTTTCCTTTTCCTCTGT
Source organism: Takifugu rubripes (assembly GCF_901000725.2). Lineage (NCBI taxonomy): Eukaryota > Metazoa > Chordata > Actinopteri > Tetraodontiformes > Tetraodontidae > Takifugu > Takifugu rubripes. The sequence continues at coordinate 8,831,894 of NC_042297.1, read as the reverse complement.
GTCTTCCTCTAGTCTTTGTTAGGGTACCATTGCCATTAGAAATTTGATTTATTATCTGGTTTTGTTTTGTTTCTTCAGCTATCCCACAAGTGATATGCTCATGCATGTGCACCCTCGCCAGTCTAAAGTACCTATATATAAGGAAGGACAAAATCAAACAATGGTCAGTGGAACCAAAGCAGTTCTGTACATGTTCCAGATCCCATTCAGTTATTTTGCAGCAGTCAGGACAATTACAACCAAAGAACCCCGATAACTAATGTTGATTTCCTGAGAAACACTTCAGCCACAAATGGGCTTGACAGGAATACTCTTTGAAGAGAGAAACACTCGGGCTAATGTCACTTTGATGTCTTCCTTTCTCATACATCAGTGTTGTCTTTATCTCTTGCCTCAGCGATGAGGATAAGTCCACCTTAAGAAATTGAAATGTAGATCTTCCTGAGTGGCTCTCTGTAGCACATGCCGCACGGAGCAGTCATGACCATTTGTCGACTGTACCTCCGCCTTTCGTCACGTTTTGTCTCCCGTCTCTATTTTTAGTTTGGCGACAAGACGTCAAGGCGAAGGTGCGCTTTAAGTAAGTGACAACCTGACGCCCGGCTTTATTTGATGCTTGCCAGATCAAAGCCTCACTGCAGGGCACGCTAATTTGAAGTCCACCGCAGTGATGATCGCTGTGCATGATTACCCCACAATGGCACTCCTATTAATCACATCACTCTGATTATTCTAATTTGATTTGACTCAATAATGTCCCCCCACCATCTCTCTCATCACCATCATCACAACATCTCCCAATAAACCTGTCAAGTTGGGGCGGCTGCTCTCTGCAGTAAGTGGATGACATTTAAAAGCCTACAACATGACTGACAGTGTACTCACAGAGGGAGGGAGTGATAGTGCAGAGGGGGGGAAGAAGATGAGGAAAGGAAGAGAATAAAGATGAGGAAAGAGGGGATGCCCATGTTAATACTTACAAATGACTAATGTCTCCCTCAGCAGGTTCCATGGCCAGACAAACTGGATAAATATTGAGATTTCTCCAAGCACAGCATGCAAAATAAAATCCAACTGTTTTTGATACAGCTCTGTTGGGGAGCTTATCTCTGTCTCTTCCCATCTCCCCCCATCTGCTTAATTGTTTTGTGCATTTGGTAAATGTTTCCAGGCCCATTTACTGTATGGATATTGTCTGTTTTATGCTTTCAGCAGACTTTCAACAGGGCTAACACATTAGCAGTGTAGCTCTTATGGTTGTTTCACCTTCAGAATTTAAACTATGTATTCTGACTCTGATTGTATTCTGATTTTTAAAGCGTGAAATTTGTCTGAATCACTTTGCTTTGTGACCGACAAGGGACACTGCTGATTTCACTCATTGTATTACTATTTAGTCCATTGAAGGTAACGAAAGTACAGATGGAGTGCTGCTTTAAACCATATGTATTTATAACAGCATTGTTGTTTAAAATTACATTGTGATCTTTCTGCAAGTATTGCAACTTGTGGAAGAATCAAACTTTATGATGTACTGGTTCCTTCTTGTATTGTTGTGGAAGGAAAGATAGTATATTCATACCAATAAAGTGAGCCTTTCTTTATTTAACCTTAATTTGATGTGGAAATGCAGACTGTCCCGTCTGAACCTTGCATTATTGTTGTGAAGAATTATTTAAAAAAATAAAGAATTCAACAGCTATTAACTATTTAAGATGTACAGAAGCATATTTTATAATCTGATATTTGATTCATAATTAAATTTGACTTCTGATTCATAATTAAACTAGAAAGAAAAACAATTGGAGATTGCAGACTTCTACCAAGCAGGTCGTATTGCTACTATATATATATTGCTACTGTTTATACAGTATATATATAGTAATACAAGGTTACGTCACATATCTTTGGAATATCAAAAGTCAAAGTCCCCCTGGAATTCAGAGAAGCACCAAAATTTTATCATATGTTCCCAGATCCGTTATCAACATTTTTCTTTCATTAAAATCCATTCATAACTTTTTTGAGTGCAGTTGATATTGGCAAAATATCAAACAAATGCCCGCTCTCTTTGGGGGAGGTAATAAATCAATGAAAATACAAGCAGTGTGTGACTTGCAGTAAGTGTATACTTCTTGAATTAAAGTATAATACAAAACATGATACAAAACTGACATTTTATAACATATAACATATCATAATTTCATTTCTTAAAAATACATTTTGTGTCAAAATTCACAACAAAATCAGTCACAGAGAACCTTTACGAGGCTACATACAACCTACACATATGGTGTGGCAGTGTTTTATGACCTACTGCATTTCATGAAAAAAAAAAAAAGAAAATTGCATAAATTCGATTAGCTCTTGTCAAACATTATGTCTTAACAGATATTAAGCCTGACAGTTTCAGCATCTGCACAGCTGACACAAAGATGCAATTTGTAAACATTAACAAGTTTCCACACACCATTTCTGGCCTTGTCAAGCCCCAGCTGTGTCTGAGAGCACTTTTCAACGAACCACTTCCAGCTAGTGAGAGTTTTTGTGCGTCATATGTAGCGTGTCCCTGCCCAGAGTTGCAGCAACACTAAGGAACATCCTCTTTCCAGACAATAGACCTGGCCTACCATGTTATACCCACACAGCAGGCATCCACCGCAAAAGCAGAGGGCAGGAAGTTCCTCCGGCCGACCTACTGCCTCCTCATATATACAGTCACAGGAAGTTCCCAGAGTTAGTCCATGTTCACAAGTTAAACAAGTTCACCTCTCTGCTGAATGTGACACATATTGTTTCAGCACAGAAAAGCACATCGATCAGTCAAAAATGTCTTATTAGTGTTCTTTCAAGAACTGGCACCATTTCAAAAACCTCATATAGTGACACACTTAAAAACAACATCATTGGATTTATTTTTCTAAAAATACCAGCATTGTTCTCTGTAGAGAGAGAGAAAAAATACACCATTGCATTTCCAATAACTCATATCATCTGAAAAATGGATAAAAGGCTGTCAAAGTCTTCCACATTTACTCTCATGTCATTCTAGGACAGTGTACGTGCTGGTACTGCCTGAGACATTGTCAGTAGAGCTGTAAGACATCGACACGAGCACTTGATTAAAGCTTTTACTGCAGTAAAGCACAATTCTCTTCACAATTATTCTCAGATGTGTTGAGTTAGGGTATAAAAAAAACTCTTCTACATGTCACTGAGGTTCAGTGGAAATATGGAATTGATATTTTACCCTTCCTTTTTGAATGTTTAAGTGTTGATAAGCCGCACAGTTTTGTTGAACAGTAGAACTATATAATATACACTTAAAATAAGATGAAAAGACCTATATTAACAAAACACATAAGCATAAAAATAACATACAAGAACCCTGCTGACTTTAATATCCTCTTAGTCCTGTTAAATTCACACCTATTGGGCCAGACAGAGGGCCCATTTGGCATACAGATGGCACTTTTGGTAAAGTACGGTGTAATTGGTGCACAACCATGGCACTGCATGGCCTAGCAGCCAGGGGCAACACATTTTCTCGACAAAGGGCAGGACGTTTTTGGCTCAGTGGTGGTTTGTGGAAGAACCAGGCACCATAATGCTGCAGCCATATGTTGTGCAAGTCTTATAGAGCCTGCATGTCTTTTTGCATGTAGCTGGAGGGTCACATGTCTTTGTGGACCATGTGTCATGGTGTGACACTGCCATTATGGATGAGTGCTGACAGCCGGTGGAATGGACACAGACAGAGAGCTTGTAGTTGTTGTGTTAACACTGGCGGGACACAATAATCTGTTACTTGTAAAGCAGGTATCGTCCTGACAAAACCATTATTGTCTCCACATGGTAATGAGGGCCAGGGAGGGACTGGGAAATAGATTTAAAAGAGGCTGGTCGTGGGCCGTGGCCTGCCTGAGATGGGGGAGTGAGGCAAGGGGGAGAGAGACTTTGAGGTGGGGGCATTAGGTTTGTTCTTTTGCATCACTGAGCACTGGAGAGTTGTCTTAAACTGCCACAATACAAATTAGCTTGGCTTAAGAATAGACGCCACAGAAGGGGGGGAACAGATGACAAGCCTGAAGATTTAAGTCACACATACAATAGCATCCTGTAATAACCTCTCCTCTGCATAAAATGAAGAATAAAAAGGCAGAGCGGAGGGCGGGTGGAAGAAACAGACATTGTCGTTGGCATCCTCAAAATAAGCAAGGGAAGATGCAAATCAATAAAGCAATTCATTAACAAATCAAAGTCCCCAGGGTCTGCCTGGCAGCATGGCTGGGTTTTTGAAACCCTCTCTTCAGAATGGATACCCATATGCTCAGGGTCAGGGCAACACCCCTCTGTACGCTGCTTACCATTCAGCATACACATACATGGTCGTTGGGGTCACCGCTATCTAATGCTGGTCGGCACACACAACAGAATTTCCATATGGTCCGTGGAAATGGTGACGCCGTTGGGCCTCCTTCACTTCCCACGCCCCGGCCATCCCATTTATTTGGCTGCAGTGTTGTTTATGTGTTTGCACACTTCAGGTAGGTTCGGGGAGGGTCAGAACAGCCATCGGTGTCCCATGTATGTGACACTTATCTAGCTCTCTAGCCAAAACATACTATTTTCCATCCCTTTGGCTCTACACTCTTCGCAATGTGGCAGTTATCTCACCATGCATCCCACTTCTTTACTCCTAATTCCTGCCCCCTGCCTCTGCCTGTAGGACACCATATGGAGGACTTTCAGGACTCGTGCAGAGGTGTGGTTGATGTTGCTTTGTAAATGTGAGCGCAGTACTGATGGCTGCCTGTGACTGTGACACCCATTGAGACAGTGGTGACTCGCTGAGGAGGATTCCAGCCTGAGGGCACTTCACATGACTCTTTCAAATCCACACAAATAAAGCTCTTTATGGCCTGAAAGTGGCCCCACAGAATGGGTTCTACAGAGCCCCCTGAAAAGCCCAACACGATTGTCATGGATATTACACGACGCGAGCAACAACAGGCTGAGGAGACAAGTGTTGATCAGGAACAAAACTCGAGCGGACTATTCGGTGAGGCGGGCCAGGGAATGTTGACAGGCCGGTGAATGGTCTGTTTAACCCTTTGAAAGTGAATGGAGGGTCCCTGAAACAAATGCATTCTGATAGACTTTGTACGCACTGGGACACAAAAAGTACACTAAACCCCTGCAAGGGGACCAGGCAGAAGGCGAGAGATGAAAATAAGATTGGAAAGGTGGGAATGTGTTTGCGCCAGATTCCATCAGCCTGGCTCGTCTATTTTCTGGCTTCAACGCTTCTCTTTGGAGCTCAACAGAGAGATGATTTAAGCCTTGACTGGGCTCTCGCATCCATTTTGACTGAGCCCATTTAGAGTTTCAGACGTACTGTTTGTTTACGAGTATGCTGTGGCGTGATGGAGAATGTCAAGCCTGGAGTGAGTGCTATTCCTTTGGCAACAGCAGTCAGTCGTTCAGTCACTGAATAACTTCATTTCTCTATCAACACCCAGAAGTAAAGCAAAGATCGAAATTCATTGTTATCAGATTTTGTGTAATTTCTCCATATGTGTGGACCAGTTACACACAAACACTCCCACAGTCTTCTTGCTGCACAGAGTGGCCTTGTGTGCAGATGCCGCAGCTTTAAAGCAAAACCATGCAAGTGGGAAAATAAATAATGATCTTAAAAAATGATCATCTCCAAATAATAGGGTTGTATTTTGGAATGACGCTTCAATGACTTAAACATTGGACGTGTGACAACTATGAAGCGATTCATTGCACAACAGCTAATTGTTCTCGTTGAATGAAATAATGCTCTGGCAGGAGTTTTGCGTGAATGTAGAGAGCATTTTTAGCTGCTGTGATCACTGCATTTTCACCTGTAAATGGTCTTCTATATCCTGCACTACCTTAAAAATTCACTTACCTTTTTTAACAGTGATTCGTAAAACAGCACGTATGATTAAAGATGGATAATCAGATGGATAAAGGTCCTATATTTTGTGTTACTTGCAAATAATGAGGATACATTCACCACATTCCAGCTGACAGCATGTGCATCATACATACAAAATGTGACACCTATACAGTAACTTACTGCATGTTCAAATGTGCCTACGTACCAAAATTCAACATGACTTTCTTCCAGGAAACTGCTAGGCTGTCACCCTCCAAACTCCCTCACAGCCTTTTCAGTTAAAAAAAAAAACTTCTTCTTCGGAGTTCCTGCATGCTGACAGTAATCCTGAACTTTGGAAACTGAAAAGGGGGTGGCTTGGAGGGGGGTTGTGTGTGCTTAGTTCAGCTCCTTCTTGTCACGGGGTGTAGTTTGAGTGGAAGCAGACATGGCTGCCATTGTGGGAACGTTCTGTGTTGCTGTGTTTGTGTCAGGAAGGGTTTCAGAAGCAAGGCTTGTGACAGTGAGGATGTGTGAGGTGCATTGAGATGTCCTCATTCTAGGAATACTGCCACCACCACCATGAGACCAGCCAATTATGCCTCCAGCATGCAAATGTCTTGCAGCGAGAGCGAGAGAGACAGAAAGAGTGGAAAAGAGCAAGACAGGGAGAGCACGCTAAGACAAAGACACAATGGGCTCTGTGAAGGTCCTGTGTGTGCCCCGCTCAGTCTGAGACTGTTGTTTAATTGCCATGTTTACCCAGCAACTACATCCCATGTCATTAGCACACAGTGTAGTGTCATTTGTGTTGTCACACCACTCCATAGCACCATGGGGTCATTATTGCGCGACTGGTTTGAGCGAGGAAAATTGACATATTTTATGTGGGAAATCCTGATTCACTCCATGGAGTTATTTTCTCTGTGCCTTCAAACAGCCATGGGGCCAATTAATTTTTGACCAGTCCATATCCTGGGGACTGCTGTTGCTTTTAATGGTCTGCTTAGCTCTGGCTCACATGTCACTGTGTATTTGATGAGACAGATAACTGCAGCCTTTTATAACTGGAGGAGGATAAATGAAACAAAAAACAGGATACATATCTTTATGAAATCTTATGTAAAACTGACATTAATAAAATAATTAGGGTAAGCCATTTCCAATTGCAACACTTCAAATGTGGAAACAGACACCACTCGTTTAATAAATGAGCTGTTGTTGACTTACAGTCGCGTAAAAAGGAATGTACTACAGCCACCTACACCGTTCTTGTCCCTAATTTGGATTTAAAATTCTGTCCTCCCCCTGTTATGCAGCTTCCTGTGAAAAACTTTATTAGTAACAAATATGGAGGTACATGGAGCTAGACAATAACCACAAAACACAGCGTGGGAGGCAAAAAAAAAAAAAACTAACTCTCAATCCCCGACCGCCTGGTCAACACAGGTGGCAGATTCACAGGAAACAGATTTAATTATGCTGCTGGTAACAATGCTTTGTCCTTACAGTGGCTGACATTGCTTTTGACAAAGGCCGCTGCTGCATTCTAATCAGGAAACAAAATGCCGTAGAGCGCCCCAAAGCCCTGTTGGTGGATCATTAGCCAACCACCTCCCAGGATTCAGGGAAAAGCAGCAACAACTACTGCCTTGTCATACAGCACTATGCCATCAGGCAGACAGAGCCTGTTCTCCACCCCGGAGACTAAGGTCCAGCAAGGGGAGAAAGGAGGAGAAAGAAGCTGACCGAGCTGATAGACAGGTAGACAGAGCGTTAGCAACATTTGCCCTGCCTGGCCGTCCCAGCAGGGCTGAGTTTAACAAGGGGGCTGACAGGCTGCAGCTGGGGCCTGCCTAACGAAGGCAGGGACATTAGCAACGCTGTACGTCTGTCTCATTAAAAGACATGAGCCCACCTTGATTTCCATACATGCTGGCCACTTGCGTGACAGCTCGGCATGCCACCCACCAATGAGGGAGAGCCTCACGGGGAGGGGGGAGCCACCGCAGCACAGGTGACGGGAGGAGTTGTTGACATTACAGCACAGGGAGGGACAGGGGTCAAATGTAAGGGTGACCCTTGTCTGAGGGACAGTGATGACCTCGTTAGGGACCTCTGAAAAAGGTGGGGTGTCACCGCTGTCATGGTATACACACTTCGACTGACATCACAGTCTCTCAGAACTGCAGATTCTTTCTATGAGTCGTCTGTAGTCTGCTGACACGGGAGTGCTCGCTAATGAGCATCAAAGGGCCTGTCCTTCAACTAGTAATGAGGACAGGTGACGACAATATCACATAATAACAGCGACTCGAACATGAGTCTGGACAGTAGAGGCTAAACCAGTGCGGAAAAGACCTGACTAATATTTTGAAAAGTCATTAAAACATCCTGCATTTCCAGCTGACTGCACATGTGAAATATATAGATGGATGAAAAGTGATTTTTAATCAACTGCACCAGATTTCATACAGTTTTAGCTCTCCAGTGCATAACTTAATTCGGAGTGAGTGCAATGAAATACTACATAGACTTCTAACTGGGGCTGATCATTATGCAAAAAGGTCCCAGTGCAGTAGTATCATGGGCCCCTGGTCTCAAAACAACTGTCTGTATATGGCTCCAGAATCCTACTCTGCAGGTCTCCAGAGCTCAGTTTAAGAGGAGGATGAATAGAGTGATGAAGTACGGGTCACACGTCTGTTTGATCCAGCGATAACGAGCGGGCTGAAGAAATAATCTATCAGCAATAATCCCTGACTCAGGAGACACGTCTGCAACACACACTGCACAGAAGCTTGCGTGCACTCAGATGACAGATGCAGGCAGAGAGGCCTCGAACACATACACACACACGTGCACACACATACAATCACCATATTCAGCAGGACTTCATTATCACTATAATGCGAAGCAAGGGAGCCTGCAACCAAAATGACCAATTATTCAGCATCAACTATATCCCCGTCATTCGCTCAGTGGGATTTATCACCATAAGATACCAGGTCAGTGTAAACGACTGAAAACTGAAGGCAGACAGATAACGCTGTTTATTGTTTAGAGTGGTACAGGGAGAGAACATTGCACCGCTGGGACCTTGGTGAATCTCAGTTGAAAAACGAGCGCATAAACCACACACAAGAGAGGTTATCAGGGAAAAGATGCTATATCCTGCACCCATAAATCATTTATAATATGTACCATAACATTTCCCTCTCTTCTTTAGTCACAGTGAAGGGTAGGATCCCCTTCTCTGCTTGGGTCCGTGTAAAGATAATCATGTATCCATTTACATTTCCTATAAAGGAATATGGAGATGAGATGGCAAGTCAGCAGGGGGTTCATGACACCAGACACAGTCACAAATGTATTTGCCTTGCCATGCTGTCACAATCAGGGCATCCTGAACTATCACAGCTTTAGATTAGAAGCTGTCAGTGTTTTTGTTGAAGAGAGCGTTTGCAAATGAAAATCTGAGGCGAAGCGAATGAACAAAACAACATCCTAATGATTGTTTATACGGCTGAAACATGAAGCAATTTTGGCTGATTATTGGGACAATGTCTGCCAATGACGCCATTGTTAGTGTACAGGCCAAGGCAGAAAAAAAGAGTGATTGAGAACAAAGCAGAGACAGCTGAACCCATCATCTTTTATTCATTACATAAATGACATTTTAACAAGAGAAAATTCCTCATTATTGCTTCATTATACTGTATTAGATCTCTGTCTAGCAGATTGATAGAGTGATAGTGCTTTTATGAATATCAATATGTTTAGACAGCGGGCTTGTGAAGACCTCAGCCAAGGTCAAAGATATATGTTATGACAACATGAGCCATGATAACACAGTAAGGTCACCAGATGATTGAAGACAAGAGGAGTCCAGTAACATTTTGTTCTCAAATCCTCACTCTTCATGGTGGTTGTACTGTTTCATCTGTGAGAATTTGCCTTCATATTTATAGCATAAACATAGATTCAAAAAGGATGGATGGATGGATGGATGGATGGATGGATGGATGGATGGATGGATGGATGGATGGATGGATGGATGGATGGATGGATGGATGGATGGATGGATGGATGGATGGATAGATGGATGGATGGATGGATGGATGGATGGGGCCTAAATCCCTGGTCCCAAACAGATAACCACATGCATATTGTGAATAAGGTTGAGTAACAATAGAACTCAAGAGGTTGTCAAGTTAGTGCCACACACTTTAATGCATTACATGTTGCAATAGTTCTCAGATTAAGTCTTTTATAAGTGCCATAATTCTTTATATTTTTTTTCTGAATGACTGCGTCAGTCAAAGTGAAGAAAGACCACTGAATAGTTTATTCAAAATGATTTGCTGACGGAGAGCTGAGTGCTGTGAATGTGTGAATTCAGAAGGAGTATTTCTGAAAAATGGGGCCATGTTTTCCTCCATTCTAAAGAGGCTCAGTGCAAAAGTAGAACAGAAATGTTGACCTTTATTCTCTGGAGTGTGTATGCACTTATACAGGGGTGTGTGCATGTATGTGCACATGCACCCACATGTGTTAAGAGAGACCAAAAAAAATAAAATGCTGATAGAACACAGCACATAGATTTTGTTCTCTCTCACATAACCCTCCTCGGTTCAGGGATGTTATCTCAAATAATTACCGGTAGCCTCTCCCTGTCCCTAGCGGCTGCTGCTTGGGAGCGAGCAGAGAGAACAGTAGGTCACAGTGGAGGGTCTGCTTCTAGGAGGAAGTGAGTGTGTGAGCGGAGATGATAGTGGTGTTTAAGGGGTGTGGAAGATCTGAGACTGGCCTCCTATGGCCCTGGCAACAGCTCTTAATTAACCACCCAGGTATTCCTGAGACTCACGGCCCACTGCCCGGCTGGCCATATGGCTGGAGCTGCGCCACAACCATAATTGCCAGGGGAAACACTGCATCAAAAAGAGCTCAGCCAACATAAAGCTTGTGTAAATTATTTTTAATGGTTCCCTTCTGGCAGGAGCACGTGTTTGTCATCTCAAAAAGAGTGGCCAAGCGATTTATTTGCCCTTGACCCCTCTTCTCTGCGCACTTGCTCCCTGTTTGACAGTATGACCTGTCTACCTGCTTCTAGCTGGTGTCACACACTCAGAACCATTAGCAGTTTTAAGAAGCAACCCCAGTAACCCTTGCTTGAGTGGCTGTTACCGACAGAACCGCTTTGTGCAGCACAAGCCACTAATTATTGGTCACTAAATGACTTGAAATATACTGTAACACATCAAATACTAACACCCAGGTTAAATATCATTGTATAAATATAATAATTGCAGAACAGATGGCACAAAACATGATTAATTGCTTTAAAAAGTGCACTGCATGTAATTCATTGAAAGCTAATTGCAATCTCTCACCAACATGCGCACTTCCGAAACTGGCTGCCATCTTGACTCTACCATTAAACAGGGCGAAGCAAGGAAATAGACATTATGATTTGTCTTTTGTTCAGTAATTAGCTAATGTGTTGCTCTAATGTTCCCCTCAGCAGTTCATGAACAAGCATCTCTAAAGGGATGAAAATAATGGTGAAATTGGTTCTGTTCCTGTATTTTTCTTCCCTCCATTGCTCCCTCCCTGCCCTTCCATCTCTTTCTGTTCCAGATTGGATCGCTAATCATCCAAGGAGGTCTCCAGGAGGGATAAAGTAGCAGCTCATTGCAGTTTTCCGCTGGTGCTATTTTTGACCATTATTCTTGTTTAAGGATGTTGTTTTGGGGAGGGAGGGGGGGGGCAGTGTTCAGTGGCCTCTGAGGTGGTTTTAACCTGCTGGCTTTCCCTTCTCTGTAGGTGACTCACAATATGTCAGGAACACACAGCATTTCCATGCTCCCGCTCCCCTGCGGTAAGTCTCACGCCAGGCCGTGATGTTTTTTTAAGGAAGAGCCCAGCAATCTGGTCAGAGCGACCTCACATCTGCCCTGCTAATGAGAAGGTTGGCCTCCTCCCAAACCCCCCCTCCCTAAACACTGTCCTTACCCGCACAGGTCACGTCCTCCAAGGAGCTGAAGCAACACAATACAGTGCACACGCATACGTGACCGCACGTTCAGCCAAAATATTACAAACAAATCCGAGCAGAACAAAGAAAACAAGTCGATCCACATACTTGTGGAAAAAACATCCAGCTCACAAATGTACATACGTGTAGGAGTCTAGTTACAATATGACAGCAGAGTTTTATCGTTGTGATTAATTACGGAGATGCTGATCTACACACTCTAACTGCATGGCTAATCTTAAGCTTTTCTCTGGAACTTTCGCGACCAAAGCCTTTGTGCAGGTCTGAATGTCTTACTTTCAGCATCTGAATTAGCTCTCCAACACACATTTACACACATGCATACACAAAAGTAATATTCTCTCCTCCCACCCACCCAGACCCAACTGTCGGATTCAACTACAGCCCATAAAGCTCAGAAAACACTCGCGTGCAAACACAAAAGGCTCAGCCATTCCTTAGCCCAAAAATCAACTTAATGACTTGGTTGATGCTTAGTACCACACAAAGTGCAGTTAAGTGGAAATGAAAGCATAATTGCCACCATAGATCCAACAAACACTGAAAATAATATAGGCACGCATTCATGCATTTAACCGCACCATCAGCTCACTCTGTTGACGACATCAGAATCATTACCAGAATGTAGTTTTATGGTGTTTTCTAAAAGCCATCAGAGATGAATCATATTATCAGGCAGTGTTGCCAAACAGACCCAGCGTATTAACTTGATGCAGAGCCTGTTTAATGTACCTGAATTCTGGAATCACTCAGAATGTGCACAACTGGCAACTTAGGTCAATGAGAGGGTGACAGAGGCAACATTTTTTTGCAGCTTTAATGAGCTTCACACACACAATAGACGTGCATTGGGGTATTCCCAGTACAGACGAATCTAAAATGCACTAAAACAGCAGCCACATAAATTAGGCACAAGACACGCAAGCCTGAAATGGCAAATGCTTTGTAAAACACTGCACTGTCCCTTTGACTTATTCACTTGCTGAGTGCATCTGGATTACTCCTCAACTGTCTGCTTAGTGTAATTACTAAGAGTAAGTTTGCCCTCTTTTAAGTATTCAAAATTGCAATCAATGTTGGCTGGGAGTAGTTACATTGCTCCAAAAGAGGAAGAGACAAGAAAACTGATGATGATCAGAGATCTGGCCGGTCAGTCCGTCAGCAATGGTACAGCTGGAAATGTACTATCATAGATGTAAGGCTGACCGGGCACTCGTTTGGTACATATAATGACAGGGAGGCCAACAGAAAACAATTTAGAGAGAAAACGTCTCTCTAAATTGGCACGGAATGTTTGAGAATCAAAGATGTGACTGAGGTGGTAGTATAGACCTTCACCTTCACACTTTTTCCAGAGGCAGCTGCAATTACAGTTTGCTAACAAGCCTCCTGCTCATCGGCTCATGTTAGCCACTTAGTGCATCATGGACCAATGATTGAGGATTGTGATTGGAGAAAAAGGGTTTTCTTTTTGAAAGTGCTCCTTCAGAGACAAAATCCCGATGAGTGGAGCACCCTGGAGTCACGTTATGGTCCCTACAGTTTACAATAGATGTAAGTGATAGCTCAGAGGGATTAGCATTAGCTGTGGTGAGATTCTGTATCCTCCTCTACATATACATGTCCATTTAATGATGGGATCTTTACTCTTCTGATTGCTAATTAATACTTGGACCAACTGGTTCTCTGGAGATCAGGTTGATGATTTCAAGCATGACCTAAATGTCATCGGCTCTCTGCTGCAGTGGTCCTCTTCTCTTCCTGAGTCTCCTTTCACTACTGACACATGGATATAGATATGGATAGTTCGCCATGCCAGTGGTTTAGTAACTTCCTTCTTTCCACTGATTGATAGAAGGTCCCACTTGTCAAGCTCCCTTATAACCAAACTGGTTGTAAAATTGTACATTAAGATTATCTTATCTGAATCAAGAGTAGATATGCAGTTGAGCAACAGTGTGTGTGTGTGTGTGTGTGAGTGTGTATGTGTGTGTGTATGTGTGTAATGAGACAGCAGAAAGATGTACCAGCCGATCAACTTCATTTTTACATGCAGCCTGGCCTAATTAAGTAATATGAAAAGGGTTCAAGAGCTGTGAAGAGTAGTCTATTGACCTTCTCATCGCTATACAAGAGAGAGAGAGAGAGAGATGAAGACGGCTGGCGATGGAGCCCAACTCTGTCAAGAGAAGGAAGGACATTTATAACGAGAACAATCAAGAGGCACCAGGAGCATACGGCAAAGAGATCCTCCTAATAATTGGTTCCATTAAAGCCCTTTTAAAGTGCAACTCTCTCACAGATAAGCCAAGGCACTGTCCACTTGCTCATTTCCTTGTCATGGTAATTTAGACAGACTAAATGATGCTTGCAGGAGCTTGCAGGCCTCTATTCTTAGAGTAGACAAAAGAAATATCATCTCACCCATAGGTTTGTATAATCTGGAATTAGGCACCATTCACTGTGACACAGAGAGAACGGTGTGCACGGCTGAGGGCCATTGCTGCCCTAAATGAAGATTGAACCGCTGAAGATGGAGAGCGAAGCGGCAAACAGATATTTGATAAGTGATGGGACAGAAAGAAAATACATAAATTCCCAGCAACATTTGTCATGTGCTTCGCAATCTGAGTGAAGTCAAAATTAATGTGAATATATGAAGATGTAATAAACGGAAGTCAAACAGAAAATTTGCATTGAAAAATAAACAAGCTGAGTGAAGCAATTTGGTGCTTGAAAAAAAATGAAAAAATAAAAAAAGCATCGGTCTTATCGCTCTTATACCAATATTTACCAAGGTCCTGGTTAGTTAACTTACAATTGCAAAAAGTCCCATAAGCTAAGAGACACAGCACCACCTACAGGAGCAGAGTCAGACATGCTAACATGGCTCACTAGCTGTGCTAACATACTCAAACAAGAACAGGAAAGTTGAGTGATCAAGTTGAATTAAAACCAGCTGGACTTGGCATGTAAGTCTTCAAATGATGATTTTGTTTCCATTTTGAAATGAAACAGTCTTGAAAATACATTTGCAGAGTCCTACTGAATCACAAAGGTAATTGATTAGGCTTTAAAAAGGTGTTGTTGAGGTTTCTATTGATGTTAAGATCAATAGCAGTTTAAAGATATTTAATTTGCTGTGTACACTGTCTTGAACTGAGCTATGGTGATTAAAAGACCTGTTGCATCTAGGGATAGGGAAGTTGGCCTTTTTTTACCCGAATTCCCACAATGGTATTGTTCAACATCAGTTTCCTCCTTTCAGGGCCTGTTGTGCCCACATGAACATTGTTACTTGGTGCAACATTTAATTGTTTCCTTCAGAATAACTTCAATCTTCACACATATTCAGAAAGTTGCTGTTTGTATTCCTTTATTTTTAGCCTCCATTACCAAATGAGAAGCCTCTTAGCAATAGCGCTAAAGTTCTGTTATAACAGTAAACAAAAAAAAGAAAAGAAAACATTTTTCGCACTTAATTGAAGTCCAGCGCCATTCAGCCTGGACAATGAAGAGTATGATCAACTCTGTAAAAGAAATAATCAATGGAATCATTTTTTAAATTTCAGTATTATGGTAGTAAAGCATTTGATCTCAATATGTAAGACATTTTTTCACTCACTCATCTTTATTTGCCTCCAAGTTGTATGATCAGTTTTAGCCAGTTAAAGCCTCTCAGCCATTTAGAGGCGACAGGATGTGTCTGTTGTCAGGCAAGTGTCATCAGTATGAAAACAAGGGCAGTAGTGCACACAGTGGTAACAAGCTATTCCAAATCGAATTATACAAATTCATGAACTTGCACATATCAAACTGGTAAAGCATCTATTCTACCTGCAAGCTATTTAGTCAGAAATGTTAAGTACAGAATAATTTACATTGGTAAAAGACGCACAGTTGATCTGTTCAAACAGTCAACTCCACCACTTTGAATCCGCTGGTATGGTAGGTGACTTCACCAACAACCTTTCAGCATATGCAGGCTTGTACTTGAGTCATTTCTTTCCTTTACAGTCGTAACAGTTGATGTAATTAGTTCTGCTAATGACATGAATGGAACACCGTTTGTCTCGAATTCCTGCTGGTTCCCATTTTTCTCTTATAACCTACAGCAAATACAGTACAACCATGAACAAAATACAGCATTAAATACATATAATACCACGAGATGACATAAAATATGCATTGACCTGTCATGTTGGAAACAAGGTGTCTCATTCTAATCTAACCAATCCTTTTTTTAAAGATTAGTTGTTGTTTTTTTTTTTTTAAATGTGTCTTCCATTTACACGAGCTGTCCTTGCAAGTGTATCAAGTTCACTGTGGGGAAAAAGAGGCAGCAGTTGTGCTATTCTTTCCTTTAAATGAGCATCAACTGCACTCCAAAAACATCATTTGTGAAATTACTACAAATAACATCGACAAAAAAAGCTCCTACAGTTGCTTTGATTCTTTTGTTTGTGACACCCCGTACATCCAGTAAGAAACTCTGTTGATTTGCGAGTGTGTTTAACCACAAAGATGACATGAAAAGAGATATGCCAACACACCAAATACTTGCCGAGGTCTGAAACTAATTTCCAAACAGGAATAACAGAAAAACAAGAATCTGATGTGTTTTGAAGAAAAGACTTCTCGCGCTAGTAGACAACTGAGAGCTGTTCTTGCAGACGCACACTGGCATATTTTGACTCTAACTTCATTCCAAAGCAAGAGCTGATCACAACGACAACAAGAGAGTAGCCATGTAAACATATCAACACAAAAGGGAGAAGGCAAAATCACCATGGGTTTATGATGACGGCTGATCGCTGCTTTGAAATGCAGCAGTGGGTATTGTCATATGCCAGCGAGCTCTGAGCTTTGCAAAACTAACGACTCTCCGCCTCTGTGATATCTCTTTTGCTAACAGACTCATTTGGATAAATAAATGTGAATAAATATTGGCCTCAATAATGCTTGTTGTGTGTGTGTTTTCTCCCTCTCTGTCTCATGTTGCCAGCAGCTATTATGAAAAATTTTGCGCTCTCCGCACTAAAGGCTGGGAAATGAGCCTCTTTTAAATGTTGCACATTTAATATTTATCAGACTTCTATTAGAATATATGCACACTCAAATCGTCAGCCGACGTGATCTATCGCTCTGTTAAATTATGGTGCCACGTGGCGCAGTGGGGGGAAATTCATTACTGCTCAGGGCAATTTCCTCCCAAAACAAAAACATTTCATTCCAACGGAAAAGCCAAATTAATACTGGCTTTGCACGGAGTGGATTTTATTTGCCAAAGAAGTGCTACTTTCTCAGTCACTTCATTCACAGGATGAAGGATGGAAGCCGAGCACTGAGTAAAATGAGTTTCATGCATGCGCACGCACATCCAATTTCACTCCACTGCAGATTCCTCTCCTGCGCTCTTTGTCTGGTGGCCTCACACAAACACACACACCCACACACAAACACATCATACATCTGTACATATGCAGTACATACACGTGCAGAGGCTTTTGTTTTCCGCCCGTTTGTGGCATCAAAGGGGCTTCGGAGTCTGATGGTTGACTCTGGATGTGCCTGTTTGACGTCACCGCATTGTTGTGTCGGGTTCTCACATCAATGGCGTATTTACCTCGTTTGATAAGCCCATCCAAGACACTCGAACAATTTAAAGGACAACAATGAATACGTTAAGAGAGTTCTTTCCCTGATGAAAACAAAGAGGTGAGCCACCCTATAAACATTCCAATAATGGGCACATTCAGATGTGAGGAAGGTAAGACCGATCAGACTTTGTTTTCCCACTGCTTTATTTTTCCTAAAAGAAAAGAAACATCACTTAAATTAAAGCTCCATCTGCTGAAAACTTCTTAAAGTGCGTTGGCCTGTCTGCACGGGCACAGGCGACTGCACACGTGAGGCGCCGCTCCGTTAATTGAAATGACGGTTTCACTAGCTCCTCATATACCATCCAATGATTTATCCCCTTTCCTCATCATCAACTATTTGTTTATGGTCCAAACATAAAAACAATGAGGACTACAATGTGTGATGGATAGCATCACATGCTGCTATTTATTTGGCCATAAAGAAGGAAGGTCAGGGACGGCAGGGCCTGAAACATGCAAGGAGGGATGACAGCTGATTCGCTGAATCGCTGATGAACCTGCGACGCCCCCAGTCCCGTTAAAACTTTAATAATAAACGCGGAGGAGGCCCACTGACTGGAAGCGAAATATGCACATTGTTCCCAGTGCTGGCTTGCCCAGAATGGAGCAATCGTGTTTGACAATGTGCGGCACAAACCCTTCAATCAAACTGAAGTCTTATTTTGCAGCACAGTGGATGCTTTTCTGTTCCGCACTCGGCAAGTGAATTTATAAATCTATGGAATAATAGAGAGTTGATTCGCAACTCTCATCTCCATAAATAGGAATCAATAAGTTCATACAGACAACTTAAGGCAACTCTGTGCTTGTGTATGTTTGTGTACGTGTGTGCCCACAATAATAATCATACTGTATTTTGATTCTCGGGATGATGCTCCTCAAATCTGTATAAATATCCCACACAAAGACATGTTTTTACTGTCTACAGAGAGAAAGCAAATTAGACATGACTGTCCCCAGCAAAACAACTATAGTCCAACTTAAAATTTACACTTTTTCTTCCATCGTTGCTTTATTTCCGATCCATTCTTCTCCGTCGCATTGACAACCCCAGTCCCCTGATTTGCTGCCCATTTCTTGAAATATGTACGCATAAGCGTAGGGAATTCTATTTTTGTTTACCGCATTTGTGAACATAAAGGCTTTGTCATATATAGCTCGGACGACAACTCAATCAGAGTACAAGAAGAGAAAAAACAACTGCTGTGATTGATGATGCGACGCGAACACAAAGCAAGCCGTAACAAAGATCTGGAGCGGTGTGATGACTTATTTGCTTAGCTGCCATCACAAATGACAATGAAATCAAATCAAATACAGGTACTGTAAATCACAGACAGTGGCTGGTATAAATGAATCCACTGTCATTTATTATTTTGTGTAGTTTTCAAAATGAACAGAAATCGTAATCATAATTGAAAGGTAGGTAACAGATTTAAAGCTAGAGGTGCCACAGCCAGCAGCTTGGTGCCATCCTTGCACACAAAAACACCATTTAAACTTGAACAACAACATATATTTAATTCATTAGAACTTTTTAACATTTCATGTCTTTACCCTATATATATCAAAATATAAAATGTATATATACTTTTTATTGTCAACAGTCATTTCTTTTCAATTTCCCCAAAGAGCTGATGATGGAGACGCTCTGTTCATTTGCATACATGCATATATTTACCTCCCCAACACACACTGACACCCAGACTCAAATATTAACACGCACACATGCACGTACCCGCTTCCAGACACAAACGTTCTTAGACATACGTGTGCATGTACGTATATAAACAGTCTGAGACGGACCCAAACAGGGTTTACTGAACCCCCACCCACCCCATATGCTCCAGACATCATATTCCAAGTACCCTTGAAAATGCAATGTTTGGGTCAGGCCGACTTGCACTTCTAAGTAATTTATAATATGCTTTACTCCAAGGTATTGCACAATCTCATTATCATTAGATTTTTGCATATTTAACAACAGTTTTTAATTAGAAGGTATTTTATTATTCATGTACATAATTTGAGGCGAGCTCAGGCTGCTTTTCACGTGGAAAGAGATGAGGTGGGGGGAATGTGCAAAACATACATTTTCTTTCGGAGAACATTTTTAGTCAGTAGTCTCATGCTGGAAAGTGAGTCCATGCAATTCTCTGGTAATGGCTCTTTTAATTTAGTTAATAGCTATCATGTTGTGCACCTTTACGCGTTTACAAAATTCTTAGCTCTGTGAGTTGTCTCCCGATACCGGAGCTGTAAGTAGTTTGGTATGCTTTAGCTCCCAACGTAGTAGCATTTGCTGCGGCTATGCTCCTTGATGTATTATTAAAATTGGAAATGGACTCCAGGGACAGCATCTAGTTATGTGCTTTCATTTGCCGAATAAACCGAGCGTTGTTTTCATCTTTGCTCATGATTGTTAATGGTGCCGCTGATGAGAGGGGTGTGTGTTTTCTCCCACTCCCTTTATCAACACAGGCCTGTTATTATGCAGGCCAAATAGCCAAGCTGCTGATTTTGTTTTAGGTTTTCAATTAGTCATTTGACTAAGCACATCTGTTACTGGCAGAGGCCCAGAGTATGGACGAGTTGCTGTCACCTGCTCGGGGGCCTACGAAGCACAGTAGCAGCAGGGCTATCAGGGCCCCTTGGCGGCTACAACCACTTCAGCGCTCCTCAGGGGTGTGTCCTCGGTCCCCTCACATTTTACAGCCAAGTCTACAGAGAAAAGGTGCTTCCAAAAACACCCACAGCCTGTCTATCTCCCTATTCTTCTGCTCCGTTGACGCTTCGGTCTGTGGAGACTTCAGCGTTTAAAGTCCCTTTTCCATCGGTAACTGTTGCAACAGCGGTTTGCGGTTTAGAGACCACAGTTGCAGCCCAACCCACAATCTGTGTGTGCATTTCTCTCTATATTTTGTGTTTGCTTTTGATTGTGTCTTAATGATTTATGTATAGCACTCTGCTTATTTTTTCCTCTCACCATGAATACTAAAATTGATGAATACACAATGTGCCTTTCTTTGAAGAGCTGCGAATGCACGGCTGTTAAAATGTAGACCAATGCAAATAAACAGCCTACTTCCTGAGCTGTCCCTGCCACAAGATCTGCTTTTTAACTATGCTCCATCTCCGCCACATTAAATTGTGGGCACATTTTTCTGACATATCATTATACAGGCACGCAGGTTCTGGTTTCTACTGCAATAAATATCATTAATATCCCAAACAGTCCTTTAATACTGAGAGAAAATAGTGTGGTGAGGCATTGTTACAAAGCAACAGAAACGTGTTGATGGAGTGAATGTGTGATATTTAAGTTGAGGATTATCATTTCCTGTTGGTATTTTTTTTTACACTATCGTAATTAGAGGCAACAGAATAAAAGGCATGTTTATACATTAGTAGCATAATGGACCTTTTTGAAACAACAGTAGCGTGACATTCGCTCTCTTGTGCAGAACAAAAGCTCTTTGTCGCATCAAAAATCAGCACAGCCCTGTTTCATTATGGTCAGCGTTTTCCTGAAGGACCGAGGCTGTCCAACACCTCAATCACATTAGCTCCCAGCCTGGTCTTGGGAAGTGAGACACTAGCCAAGCCCCCAATAGAGCTGCAGCCAATCTTTGATTGTCAGAGTTCAGTGAGGGTTCAGTCAGTAGCACAGTCGTCCCTCCCTGATCTAAGAGGGACTCCCAGGGGGCTTTAATAAAACATTTTGCTCATTGTGGAAAGTAATGACCAACAATGTAAACTTGTGACTCGACAACAGATGTTGGCATGCTTAGTGGAAACAAGGTGCTGTAAAATTAATTTCATTTGAATTATTTACTGCATTCATTACGTGCTTGAGGAAGTAGATTTTGTGGGGTGGGGGTTGGTTGGCAACAACAACAGAAACATATTCAATTAAAGGTGAAGTAGTGCGATAGAGGGTGGGGGAAATGGAAACGAGAGTGATCACATGTGTTCGCTCTTGAAAATCAAATAGGAATCATGGCAACACTGACGTCGCTCCTGTGATTTATGTTTAATAGGGTTTATTATTTCATATCGTCACTTCAAAGGTTGTGCCAGGAAAACTTGCTAAAGATGTTTTCCAAATGAAATTAAGGCAAATTAATATCTGGAGAATGAGTAAAGGGGCACTGGCTTCTTTCAAGTGACAAGAGGGAGAAAGAGCGAGCGGAAAAAGAAGTTGTGTTAAATGAAATCAAACTCTAATAATTCTGAACACAAGTCTGCTGTGGCAGTATGAGCCCTTGTCCAAGCACACGCAGAGAGGAAGAGAAATGCAGAGATGCTGAGAAAGAGGGAGTGACAAGCCGAGTAAATCAGGGTGGTTTGCCACGTGCAGCTCTCTGAGACTAAAAGATAAAATGACTAATGAGATGTGGAGTGGAACAAAACGTTCTCTGAGCCCGAAAACAGTTGTAGAATTGCAGCATGTCAATAAAGTTGAAAAGTAAAGTTGATGCAATGCTATGCACACATGCAAAGATCATAAGAAATATGCTGAAGCAGTTTAAGCAATTGACTTCCAATCTAATCTTCAGTTATATTATTTAAAAATCTGCTTAATACAGGCAGCTGTAGGTATGGAGCCCTCATAATAAAGTGCTTTTAAACAAGAATAGGTATTCTTCCCATCAATGTGGCTATGAAACAAAATGGCCCGCCGTCATCCTTGACCTCATAGTTTCCCACCGGTTTGTAGGAACATGGGGAACACTGCCAAGAAGTGTTCTGCTCATGTCGTGTCAGCAGACAGCTATCGCCGTGACGCCATCTTAACTGAAGCGATTCTTCACCTGGATTTCCTCCATCACCTTAATGTCTCAGAGACAGCCAAAAAAGAACATACCTACTGTTTGCTCTTCATATCATGCAAAAATAACAGTGACAGCGTTTGATATAAATACATTTCCTCCTGTAGCTGGACGCTCGTGTCTTTCATTTGTGTGTTTATTTTCTTTTTGGAACTCACGGCTTTGCTGTGCAAAGGTTGCCTTTGTTTGCGATGATCCGACAGAACAGCTCAGCTGAGTGTGAAGTGCTGAGATCCAGGAAGTTGGCCTGCTCTTTAACCTGCGCTTTGTGATAAATGGAGACACTTAACAATAGTGTATCCTGCGACCTGGACCTGGACTTGCTGACAGCAACCTGTCCTCGTTTGCTGCGTACGTCCGAGACAGAGGTCCCCAACCCTTTCCTCAACTCTGCAAATAGAATGGTGATAGATTCATTATCTGGAGCTTAGTTCCTGCCAACAGCTCAAACTCAGAAATGCTGCTGCCACACTGAAGATGCTGCAGATGAATTACGGCAAACCTGGAAAACACGCTGACCTTTGGTGCTCTGATGAAACATCCTTTTTGAGCAAACATGACACTGTGGTCACATCAATATCCAATCGCTCTCTATGCTTCTGTAGTTCTCACCCAGAGCATGCGCATATGCAGCCTCCTCTCCCAAATTCCTCTTGCCTTGGGTATGTAACAAGCTCTCTAAAGCTAATGGACAGAAGCCAACGTCAGTAAGGTCATTTGAAGGTCACAGAACAGTCTGTCAGGAAAAACCGGCACTCACCCAAAACACAACCAGCTTCGGCACTGCAGTGACGAACGCTGCATCAGCACTACCCATAATGCACATGTAGGGACACAGACAGAACTCATTATCCCACACGGTTTAAAGTTTCACCAACAAATTAGAGATTATTGCTAAAAATCTGACAAAACACATGGTATGTCTTTGGGATCGACTTTTCACCACAACATTCATCTGTCAGCAAACCATCTTTATTATTATCCTTTGAGTCTTGAGCATGACTCAGCCGAGCATAATGCCACATGTTCCTAACAATACAATAGGGTCCTGACCCAAACCGCTTCGCACTGCTTGTCGATTGGAAGCGCGCTAAAGTTTGGAGACTCTTGACAGCCTATTTGTGGTTTGCCGCAAGTATCAGGATCGCATTGCTTCCAGTTTCATGTACAGAAACACAATAACTAATACAGCTTCTTCTGCACAGTCACTTGTGTCACATGATGACAGTCACATGTGTCCGATGCAGCATATTGAGGCTATAATGTTGGGAAGCACGTGGCCCCATCTGGAGGACGTTAAAGTTAATCAGTTCAGTGAGCCAGGCTTTATTTTTTAGCACAACCAGCACAATTTCAGCAAACGCTGATTATCCACAATTAATTATTGCAAATTCTCTTACACAACAACAACAGTAATGTAGTAATCCAATTTGGAACACGTGTGTCGTACAGTCGTCTCATATGCTGTGTACGGCAAATGTCAGTTGATATAATACTTTACACTGTGGTTAGAACGGCAAAAGCAACTTCTTTTATTTAGAAATGGCGGGTATTTCTTTTAAAAAAAACCCTCATTAATTCCCTTAATCAGCATATGGATCAGAAAGATTTCCCTTCACACAACGTGCGACAGCCGTGCCTATTCAAGACACATTAGGCAAAGTGTGACACCGTCACGGTAGCAGATGTTCTTTACATTTCTCCCCATTCCTAACCCATTTCCTAGTCACTAAACCACCAAAACCTGGCTCGCTCTTTTCAGTCTTCCCTTTCCCCAACAGCACACAAACCAGCACATGACAAAGAGAAACAAGATGAATTAATACCAAGAGGGTTCCCAGCGGTATTGAGAGGGGATTGTTTTTTTGTTCTAGCTGAAAATATTTCTCACTTTTTAGTGGAGTGCGTTCGGCTCCCACATGTATTGTCTGGCTGTGATCATGTGTCAGAGCTGTACAAGTGGGATGTGGGGCAGGGTGCCCGGCAGGCTTGTCTGAAGCAGACGGCTTGTTTGCGTGTACTTAACAGCTCCTCACAGCTGCGTTCTCTGCAAATGTAACAGGAGAAGGCCTCATCCATCAGAAAAACCACCCCCCCATACACACATACACACATACACCCACCCTCCTCTCCTCTTCTTTATCCTCCCCCAATTTTTCGTTCAAGTGCGTCCATTGCGAAAATGTCAGCAAACAGAGAAGAGGTCGTGTCAGGGGTCAACCTGTGAATCGCTGTGTTGGCCCAGCTTTTCTCTCTTTTCAAGAGGGTGTGCATTTCTCAAGAAGTTCCTCATAAGCCAGTCATCCAGCTCAACACATGCTGGAGGGGCTGTGACAACACAGACACAACCTGTCAAAAACAAGTCTGACCACTTGTCTAAAGTAAAGATTAAGCTTTGCCACATTTTAACTGTTAACTGTTTAAGCATTAAATATTGGAGTTTACGAATATTTCAGAATAATTTGATTCAGTCGATTATTAACTCTTCCTTGCACTAGTTGTAGCTGTAGTCATGTAAAAACTTTTATACAATGGATAAATTCTTACTATTTTTTATATGACCAATTAATTCCAGTTTATTACAAATATTTCCTCATTTATGACTCACTGTTTGCCTGCAATCTTTTTTATTTCTTTTTCCTTTTTCCTATTTCTTCTCAAATGTAAAAAAAAAAAATCGAGGTTGTAAACATAGAGTACAAAGGTAGCAATGGAAAGTTCTATTTTAGGTTTTATTGAATAAATATGACATTACATTTAGTAAAAACATCTGTATAACAAATGACTACTTTGGACTGTCTTTCAAAAAGTTTCCCATATCTTTTAGGTGCTCACAGTCCAGTTTATGCTGGAAAAAAATAAGCCTTATCCTGTGTTCAATCTGAACTGTCATCCTATAAAAAATGGACCTCATCTTGCTCCCAGGTTAATGACTGCAAACTGTCACATTGTTTCCATACACATCATACTGCCGTTAGTCACTAGGCGTACATCCTAACCTTTATGCCTCTGATTAACCCTGCGGGCTCCGGAGGAGGTGGGAGCAAAAGTTTCCAAAGACAAGAAATTCAAGGCAGTGTTCACCCAAGAGGCCCCTCCTCTGGTCTGACTCAGTGCAAGGCCTGTAAATGCTCCACTTTGATTTCACAAATGTGACAATAAATTAAGCGGCATTAATCACAGTTGCTTTGTTGCTGCCTGACAAAGCCACTTTATACCGAAAATTATTGCCGTGGAGAAATACTTATAGCCAGCATCCACACCATTTATAGTTGGCAAGAAGGATTTACATACTGTGAGTGATGCATATGAGAACGTGCTCATGATTAGCTGTCATATTTTACATTCCATGCATTAAGATAATGTATTGGTGCAGAGTGAGTAAGTGCACAATAACAAGAAAAAAAGGGCTCTTTTGTCCATGTCGACATCCTCGAAATTACTGATAAAATAGAAGAAATATCAATGAAACACCTGTAATTCCTTTCAGACTAAATGGAATCTATATAACTCATGTATGGCCTGCATCAAAGAAAACTACAGAAACACTATAGATTGTAGATGTATACATATGTGTTAAGTGTGTACTCAAACCCACAAGTCTACATCAATAGTGATTAAATGAACCGCTGTGACATTTGTGTTTTAATGAAAAAGGAAACAATAGAATTCCCTTTATGCTTTGCTCAGGAACTCCTGCAGTGACATCAAGTGTCACCAAGCAAGTATTCATGTCTTGAATCTTGAACCTTGTCTTCTGGGAAAAGACTAATTGCACTCGAACAGAAATAGAGCTTAGAAGTCTGAATGTGCTCCTGGAGAGATGCCCCCAATGCACAACCCACCTAGCGGCCCCCTGCTGGTTCTACTTTCTGATTGTCTTAATGCATGTTGTAACAAAAGTGCAGACACTGAGTAAAAATGTCACATTTGGAACTCTCCCGAGAGTCCTAAAGTCAATTCAGCCGTGACATCTGAGGTTTCTAGAACCCTCCGTGTAACACTCCATTTATACCTGCTAGGAATCTTCTACACAAGTCACAATCATGTGCAGGGTGTGACATCTCCAACTTTGGTGTGAAGAAAACAGGTTCCTGCTATGCGCAGCCTGTTGGGTTATAACACTGATATTAGAAGAGCTTTTACAACATGCTGAGGCAGTGCTCAATATCCAACAAGCACATGAGAACCGCGCCCTTGTTTTCCCCTGCTGGTGGGTGTTTTCTAGGCTCCACATGATCCGCAGATGGAGACAAGGCAGAGAGGGAAAGGTTTCTGCCCAGTCTGGCTAACATGCCCACCAGTTACCTCCACACAAAAAGAACATGTGCACTCATAACATGAGTACACGTAGAAAAACAGACTATGCGTATGAATGACACATACTTGGCCGGGTAGAGTGCGGTGTGGGGCTCTGCTTTGTCAGATCCATCTGTTAAAAGAAGGAAGGGTTGAGGAGCGGAACGGGGTCTGGACGGTGTAACTTTGGTTAGTTGATCCTAGAAGACCGCAGGGCTGCCTGACTTGCTGTGGTTGACGCACACACCGAGAAGTGACAGTCTCACAGCGAGGGATTATGACTGCAGCAGGGAGACTGGGAAAACATCTCCTGTTCTGTGCTGCACAATCGCTCATCTTCAACTTTGGCTAATAGAAGGGGAAGGAAAGGTGGGGAGGGGGAGCGGGAGCTGTTTTGCGGGTGACAGCCCGAAAAACTTTTGCGAGTCAGAAGTTAGCACCACAGTTCCCTGTCAGCCCATTAAAGATGTGAGGCTGGCATCTCAGGGCCTATTGAAACCATATGTGCAGAAGAATTTCTCTGCTGGTAAGACATTCCAAATACTGTCCAAGAGCCAAAGACTTTGGTGTTAGTCTAATTTAAGCAGCATGTTGGGGAGAGCTCGCCGCGCTTTGATCATGTGGAGATCGTTTGGTACAAATTGAAGTAACCCCAGCTCTGTTTCTGGTGGATCACAACCATGGATTTGTTGAATTAAACGCTTCGTTGAATGCAGCCTGCACATGAAAAGAAAGTTGCTCTTAGGAATCTGATAGCGGGTTTTTCACCTAGCCAGCAGGTCCGCTTCTTTATTACTTTTAAACTCAATCCACGCCGGGTCCGTATCGCTTTAACGAGACAGGGGCCGTGGCCTGGAGGAGATCATGTTCTGAGGGGAGACAGACAGAAATCACCTGGGCTATGTAATAGAGAACATATTGCATAGATACCCCACCCCCCCACTTGCACGTGCTCTATGATGCATCAGACTGTACATGTATACATTCTCCATCCTCTTTTCCTTTGATACACCTCCTCCCTGAGACCTTTGACCTTCAGCAACAAACCTCCACACTTACTTACTCACTCCCTCACAGCTGCTGTGTTCTTTTCTCACCTTATTATTTTTTTATTCATACCTTACAATGAAGTTTCTTTCCACAGTGAAATATTTTCAGGTGTGGATATTTGCAGATGACTTCTGACTGAACATCAGGCTTTAGTAGACTGAGGAGAAGATTTCACTGAATCTTTTCACTCCAGCTCCCCATTGTGTCCATATGGATTCAACGTCGCACATTTGGGGTAGAGGGGGTGGGGGGTTGCACAGTTTATCAAGTTTCTTCTGCTTTGTTTTTATTTTGTTTCAAAGTGATGTTATAACTACATGTTGATTAAATGGCCCTTCCTGAAAATATTTCAAAGTATCAGAAAAGTAGAATCAAGGTAGCAGATCTTAACACTTTGAATAATATCTGTATATGTCTGGTCTTTAATTCCTTACTGATCCTGCCACGTTGATTTTGCAGATCTTTTATGGCCAAAAAAAACAAAGTCTTTCAAACCAGGCCTTAATCATTCAATTTTAGTAAGTTAGCTTTATCTAATTTGTAATCTCAATGACTCTGGGTCAATCACACAGTTCAAAAATTCAACTCTCTCAATATATCTTATTTTAATAAGTTTAGATTAAATTAAATTCAATGCCATTGTGTTGGGTTTGACATGACTTGTATAAATTGCTCAGCTGTCACAGATTCCTTTGGATCGCTATTTACTTTGCTGTATAGTGCGCCCACAAGCGTGGCCACCTAGGGTTTGACCACACCACATTGCACATATTCACATGGTTGGAAGGAAGGCTCCATCCTGGTAAAGGTGCTTGTGCACAAAAGCAAGCAAGTGTGAACAATGTGAGCCTGACATCTAATCCAGGCTCGCATTCGTCAGGTGCAGACACAAACATGCACAGCAGCATGGGAGGGCTAGAGAATCAAGATACCCCAACCATAGATCTTGTTATTGATACGCACTGAGGGCCAAAGTGCACACAAGCAACATGATGGATATATATAGATACTTATATAATAAATGCCATAAAATACACAAAAAAGGTGTTTGTGTTTTTTTTTACAATTCTTGTTCCTGCACAAGTTTCTTATAGATCTACTCCTCTTTTGGTATTATTTTAATTGCACCCTTCAGCCACTGTACATTTTCTGTCACATAGCTGAAAGGAACAATAATAACAATAGGGCATAAGGTGGGGGATACATCTATACCCCTTGTACACAAGGGGAGTTCTCTGCTGGCATCAGGTAGAAGCTGATTGATCACACTTCAAAGGCAAGGGGTGCTGGATAATTAAAGCTGCAGTATAAATACGTCGTACAGTAAAGCGTATACACTGGATCATATGTTTGATATCAAACCAGGGCAGAAGTTGCTTCAGGCAGGTCTTCCTCTGTCCTGAGAATCACACATTTACATGCCCTTGTAGTGCAGAATAAAAGGGCCGGCCGACCCACCTGTGAATAATTAAGGGTGCATTTTTTTTGTTCCCAATAGATGCTCATGTTCTAAAAACAGCACATAGTAAAAGTAAAAACCTCTCAACTGACGCTGAATGTAACCCTGGTACTGGATTGTTAAAAGGATATTACGGTGTCCATTTACGCTGGTATTGATAAGTGATTGATCGGGAAACAACCCTGTCGGAGTAAGACTCAACAATGAAATCTGTTACCATTTATGGAACTGAGTCAAAAGAACTGGTTACATAGAAAATCAGTTTTGAAATAAATCTCATAGCATACATCATGAGAAACGTACAATGTAAATGTGCTTTGGCTTGATTTATTTGTATAACATTTGCAGCTTTCCATTAAAAGACATACTGAAGGGTGAAGTGGTTGCATCCAGTAAGGAAAACAATTGCAGGGTGACCGCAGCAAATTACAACAGAATGATTTTGGTGTCCGAAAGACATATCTCACAACTATTCACTATAGGTTGCCACTTCAACGACTTTTTAGTCTCAGCCAGCGTCATATGAGCCGGCGTCACACAGTAGACGTGGCTGCAGGCGCAAGCGCAAGAGTGAGATTTTAAGCTCAAACCATCGGGGGCAAAGCAAAGGCCAAGAGTTTTGGTTGTACTGTGATTAGCAGCAGAGGTTTTCATCTGAACTGGAATCAGTGTACGATGGGCAGTGGTGATTACAATATATGTAATTCAGCCCCTGTTCAAAGGCTGGATGACACCTGAGCCATTTACTCTCAAGCAACGCATGGAAAGCATCGCAGCAGCACTTGACTCTGATATGAAATTTGATGTGTCACCAACCGTTCTATACTTGGGGCACTTTAAACCGTCACGATGATTCTATCATAGACTTTTACAGGTTCTAGACATCAGGCATATAAAAAACACTGAGAAAATTCAGCGTCAATGTTTTCATTGTTGTTAAACACAATTGACTTGGCTCAGACTGCATTTGAAGACTGGCTAATATGAAAAGGAAGAATGGTACAGAGTTTGTGTATCGAGCTGTGACCAAGATTTTGGGACTCCAGGCTGATTGTAATGGCTGCAGCTGGGTTTGTAGTTAAAGTAGTGGGCCGGCCTTAATGGATTTGTGATGATGTATCTCTGAATTCCTGCCTAAGACCCCTGACTGGGAGTTAGCTCAGGATGCTTATCTCTGTGGGCCAGCTTCAGGGTTTGGTGTCCGGTTTCACCTGCCCATGGGAGAAATCCAGCAGGACTGGAGTAACTGGGGATTAGTAGGGATGACCCTGGGAGCAGCAAAGCAACATTTGAGACCTCTAAGAAAAGAAAAGTTGTTTGACCTTGAGGCACGGACAAGGTGAAAACTACGAAAGATTATTAGATTAGTTGAAGTGAAACGCTACACCTAGATGTATCCATGCTAAAAGGATATGATATGGCTGTAAATATTGCTGCCTCAGGAGTCTGGAAGGAAAAATAGAGCAGAAAAACACCAAATCATTGGATCTGCTATGAACAAGTGACTTGGCCGGTCAAAACATGACAGGATCCTTACAAACGTAGGCATGGATTATCAAACAACTCTTTAAGTGAGCCATCGAGTTACATGAGTAAGAAGAACCCTGGAGCAAACCAGCCAGAGTGACACTACTTCAGACCACTCAAGGTCACAGCCTAGCTTCTCTAAAGACTGTCTTCAGGCCTAAACCAAGCAGACAGATTACAACAACACTCCCAACAAAGACCGGCGCCTGTGCCCCCTGTGTCTATACCCTCTCCAAAACCCTGCAACCAGAGAGCTCCTAAAGGACTCGTCACCTTGTCTCTAAGCTGGAGCACCAGAGCAGGGAAGGCCGGCACTTCAATCATCTGAAGGTCAGAGGTCAGGTAGGTCAAATACCTCAGCTGAGATGCCCAGCCCCCATGTCACTGTGACATGCAGTGGTCAGTGTCATAGGCTGGACCCTAAATACAACCCAGCCCATTTTCTGTTCAAAATCACAGAGTGGGCTTACATTGGTAGAAAGACTATGGATCCGTGATCAGGCTAATGAAAAGCTCATACAGAGAGACACGATATTTCAATTGTTGTTTTATAAAAATACATTTTACTGATGATCACTCTCAGATTCCTTTTAAAATACTTCATAGTTTAATTTCTCTCATAGGAGAATCAAGTAAAAACAACAAAGATCTGAGTAAACAGGTAGTCTTTGTGCACTTTTCAAAATGGGAAAAAAAGCTGATTTTGGGCCCTGGTTGTGTAAAAACATTATCCAAGAGTTGGAGGATGTTTTTTTTTATTTTAACAAGTGTGTTTTTACGATCTCTATTACAATAAAATGAACAGGTAACACAGTGAGTGATTAAGGATAATGAAGAACAGATATGGCTGACACTGTCTTCATGATGCCTAATGAAAGATTACACTGCACTTTGAAGGGTTTTACTGCGTCTGTAAATCAAGAGTGAATAGTTATTATTTGAGGTGGTATTAAGGGTGCAGTGGTTGTAATATGTGCTAGCCTGTTTATGATTAAGAAGGGAGCAGGAAAGAGCATTGGGGGATTTCATTGGGGATTTAATAAGGGAGCCCCAGTATGCTCCGGAATTCCAGCTCTCTAAAGGTAGGCCCTGTGAGCATGTTTTTTAAACATGCATGGATTTTGCGCAACAACACCGTGACACGACAAAGTCTGAGTGAAAGCAGATCGTGCTGAACCTGTGTGTAAGTCCTTCAATACCCCTGACATTCTGGCTCTGACCTGTGGGATAGAGAAGAAAAGAAAAGAAACGAAACAGGTAAACATATGCTAACAGCTAGCCCATTACTCATTTAGATGCTCTAACTGTTTCACTAGTTTCTTGGCTGCACCCTGTCTTTCATCACTTACATCCAGATACATTCAAAATCTATCAAATCCAACCTTTAAAATGACATAAATATTCTCCCTTCATAGAGACACCTACAAGTTCAACATTTCAACACAATATCAGATAAAAAAAAAGGTTTTTCTAATGTTACTTCAGGGCTGGTGACCCTACTCCCAGGAGCCAGGCTGGGAACCAGTAACCAGGGTCAGAGCCTTTACTACAGGTTCAGGAAGGCTTTCAAAAGGTGGCGGATCTCGCCGATGATAAAAACGCATTCACACCGAAGACACAACTTTTACAATGTCCTCTAAATGTCAACTGAGAATGGATTACAACAGCATTATAAATCACACAGCAAGTGGTGTAAGCTAGTTTTTTCACCTAATATGGAATGAGGGGGGAAAACAGTGTGTGTTTTAAGGCTTTGAGTCTTTTCAAAAGCAGAGGTCAGTCAGTATAGGCTGAGGTCATACGCTATACCCCTGTAAAAATACTGCAGAGTGAGTGGTTTCAATTTGCTCAAGTGATTAAGTTCACGCCAGCCTCCTTTACACTGGCAAGGGTCATTTGTGCTTGGCCGAGTTACTGATGAAGGTTGGGTTGGAGTGATGCTAACCATGAGCATTGGTACTGACATGGTATTACGCAAAGGCATAATGAGATTCTGAATCACAGGGTTAACTGTGGCATCGAGTGAAAAGTACAAGGGAAAAATATGCACCTCTTTAGCATCCAAGTCTTTGTTTCAATGTGGCAAAACTCATAAGCGTATATCTTTTTAGTACCTGTTAAAGCCACACTAAGCAACTTCCTAGTCACAGGATCTTAACATTAACACTTACAATTTCATTAGCAGTAAAAAGACATTCCCCTTTAATAGGTGCAGGAGTTAACTTATTAACTGTCTGTATTTGCTCTGAGGAGAAACTGTTGGAATTTCACAAGGCTCTGTAACCGGGACCAGACAGCATCTGCCACTAACAACCCAACTGTGTAGACGATTGACAGATTTGCAGTTATTGTGCAAAGGGGATTGTTGTGCACTGTTTGGGGGTTGGCAATGTAACACCAGATGTGAGCAGCGCACCGGGGTATCAATAATAAAAAAGATTTCCTAATCTTATCTCTTCCCTCAGTCACATCAAACCTTATGGTGAACAAAAACACTGTGTCTCAGGTAGCTAAATTATTGATGCAACCACAATTTAAAATCTCCCTGTTGCAATTTTTCGCAATGTTTCCGTTCTCAGCTGCAGCTCCTATTGTTGATTTATTTATTTTTTGTATTTGTTTTCACTCTGTTTGGCTGTTTTTTCCCCATTTCTGGGAGTCGTAGGGGGAGGATGGTGTTTTTCTCCACTTTTCACCTTTCACATCTTGTGAAATGCAGCGCGCTCATTTCCTCCCTGTGATATGGAGTGCGGCGCTTCAGAAACAACTGTCAGGTTCAAATCAAAAATGGGTGGAGTGGGTGTAATATTGAACTACTAAACACGAGCCGAGACTTGAGCGATGGATATGGCACCTGCTTTTCCTCCCCTCCACTGCTTCCTTTGCCTTTGTCACCTCCGGGGGGTTCTCTCTGTAGTCAGAACAATGCGTGGGTGATGTCGACACTCAGAAGGAGATGTTCTGTACAGCGATTTAATACAAATGCATCCCATAATGATCATGTTTTGTTACCTTTATGCACCTCCAGCACCAGCTTCCCTCCTCTGGAAATCTAAGAGCCAGTAACAGATAGAAAGGCTGCTCCCTTTTAGCCAAGTGTTCGCTGCTTCTCCCTTTGCTCTGCTATCATGCAGACGGAGATCCTTCATCTCTGAGGAGCGCTCCACAGCCAGCAGGTGCGTTCAGGGAATAGACTAAATATATAAACAATTCAAAAACCTAGAACTGAGCCGTGAAGGCGCACATTCACGTACCTGACTTCCCATCACACCTGCAGATGTACACATCAACAGCTGCTGTTGTGTCAGCTGATATTCATC
Source organism: Takifugu rubripes (assembly GCF_901000725.2). Classification (NCBI taxonomy): domain Eukaryota; kingdom Metazoa; phylum Chordata; class Actinopteri; order Tetraodontiformes; family Tetraodontidae; genus Takifugu; species Takifugu rubripes. Next base: position 8,797,775 of record NC_042297.1, on the reverse strand, counting down.
TCAGATGAGTTCCCACTCTTCTCTAAATATCTGCGTGAATGTACTCAAATGGTGAGCAGGGCTTTGGCTGCTGCACTCAAACACGTTCAGCCGTTCCGCCGCTGTGGGCACTTAAAACAATCTCCTGTCATGTCACACCAAAAGCCCCTTAGCTTTACAACAACAGCGCGAGTTGACAAAACGAAAACTCATTCCTCCCTCATTTACGCATCATTTCAGCCCTGACCCTGGCTGTAAAAGATCAAAGTGCTTTTGAGGACTGCTCTTATTTCAGTCTGCTTCGGAGGAACAGCTGAGGCGTTTGGCAGCCTGCCTTGAGCCGCAACGGCAGATTTTCAGACCCCTGTCCCCTCAGAATGCGAGCCCTCAATCATATAGCTGATGTTTTATGGGTTAAGTTAGAGCTGTTGGAGCGCAGGTGGTAATCTGCAGTTATGTCTGCTGGTACTCATTTAGGACAAATGCAGAGTTATAAAGTTGGGGCAAAAACACAATATTCAAACGTGACAATAGCAATTTTAATCCCAGACTCATTACGGTTACATCATTTTCTCTGTGTTAGAAATATACCCCTACCCTGCCCCCTCTGGCTATAACCATGGCAACAGAAGAAGCCCTAGGGATGATGAATCAATAGCAATATGCCAATCTTTATCTAAGCAACCCCCACTCCCCATCCTTGTGTAGTGCTGTCACTTTAGATCTAATGATCTAACCTATGAAGCATTGATGAGCAGTCAGCGAGTGCGTCACTCTTCATTCACTCTCTGTCACACACAAACATACACAAGCGCACACTCCCTGTGCAAGCCTTCTTTGTAGGGACACTTTTAGCTGTATTACCATTGTGCCAGAAAAATGATGCAGCATATTCAGATAATACAATATAATTATGAAGAAACGGTGATGCTCGAATAAAAGCTAGAAAACAGCGAAGACAGAACTAAGGTCGGCCATTTTTGGTTAGACTGACCAGTGTTTGCCATCACACAAATGGATTGGTATTGACCAATTACTGACCTCAGAGACCTCTGCTCTCTGGCCAATCAGCACCAGGCCTTAGGGGCGATTATGACATTTACTCACACAGATTATAATTTCAAATGACTGTTTAAAAAAATCCCTGATGGAACAGACTCAAGGAGAGCTGCGGTTAGGAGGGAGAGAAAGTGGCCGAGAAGAATAGACTTGAAATAATCAATAGCAAATGGACACACAACAGAGGCCCTGCAGGCTGCGTGGATCAATAAGCCGTGTTAAGTGGCGGTGATGCCCTCCATTGATGAGCAAATGGCTGTACAGGCTGTCCTTGCTCCCTCTCCTGCTCTCCCTCTCTCACTCCAGTGGGTCAAACAGCGGGACCAGGTGGTTAACCACATGTCGCCTCCAGACATTGCTCACCAGGGCTCAGTCTGTGATACGCCGAAACTGGTCAGCTGGTATGCTCTCTGCCCTGCCCTCCACCTCCCGAAAGCCCCTTCTATTCCTTGTGCAAAGCTGCGGGTTGTCAAAGGTCAAAAGTCTTGCTCCTATGTGTAATGGAACAGTTACTAATTTCTCAACCTAAACCAGCATTAAGTACACGCTTGTTCCAAAAGCAAGACACCCTCTCGTGATCACTGGCTGAAGATCTAGACCTGTAACGGAGTATATATTAATGTGGCTGAGCATTGCGAATATGTCATATTGATGTGCCTTCCGTTCTGTTTTACATAGCGTTCCTCACTCAAGTAACAGCCATCAAATATGTTTAATTTCTTCTTTGCCTCTGTTTACACCACAACAATCGCTGGCAGTGATTTCTTCTGGATTTGGCATGACGTTAAGTTACATTTTATCATGGTGGACATCAGTCTAGAACTCAGACAGTGATAGGGTGCTTACATTGTAAGTATAAACTAGATCACACCTACAGTTCACCACGAGAGCTTGCATTAATCAATTGCAAAGGTGTTGTAATAACAGGCTGGCTGTTGACTATGCGGAGTGTCACGGCACCAGCCAGATGAAGGGTATATGAATGAAATCCTGGCATTTCTACTGTCCTGCATTTCTCTAACAAATCCAACATTTCAAAACAGGACCTGTTGTGCTGTCCTATTCTGGGCCTTCCATTCCAAGACAAATCAAAGCTGTTCTGGGCACCAACATGCGCATTTGAAGTGAAGAGTGCTGTGCAAGGCAACAGGAGAGAGGGTCTTGTGTCTCTCACTGTGTTGTTCTTCATATTCTCGCCGGTACTCCATCTTATTACTTCTGCCATATGACACGTGCCTCACATCGCACGACCCATGAATAATATACAACCACACCACCTCACCAGATGAAAGTGCACGCAGTGCACTGTGGGTCGGATACAGCGGGCTGAGATGCAGTGGCACTGAGGATGATGAAGAGGAAGTATACAGATACCATGCAAAGGCCTGTGATTTCTGGCTCTCTGTGTTTGTGTTTTGGTCCAACTTCTGGCTTCAGAGAAGGTGACAGCACATATCAGGAAAGGGTTCGAGGCAGCAGCCAGTGGCACCTGGAAAAAAGAAAGGAAGTGGGAGGAATGAGAGGACGAGGAGGGTGTGCGAGAAATAAAGCAGTTGCACACATAACTCATTTTTTACACATACGTACGCATGTGTGCTCGACAGGGACATGCAGTTTCTCTCCCTCAGGGTTGGGGGGAATAAAAACTCTACTTTTGATCACTAAGCTTTAATGCTTACATTGTTCCTTATTGAGAGGAAAGATTAAATCTAAACAGCTTCCTGTGTGATACTTAATACATGGAGAAAGAGAATGCTGTGATAGACGCAAAAAGAATAAAATAACCACAAACAAACACACAGCATAAGAAAAGAGGTGTATCAAACAGAAAAGTGAGGGATTATGTGATAAAAAGAATGTGATCTTGGACACGGCTTTCAGCAACATTGTTCCCACAAGCCTCAAGTTGTCCATTGAAGAACAAAAGTGTTGCGTCACACCGACAGCTGTTAAATGATATGAGCTTACACTTAATTTTTTATAGTCACTCACAGCAAGCGTTTCACATACAGCCGGGATGCGTGCAGTGTTGGATTCCCATTGTGAATTGCAAGCATTGTGTCACTGTAAAAAACACCCCATTCAGCAGTAAATCCTACCAGGAGCCAGAGATCAGGCAACAAAAGCGTTATAGCGGCGAGCCGGCTAGGACCCACAGTCACCGGCGATGGAAGACAATGGGGAAGAACGTTTTGGGAGCTTGACCTGGGATACCTTCACTTCACCTCAGGTAGGCAAGGTTAAGATAGATGGCCCAAATGAAATGAAAGGGCCTCTCTTCTTCACAATAGCATCAGGTTTATTTTACAGGAACGCTAAGGAAGCCTTTTGTATTGGGATAATTATAGGGTAAAGTGATTAGATCTCCCTAAAGGCATGGAGGTGACAGACAGACAGACATGACAGAGTAACCCAAGTAACCTTTCAATATGACATCTCTTCCTATTGTCATTTACACCACACACTAATTTCGGCTATGCAGCATGCGTGTATACCAAGCCCTCTCTCTCTCTCTCTCTCTTTATCTCTCTGTCATGTAAGAGAACAATTCACATACTGCCAAATGTGGCTCAGACAGACTCATGACAAAGGTTATGGAGATCATTTTTCAATGAGGAGTGGGCGTCAGCCAGGCACGAGAACTGGGGTAAATACATTTCTTCCCCAACAATGGCATCAGACTGACCTAGCAACACTTCAGAGCTGAAGGCCCGATGAAGAACAGGTGACATGCATTGCCTCAACCATTTAACATGACTGGTTATGCCAGCTATAAGGCCTGCCCCATGGGACTTTCTGAAACGGAAATGTGTCCCGAGCATGGCAGAGAATGCATTAATCTGCTGTTTATTAAGTGTGGGGTAACTTGAGATTGGTGATTAAATGGAGATTTGTGGCGATACAACTGCCTCCATGAGGCAGTCACATGGCTTGTCTGGACTCAACATATGGACATTGCTAAATGTGTGAAAGACTGTGAGTACCGTCAGGCTTGCCAATGAGGGACCCAGTCCGTGACAGTGAAATGCTTAACAAGGATTTCTTGTTCCTGTTATTTCCAAGGTTTCCATGAAGCAACCGGGGGACATGATCGTATCTTCAGTGGAGTGGGAAGAAAAAAACACAAGCACCAACAGTGGCTCTTGTCATTCAAGCGGGCTGAGTTTGGATTTGGGGTTGGGAAACAAGATAATGTTCACGTAAAAAGTCACAGAGTCGTGTTTCAAATGCATGCACCAACTCCTCTGTGGCTGCTCTGATCCTTCAGAAAGCTACTGCTGCATTCATCTCTAACCTTGCTATGTGCTCCACTTCTTACATCACTGTGTTACAGGTGCTCTCACTCTGGATGGTGTGTATCTCAGTGCGCATGCAAACAGATTGATCTTCGAAGGAAACACGTTTTGAGCCACAGAAATCACAACCAAAGCTATTCAGAGAGGTAATTAAAGTATGTTTAGCTGTGTGCATGAATGAATGTTCCTTCCATGCCACGCAGGCTGAGGATTCAGGGAGGCCAGATACTATTATTAAGCCACAGTCTCCATGTCAAAAGGCTGCCGGGGTCAGTCCTCAAGGTTACAAAAACAAGCTTTGAGTTTCATATTTCTTACATTAAATCACTTTTCAAGATTATTTCATTGTAACTTGGATTTAGACTCTACCCACAGATTGCAAAGCTTATTCAGGGCTAAACTTTTAATAGGATCAATATTAAATATTTTGGCAGTAAAAAATAAGTGAAGAAGAATAATAAGTGATTCCATAATTTATTTAAAGATGCAGTAAATTAAAAAACTAGTTTTGCTCAACCTGAAAAAAAGACATTTGAATATGTTGTTTTCTTATCATCTATACAGATTAAAGCCTATTTTTACCTTATCTAATTCCTTATGTAGTTTACATTTGCTGGTTATGTTGAATTAAAAAAATGTGTTCAAGAATCAGTTTAATCAGGCAATAGGACATCTTGCCCAAAGGAAAATTGCAAATTATTTGAAATAAATCAACATAGGATACAGGTTGAAACAGATCCAAATCTCTTCTGACTGCTGAATAACCATGCAGATCTATATAAAACCAAGTTTTATACTAATTAAATAAAAACTTTTTTTCCATTTGGATAGGGAAAAAAAACTCTATTTATGTCAATTGGAAAGTTTTCTAAATACTATTTGTCACCTCACACTTCAGAGCAGGACAGAAATGTCCGCTAATATCCAGTGAAGATGTCTTCATGCACAGCAAGTGATAAAAGCAGACAGTTGTCTGTAACATGAGTTATATGGGTCCATTATGACATGCACGAGACCTTGTTGATTTTGACCCTGGGTATAGTGGTGAGTTCATTCTCTGCTGAGTGTGTCAACTGCACACAGGCATGCCTCTGTGTTTTCTCAAAGCCTGAGCAAAAGCCATTTAAACGCTCATATAAATCACTTAGTGGCCAATAGAGGTGAGCTTTATTGCTGACATCATACAGGACCTCTTTTGTCAGCTAATGTCCTTTTGATAGTTTTGCCAATCACAACTAATAATGCATCTGATAAGATAAGCCGGGGATTGCCTCTGTCTTGGCGCAGGGAAATTCACAGGAAGACTCCTCGTCGTGTCAATACTCCTTTGTAAGGGCTGACTCTGAGTCAACACACCTGAGCACATCAGAGGCCAACAAACTCATCTCGGGTCAACACACTTACTCCAGTCAGCGTTTGAGTGTGTGTTTGCGTGAACACGGAACAACAGCCAAGCTTTGTACTTGGTGCTCTAGCCACCCTTATATCGGCCTTCTCAACAAGCTCGCTTGACAGCTGGGTAGGACTTTGAAGAATTAATAATGAAGTCATGCCTCAGATAAGCGCAAGAGCAAACTTCCTTTGAAGAAAAGGCTCAGGTTGTGAGGTCCTAATTAGGAGTGGCCTATTTTAGTTAGAACACACGCTGAGGAAACAGTAATTTGTTTAAAGCTCAGGGTGTATAGAGTATATCCTTTACATCATGTCTACACAAGACACATTAATGTCTGGGTAAAAGTGCATGAATGCCTTAACTCATCTCTGCATTAACCTCCAATATGTGTAAATGTGTTCCTGAGCTGATGCTGAACAAAAGTTCTATATAGTTTTCATTATATTTAGTTTTAAATCTATGTAAACAGTAAACTTGAACCACTTTACGCCACTAGCACTCAGCTCACTGGTATGCTGTGCATGTACAGCAGGTGTATGTGTGTAAACAAGTCATGATGAGAGAGAGTTTCTATACTCATGCTGATGCTGTTCTATATGATGCCCTCCCTCCTAATAATGATCATGGGTGCATGTATGCAAACAAGGACCTCACCCTCCTTGCAGCTCTTCTTCAATCAGCACCTATGCAAAACAATGGTGGAATGTTCCGGCCTGTTACCATTCTTCAGTATCTATCTGATGAAGGGGACCCAGAGATAATCCAGCCTGTCCTTATCAGTAGCTGGGATCCCATTTCCATATTCAAGCCCTACTAGCTGATAAGAGGAGCTCCTGATAAATGTGTAGTGATGGAGTGATACCTGTAGCCTAAAGTTGATGAGAGCTTTATGAATGGCTAAAGCAGAGGGGCGATGAGGGAGGAAGGGGTGGGGGTAAAGGCTGGACAGTAGCTTTCAGCAGGCCTGATAAAAGCAAGAAGGAATGGGTTGTGATTAATGTGCCTAAGTGGCCCAGGGTCACAGGCAGGCCCTCACCAGTGACTGCTCTTAAGAGAGGTCACCTCTACCGCCATCCGTCACACAGACATACGGACACATAAGTTACACACTCCCTTTGAGTGGTCTGCATGCATGTGTATCTATGTATGGCTTAAACAAATATCCCCATCAGTATTTTGGTGTGCATATAAACAGTCACATGGAAGTCGACCGTATGTATATAAATATGTTTGGTATCAGATGCAGTTTGATAGTTGCACTTGGATCGGTTGCACAAGTGTGCTGTTTCACAGTTCAGGGAGCTGAACACTGGGTGGGTGTGTGGGTGGCATCGAGGGATGGCTGACCACTTGAGAAGAACATATGACCTCTATTTTTCAGCAGCCCTATCCTTGGGGCCAGACAGTCAGACGCAAATGCATTATTAATTGGGCTCTGTTTCACTGTGTCCATTGCTCTTTTATCAGTATGTCAGCTACCTCTAGAAAAAGGTCCATTCATATTGCAAAGAGACCAAAACATGTGTAAATAATCACACTAACTTGTTTTGAAAGCAATGAAGCTCAAACAAATGACTTCTATTTCTTTATTATATGGACTCAACCTTTGGGGGGACATTTGAGAAGATCTTATTTTCTCTCTCCTACAGAATACACATGTTGAACTATGGTTACTTTTATCCACAGGGACTGTTACAAAGGGGCTCTAAATCTGAAGATCTCCACCACAGGGAACCCTTGAAAGCACATGTTAAAACACACGGGTCCCCTCACCCCCCATCTCACATCTCCAGGCCCCACCACGCACTGTAAACAGCTGGCATCACAGATATTTTATTAATGATGTTCTTTAATGAGTTTAATTAGAGGGAATCACATCTCTGTGCATAATTTCACCCTCTTTAAAAAAAAAAAAATCCCCGCGCCCATTTATATACACAAAAACTAAAACTCTGCCCTCTGGCTGAGAGACATGTGGGGTAATTGTGTTAGTTTCTTTCAAGAAGTCATCCCACTATGAGCTGCTTAAAGTGTGAGTCACTGGTGGGCCGGTGAGCTTTGTAAGCTTTTTGGTGTCAATCAGCTCATTTTCTGATGAAAGCAGGGCGGTGCTTGCGAGCCGAGCGAGACTTACTCACAGAACGTGTCATGTTTGGTTTGATTGTGCCCGTCTGAAACAAAGACACTTTTATCCTCTCTTAGGCTTCATACCTTGCCTATTCTTGACCGGTCTGGGGCTAAAACAGAGAGATTTAAATAATTACTATCATTTAATGGTGCAGAGCCTGAATAGTGTATTCAATATTCCACTCTTTAAGCTTATGAAGTATGAAATCTTGGACAGGACCATGCGGGGATCATCAAACACCCATAGAGCGCTGGAAACAGGAGTGCCGTGTTTGGCTACGACCCACATGCCAAGATGGCAGATCCACCAGGAGCGTTCATCTGTGTTTGCACTGTAACTTAATAAGAGCAAAGCAGTGTTTAAACACAGGGCTTTATTTAGACATCACAATGGTTAGTCAGCAGCAACATTATCTGTGCTCATACATCTTATCATCGAAGGCCCTCTGTCAACAGCGTTACTAGTAGAGGACAGCGCTAATACTCGCACACATTAACATCCCTCAATGGTTTCCAAGATGGCTGCTGGGATACTTGTGGGGGAAGTGCAGTTTGTCAGACACCGATGTTCCACCATGATGACAACGGCAGTAAATGAGGTTTCAGAGACCTCATCTAAGAAAAAATCAATATGCTGCCTCCTCAGCTCAGAGGAGAATCCCTCTGCGTTAGCTTTTTTTTTTTTAACTTAAGTTGTGAGAAGAGGGACTGAGTGATTCTCCTATGTTTGTCGAGCCGGAAGTGTCTGTCTCCACCTTCTGTCAACATTGTCTCTGAATCTCTTGCACCATCCCATCATATCAACATGCACAGAGAAATAATAGACGTATTTCTGTCCGGCCCACCTGGTTAGAAGTATCACTCCACGGCCCAGACTACTTTAAAAGTCAATTACCAGGCTAAATGACTTCAGCAATATCTTTCAAGAATGATGTTTCACACACTTTATCGATGGCAATAGCATTACAGCTGATTAGCAGAACCAAATGTGCTCTTTTTGTAATGCAGCACACAGAAGGGGTAACAAGATCGCCGTGTTGGCTCCAGCAGTCCCCGGACGGGCTCTGCTGGCGGCTTGAGTGGAAACATCCCAGAAAGCCTTAGCCCTTAGAGGGGCTAATATTTCAGTTAGGGCAAAGAAGCTTAGAATGATAATGTTAATCTACTAAATTGTCGAATTACAGGTCATCACGTGACTTACAGACAATCACAGTCCTTTGCAAATAAACTAGATTTGCTATTTATTGAAAGTAGATTAGTCACAGGGAACATTCTGCCATCTGACACTGTAATGATGGAATGATCTGATGTCTGTGTGTCTCATTTCAATTCTGCTATGCAGAGACCACCAAGCTTGTTGGCTAATCCAATAATGACACCTCCCTTTATTAGTACATACAGTAACGTAGTCTGACCTCATCACACTCTGCCATGAAAGAATAAATGATGCTGTGGTTTCCCTAATGCTGGGAGAAAATTAGTGGATATACAGCGTACTGGGGCTTCTCTCCACATGCTGGTCTGCTTTAACTTGTAGCAGATGAGAATGAGTGGGATTTACTTTTACATTTTAAAAATTATACATAAAAGTGTCATTTTGTCATTTACTTCCTGCATCTTATCTTAGTGTACAAGGTACCTATTTGGCATCGCCTGTGGCCTTTTTAAATATAGAAGAACCTTTCCGGAGACTATGGCTGATTCACTCAGCATGGCCTTAGTTGGTTGTGGACTGTATGACACCTGCTTCACCTTAGTTGACACTGGAAGTCATCTCTCTCTCTCTATGAAACTCAGTCTGATAAATGTGATACTGGAAATGTGGTTTGGCATGGAACTGACAAAGGTTTAAGTGGAAAGTCTCCATAACCATGGATGAGGAGCAAAGGCAGGAGTAAGGTTTGCTATAATACACCTCACTTTACATCAGGGTGTCTCTCATTTTCTGTCCTGTCAGCGTCCTGCACCATTGCTCAGTTTCAAGGATTTTCTCCTCATCAGTTCCAGATTACAGTGTTAGGAGTGCATCTCGCAAAACACTGAATAGTCTGGAAATTTCTCCTTCCTGAATGTGAAATGATTTCCCTCCAATTTCATCCAAAATGTCAATTCTTATTTTGTAATTTACACTTCAAGATTTTAATAAAAGTAGTCACCCACCGCTGGGAGCACTCTTCAAATAGCCTGACGCTAATAACGGTATTTTTAATGCTAAGACATTAAGAACAGCAATAATTAATGGAGGAATAATAATCACCAGTGAGAATAATGTTATCAATAATTGTATGAATAATGCACATACATAATGCATTGCAGTTGCCCGGGGCTGAATCCAGCATCTCCTGCCCAGCACATGTACACTAATCGTGGCAAATATAATAATGACAGCACATTCTCTGGCGGTCTTACATGAAACAGCTTCTTATTGCAGCAGAATCCAAATAGTCTGATCTGCTTTGGTCTTGTTTACAGCGCTCTGAATCAGACTTAATTTTCAGTGAGGTTCTAAGTATTATCAGTCTCCCTACACCCCTACTTCATCACAGCTAATAAAGGAGACCTACACCTTGGCCCTTTGTCTGGATCAGGCCTTTTGCCAGATACCACCTGCATGGAACAGCCTGCCATTCATATGCAGATCTAAGTCAGGCAGGGCAAGTTTTTCCCCTTAACCTGGTCTTGATCTTTGTTCATGTATCATACATTTCTACTTGGGTGGACACCATCTTGCTGGTTCATTGACGTGGGTTTCACATTTGATGCAAATAACTTGAATTTGCCAAAGATGAAGTATTATCTGTGTTAACCACATGTTTGAATGGCCTTATTTAATTTTTACACTGGAAACAGGGAGATTAAACACTGAAGAGTGTGGAGAAAGAGAAGGTTCAGGTGCTCAAATGTATAATGGTGTAGATGAGAGTCAACTGGACTGTTCAAAGAAACTAGAAGGCGTTTCTTTGGTTTGGTATGAAAGGCTGGACAATTATGCTACTATCACTCGGATGAATGAGAACCTTCATGGACACATGCCTAAATATTTGTCCAGAAGCAGATCCTGGTAGGATCCTGTGGTAATTATTTGCAGGTTCCATCACTTTTTTGTCCTGTTATTGATGAAGCTATAGTTGTACTGTCGTTGTTATAACGAGTGATCAGCTACATGAAAGAGCCATTAATTAGTCTGTGTGTGTGAAACATTACATCAGCCCTGCTGCTGAAGTCCTTTGGGTGGAAATGATTATTAGGGACTGTGAAAGGTTGGACATGTTCAGATTGGGTGCCAATAGAGACACAATGGAGAGCATCATGATGGATGAGTCTCACAGGGACAATCAATGGTTCTCATGAAAACAAACATGTCATTAAAATGAAGGTGCAGACATGAGTCTTTAACAGGCTTTTTCACATTATTTCTCACTGACATCACAGTTTTCAGCATTTAAAATAGGAGGATGGTGGAAGCTGCTGTGTGTTGTTTGAGTCCGTTTGTCTGACGGCATTAGCTGGACTTTGCTGAAAAATTAGAAACCCCATTACTGGACCACAGCGATGATCAAATGGGTTGCCAGGTTGAGAGGGGGAGCATTATCTTTCTAAGACAGTGAGAAATGGGAGAACGGCACAAAGGGGGACACATTAATGAATAGGTGGGGCAATTTTTTTCTTTTTTTGTCCACGGCATCTCCCCGTGGCCTGCCAGGGCCTCCCAGGTTTGTGCAATCTCTCAGTGTCAACATCTTTCTGTAAGGCTGATTCAATTAAGATTACGCCAGTTGCAGAGAGTGAGAGTGACAGGGGTCAGTTTGACTGGCTTTGTGCCTTTTGTTTTTTTCAGCTCAAGTTACTGCTTTGCCTGCCATATACGGACGGTTAAGGATAAACTGCCTGTGCCCCACCAAGCTCCGTTCGAAAAGGCCACTATGGCTCACCTGTTTGAAGTCCTGAGTAAATATATTGCTCGCTGATAGATTATGGCATGATAGATGTCCCCAGCATGTGTGTGTTTGTCCTTTCCCTCTAATAGGTCATATTTCTGCCTTTATAGGCCAGCGTGGTACAGGTGCGCGATAACTCTGGTCAGGTTTATCCCCTTGTCAGAGACTGTAATGAAAACAGCTTTTACACAGCTATGGCTAGATATTGTTATCCGAAGGCATAAGGGGAGATTTAACCTGGACAGCGGCGACCAATGCTCCACACATCCATTCCACCAGTTATCAGCCCCCTTCCAGTGGTGTATTTCTCACAAATTAACTAGGTCTTCATAATAAAACAGAGATGAGCCCATTCAAAGACTCAACAGGGAGTATCTGACAATGTTGTATTTCATGGGGTGAATGGGTGTGAGAGAGTAAGAGGGGGGAAAGGAGAGGGTGTTGCTGCTGCATGCTGTAGCTTTGGAAAAAAAATAACCTTTACAGCCTCTAATAGACCTGAGGCCTGGCTCTAACACAATACATTGACCTCTGGCCCACAGGGTCATCCTCCTCTGCGTGGGTTAACATTACACCCAGATTTTACCCCACAGCTGCGGCTCATTACAATGCCCCATAAAAAACATAGGAAGGCAAACGAGGGCTGCAAGCCGCCATTAAAGAGGTGAAGGGGACCACTGTGGGGGCGAATGGAGAAGTGGGTAGAGAGGTGGAGGCGGGGTGACTGAGAGGTGCAGAATGAAAACAGAAGCGTTAAGTCATTAGGGCCCATTGTTGCGCTCAAACGGCCGCCACACAAGCTCTCTGTGAATGGGAAATGGAGCTTAATGACCTGAAAAGGAACTTCAAAAGCCACGACAATAAATGAGAAGGGGCGGCCCCACTCGAATGTCACTCTGCCACTTATTGCTTAGTTGGAGAATAGCTGGGCTGTTTAGATTGGTAATCTAATGAAAGTAAAACTAGCTCAGTGCTTCCTATGGAAATGCACCATCTCCCCCCTCTGCCCATGCATGGCTCTCTTTGAAATAAGTAGTTGCTGGAGCAATTTATCCAGAAATATTCACTCATTTCTAGCATTGTTGTGTTTTCACGGCATTTTTCACAGTGGCATTCAGAAATAAAAGGAGTAAGAGGGAGTTTGTGGTGGGGCATGAAAAGTAATCTCTCATAGTCTCAATCAACGACTAATTAAAGCGTTCCAATCCAGCCTGTGAGCTTTACATAAGGTGAATGCAAATAATATCTGCTGCTTGTATCATATGACACATGGAGTTCATCCATGTATGTGGCCGTGTTAGCATAACCAGCATCCTGTTAACCGGTTGCTGTCAGAGGCGTGCTGGCAGGACAGCAGCCATTTATGTGGTGTGTGAAATCAGGGGTGACAACAATGGCTGCTATTGCCAGGCTGGTGTTGGTCAGAGACAGGATCAGCTGGCATTCAGCTTCTGAGGCTGTCAGTCACTCAGCAGCATGTCTGCTGCCACACCGCAGCTGCCACTTAGTGTAGCATGCACTCTCTGACTACACCCCGCTGAATTTAGCCAATCAGTGTCTTGCAACCTTAGTTATGTTGCAAGCGTATTTGAGAAGGTCTTCGAGCAATCAAAAGGCCAAGTTTGCCAGACTCAAGCTAAGAGATAGCCTCATTCACAACAGGCAACAATCCTTTTCTTTGAGATTGATGCATTCTCCTGAAATAAAAAAAAAATCTCCATATTAAGGCCTATTACTACCTTGCATGGGAAAGTATTAAGTACGAATTACACCAAAATCAGCCTTTTCACTGGCAAGTCTGTCATTATGTTGTCAACAACAACAAAAATGCCCCAAAGTTAGTTGCAATAGCCTTCAGCTCCAAATTCCAAAACTCACGCTGCTCAGAAAAACTCTGCTGCCTCCAGCCAGCCAATAGTGTGCCAGGATTTGTTTTGAATGTTTCTATACTTGTGTTATTTTCATCAAGCCGTGAACAGCTTTAACATTTCTGCTTTACTCCTTGTCTTTAGGGGAACCGCTCACTGTGACTCAAAAACTTTTTGATCTAACGCGGAGGCCGTTTAATGAAGATAACTTGCACTGCGGTGTGTAGACTTGTATGTGCCTGTAGCACCATGTTTGACTGAGTTTTGAAAAACATGCAGCAAAGAAGATTTTATTTGCGAGTCGTCAATTTGATGTTTTCTTCCTCCATTATGAAATAAGTAAAAAATGGTGAACGCTACAGCTCAGCGGTCTCAGGAAAAGCCTCCTCTAGCAATATCGGAAGCATTTATATGCAAAAGAAAAAAAACTCACAAAATACAGCCATTCTGTGAATTGATTGTATACAGTGGCATTCAGCATGAAAATAGGGTGGCCTCTACAAAGACAACCAGAAAATGACTTTTGCGCCGAGGCAGTGGTTCTCCTAAAGAATTCCACTGGTAAGCACCACCTGTCTATAAGGATCACGTCCAAAACATCCATAAGTCTTTCTGTTAACATCCGTGCCAAAGGGATGCTGACATGAGCTGCCAATAGGCTGCAGTCTGTCCTGAGGCGATTGGACATGCATGTCCACAAGTGTGCACATGCAAATCCAAACACATTCACTCGCACACAGACAGACGGACATGGTGCCAGTAGTCAGTGATGCTTAAACTATTCTTACTTTTAGCTTCAACTCGTTTAATTAATTTTCATGCAATTCACAATTCTCAATGTAGCTTTCAGCCCTGAAAACAACAAAACATTTTCTAGCGTCTGATATGTATCATACATGTTTACAATGCAATGAATGGATGCAGTGATGTAAAGACTGATTTCAGTCATGTATACTACTTTTATTATTGGAAGAATTAGCTTTGTTTTGGTCCTTTTGTCAGCTATTTGTTGGTGCTGCTGGCTGATCCTCTAAACTTGGATGTGTAGAAACATTGCCTATAAGCATACAGAAAATATGAGGTGTTTTATTTTTGATCTAACTGAAGCTCCCAGTAACAGCAGTAGGAAGAATCACTCATTAAAAAAGCATTTAACCATTCTCTCTGCAGGTTCATTATGGATGCTTGAAATTAGCTTAAGGCTAGCAAACAACCATGCACAGCAGGGCACCGAGGACAGCGTCATTCAGACCAGCCTCCACCTCTCCAGTGACATTTATCATAATTTAATATCCTTAAAGAAAATGCTGTAGAGCCGTCCTTGTGATTTGGCATTGATTGGACTCCCATCCCCCCCATGCTGTCTGTATTAAGGAAAGACCTCACCACTAATTACACCCTCCCAGTCTAATAGAGGCACCCTGTTAAACAAACAATTGATCCCCACTTAACACATGTACCCACGTTAGTAAAACACAATTTGCCAATTTGCCAAAGGCAACTCAGACAGGAAGGAGAGAAAGGAGAGAAGGGGAGTGATGGAGAGAACCACTGGAGGCTCCTGCTCTGAGAGAGGGAGGCGGAGGGATAGTGGTGGTGAAGGAGAAGAAAAAGATGGAGTGGAGGGGTAGAGGGAGCGATAAAGATAGCTTGTCCACAGCTCCGGGTTCCTGGCTGGATCCCAGACATGTTTGATGCTGATTCTTTCATCAGTGCTAATTTGACTGCCTGAAAACTTCAAAGGACAATAAATACTTCTAATGTCAGATAAATGTATTTGTGTGTGTGTGTGGGTGTGTGTGTACAGACTTGCCTGCACGTATGATGAAAATCTTAGTCTTTCTCCAACGATTATGTCCAAAAGTCACGTTAGTTTCCGGTTGAGATCATTTGTGTAACTTCTTTCAACAGCATTTGTGGAATACTGTTGAAAGAAGTTTAGCGTTCTGCATGCTATGTGTGAGGATTCATACTTGTAGGTACTTCTGCCATGACTTTGCATATGTAGACTCTGAAAGCAGGTGTCAACATACAGAAGATGTTCATAGTGAGGTCGGGTCAAGCAGCAGGGGTGGGGGGGTCTATTGTGTTATATTTATATGTTGCGCCCACTGTAAGACAAATGAAAAGAGATTTGTGACCACAATGACAGCTAAAAACTATACCCGTGGTGTTGAATTTAATTTTTCATCTGGCTGCATGCAGCTGTGTTTTTCAACGCAGAATAGTTTGTAGTGAATTTTCCCCAAAACGATGAAGAGGCTAATGAAATACAGCCACAAATGGGCACATCTTGAAACCAGGCATTTCTTGCAATCCTTTCCAATATGTTTGGGGGATATAAATGCAAGACCACGCATGTGTGTATATATGTGTGTGCATGTGTGTGTGTGGTTGGGTGGGTGGGTGGGTGGGTGTGCCAGAGGAACAGGGCTGTAATGAAGCACACAGATTGCCTGGTTTGCCTTTTTGAACTGCCTATAGAGTGTTGAAAAGACCAGAGAGGAACAACAAAAGCTGTTAATGGTTTTATGGAGACCCCATGCTGACAGATAGCCATTATCATCCTGATTCACTGCTGAATGGATAATAGCCCTGATCAGTTGCCCTCTTTATCTCTGCAGCCAAAGACTCAAATGCTGGGTTAACCTATCGCTTCAACCATGAAACTGTTCACTTGCTCTCTGCCGAAACATCAGCATTTGTACTTTTCATTAGAGGTCAATATCAATACCATTTAAAACTTGACGATCTTTTAAGTTGTTTTTCTTCAGTAAATATATTTTAGTCTCCTCGCAGTTTACAGTATGAACCAGGATGCGTGTAACCCTTTTTTCTCTCAAAATGCCCACATCACAATTGGAATTTGTGTTATTAAGGTACAAATTCATGTTTTTTTCTTTTTTCCAACTTGGCCTTTTTTCTGCTTTACCCGCAATATGTGTGTGCGTGTGGTTGGGTGGTAGAATGTGTGTGTGTGAGTGTGTGAGAGAGTGTGTGTTTTTGTATTTGTGTATGTGTTGTTTGTCATTCTTTTGTCAGATGAGTGTTTGTGGGTACCGGTAAGTGTGACATTTGTCTGCCTGATTAGCTTTGCACATATTGAGTGTGCGTGTGTGTCTGTGTGTGTGTGTGAGAGGACGAGAGAGAAAGAGAGGGCAGTCTAGTAAACTTATCAGCTGGTGATGACTTTCCACACAGCTCTAAGACAACTTAAGCCCTCTCTAATTACAGCACATCTGTTGCAGCACAGACGTATTCTCATCATGTGGTTCAACAAATACCTTTGTATTCAGAGGAGAACATACCTAATGAGCCTCACAGCCCAGGGCAACTCATGTCTCCCTGACGAGATAAAAAAAACCCAAAAAAAACACCTACCCTCTATACAGAACATACATGCATTAACATGCACACTCCCGCAAAAAAAATAAAGAATGGAATGAGACTGACACCTCACACGTCGGCACACAAACAGCACAACAACCTTTATTTCTTCTTTTTCAAAAAGAGACAAGAACAAATGATTCAAATGAAAGAAACCTAACTATGTGCGGGGACGTGTTTACACTCTCTGACAACATTCTGACGGTGTTATCAAGTTGGAAATCAAACAGCTCGTCTGCTCTAATTATTACTTGCCCTAAATAAAGAGAAGTTGTCTCTACAAACCTTGGGGATAAAATAGGTTGAAGAAAATAACATCAAGAAGCAGATGAAGAAAACATCCACAAGGATATGGTGCAGTCAGTGTAAATGTGCTAAGGCTGCGCTATAATAACCCAGTAAGCTGGCGGTAATGAATGTTGGGGAGACAGAGGATAAAGTTCTTGTCTCAGACTGGTGGAGTTACTAACAACAGGTGCTGGTAGCACAGGCTGCACTCTCCTCTGACCGATCCTGCTGCCGCTATAACTCAAGGGCGGAAACAGTTATGACTAGGGGAGAGAAACGCTCCGAAGGATGTGGCAACCTGCAAACTGTCAGCTGAAAGCACATCTGCACACGGGTCTAATAGAAGATAATGAGACATCATCGCCACTAAGACAACATGGCACATATATAAAAAGAAAACTGAGCCCACAAATGAGAGGAACTAACGCCATTCATCAAACAAATCACCCCAAAAAGCCCTCAAATTGTCTTCTCTGCAATGTTTATCTTATGGCTTTACTCAATTGCTGCTGCTGGATCCAGAGTTGGGTATGACATGGGTTTAGCATATGGTTCACTGCAATGCTGAGGCTTAACTCCAGCTTGCGGTTTCTGAATGTCAACCTCCCTGGCTTAGAATCCATTTTTCAGAGACATTCCAAATGTCATTATGAGATATATATCCCAAAAAGAAAATCATATGCACATGCCTCTCAGACACATGCAGTCGCACGCAAATAGGCGCGCACACACGTGTTTCCTGTCTGTGTCGGCCTTAACACCACGTGCCTTCCGTGTGGCTCATCTCCCTCCTCTACCTACAGCCATTTGCTGCACTAATATGGCTGCAGCCCCTAAAGATACAATATTCGCTTATTGGCGAGCCACTCTATTAGTGACAAAAGGTCACGCCGTGAAAATATTAAACTTATGAAAGATCCACACTCCGCACACCCAAATATGCGGAGAAAGCACAAAAAAGGTGTTGTGTCCTCTATGTATGATTATATCTTCTTCCTTCATCCTTCAAGCAGTGACCCAAGGGCCACTATTTTATTGGTCTCAGATGCCGGCTGCCTCACAGTGTACAAAAGAGCCCGTTATTCCAGACTTATATTAAATCTGGCCTTCGCATGCAGCATTATCCGCATGACACACACACACACACACACACATGCATAATATGTACAGAGAAAACTGTACGTCGCCGCCTGTGCCAGTGTCCTAGTGCGGATGTCTGCGAGAAGCGGATCTCGGAGAGTTATAGCAGATCTGTGGCCTCTTTATCCCGTCAAAGGTTATGACAAGCTGACAGAGGAAATGCTGTGTGCACCTTCCACATTCAGCGCCCTTATGTTCCCCATGAAAGAGCGCTTTCAACATAATCAAGCATCCACACAGCACCGTCACATGTTGAATGCGTTAGCCAAGCATCAATGAGTTGGTCAAGAGGTTGTGACGGATATGAGCGCGACTCCATATCTGCATATGTTTCATGTACGCCTGTGTTTTACAGCACACCTAAAGGGCTGTACTGTTCCTGCATGTGTGACCCTGTCACATGCGGATGTGTGTTTGTGCGCGCCGTATATGTCAGCTTGAGCTCCCGTGCGTGCGCGTGTGATACAGCTTTCAAATATTTTCAAAAGCTTGATTTCCCTGGGGAAATGACAGGGGTCATCTCATCGGTGAGGGATGAAAACAACATTTGCATCCAATTGGTCACACCCACGACATTAAAGTTTTAGCCAGACAAAAACACGTCAAAGAAATTTACATCGCTGGGCTGACAGCCCCACACGTTCGCGGACACAGCCCGTTGCCACTTCCAATTATTAAGGTTACATTTATTGTGCGTGAACTCCACATTCCCCATTACCAATAAAAACATAACAGGGAGATATTTTTTCTTTCTTTGTCACTGGCATTATCACCCTCTCCATCCGTTCTGTGTGTATCAAGCTGCCAATCAGAATTAGGGAGTGGGCCAGCAGACGTGTGATGATTCGCCTGGCTCAGCCCCCGTGCCTGGATTTAAATAATAAAAGAGAGATTTCTCTCAAGGCCCTGAGCGCTGTGCCAATAAGAGAGCGGGGAAAATGGGAAAATGGCCGTGTGCAATGAGAAATAACTGCAAATTGAGGGTATAATGAACATGTTTAATATTTCATTTCTCTGGATGGAAATATCCATAGTGGGCGGCTTTTCGTTTTCTTTTATTTTGCTCACCATTTGGTGGAATTAGACCTCTTTTTTCAGGCCGCAGAAGCCATAAAAGAATTTTAACCACCTGCTGATGTTGAGAGAAAAGAGCAGAAATTAAGTGTGAAGCGGTGAAAGGAGAGTAATCATTTACCGTTACACACTGCGGCTGAACTGAGAGCTGTCTCTTTGTCTCATCTACAGCAGATCAAGAGTGTCGGCTCGATGACGAGAGATTTCCTCTCCTCTGGTTGGTGGGTAAAGATCGTCTCCATAGGGTGCAGTAATCGCTGCTATTTTTGCAGCCCTTAATAGCACACACGACCCATTACATCTTCAAAGTAAGGCTTTCCATAATACATTTTCTGTTCAGTCACTGCCAACATATATTATTTCATATATATCTTTCATATAGCATATCCACACATGTAGTTTGAGTTCTAGAAGCCAAACCCTCTCCGTATTTCATCTGTCAGCATGAATAGAAACGACCGAACTGAACATAAAGTTCTTTGGCCACAGAAATTTATTAATATGTGGTCAAGTGCGTATTGCCCACCCTTCATGGAACCCCAGAACATAACCGTATTTGAAACATTCAGGTATTAGTTCTCATAAGGTTGAGGTTCCGAGTGTATTCCATGTGCTGACAATCAGTGTAAATGGCCAAAAATATGTGGTCTAAGTGAAAACAGGTTGGTTGACTTGTTTATCTTGCTTTTATTTCACCTCTTATTTTGACTTGAAGACTTCTACCAGTGCCAAGACTGGCTAGACAAGGGATTTAGGTAGCCAGTTCATATTATGTATTTACTCTCATGGATAAAGACATTTGATAGCTTTCTCTTCTCTCTAATATTCAGTTTGATGGGAAAAAAACCTTTAAATGATACCAAAAAAGTAATATTCTTACTTTATGCTAACTGCACAAAGCCAATGACTAGCTACAAAGTATAATTGAATTATGGCAATTAGTGTTTTTTGTTCAATTTTTTTAGATTGTCAAGTAATAATGGTTGAAAGCACATTTTCAAAATCAGAGAGAGCAGCAGTTTTTGTGCTAGTAACCTCTTAGCAAAGCTCTCCCAGCAACTTTTGAAGCTGCCCGGTTGCTGCCTTCACCACATGGTAATGAACTTGTCAAAACAGAGGTACCAGCAACATTAATTGCCTTACATGAATAATAATTACAACGATGGTGCTGATCGCATCTGTCTGTGCTGACCAAACACGGATAATCATTACTTGTTATTAAGGTATTGTGTTCATTACATGTCCTGAATAGATGCATTAGGCTTTATGTTTTTCGTATAAATCATTTTCAAAGGGAAACTCTCAGACTGTATTTGGTGGAAAGAGGTCATGATGCACACCATTAATTGAACAGCTCCCAACACACAGACTATAGAAGAGAGGCTAACAGGCGAGAGCAGCTAAAAAATTCTTCTTTGCTTGTCCGGAATTTGTGTGATTACTGACTTCCTGTTTTTCTTGCATTACTTTTAATCTGCTTCTGATTCATAAATTATTCATCTCAGAATTTCAAATATTAAACACATGTTTTATTTTCATTTATCATCTACACAAACAAGAGGCATAAACAAAACTGCAAACCATCAAAAAAAAAAAAATCTTGAATCATTCTCAAGAGGAGACCAGACTCTCTATGAAGGATTTCAGCTTCATATGGTAGCATTTATAAAAGGGATGTATTAAGATTACAACCATGGTTTTCATTTGGGCGCCTAATTATCATAATAGCTTTAATTAATTTTTACGGAAAGGCAGAATTATTCTGAAAAGCAAAGTTGCCACTCACATCCATGCGACGGGTTTCCTATAAAGTGATTTCATAAGGATTAATGAGGAGAAACTGCTTGGTTTCCAATTTTATTAAAAGATGCCAAATTAGGGAGGAGTAAAATGTCAGCACATCCTCAGACTGTGAACATCTAGAAACGTCACGTTAATCTCCTTGCTGGGGGTTACTTATTTAATGGCTGCGATCAATGGTGTCCCATTTGTGCAGAGCTTGTTTGTGTGAGGCACAGACACCTCCACCTCCGAGGCTCCTTCTCCTGTTGTGTCTCTCTGTGATCTTGCAGTCATGTATGTGATTGGATTTTGGCTTAACAAAAACCTGAAATTACACACCTATTGTGTTACAGCTAAACCCGCTTTGGGTGCGATAGGGGCAGGCCCTGCACGGCTCTCTTGGCTGCCGACTTTTGGGATCCCGCCCCTTGTCCCTTCCAAGTTGTTGAAGGAAAAGGATAACAGGATTAGGTCGGGGTCTCTGGGAAGCAGCATCGATTGCCATATTCAAGAGGCTGCTAAAAAAAAAAAAAGGAAACAACAACAACAACTTGCGCCATGGGTCGGTGGCGGCGTGGTGAGATGAGCTCGGCCTTTACCCTGTGTGAGGAAAGATGGCACCTTGGCAGTGCTAAGGTGACAGGAGTGGGTGGCGAGGGATAAGAGCAGCGCCTTTAAAACCACACTTGGGGACCCTGACACTGTACCATCTGTGACGCTACCCCCAGTCCCCTCAGGCTATGCTTATGCTCATCACAGAGATGCTGATAACACAGGGTGTGACTAACATGCCATACAAATCTCCACATCCCAGGCACAGGGAGAAACAGAATAAGAGGGACACAATTGCACACACAAAGACAGAGTTCACAGTCACAACCAGTTGTCAGGAGGCAGGTTGCTCTTAGGGGCATGTGGCTGTGGGTCTGGGATGAGTGGGTGGACCCAGACTGGGTAATAACAGGGTAGGGGTTCTGTATATTGAGTAATATGTAATTAAATGTGAAACTGACAGTACTATCATGTAAACAGGCTGCGGGGGCCAGTGTCAAGTGGGAGGAGCTGAAATCTGCTCCATGCTGGATTTTAATGGGACCAGAGCAGCATTTTTGTTACAGATATTGGAAATGAGTCGTTTACAATCTCTGCCATGTGGTGTGAGAAAATTAAATGAACTGGCTGCTTTACATTTATAAATGCAGGGAACTTAAAGGCATATGATCAAAAATGTGATAAAATAAAAATTCAAATGTTTCTTCTCATTCATACAGGGTTAAGAGTTAATTCCTGTCCGTATAATTCCTGAGCTGTAACTTGTTTCCTCTCCCCTTCAAAGACACAATAAACCCCCTTCAGAAACAGGCCAGGATCAAAACTCTTCTTCATTTGGTTCTACACAGTGTTTACTAACCCTAACCTGTGCGCCACATGGGGTGTGTTTTTTTCCTGGTTGCTAAATAACCTGCGCATTACAGGGTGAATCCCCTCCTCCAAAGCTCACACATGCTGTCACACTTTCACTCTCACACCCACGACAAACTACAAACAAACTGCCCTCCTGGTTGTGTTTCCTCTTCTTTGGCCTCATGGCGGCTTCTCTATGAAGACACAATGTGAAGCAGCGTGTGCCCGAGCCAATGGCGTTGAGCATAAATAATGCAAGGTCAATGTCTCTGCTCTCTTTTCTCTTCTTTTTCCCCAAGGGAGTGGGTTGGATCCAAAGCTCTGACACACCAGCAGGTCCCATTCGGCTCATTTCTCACACCTCTCGCTTCAGCTCATCCTGCAGCATTCCCTTCATCAATACTTCACTCATTGTCCTGCTACATTCTGTCTTTCCCCTCTTGTTACATTTTCATTTCTCTTTTGGTTCTGTGACCTCTGCCCTTTCCGTCCCCGAAATCATCATCCTCTTCTCTTTCCCTTTTCTCTTTATCTCACATTATCCATATTCCCATTGTCCTTTCATGTTTCCCTACACAAGCACTCCTTCCGCTCCATTCCCAGTTTAATTTAATTTTATTCCATAAAAATTCACATACAGATATTATATGCATTCTTCCTTCCATCTGTTTGCCTCTCTTGATTACCGTCTTCTCTCATTTTTAGAAGAGTACTTGAAAAGTGAGGGGGGAGGGCAGAAGAGTGGGGAGGAAACAAGGCTCCCCAGAGCCAGAGGGACAGCTTATCCTTATCAGACTTCAACCTGCTTATTAGATCCTCCAGGACACACCACGCTCTTCACTTAAACAACACCTCTTACCCCCTCCTCCATCCATCTCACCCTCAATTCTGTCTTTCTTCTTCCATCTCAGGCATTAATTCTGCTTCTCACGGTAAAACTACTGAAGATAACAGGTGAAAATTGGGCCTTGGCCTGCAGCTATTCTGTCACATTGTTTCTGTATTGTTTATAAAATCAGACTCTGGAGGTCTTTTGATAGGTTGGAAATGTTTTCCATTCCAATTCTCCTTCAAAGAAATCTTCTGGTCAAGTGTAAACATGTAGAATAGGTTTCCTGTACTAGAAAAGTCTGAAAGTAAAGATAGAATGGCTTCAGACACTATGATGTCAAAACGTCTTAGAACGTGACGGAGCATTTACAGTAGGCTGATATGTGTCCAAGGTTCCAAGTCATTATCTAGAGGATGGAGAGAGTAATATGAAAGAACGTCATGTGCAACTTGTCTCACTTTCCGCTTCTCCCCAATTGTTAAAAATAGCGTCACCAGGAAGTCCAGTCTTGCCCCTCAACCATCTGTCGTTCCCAGGACCTAAGTACATGGAACCTCTGAGCAGTGCTCTCCACTTATTTCCCTACCCAGCTGGTACTGGGACAACTATGGGGGGGGACCTATCATAGCAGTTATAATATCAAAAATTCAAGGATAAGAACACATTATAGATTGTGTACACGTTACATTAGGATAGGCATGTTCACATATTAAAACATACATTCAAGCATATATCAGATTTGTCCTGGTAACAGATACTGTTTTTAGATCTATTGTAGTGTGCGTGTGTGTGTGTGTGTGTGTGTGTGTGTGTGTGTGTATGTGTGTCTGATTTTTGCAGCAATGTCAAAGCCAAACAGAGGGGAGTGCTTATCTAGATATGTACAAGGCTATACACCATCCAGAGGCAAGAATAGACGAGGACACACGTGGTGAGTGTTTCTCTAAGTAACTGTAGGCCACAGGCAGCACTCCTGCTGCCTGCCCCTAAACCCATGGAGACTTAGTTGAATGCCAGACCTCCATGTGGAGTCTTAAGATAGACCCACATGGGCAGCAACAGCACAAGGTATCATATCTCTGAGATCCTTACTGAAGACAAGACCCCAACAAATCGCCCTTACAGAGATTTGCTCCAGCCACTCAACCAATGTGGTGGGGCCCTGACTGCGGACGTACACTGGCATGCTATCTGATTAGTGGCATCCATCATATGCTGACGTGGGGGACTCCCTCTGAAAATAAATGTATATTTAGGTGCTTCGCTGTGAGGAAGGGGGCTGTGGGATCTTGTTACGACAGTCACTCCAGAGGCTAAAATTAATGGCTCTTAGGCCGTCACCGCAGTGACACCCAAGCCCTCGGAGAGCTATCAGCCAGCAGCAGCGCAGAATTCCACAGTTCGCCGTCACGTCCACACCAATTCTCACTACCATGTCGAAGGCGTCTTAACAGTTGTCACTCACAGGGCAAGGCATGATGGGAGGAAGGACTATCTATATGTGATAATTTGCGAAAAAGAAATGGCACCATTGTTACAAAGCAGTTTTGGACACTCTGAGTTTTGCCTCAGTTGTTCTAATAATCAAATGATAGGGATCACTGATTTTGTCTTCTGATTGTTTCAAAAATAACTGACTTGTTTACCACCACTTAAAGAACTACAATTATTTTACAGGAAATGATGGTCATAAAATGAAATGAAAAACACACTCAAACACACAGTGTGTATGTAAGCTTTCTATTATTTGTACCTTGAGTTCCTCTTTCTTTCTGTGCTATTGACTTTCTGGCTTTATGTTTGTCCCTTTGTCTCCCTGGGAGATGCAATGAACTCAATAGACAGTATCAGATAGTGTTAAATGAGGGACTAATGACAGCTGACAGGAGACAGACCAATTAAACCTCATCAATTCCTGGCTTCCCTTTTGGAGCTGCCAGTAAAACGTCCAATCAACAACTCGATCAGTCATAGGTGACACTATAACAAAATGGCCACGTGAAATTGCCTCACGACAGCAGCAGCAGCAGCAGCGATAAGGCTCTTTTCTGTCCAAAAATGAGGGTGGGCTCATCACGTGGTGGCGGATGATGACCCTGGGCTGTCGGGTCATTCACATCCACTGGGCTAAAAGAAGACAACACTGAGTCCTGGACTGATTATAACATGTTCCATCTTTGATTTAAAAAAAGACATCATCTGTACAGACATTGTCTCAACAAGCACTGCAGCATGGTCCTTGCAGATTACTAACTTGGATGCGGATTTGAAAGCCAAAGATTGAAAAGACAAAAAAAAAAAAAAACATAATTGGTTTGTCTGTAAAAAGAGACCTCAAAGAAAGCCCAGCTAGACAGGCTGTCATTACAGTGTGAGGTAAGACTTGATAAATTATTTAGAAATGGGAATAGCAGCAATCACTTCTGGACAATCCTTCCTGGAACATTTTCATTGTATTTTACTTGGCTGCACGAAGGAAGAAATTCCAACGTCATAAGGGTGTTGGGGATTTAAAGTGTATAACTATCTGACAAGCACTTGGCTTGGACCATGACTGATCAGTGTCTACTGTTATTACAGTGAGCATATTTTAGTCTGTGTAAAACTTTAAAATCTATGTATCTATAATCCAGACTGACCAGAACATTTGACATATATGTCCCTGTGTAGTATCTTCATATTGCTACATGTATAAACTGTAATTACAGATTGACCACTCCTTTCTAAGAGTACGATGGATCCCAAACCTCATATAATCTGAAGAGTCAAATAAATATAAACTTTATTTACACACACTTAATTATGTGTCACAAATAATCAAGATTTATTGCTACACCTAAGAGAGTGGAGTTGTTCTGAGGAGAGCGGAGCTGTGCGTCAATGGGAAAGTCACCCCAAGATTTCCCTCAATACTGGTGATGTTTACAGGCACAGGTCTGTCCGGGTATGGTTATTGGTACCATTCCACAAAGGCTCAGCAAGACCGCTTAATTGGACTACACTTGGTCCACTATACCCCAGAGAGGAGTTAATTTATTGATTATATTTGACTCATCTACGTTTGGTGACAATACGCCCAGCTTAGTAATATTGGACCGATTACTGGTTGGCCTTTGACAGACGTAAAGCTCCAAACAGATTTCTATAGCGAATACAGCAAAGGTCCAAAATCTCTGGGTCTTGCTCTTTTTTCTTCTTCATCTTCTTCTCGGTCTTCTTCTTCTTTTTCATTTGTGCTAGTTTGGGGGTGACTGGGAGCATATGTGGGACTAAATCAACTTACAGTCACATTACCTGGATGCATTAGACTTTTTATGACTTGATTGAGTAAGAAAAAACAAATAAAAAAACAATGAAATTTACAAAGGAGATAAAGTCCCCGATGCACATACAAAGGTGCTAGTCATGTCAAAGACGGTAAAACACGAGGAGACACATGAAGGTGGGTTTGTGAAGTATGAGGCCTCAGGAACAATTTTTGGTTTTATTTATCTGTTTAATCCCTATCCAGTCTAGAAGAAATATCCCCAGTTCTATAATATCCCCAAACTGCTTGATGTCCTCATCGTTGACATATGGACCTGCACTGGCAATAAATTTAAATCTTCCTATCACAACATATCGGCTCTAGCTGTCACAACTCTGACCACAAAAGTGAGCACCAGATACATCCACAGCCCCTTGAGGGGGATCAGGCATATTTCTTCTGCCACATTGGAAATCAATGAGAAGCAAATTATTTATGGAAAACATACACTGTGTTGAAATTACTGGAGCTAGAACCTAAAGGGATTTATACAGGAGAGTGACCACACAAATCACGCACAGTCGGCACCTGCACGTGACAGGTGACTCACTCTGAGGCATGTCTGCGCCCGCAGTCGCACATAAAAATGCAACTTTCATTCATAACTTCATTTCCTCCCCTCAGCTCTAAATATTCACAGGAGCATCATCTATTACAATAGCCCTTTGTTTTCCTCTGACTGCCACGGTCACCACAGCTCCCTGACAGATGTGTTATCTTCCTCTGTTGACCCACTTAGGCCATTGTTGATGTTTGCAGTGATTGTATCTGCTGAGGCTGTCACAAGAGGGTGATAAGCAACGATGGGCAGCTCGTTAATAAACACCTTATTCCTTTTGAGGGAGCTGTCGCTGTACTTAAAAAGTTGCAGTCACATTTTTGTGTGATTAAATGTAAGAATAACTTTGTGATATTGGGTCAGAACAGTTGTAAGATGACAGGAGCATGGGTCAGAGGGCAGAGAGGCCGGTACAAGCTGATTTATGACCAGCAAGGTGGAGGGCACAGGACAGCCCGTTCTCGCTGTTCTCGGCTTCCTTGTTGTCCTGCTTTATTTCTGTTGTTGGGCCCGGTTCCATCACACAGGCCTGAACTGACAGATCCATATACTTTCCCCGCCGCTCGCCCCCATCCGACCTTTCACTCGCCGGGAGCTACGTTTACCATGTTCTCACGTTATAAATCACGCTGGCTAAAGCGGCTCTGATAACTGCAGAATCGCTGTCGAGTGGCTCCTCTGCCAGAGTGCCTTGCCTGCCTGACGTTCATGCATGCCTCCAGACCACCGTGAATGTCCACACTCTCTCCTGTCAGGGCACCACTGGGATACAGTGAGGACATCTGCGTGGCTGCTAATTCAGCTGTTAGCCTAATTGGGTCTCACAGACCTGAACCCACCCCCCATAGGCCCCTGACAGGGTGTTACACTGTCAAAACAGAGTTTCAGCCGCTACACAATCATCATTTTCAATTTCCTCCCATCCGTCAAGATTGTGGAGAAGCGTGGAAACACGGCAGCTACCCTTCCTATTGTGGGAAATCAATGTCACATGCACATGGAAATGTTTGTTTAAACCTGACCGGAAAATTGGTGTTTATTTAACAGTCTCAAGTTGCAGAGCAAAAGCATACTTACTAATTTACAATCGACTGGTCAGCGAGAAAAGCTTCATATCTCTGCTACATCTTGAGCCGCAGCAAGGTTGCCTTCCTGTGCTTATCTTTTTATTTTTACTGTGTGGCATTTGTGTGCTAAAATTTACAGATACAAAAATAGATCTGGAGCAAGTGTTGCCGTTCAGTGAATTATGAGTGTAAAGATCACTGGTTGAAGCTCTGAATACACAAACAGGATGTGTTATGAGGACACATGGGGTTCTTCCAGCCTGGGGATCTTCCTCCTCGCAGCTCCTTTAGGCAGATTTATCATGTAGGGGTTAAGGGTGGGACACCAGCAGAGGAGAGGGAGATCTCTGTGTGGGAGGGGGTTCAGCCAGCTACCCGCAGGCAAGTTTGCTTTTACATGTTTTCTTTTCTTCCTTTTAAAAAACAAGGGGATTTGCAGGTTGCTTACTGAGGGGACCAAGTCCATAAAGCGGCGCGCAGAGAGCCGCAGACACATGTCTGAAGAGTAATGCGATCCCATGGGGCTGACCGCTGTTAACTTTTATTACTGTAAATACTCTCTGTTCGCTTCTGTCCTGTCTGACACAACCCCTTGGCAACGTTTATGTGCAGCTTGTGTTTGATTAACCTCTGCTATGTGCTTAAGGCCCACTTGGACATTCTCAGAGTGGACATAAGCACACATGCATAAGCTTGCTGGCAGTCATAAATAATAGTAAAGGTTACGATCACATGTACATCCTGTATTAACAAAGTCCTTTTGGTTAACAGATACCACAGTTGTGTTATTCTGTAAAATCACAGGGACTAACAGTGTACACAACCAGTCAACACTGAACAGTTCCTGAAGCTTCCTTAAGTCAATTTACGGAGAACCGGTCTTGTAAACGTCAGACAGACAGACAGACAGACAGACAGACAGACAGACAGACAGACCTGTGTGGGGGAGATCAGTGAGGTAGAGAGCTCTGATTGATAAACTCCCTATCTGGCTATTTACGATCTGGCTGCAGAAGAGGCAGGCTTCGCCAGACAGAAAAGCAATTAATCTGCAAACGAGCTGGGGAACAGCCGGCCTGAGCTTTGGAGCCTCCTACCAGCGTCGCTCTGGAGGGAAGATAAGGCTGCAGACGGCTATTTATTGTACATTTTAATTAAGTGCTTGTTAACGCTAGTTATCTTAACAGTCACAAAATTACCGTTGTAATGCATTTAGTTTGAGGAAAAATGGAGAGGGCTGGAGCACTTTATGAAAGCTGGCACAGCTTGCCTTCATTTGAAATCACAGGGTAAATTCAGAAAAGGCGGATGCCACAATGATCTAAGCTCAGGCGCTAATGGTTATTTAATATGGCCATCAGCGGTCCCAAGTCCCGAGCATACGGCACTAGCACAATAGCCTCCAAACCCTCTTTAACACTTATTTGAGATGACAGGAAAAATGAAACCGTTTGTGCTTTCAATGGAAAAGCAATCATTGGTACATTATACTCCGCTTGCCCTATCATGCTAATGCCGGGTAAAAATGTCACCAAATGTATTTAAAGGGTTGATGGAGTGTTGCCGTTTGATTCCTGCTGCCTGCCTGATTAATAAAAAACCTTCAATTTGTATGTAAATGCAACCTGGGGCTCATATCATCTGCACACCTGCACCTGGAGAAAAATAATAAACTCAAGTTTAATGTGGCAATTATGAGAGTTTATGGGGATTGTGGTGAGGAGGGCGGCAGAGGAGCGGCTGGCTTGATGAGAGGGCTCTCAGAGGGGAGCGGGCCAAGCTGAACCAGCCCGGTACAGGAACGACCTGATGCACAACACTCACCCCAGCTAACCACAACATGAACCCCTCCACATTCAAGGCTGTAGGTTCAGATTAGCAATTCCTTTTATTCAGAGCAGTTATTAATTTGCGTACATTATCGTCAGCGCTAATAGATTTGTAACAAGCCGTGATTGCCAAACAGTTTTTTTTGGAAGATTATAAAGAAGTGAAGAATCACATTTGCTGACCTATATACACACTATCCTCACGGATCTGTCTAAGTTGCCTCTTTGTGCACTTGTCAGCAGAATTATCCCCATGTGATAACATTTCCATTTAAAAGGAACATGCGCAGAGCGTTATCATCCAGCATGTATATCATATTGACCAAACATCAAACTGGTTGTGCCCACCTCACCGCTGGCAACCGATTTGTCTGTTATGTCGCACTATTCTTTTCTGCTACTTTAAACGCACTCGGCCTCGCCCCCTTCTTCCTGCAAGAACAAAGTGAGAGTGTATTGAATAAGTGTGAGTGCAGTGAAGATTACAGAGCGTAGATTAAAGGTGGGTGGTGTTGACTGAGCCGGGCTGCAGCTTTCACCCACACGCTGGGACTTTGAATCTTCTCTCCGTTAACGTGTCTCACCTTGCCCTCAATAACCTGACTAGCAGGTAGACAGAGGAAAGGACCCGCTGAATATTTTGACACATCCAGCGAGTCCAGCAAAACAATACCATTGACAAAGTGATGCAACGTGTAGAAAGGCAGAAAGAAATGAACAAAGGGACTGGAATGATGAGTTACTGTGTATATTTAAAAGTGGGTATTTTATGAGTCTCTGCAGTCACCTCTCCACCACTAAAGAAGTGTGACACAAGCGGATACAGGAAAGAGATAAAACCCCATGAAAGGAGAATAAAAGTGAGTACAGTGATGTCTAAAACTTCTGTGGCCTGTATTATGTGGGTGAGTAGACTGCAGCGAGGGAGACGGTGATAATAGTTATCTGCCGTGATGATCTACTCAAGCATGATAATAGCGCTACAATGGTGTGATGTGAATTGGTACCCTGATATATAGAGCAGACGATGTGGGTTCTTCTCTCTCAAGTCAGCGTAAAAAAGAAAAACCCTCGAATGCCTAATGGCTTTAGACACCAGCCAATCGGCCTCGCTAATCTTTCCTCTCTCTGAAAATAACTTTTTGTGCTGTATGAAGATTGGATTTTACAGATCACAACGGCCAGGCAATGCATTCACTCAGCTGTACTTCTCATGAGAAACGTATCGTGATCTCTAATAATATTCTGTATATGGCTTCAGCCAAGCGCTACCTTTAAATGCGATGCTGTATTAATATTAATATTTATGGACTGTGGAGGAGCGGCAAGCTGTCTGAGGGGTACCAGCAGAACAAACTTCCATTAATTCCTATGGAGGGGAAAGTCCAAATTAATTCCTATTCACATTTTAATGCCTTTATGCTAATGCCGGTTCACAGGGAAAGGACGGCGAACCCACAGGAGGAGGGGGGTTAAAGTTGAATCCCGCACCTGAGACATCTCTCATCATGAAGGGAAATTGGCTAAAAGCTTGAGCTTATGCGGCCGCTATATAATACAGAGTACAAGGCCCGCACTTTATAACACAGTTTTCAAAGATTGTACCACTTCTGCATTTTAGACATTCCGGTTCAACACAATTGTATTTTACATAACATTCATTAATATGAATTAAAGTTCATTCACCATTTGGAAACAATAGCTGGGTATATGAGTGCCAATATATGCTGTGGAGAAGAAATAAGACTGTGGTGAGATTATGAAAAGCAATTTAAAATATCGTCAGCGCCATCATTAAGCTTTCCCTACATTTGAAAAGATGCTGGCACAACAAGATATTTATATCTTCAAATTAACCATAAAAATGTCATGACATTGTATCGACTCAACAACTGAGCCGATATAATTGCAAATTAAGGTAAACTTGGGGCACAACTCATTCACGTAAGGCTGAGGCAGAAAGGAACTGCTGCACTTCTTTACTTCCAGCACTTCTTTAATTGAAGCGACAGGTTTTTCTTTCATACTGTTTCCATTTGACTCTTTCAGTTGTTTCTCCGTGCTCCAAGACCCAAACAGTTAAAGGTTTAATAGTAACATTACTTCTAACATCGACTAAAAAAATAAAACTTTATTTGAGTGCATTCTTACAGTGATCAATGCACAGATCCATTGCATAACAAAGCTGTAAGGAGTTTCCTAAATCGTCGGTTCGTGTTTGTTCGTGTGCTGTCGAGGCATCAATACCCCCACCACCCGCACACCCCACCCCCACCACCACCATCACCAATACCACCACCACCTCCTGCCCTGCTGTGTTACAGCTGTGATCATTACATATTTACTTGGAGGACACGTGTGTTCTCCCTCAAGATAGGCCTCCATCAGTTCGTGTCTCTGCTCTGACACCTGGAGGGTAATTGTCATTAATTGCACTCATTTGGGCAGCAGGTCAGGGCAACCGATGCGCAGGTGTTTGGGCTGAAATGCGATTACGCCGATCCAAAGAACAGGAGGCCAGGAAAGAATGATTTCTGTCATTATGAAAAGGCAACAATCATGACGACAAACCATTTCTTTCAGTTTTCATCCACATTACAGGGTAATTGGGCCTCGAACCAGGAGGAACGTCATTGTTATTATTCCCAACTTTTCTCTTTCTCTGACTGTTAGCACCTACAGCAAATCTGACAAACAGGCATGGCTTGTTCCAGGAAACTGTCTTCAGGACCATTATTATTACTAAACCATTATTAGCTTCATTCTTTATTAGAAGATGTGCAACATGTAGAAATGTATTTAATTTAAAAAGGAGAAGACGCGACAAATTTAAAAAGACATTTTGTTTAATCGCCATGGAGGAAAGTCCAAAGAAAAGCAATATATGGCCCATGAGCTCCTGAATTGAAAGCACCGTCCTCTCCCTGACTTGTTCCTGCAGGGCGTGCTAGAGGACGCTGCCTGAGCAGGCCCGTGGAGTCCTTGAAGTCTGCCAAATTACTGAAACCCCTATTTGTGCTTCAAATAGGTTTCATTGATAAATGACAAACTCAAAGCGCCAGCGTTTTATCTCTCCGACATCCATCTGTTGGACACATTATCATTATCTGATAACCTTGTTATCTAGACTATGTCAAGACTGCAACTTTGCCACACATCATGTTCACATCTGCATCCACATCAGCGTCTCTTTGATGACTGCTGCACCACTGAAGAGCAGAAGCTATATTTTTCACAGTGTGTAATGTTCTTTTGTGCACATCAGCCTTCATCCCCTGCTGTTCATCAGCATTAACCCTGAGACTGACATGACTGTAGCACTGACATCCACTGTCATTGGAGTTTTTTGTTGTGATAAAAGCAACAAAAGATCCATTAATACTAAAAACTACAACTGAGTATGTGACTGCACAGGTGTGTTGTGTTTTCTGTGTGTGTCTGTGTGTGTCTGCTTGTGTGTCTGTATACCACAGATGGGCGGAGTGCAGACACCAGGCGCAAACATCCTCAATCTGTCCTAATAGCACAGCAGTATACAAAGCACAGACTTCAAATATAACAACCAAGCTAGATTCCCTCATAACAACACTGTTTACCATCACTGTGATAATTTACTCAGTAGCATGTGCCCTCCGTAAGAGTAAACACCAAGGGATGTGTGTGTGTGTGTGTGTGTGTGTGTGTGTGTGTGTGTGTGTGTGTGTGTGTGTGTGTGTGTGTGTGTGTGTGTGTGTGTTGACTGGAAAAAATACACAGCAGCAGCTGGGCCCCGCGTTTGAAGGCCTGCCCTCCACACGCCGCGGCTCATCTTGGAGGTACACTGTGACTTTGAGACTAGTTAGCAAGAGGTGGAGATGGAGGGTGGGCCTGAACTCGTGTACGCAGGTGTTTGTGACAAATGAGATGTGAATAATCTCCTTCATGATTTTCAGCTCTTCCGTGTTGTCATACATTCCTCTACATTCCACACGTACATCCAAAACATTTAGCATCAACCACACTGTGGCATGTTTTATTTCCACGTATTTCAGCATCGTGGCTAAACTAATAACTGAGAACACTTTAAAAGTCATCGCATTGAACTCCTTCAGAAATGTATACAAATGAATCAAACATGGACAAAAAATCAATGCAACGACCAGAAACGACATAGTTTATATCAAAATCACCCGGAAGCTACAGGAAGTTAAAAACATCCCCATTGTAGAATTTTGGGTGGTTTTAAAATGTCGTCTTGGGGAGGATCTACTGGTTGTAGTAATATAAATACTTTTTTTCAAGTTTGGGAAATGGATCCATTTCTGGCCTGTGATCAACAACAATTACTTCATTATTTACATGAAGATGGGTGAGTCTTTTATAGTCTTAATAATGAAGTAATTGTTGTTGATCACAGGCCAGAAATCATTGTCTGGTACAGGATCTGCCCCACAAAGGCCTCCTGTCCACCTGAGTTTGGAGACCACTACAGGGGAACCGGAGGCAGGCAGTGCCAGAGTCTGCCTGCCAAAGCCTTGGACAAGACAGATGGCTGGTGGAAATCAATCGTCGCACACAACATCACCCATTTTGTGAACAAATGAATTTGCTTTGACAGTATATGTGTGAGTGATGGGGTGACCTGCTCTCTTCCTCTCTGAACATCCTCCCTTCCCCTCCCCAAGCACGCTGTTATTTATGGCAGTTGGGCCCTACGCTCCTGTGTGCTTTGATGTTTAATTCAAGGACCCACAACCAAAGAGGGAGGAGAGCGTGGGTGTGTTGAGAACTCACCAGGGCTAGGGAGCTCAGGAAGTCTGATTTCCGACAAATATTCCCTGTGTTGTTCACTCTGCTCCCTGAGATTGGCGGGGAGTAATTCCATGTATGTGTAGGGATGATGATCTGTCTTTGGACTTATTGTTGCATTGACCTGACAACCACACGGAAGCTGATAGCGCAAAAAACCTTTTGATGCACTGAAAGACCCTGAAGTTTCCTTAAACACTCCTACTGAAAACTGGCCATAATTGTAAAGTTCAATCAAAGACCAGTATTGTCTGCTTTATCATCAAACATCAAACTTTGCTGCCAGACTTCTTCAGCCTCACTCTCACTACCTCCGACCTCCACTCTATCTTTCTCACTCACATGCTTTATCTCTCCTTTTCACTCTCTCTTTCTCCCCTCACCGGACGCTCTCGGAGATTTATTCCAGCCAAGAGCAGCTCTACTGAGGGGCTGGTGTTAGCAATTTATGGTTTAATAAGACTTACATAAGTCTTGCAGGTGTGCTTTACGTCCCACACCCGAGCCCATTTGGAGGATTTATGGAAGGTCTTTGGATTGCTGGCTGATTTAGAAGTCCTCTTTCCTGTCTATGGCCTGTCCAGGCCACCACATACTCCTCTAGACGTCTCGCCTGACCGGCCAAATGTTGTCAGACTGGGGTCAGGGGGGGAAGGGGGACGTGTCAGCCAAAGAAACACAGACACCTAAGTAAAAACATGCCTGGGCTGGATACAGGTGTGATATAGTGTTCATAAACCCAGGTAATGGTGCACCAGTGTTGGCCACCTTGTTAATGTGAGCGTTGAGATACAAATCAGAATGACATATAGGCCTGACAGGAGGTGTCCCCCTGGATAGGCCTATGGCAATGATTTTTAAAATCAGAATGGACATCAAAAGCCACATTCAGCTCTGATACATGTGGCCATTGTTAGGCAGAGGAGAATGGTTCCTCCGTCTTGGCTGGCCCCGCTAACCTCTGCTATTGTAGAAACACGCAGGCCCAATCGCAACTGCACAATGACGCACAAGTGACAGAACGTAAAAGCATAGCAAGAGGCAGCCGGGATGGAAATAAGTGTTGCCAAATGAGAGTTATTGTGATGAGACAGTGTGCAGCTGTTAGCCTCTTTTAATATGCCAGTAAAGAACATGACCGTAATCAGAAATTACATCCTCTTCAATATTCAATTGCTGATTCCAACAAGCGTGTGAACAGTGTTTTGTTAGAAAGCTGAGGTGATGAAAAATGGTGCAATCTCTTTCTCTACTGTTGACTGGTAATTGCTCATCTGGGAAAAATGCTAATTGACAATGACCTTTGACCCCCAGTGGGTTTTGGTGGTTTTTTTTTAATGGAATCATACAGGAGATATCATAGAGAGGGGGGATGCAGTGGCTCTTATAGAGACAGTTTGTGTAAATTTAATCTGAAATTACTTTTTATTCATGGTATTAAAAACAATATTTACGTAATGTTTGGAATCTACTCAGCAGAAGATGGGTGAATTCTTTCACCCAGCTTCTTGAATATCAGAGCACAATGACTTTTAGTCAGTTCCAAGGCAGCAATATTAGAACCTCATATGAAGCCATCAATAATACAAGAGCCCATTTAACTGTAAACAGCCAGAGTACACAGAGCCAATCCTTGTGCAATGGAGAAGGATTGTCAGGTACCAGCCACCCAGCAGGTGGAGATGTGTTGTGTTATACCAGTGTGTGTGTGTGTGTGTGTGTGTGTGTGTGTGTGTGTCAGGGTGGATTTAGTCCATATAGAGAGAAATAGTCAGTCCCACCTGAAGAAGAGATGTTTTGCACACACACAGACCCACACACAAACACGAAGGACTCTGCACCAGTTGGGTCCAGCCATCAATGCCACCGGGGACCTGCCATTCTCATGCAACAATGCAAAAAAAGCTCATTACCATCCTCTAAATATGCATGAATAAAAGCCTGAATAACCATGGCCAGTTGTCACCTGAAGACTGGCCTTTTACTGTCCAATAAGCAAACATATCCATCTCCTGGACTGATAGGCCTCATAAAGGAGGGCCTCTTACTGCTTTTCCCTGGAGCGCTGCAAAGAAAGGGAATTTTGAAATGCTAAGTGAGGACCTGGGAGGAGGAGGC